>NC_088642.1:65004579-65605285 GCF_036013475.1 Columba livia
ACTTCTTTATTCATTAATAAGTCTTGGAACTCTGGGTTGTTCATAAAGTCATGTTTTATACAGAAGGAATTGAGGTTTTCATAATAGCCAAATCATTTCACTAAATAATTTGACTTTTGTAATTTTTTTTCTCTTAACCGGGATATCTGGAACTTAGAAGTGTAGTAATATAAATAGACATGAATCTGAAACAAAATACCAGAGAGAAAAATTTCACCCAGCTTTCTATCTTTGGAAGATCTCTTTTTATGTCTTAAAAATTCGGGTTTAAAGATCCTCTTGATATTTGAGTAAACAAAGTCTTCTAGGCTAGGAAATGTAGAGGAAGATTTATCATATGTTAAATTTAATAGAAAATGCTACCTAGCTCTTCTTAAACTGAAGTCCATTGATAAACAAAACATCCATTTTTAAATAGTTCTCTTAGGTTATGTCTGGATTTTGAGAATTCCTGAAACTGAAGAAACTTCATAGCACACTTAAGAAATTGAGCAGGTTTTGAGGATATTGTAGACCCAAATTATACAGGAAGTTCTGTATTGGTAACAATGATCTACTGAATATGTAGGGGGTAAAACCATAGACATTTTGGAGGTATAAGTTAAGATTGGGGTTTTTTGGGGTTTAGTTTCCCAAGAACTATGTGTGTTTATGTGTGTGGACAAAGACTGTTTCAAGAGTTTTATTAGAAACTGTGCCCTTACAGTATTTTAATTTGAAATAAGTGTCACTGCATGGTAATTTCTAGAGCTCTCTTTTGGGAGAAGAAAAGAGTAGGGGAAAAAAATCCAAAACAAATAGAGAACTCTTCATGTATCAGTTTTATTGATGTCAGTAGCACAACTTAATTGACACAGAAGAACAAGGATTTGATATAATGTGTGACTCTTAAATGTATTTACATTTCTAGGTACTCTACATTTGATTTTGAAAGAAATTAAGAAGTAGTGATAGAGTAAGAAGTTAATTGTTAGCTAAACTTGTGTGATGCTTATGGTTCAAAGGTGAGCAACCTTTAAAAGTTGTAGACTTTTAAAAGTAATGGTAATATGAATTAAAATGATGAAAATAGATTGAAGCTGTTGATTCTTTTTGTAGCTACCAATGTAATTGTACAATTAGTAGAATGGGGCAAGTTAGTAGATGTATTTCTCTTAATAAGACAGAATAAAAGTCAAGTTTAAAAAAATTAATAACTTACATATAACTATATTTCCCTTACTTGCTGGCACTATTTCTGTCTTCTGGGTTTTGTTGGAAATTTTTTTCTTTTTATATAGTGCCAAGATTTTGGTCAAATGAAAGAAAAGCCTAGTTTGCTTTTAGATGTTCTTTTCAGTGCATGTGTTCTCTACTCCTAATTTTTCTATTTTCTTTTTTTTTCTTCTTTTTTCCTCTGTGTGGAGTTCTCTTTTAGTTATAAACTGGCCTTTTGCTGATCCTAGGTGGAAATTACATCTGTTTGCAACGACATATGGCCTAAATTATGCAAAATGAGCAACAGAAATTATTTAAGGAGCAGTCAGCAAAAGCATGGGCGACTTTTAGTCTCTGACAACTTTACTGTGCTTGTTTGCTGCATGAGGAGTTGTGCTTTTTCTGAAATAAATGCTTAGTATTTCTATTTTGGGATTTATTTGTATAAAGTGTGAGCTTAAAATAGGCTTTATGAAAAGCTTCATATTCTGCATAGAAAGAAACAAAATGGCTCTGCCCATTAATGAAGTTCACTAGGGTGTTTGCCTGTTTGATTTTAATCAGCTTTGGACCATCTCCTTTCTTGATTGGCATGAATTTGAAGACTTTTTGGTTTGCTTTACCTTTTTTATACTGCCTTTTCTGATTTTGTCATTATACGTGATTTGTTTTGCTTGGAGCATACCAGTAACTGAGATAGAAGGAACAAGTGATAATTGTACCAGATTTTGTCTTCTCTGTTGAAATTAGTGCTTTTCTTAAGAATATTCTCAAACAGTTGCAAGCATGTCAGGTTGTCAGAAATAAAACTTTCAGTCAGTCTTGACAAAGTTGTCTTCTGAATTAAGCTTTGCTGGTTGTAGACTTCACTGTTTTCCTAGCTGTTTGTCATTGCTGTCAGAGCACCTCTGGCAATGAAGGTTTCATGAGTTTGCCCTCATCAGTGCAATACAAGGTCAGCTGGGTCAGCTCAAGCCACTTGCATTGACTTTATAAACTAACCTGCCCTTTTATTTATGCGATCGGTTAGGTAGGGCGTTTACACCTTTCCTTCTTTCAGTGCTAGTGCTGGAGTGCTAGCATCCAGCTGCCTGGTCGTGCTGACCACCTGGGAATTATAGCATCTTTGTCTGGCACAGCTGTTGCAAGGTGAATGTCTGTCCCCAGCCTTAAAGCACAGCAGAGGAGGTTTGAGATAAAGCGTTTCACTTTGTGATTGTCACAGATTGCCACCACAGGCAGGTTGCTGTTTCTGGTGCTAAGCTAATAGTGTTGTGCCTTGTGGTTGTAACGCAGGGGGGTGTGATCACAGACAGTTAATGAAAACTCACCTGACAAGGAGTAATTTGTCAAGCCGTGGTAACTTGACCACTCTCGGTCATGTGTACATACGAGTCCGCTGTTGAACATCGGGGATATGACTTAAAGATGGCTGGTACCGGTGAAAATGTATTTTGGTCTGCAGAGATTTTGTAACCTGGCCAAGGTGAGCAGTGCGCAGTGGTGTGGTGGTGTGCCAGGGAATTGCTATGAGTGGATTGATAGCTAGGAAGGGTCCTGGAATTCAGTGGCTCCATGAAGTGACAGATCTGCCTTTAGCAACACTGTGATCTAGGTTTACTGTCTATTTTTGCTTGAAGTCTTCAGTTTGACTGCAACATTTGTGCTTTCCAAATTTATGGACATAGTGGATGCATGTTGTAGATTTACATTAAAGAGGTACTTTTCTGAGGTAGTTTTTAACTATGAATATTTTTATTGACAGAATATGCAGTTAAAGTGGTGGTTT
This sequence comes from Columba livia, assembly GCF_036013475.1. Taxonomy (NCBI): domain Eukaryota; kingdom Metazoa; phylum Chordata; class Aves; order Columbiformes; family Columbidae; genus Columba; species Columba livia. Next base: position 65,007,566 of record NC_088642.1, read on the forward strand.
TGTTGTATGTTTGTTTGTTTGTTTTTTTCCCTGTGTTTGATAGGCTGGTCATACTTACCAACTTAAAATTTCACCAGAAACAAGTCTAGGAGGTGTAATATAGTGTCAAGAAATGTTGGTGGTATGTGAGATACAAGATACCAATAGCAGAATAAGTTGCTGCAGAAAAAACATCTGTATAAAACAACCACTGTTACGGCTGTACATTTGAATTTGGAAAATGTGGTGGTGATGGTGTGAAAATGTTTGTTTAACACTTTGGGGTCTGGTTTTGATTATGGATTCATGAGTCATTTAAAAAGCAGAATTATTTACAGCTCTCCTACATTCCTGTAATAATGCTAATGTGTTTCTCTAGGCAATTTTATCTAAATGATCTGTTATGCTTCTGATTTTTCGTTGTTAATGTAATATACCTATACTGTCATTTTCTAGGTATTTCAACAGCCTTCTTTAAGTGAGCTAGAGTGTCTTATTGCAGTGCAAAAATCGGAAATTGAACTTTTACAGGAAAAATTAAAGAAGGCAAGTCTTAACCTAGCAGAGTGTAATTTGTATGCTTCAGATACTCTGGAAAGCAACAATATAAGGACTGGAAGAAAGCGTAAGGTAGGATAGTTGTATTATCTTGTGTATTTGTGTCTAAGTCAGGCTGGTAAAGCCAAACATTTTTGCTCAAGGGTCCAGATAATAATTTTAATATCTGTTGATGCTGCTTATAATTCTGGAAGCTTGTTTGAATGGTTCTTGTGTTATCTGCCAAAGACTTGTTAAAATAGCTGTTGGGAGTAGAAGGTTTTACCTTATTAAATACTGAATAAGGGATTCTTAATTAAATGAAATATTTGAAGGATAAATTCTTTGTAGGTTTGTTAAAATGAATATTTATCAGATATTTTGTGGTGTATATCAGAATGACCGTCTTTCCCTGGAAGGAAAGTGAGAGAAATGTAAATGGTTATTATTATGATTTTATAAATGATTCTTTTTTTCAAAGTCTTGTTTTTTGAAGTACGATGTGGTATTTTTTCTATGAAGAATGGCAGTAATGTCCTTTTGAAGTTTATACTTCGAACTTTCTATTGCTCTGTGTAATGCTGGACTGCCTCTTCAATTATGACTTGCTGTTAATTTTAGGCACGAGGTAACAGTAACATCTATGAAGTATATTTAATGAAATAGATCCATACATAATTCTGCTGCTTAAATTGTTTTAATAAATTAGTCAAAATCATTATGTTTTTCAGTGTGTTCAGCCTCTTCCTCATCTAAAAACTTCTTTTAAATTGTGAGTGTATAGAATACACTCACCTGAACCCACCGGGACATGTTCCTGTGCGACCTCACCTAGGCGTTCCTGCTCCAGCAGGGGGATTGGACTAGATGATCTTTTGAGGTCCCTTCCAATCCCAGACATACTGTGATACTGTGATATGGGAAACTTGGAAGAGATTTCTGTAGCAAGGAAGCAAATAGGAACATGCTGCTGTGTGGTGTAAATAGTATACGAGGCTGAACCACCATATTATGCTTCTTTAGAAGTCTCCTGGTTTTCCCACATTTGATATCTTGTAACATTTTGTTTGAAACCTGTATGGCTTGCTCTTTCTCAATACCCTGCAGTGTATGCTGTTGTTTGGGAAAAGACATTAGAACATTTGCTTAGGAGTGTGTGGTGGTGCCTCCGTGAAAATGTGTGTATAAAGGAGAAAATGCTGCACAGGCAGTGGAGAGAGAAGAATAGAAGGTGAGAAACAGCCCTGCAAACACCAAGGTCAGAGGAGAGGCAGAAGGTGCTCCAGGTGTCGGAGCAGGTATCTCCCTGCAGTGCATGGAGAGAGACCACATGGAGCAGATGTCCACATCACAGCTCATGGAGGAGCCCACACCAGAGCAGAAGGATATTTCCTCATGGAAACTCCAGAGTGTGGACAGGAGTCCATGCTGGAACAAGTTCTTCTGACAGGAACTGTGGCCCATGGAGGCCCCACTCTGGAGCAGGTTTATCCTGAGGACTCCAGCTTCTGGAGAGGCCACACACTGGAGCAAAGGAAAAGTGTGAGGAGGAAAGAGTGGCTGAGAGGAGCTGTAATGGACTGTCTGTAGCCTCTCTGCACTGCTCAGCAGGAGGCAGATGAGTCCGGAGGGGAGGAGTGTAATTGAGCCTGAGAAGCAGCTTAGGGGGCAAGGTGTTGGTTTAATATTTTCGTTATTTCTTACTCCCCAAATCTATTTTAAGTGGCAATAACTTAAATGAATTTTATCCAATTAGAGTCTGCCCATGAAGGTAAATGGTAAGCAATCTCAACTTCTTTTTCTCAAGCCATTAACTTTTCCATCCTATTTTGTCCCCCTGCCCTGGTGAGTGAACCGTTGGGTTGGTTTAACCCACCACAATGTTATTTATTTTTTCCTCAGAATAATGTAAATAAGAGTACTGTGTTTGTCACGGACTGATAACTGTGTCAGGAATAAAGGAATTACGTCCATTGAGTAAAACTAAATACAAACTTTTAAATGCTTCTGTAGAAGATATTATCCTGTTTTGATATGTAGATCCTAGTCATGCCCTTTCAGTAATCAGGGTTGTTTGATAGGTACACTTTTTCACATGTGCACACAGTTACCTATTAAAAGTTTTGGGAACTAAATTGACAGGCTACAAATCCTTTGTATTTAGGCAAGACAATAAGGAAAATTGTGGAAACTTTCCAGGTTTAGGATCACAAAATACACATATAAAATAGAAAAGGTACTATTGCTGTCTTCACTGATTTTCCTTTGCAATGACACATGTTCCCATTACATTGTTGTTCAGTCTTTTGTGACAAAAAGTATTAATGACAGAAGTTATTAGTACATGATTTGACAGGAAGAATATGTTGGATATGCAAATCTAATTTTACAATGGTGATCCATTTGGTTTCACAAATACTCTTGTGTTAACCCTTCGTTCCCCCTTATGTGCCTTCCCAGATTGAAAAGGATAAATAAGCAGGAATCACTTCTAATCAGAATGACACTGCTTTGATTATTTTCTGCCTAAAAAAGCCAAACATTTTGATAGATGAAGCAATTGTAGGTATTAAAAAGAAAGCCCTAGGGCAAAATGGGAGCTTGCCACTAGTGAGATAAATTGGGGGATGTGTGGCCACACAACTGTATGCTTCCACCTATGTTTGGTTCTGCAGAATGCAATGATATGTATATGTATATATATGTATATACATATAGTCTAGTGTTGTTTGTTGTGAGTTGCAGAAATTCAAATCCCATGCCTACAGTCATACTCTCTGAGACAGATGATGTGGTGATTAAAAGCTGTAACACCCACAGTGCAATCTCTGTAGAAGATGGTACAGCTGAGTCCTGTTTTGTATGAAGACTTAGGAGTCAGTTGCTTGGTCTTCCTCGAGCTTACACTTTCACAGAATCAGAGAATGTCAGGGGTTGGAATGGACCTTGAAAAATCATCTAGTCCAATCCCCCTGCTGGAGCAGGAACACCTAGATGAGTTTACACAAGAGTGTGTCCAGGTGGGTTTTGAATGTCTCCAGAGGAGGAGAGTCCACAACCCCCCTGGGCAGCCTGTTCCAGTGCTCTGTGACCCTCACTGTGAAGAAGTTTCTTCTCAAATTTAAGTGAAACCTTTTGTGTTCCGGTTTGAACCCATTACCCCTTGTCCTATCATCTCGGTTGTCACCGAGAAGAGCCTGGCTTCATCCTTGTGACACTCACCCTTTATATATTTATAAATATTCATGAGGTCACCCCTCAGTCTCCTCTTCTCCAAACTAAAGAGACCCAGCTCCCTCAGCCTTTCCTCGTAAAGGACATGCTCCACTCCTTTGCTTTGTAACTTTGTGGGCTATGTATGATTGCTGTTACCTAATAAAACTGCCATTCATGTCTGGTGGTCGATACAGTAACACAGCCTTTGTTTTTTTCCCAGCTAAGCTTTCCCATTGTATGATGATGCATGGGAGTTATAATTGCCTTTTATTGATAATACTTTCTATAGCATTCCTCTAAATCTATAATGTCAAGGTATTAAAAGGCATGAGTTAACTAACTTGTAGTATTCATCAAGTTCCTGTTGAAACATCAAGAACTTGATATTTTACCTCTCCAGAAAACCCACCTGTATCTTGTTAGCCTCTGGTTCAGCCTCCACAATGTTTCTGTTACTTCAGCTGATAAAAACCACTAAGATTTCTGCCCACTGTCTTCATTGCTTGATTCTGGAAGACACTGATTTGGTCTGTGTGTAGAAAAGCTCTCCAAGACATTTCAGTAAGAACTCTGGCTTTCCTTGTTTGCCTTTTTTTTTCCCTTTTTTTTTTTTGACTTGTTATGGGGCTCCTTCTAACATATGACCTGTTGAATTCGAGCATGTGACTCTTCAGCTTTGTCCCCTGGTGTCCTTCATGGTGCAGGTGGGTAACAGTAGGTTGTTAAGAAAGAGGCACCTCTTCTTTTTCTGCTTCCTGTACCTGTTAACAGTTAATGTGTGTCACATTCACTTAACCAGCTACTTCGTTAAATAAATCTTGTGTTGCAAAGTTTCAAATCTATTAATATTACAAGGTCTGTTTATTTCTGTTTTCTATGGTTTGGCTTAGTTTTTTGTGAATGTGTTTTAGGATCATTTGATGAAAAATCTTCTGTTGTTACCCTTTACTGACTTGGATTAACATTCTTTGCTCATAAACCTGGAACTTTCTTACTCCTAAACATTCAGGAAATGAAACGTTTAAAGCATTACAATTTAATACAGGTATGTCTAAACTTACTTTAGAATTTTAGCACTGACTTAAAAATTAAATGCCAAACCTGGCAGCAGCAAAGTTTGCAGTTGTGAGAAGGGTGTTACAGATGCCATCTTCCAAACGGAGTTTTGTAGCAGCCCCAGGCAATCAAATTACAGAGTGTTTTACTACGTAGTCTTTTCTGTCTTGGTAGGAAAATCAAACTATTTGCTTTCCTAACAAAGATTGCTTTCACACTACCTATGTGCAGCTGTAAAGCGCAGACACAGCCCCTTCTCTCCACAGACCTCTAGTCTGATCACTAAACAGGTAAAACATATTGAAACAATAGATTGTTTCTTAGTGCACATCATCAGTCCCACCTGTTCTCACAGGGAATTGTTTCCAAGTCCATCAATAGTTAGAATTTTTCTCTGTTGTTTTTCTGTACCTTGCCTCTGTGAAGAAGATTCACAGTGCAATCATGAGTAGCTGTATATGAAGTCTATGTATGTATCTATACGTATATATATATAAAAATAAATAAAAACCATTGTGTACTCATCGTATCTGATCACCTTTGATTAAAGAAGCAAGACTGAATTTTATATTTTTCTGTATTTTTTTTTCCTTTTTCTCCATTCCACCGTAGAGTCTCTCTTAGTTATTCATAGCAGTCTGGTGCTGGTTGATCCACTTTCCTTGGTTGTCCTTCTCTTTTGCAACAAATGCAGTGCTTTGGCCTTTTATTCCCAATTTCAGGATTTCATATATTTTCCAAGTCTTTGTATACAAGCATGATGTTTAACTAGGAAACACTTGTTGAAAAATAATGCATTCTAGATTTTTAAGAAAAAAATAGTATGGATATGCAATACTTAGGAAATGTGGAAGATGAGAGTTTTATTTGTGTCTAGGTTTTAATCAAGAAATCTGGGAGTCTGAATATGAGTAGATTGGATTATTAGAAAAATTATTAGAAAAAAAGTGAATGATCGTACTATTTCAAAGAAATCCCTTAGTACAATGTTATACTGACAATATAAAACCATAAATTTGGAAATATTGTTATAAATGTTCATTAAAACTTCTAGTTTCTCCTGTTATGTAAAGGATCTGACAGGAAAATGCAAAATATGTCCACTTGACATTCAGATTTTAAATGTACTAAAAAGTACTAAATGTACCTTTAGTTTGGGTTTGGTGGTGTGTTGGTTTTTGTTTGGTTTGTTTTTTTTTTTTTTTTCATATAATTCCGGCACTTTTCAGAAGCAAACCCAAAACCACCCTGGCAATATTTAAGTTCTTAAATGTGTGATATTATTATTTTCTGATATTTCGCAGTATTTTTTTTCCTCCTTTTTGGAAACTCCTACGATATCAAGTGAAAGTGTGGTATACAGTGTCTTGTAAACACGTAGTACTGGAAGGTAATGGTCAGAGAAAAAATATAGCAGTTGCTAGTTAAGATTTTCTTTAAATTAATTTAATGAAATAGGAAAAGTGTTGAGATATGTAGTATTGAAGAAGACTTTGTCCTGAATTCCTTTTGTTGTAAATCAGTAATTTTACAGTGAAAATGGCAGCATGCAACAACAATAATTACAACTGATCTTTCGTTTTTGTTTGAGTTTATGTGTTTATGTAATAGCATTTTGCCTTATTGGTATTGTGTGTTCATATTTCTCTGTCCTTAACCAAAGTTATTCAGAAAATCAGAAAGTCTAATTTGATGAGGTCTTTTTTCCATTGCCATAAGGACATATGACATAGAATGAACAAGAAAGCTGCCCAGTTTAAGTGTTACTTTCGCATATTCTTTTTCCAGATTGCTATATGAAGCTGTACATAATATAAACACATATTCTTGTCTCTAGTTAGTCACATTATAGTTAATGACCATATGGTCATTACGGTATAAGATCTACTGTCTGTTGTATTTATATTCCTCAAGCATATTGTTCCTTCAACTTCACAGTGTGTTAAACTATTTCAAAGGGAAAAAAATCCTTTCCCTCTTGTTTCTGGTTGTCCTATCAAGTGTAACCTTGGACCCTTATAGAGCAATTAGACCAGCCTCTATCCCCTCCTTTGTAATGAGGTTTCTTGCATTTCTGAGTCTATAACCCTTTAGTCTTCCCTAATGGGACATCATTATTCTGAAAGAAACAATGTAAATGTAAATGAATATTCTCATTAACGAGTCACAGAGAAACCTTTAGTGGTAGCGCTGTGGTAATTCTGCTTGTTATTTCTCTGGTATTCCATGCAGATTTTTTTTTTTTTATAATTCATTATTAGTATTCAAAATTACTTCTTCTTTAATTCTGCATGTCTTTCATAATCCGGTGTTCCAACTAGTTCAACCATGTCCTTGTTTTATTCTCCAGGAGCCACCTGTGAAACGTTCAAGGTCTCTGTCCCCAAAGAGCTCTTTTAGAGAGTCAGAGGAGCTAAGGAAGCTTAAAATAGCTGAAAATAGGAAGATTGAAAACTTACAGAAGACACTACAGCTAAAGGTGAACATTAAAAAATAAAAATAAAAATTCTCCAGCTATAAGCTTGTACAGATAAAGATATACCAAAATAAACAGACATTTTAAAAATGCAAAAAGTACATATTGTTATGACCTGTAAGTGTGTTAGCATAAGACAGCACTCTCCATTAGTTTACCTTTTTCCTTTACTGCTAGGAATCTTGTATTGGTACTCCTGTGGTCCTATGGAAGCTTAAATCAAGCGGTCATCAATAATACTTGTTAAATACATTTTCAAAATTTTTTGTCTGAGAATATATATTTGAGAAATTCGTGTATTCATATAGAAAGAAAGTGAAACAGAAACTACAAAGAAATTGTTTTTCCGTACAGTGAAGCCAGAGTATTTTAAAATGCTGAAGTCGATTACTTGGAACAGATTTACCCCTTGTGCTTCTAGAAGTTATGGCTCAGAAGTTGTTCTTCTAGCAAATATTGTAAAAAAGCAAGCCTTGGTAGAAAAGCTTAACTGAGCATGTATTACAATTTCCCATTTTGTCCCTGTTTTATAGATTTTTGTTGGTTTGCTTATTTATTTCAAAAATAGTACCTTTAGAATGACCCATTGGTTTCAAATTACACCTCAGAATGCAAAACCCGATCCTGAGTTGTATTTTCCAAAATATTTACTATTCCTTCTCTTCTCTGCTCTTTTCCTCTTCCTTGTCTTTTATTTTTTCTTTTATTTTCCTTTTAATTTTTTTAAATTTCTTTTTGTCTTATTTTTAATTTTAATTTTCTTATTATTTTTCTTTTTTTGTTGTTGTTGCTTATGTTAATTCGGAGTTATGACATTTTAAAAATATATTCAGTATATGTAGCCTAAAGCAGAACTGGTTACATTGACCATGCTGTGATAAATGAAGTGAAAGAAATTGGGGAACCATACAAACCATTGTCCTGAGCTCCTGCCTCGTGCAAAAAGACACTCATGTGATAAGTCAGATTTAGAAAAGATGTGAGTAGGGATAGTATTTTAGCATAAAGGCAAAAGCTTATCACCCTGTATATTTGACAGAGTTTGTTGTGTTGTCTTAACACACACAGAGTATATGAACAGGAAAGAAGATTCAAATTTAGTCTTACAGCCCATCTTGCTTCTTGTTCATGGGAGTAAGAAGATTAATTTTTTGTTTTGTTTTTTTCTCTCTATTGAGAAATCTAAGGCACGTCCTGCTAGCTTTACCTGAGAACTGGCCTTTGGCAGGCCTTCTGTTTGTTGCTTTTAGTTGGTTTGCCAGGCACTGATGCTACAGATTATTCTGGCACTGTGGACCACAGCTGCTCTGCCCTTGGCAGCAAAGCTCGCACATCACTGTGTCTGGTTCTTGTCTTACATGATAGAGAGTTCCACATTTCTTTGTGTTTTCTTCTGGAAAGAGAAGTGAAGAGAAGCACTCTGATTTTCTAAGCAGATAGAGAAGATAAAGGATTGTTATTCCTTCTGCATGACCTCATAATTTTTACCATTCACTGTACTGCCTTTGTAATTTCTTCCATTTCATCTTAAAAGCATATTTTAACAACCTAAGCAGCTTTATTATGTTGCAAGAGTGGGATCTCTATTTATTACAGCTGTTAATCCATGAGGTCTTTAAGAGTTAAGACTTATATCTCCCCTTGAAACTGAATATATGAACTCCTTGCGTTTTCTCTAGGAAAGCTACTTTTCTTCTTTTGCAGAATGCTTTAATTGCTTGAAAAGACACTGTAGACGATCAGGTCAACATATTAAATGCTGTTGTGGCACTACTTTCAGAATTCAATGAGGCTATTGCCAGCATGACAGTGAACTCAGCTATTGTAACACTAATGTCAGAATAATTCTGTTGGTATTGTACAATGCATGTGGTCAACATTTTCATAACTGGCACTTGCATTATTGCATTCTCAAACAAAGTGTTTTCTGTATGATTACTTGAAATATACTTGCTCAGAAAAATGCTTGCTCTATCAATGAATGTACTGATGATGCATATTCTGAAGGTGAAATTGTGACTTTATCCATCAGTCCTTTTGCAAAATTGGCAACAATTTTAAAATAATAATAATAAAAAGAACACCTTTTATAAGGGATTTTCAGGAACAGGAATATTTGGTGCCCCAGTTGGTATTACAAAGGCACAGAAAAGGGCTATTGTCCTCAGCTGACTCATTTTTGGCCAAGGAACGTTAACTCTTACAGTCTTTATTGCTAATAAAAATAGGGTAGTCATGTTAATTCAGAATGTCTGTAGTTTTGGTACAGAATTGGCTTCATTTCTGCGGTCCAGGACATACTAAAAAGTATCAGAGCATGCCAGATTGTACTCTAGTTTAGAAAACAGAATATCAAAGTAAATAAGGGCATTTCACTGATTTTTGGATAACAAATTATCAAGCTGCTATTTAAAATCGTCCAAAGCATATGTACATCAATCTACTGTTGGTCTTTAAGAAGTGGGCAGGAGCTTGGTTGCTGAGAGTTAGATATTTGATGTGAGCTAAGAATATGTTCTCTTCTCCTGTATTATGTTTCTAGAACCATGATCCCTGGTGTAGCCTGGAGGAGATCTTCCTGTCTTTAACTGGAAAGTTTTCAAAAGCAATAGGGGATCTTTGCTTCAAATTTGCTCATCCTTTTTGTTTAAACTTCTAAAATTTTGGAGAGAATTGGAACTAGAATACGTAGATCAGTCTTTAGGGCCGCCTTGATACTTCTTTATGTGAGTGAGTGCAAACCATTATATTTAGTTTAGATATCATATATAGTCCTGTTCCATGTATGCTGTTCAGATGCTGAAAATATGTTAATATTGTGGCATTTCCACGTAACTACTTGTGGAAAAAGCTATTTTTGTATTGGTCCGGTTCCTCACTTCTTGTCAGCCTGAGAAGAGTAGTCAACAAATTGAATCAGTATATTTTTTTTAGTTCCATTGTAGTTCAATTTTTACTGTAACAGAAGTTGTTACAGATCAATTTCAACGAAATTTTGAGGGAGTGAGTAGAATATTTTGGCTTGTGTGAGCTGCCTGCAAATAGCAAAATGGCTTTTTGGTGAGCAGTTGGATTTTTCCTAGTGCAAATTGGACTCTGTCTTTCACTATTGCATGGGAAGTACTATGGAATGACAGTGGAGAGCTGGAGAATAATCTGGAGATACATCACTGCTAGAGGTGGTTGTTCATTCCCATTCTGTCAATATGTAGAAAAGGGTACACAAGACTATACAACTATTAAAAATAATAACATAATCAGTGAGAGGTGGAGCTAACTGAGATTATGGAATTTACAGTATGAATGTAAAGTTCTGATATATTAATTTAATAAATTTAATAAAGTGTCCAAAAAAAAAATGCAGCTAACTTCAGGAAAGTACAGTTACTTACTGCACTTAGAAGAACTTAGCTGAAAGGAAAAATCACTAAAGGAGAACTGGTCTTGTTTTTAACAAACCCAGGACATTTAATAATTTAATAAAAGAGAGTGATTAGGACAGTTAATTGCTTAATTTCTATTTCTGTGAGCAGAGCAACTGATAAGGGAAGGGAATAACTGTAACAGAACGGACAATGTAACAGTTAAGCAATAATAAAACATGTAGATTCATAAACAGGAAAGGCCAAATTCTACACTTGGTTGCATCTCTGAAAGGACATTGACAGCTACAAAATTCTGAGGATTTATGGTGAAGAGATTATTTTACAGAGCTTGCCAGACTTGATCAGTGTTCACTAGCAATATCAGACAATCTCTGAATAATGATTTCGTGAACTTCTCTTGAAAACACAGCATTTGTAATTGAACTCTTATAAAAATTTCCTGTTCTAGTGTCAAGCAAAGCTTGGTAATTGTGTCTGTGTCATTTGTCACAAATATATCCTATTATTTTTGTGATTGTTTTTAATATCATTCTAGTAATTAAGAGCTACTTAAAACCAGTCAAGAATGCTTTTTAAGCAATTCTAAATTTATAAATGTATCTGGCTTAGAGGTAGTTTTAGAAAAATACCCACCACTTTGGAAATGTATTTAATGGTAAACTCACTTTGGTACCTGCTTATTCCTAAATCTGCTTTGTGTGTTGGCTGAGTCACTTCTAGAAAAGTTCTGAAATTTTATATCTATTAGTACCTAAAATTTTAGCTGGCATCTTTCAGCTTTGTTTATGTGTCATGAAAGCTGGGCTGCATCTTAGAAGCCAACCTTAGTCTAGGTACTTTGTAGTTGGCTCTATTGTAGAAACTCTTGCCATGTTGTTTTTAGTGGGCCTTAATTTTTATTACACCAACAGTCAGCGCTGTAAGTATCTTATTGATTGACTAATGCAGAAAAGCCCTTGTTGCGTATAAGCTAGAATGCCTGCAAATAAAGTATTGTGATTTACTTAGAGATCAAGGAACATGTTCTGTAGCTGCTTGACAAGCAGAGCTCCCATTGAGCTGGCAATGAAGCACTGAGGGCAAATTTTACTACCAGATAGTGTCTGGTGAATTCTTTACTGCCATGTGCAAGAATTTGGCTTGCTTTATACTGCGGAATGTTCTACTCAATGTTAAATTTTTTTTCAGAGCACAGTATTGTCACTTAGGAAACCCTTTTTCTGAAATTGCATGACATTATCCTTTCATATAAATCAAGGTATATCTTAATTTCATTCTGTAAAAAGAGACTACTTTTTTCATGTGGTTTTGATTATATAAAAGCTATTACAAATTTTGTTTTTATTTCCTGCTTGTTACATAACTAGAGGACAAAGTCTGGGTGTTGCAGGTTTTTATGTATTTACAGAAATAAACTAGTATCTGAGGAAATCCTGAAGCCATTTAAAATTATTTTTTTTTAATATGGACCTCAGTGTTTCCCTTGAAAATACATAGATTAGTTTTCCATGGAGAAGAAAAAAAATCAGAAAAAAAAAAAGTTTGGAGGAAAAGACAGTGCAAACAATCCTTTTTCAGCCTGTGTAGGTGTATTAGGCCAATGCATTCACAAGGTGAAAACTGACATTTTGGTAGTAAATTTTTTAAAACTTCTCAGCAACATGAAAAAAAATTCAAGTAATTTTTCTCGAATTACCAAAATTTGCCAAAGTAACAATAAGAAAAATGTGACCTCAGGGATTGTGATTCCTCCTATTTCTACTTAGAGTTCTGAGGGTCTTAAGAGTTACTTGAGCAGAGCTTTAGTTTCATGTGATCTGCGTGGAAGTCTCTTACATTATGCCCAACTTTAATTTTGTTTTTCTGGTGCTATACAGACTCGAGAAACTGATGAGCTAAGAGCAGCCCATGAAAAATGCAAAGAGAGGCTGCAGATGTTACAGACCAACTACAGAGCACTAAAAGAGCAATTAAAGCAGTGGGAAGAGGGCGATAGCAGGTAAGTTACGTAGCTCATTAAAAACATTTCCCTTACACAAGAAATCTGAACAGAAGTATTATACAGGTATTCAAAAGAGAATTTGATTTGAAGGAAGAAGCCACTATGTGGTGATCAAGACTTCATCCTTTGTTGAAGCAGAATGCGTGGTATACCCCTATATGAGAAAAATTACAGTTGAAATCAAGAATAAAATGCATTGAGCTGACACCTTGACTTATTTTATTTAGGATCTCATTTTGAGCCAGAGTACTGGACAAAGGTCTGCCAGGGCTGCTTATTTATGCTTGTCTAATTCCCCAGTCAATTAATTTGTTGACTGTGTGTGTTTTTATTTTTCAATAATAGAACAATTGCTCCTTATGTTTCAAATATTTTTAAAAATAATTTTATTCATTAAACAATAAAGAAATAACAGCCTCTTGAATGTTTAGTGATTCAAACATTAACTGAAGCTGATTTTAAAATTCTCTTCTTAAGAGGGGAAATAAAGAGTATGTGCATGAAAGGCCGGGTGTTTTCATCTGTTAAATGATTATAAAGTGAATTATTTCTGAACATTCTATGAAAATATTGCAGTAATGTATCTTGATAAATGGAAAGAAGAAAGACTCTACCACATAAAAACTTAAATGGTGAATGTTCTCTGTCTAATTCTGCCTAAAATTCTATACAGAACACTGAAAAATATATGCAGAAATTAATTTTTTTCTTTTTAAAGCCCTTAGTGGAGAGTTAGAATTTTTTGTAAACATACACATTTGGAGATGCGAAGACATTTCATATCACTTCAGGTATCAGACACTGCTAAGATACCGTTTTTCAGGTTGCAAGCAAGCAATTTGAGCAGGTCCTTGTGTCCTGGTGGCTTTGTACTTCAGCGTGCACCTACAGTTCAGTAAATACATACGTGTTTTACTTAAAACAATTCTTTTTTGTAATTAGAGCAATACTGACTAATCTTGACAGAAACTTTGTAACTCTCTGTGCCTGCAAAGAGAATAATGGAAATTGCTGCAAAACTGCTCGCTGTTCAGAGTCCCGGGTGACATAAAGGGTCCTACTGTGAATGATAAATTGTCCCTCATATATAAGTGATGCTTTGGCCTACCTGAGTAGATTAACATAACTATGGCATATCTGTAACAAGAGTTTGTCTTTTTAAAAGAAAAAAAAAAATGTGGATGAAAATAATGGTAAGGTACAGATCTACTACATGCATTGATAGGACAGGAAGACTTTTTTAATTATCCAAGTATAAATAACAAATAGCTTTGTTTAAATTAGGATGAAAGGTTTTGCTTATTTAGGAAAAGCATGGATGATTTTGTCTTCCAACTCACCATTTTAAATTCAGTGCAAGGTGCAAACAACTGAAACCTATTGGATGATAGTTAATTTATGCAATTAAATGTTTTAATTCGGTATCTAAGCTAAGTAGGCATTCATGGACCACAAAGAGGCCAATGCAAAAAACATACAAAAGTTTCACCTGCATAAAGTGAAGCACTGAGTGTTCTGGTTCTGATAGTTTAAAAAAAAAAAAAAGGGAAGAAGAGCAAAAGAGAGTCAAAAACAACTTCTATTTCTTTTTAAAATAAATGGGACCAGCTTGTGTCCTGATAGGAATATATTTGGGAAAAGTGGGTATTGGGGAAGGCACAATACTAAATATTTTTTTGTTCATCTGATTTTTTCATCTATAATTAAGATGACCTGAAAATTACAGAGTTTTGATCGTTTTTTGTCATCACAACAGAACTGTATGAGGCCGTCATACAATACCACTTTTAAAGGGGTTTGGTTTTCCTTTTGAATGTGCTTAAACAAAAGAAAATGGCCAATGCAGAAATGAAAATGTAAACGGTTATACCATATATTGTTATTTCGGCATCTCCAAAAGCTTTCTATCACTGGTGTAATGTAAATTGTGCACTAAGAACTCAGTATCAGTTACTTATGTGGCACTTCTGATCCTCTGTAAGTGACAAAGGGCACCATTCTTTCTAATTCTTCATGGATTAGAATCTGTTATCCAGATGGCAGCTGATGGGACCAAATCCACCTGTCAGGGTACATACAACTTTCACTGACATACGTGACTGCAAAGATGATGGGGGCCTTATGAGGCTACCACATTCTCTGAGAGTTTATTTCTATACCAAGTAGGAATTTAAATTGCAGAGACTTTAAAATTCATTTTATAAACAATTTTAATACAATTTTTGTCTTTTCCATTACTAAAATACATAAAAACATTTTAATGCCAGAAAAACTGTGAAATATTTTTATTTTCTTTTTCTGTGTGTCTAAATTCAGTATGCTTTTTCCTGATACATCATCTTATCCATAGGTAGCTTATTCTTTCATTAGATAGTAGACCAACAGTTTGATTTAGAGTGGGCATCAGTGCATCTTCCAGATTGGTTTGCAGGGGTATTAGGGGAGCTGGTGGCTCTCCTGTTTCTTTGCAAGACATGTTTTCACCTTCTGGTTTGTCATACCAGTATCATAAGGAGTGGTGAGAGAATGAATGCAGGTGACACTGCTCTGTTGTGTGTAAATTGAGAGCCATGGTACCATACTAGCACTATTTCTGTCTGAAAGTACGTAACTGAACTTTTCCATAATAACATATTTAAGGGTTTGAGCCTCACAGAATGTATACATCATACAATATAGATGCTGTAGTTTAAAATCCGTATTTTCTGAAAGCAAGGGTGCTTTTATTCTTGTGGTCCTAAAACGTGTAGATACTTGAAAACAGACAACTCTTTTTACTCGTAAACAGGATTGAAAGTGGTAAAAGCAGATACCAGCATGCAGACCTGCGTCAGCTTTGTCCAGAGGATTCTGATGCTATGTGGAATAAACTGGCTTTTTTCAAAAGCGAACACAAAAAGCTGCTGATTGAAAAGTGAGTTTGTTTCTTAAATGGTGTTTACATAAAGAAACATGCATTTTTTCTTTTTTTCTGAAGGTAGTACTTTGCAGGCCACATAAGAGGAATTCCTTGCAAAATTCCAAGATAAAACCATCTTCTACCAAAAGCAGTAAAGAAAAACATCAGCTCTTTTTTTTCTTCCCTTTTTTTTTTTTTCCTTTTAAATCAGTGACAAGTTACAAGTTTGCTAGCACTAACAGAAACTGTATTCCATGATCTAGGGATTGTGTTAATTAATGTGGCTCTCATCTGTTGGAGGTGTCGCTCTTCATTAGCCTGTATTTTACACACTGCCGTGCTTCATTTTTGGAATGAGGTGGTGAGGGGATAACCTAGCCAGCCATCCTTGTTTGATCTCTGTGATACATACGCAATGCAGAATGCCTCAGCTCTCTTGGTTCCCTGCCCTGTCCTGCTAATCCCAGCTGAGCTCATTATGGTGTAGCCTTGCTGCTACTCCTGGAGCCAGAGCTGTCCAAGCTAATTACTGGTAGCAGCAGAGCTGCCTGTTAAGGGTCTGGTGTGGATCTGCTAACATGGTCCTTGGTAGTGACCTGCAAAAAGCTCAAGGGAGTTGCTCTCTTTCTTGCTGTGCACAGCCTGTCCTTTGGGTTTAGTGCTGATCCCTTCACGCAGCTCTTTTAGCTGTAGTAAGTGTAAAACTTGGTGAAGGAAACTCTTACTTTAGAAAATATACAGTTTGCTGCTTTGATCTCATAATTCATAGGCTATTATACTCAGTCAGGCAAAGTAAGAAAATGTCCTTTTATACTAGACAAAGGAAGTTAGTGTGGTATAATTAGCCCTTTGCTGGTATTTAACACTTTCTGTAAGTCAAGTTGATTTTTTTTTTTTAATTTGAGAACCAAGAAGTTGTAGAAACTTTTCTTCAGACTTTATTTTTGTCAGCATTAAGTTAAAATTAAAACAGAAAATATGGTTTTCCAATGGGTTCCAATTTAGCCTGATTTTGTGGAAGTACCGTGAAGGCTGTTATAACAGAACTACAACAGCAGCAAACAGTTTTGTAGTGTGTAGTTGTGTTTCCCATAAGCTGCTTTAGTGTGTTACATACAATAGTGTCAGTATTTGGTTGCATGCAGTATTCTTACATACACCAGTTACAATTGTGTGCCTGTTCTTGTCACTTCATCGTCACATCTTTGTTTGCTGTTTTGAAATGATCACAACAAATTATCACATGTGTTTCTTATGTTTATTTTGATTTTAATGTAGGAAAGAACACTTTCTTGCTAACATGTAATTGCAGTTGTAATTCTCCCTCCATCACTAATCAACACATGCACCACAGGCAACAGCAACTCAGGAGCAATAACATAAGCCTCTCCTTTTCACACAAAGCCATGAAAGAGAGATTGCTTATTTATTGTGCACACCCTGAAGCCAGGTACAGTTGGACTGTTTTCCTAGAGCTCCTGTGCAGTCACGTTTATAGGGAATGCACCTTATGCCAAGCACATTGCAGACTAGTGGCCTTGACTAGATTGTGGTGAAGTGGCATCAGCAAATGGTTGGACTCTTTGAAATACAGAATTTTTAAGTCAAAATGAGTTCTTAAAATTCTGTATAGTACTTCATAAGAAGCCAGTGCACCACTGTGATCATTAAGGTGAACTCCTTGTGTGGCTTTAGGTGCTTTTTGCTTCTTGTGGGCAATGTAGCTTACTGTTAGCTGGAAGTAAGGAAAGTGTACTTAACACCTGTGTTTTTTTTATATCTGCCTTCGATGTCTGTCTCTAATAATGACTGTCTTTAATTTGTTGAAGCAAATCAGCATTTCAAGACCTGAGCT
Organism: Columba livia; assembly: GCF_036013475.1. Lineage (NCBI taxonomy): Eukaryota > Metazoa > Chordata > Aves > Columbiformes > Columbidae > Columba > Columba livia. The sequence goes on from NC_088642.1 coordinate 65,024,972, forward strand.
AATTTTCTTAAGAAAAGCAATACTAAATTTAGTATACTTTTTAGATCTGTGGATAGGGCTTCTTTATATTGTATGTTTTATTGGGTTTGTGTGGCAAAGTTTTGGTAGTGGGGGAGCTACAGGGGTGGCTTCTGTGAGAAGCTGCCAGAAGCTTCACCCCATGTCCAACAGAGCCAGTGGCAGGTGGCTCCAAGCTGGACCCACTACTGGCCAGGGCTGAGCCATTCAGTGATGGTGTTGGCGCCTCCGGGATAATATATTTAAGAAGGGGAAAAATACGGCTGTGCAGCAGCAGCTGGGGAGAGGAGTGAGAATCTGTGAGAGAGACAACTCTGCAGACACCAAGGTCGGTGAAGAAGGGGGGCAGGAGGAGCCCCAGGTGGTGGAGCAGAGATTCCCCTGCAGCCCATGGTCAGGCCGGCTGTCCCCCTGCAGCCCAGGGAGGTCCATGGTGGAGCAGAGACCCACTTGTAGCCTGTGGAGGACCCCATGTCAGCACAGGTGGATGCCTGAAGGAGTCTGTGACCCCGTGGGAAGCACTTAATGTGTGATTTTACAAGCAGCGTAAGTAAATCAGGTTAGCCCATAGTCCTTGTGGATGCACTTGATTTGATAGACATACTGATTTTTAGCTTACATTGATTTAAAACACCTATAAGCCAAATCCAACACAGCATTGCCTATAGAATAGTGTCCGTGTAGAGATTTGATTTTGGTTTAAATCTGTTTTAACTTCAAATATGTGTAATTTCTGTCTATGACTAGGCCAGACAGTGAATGTTAGGAACACAGGATTATTTGATTTTTCTGGTTTGTTTTACATGTAAGGAAGATTCTCTTTCCTTCCTGCCTTCCTTTCCTCTCTCCCTCCCTTCTTTCAAGGGGTAGAATAATGATGTAAAATGTCTATAACTTGCACATATATTGATCTGAAAATAGATGAATAATAAAGTAAGTATGGGGTAAAACCAAGGAAACCCCATTGATGCATGGCCTAGTAATAGAGTCATTACCAATATTAGCACACTGTAAACAGTTAGTTTGTAAGTTATGAAGTCTGGTTTTAAGTCAGGAAAAACTGAAGTTGCTTGGCAAGTCATTTGTTCCAGTGGTCCCTAATTCCAAATCCTGTTAAAGCTGGTGGAAAGACTTTGTGTCAGCCACTACTTTGTCAGGTCTTTTATAAAGTCTTCCTCTCATCACAGGGAGGGATTGCTTTGACGTTCATGTAAGCTATTAAACACTATGCACCTTCCAAGCTGGACACTAACCCACAAACAAATACACAGTGTAGGACTTATGTTAATCACTTCTTTTTTGAAAATATACAAAGTTTTCTGTTTTCATGAAGTTCAGAATACTTGATGTCAGAGTTAGTTTTTGGAGAATGTTGATGGGTAACGCACAGCATTGCTACCGCAATGTCCAAATACCACAGTATTCTTTTTTCCTCTCTTGCACTCAATAGCTATGTTGTGTACCAAATTCATTTGAAATGGATTGCATTCATGCTACATCAGTGTTTAAAAGTGTCACCTACGGAGTATAGGCCTTCTGACATATGTACTACTTTTGTAATCTTTCTGTTCTTCAGTTTTAGGAATGCTGGGCCATAGCAGGCTTCTTACAGCAAAATATGTAAATCTAATAGCTCAAGGCTCTTCTTTAATTTTCACTGATATTAGTAATTCTATACTGCAAAGCCAAATATAGTTAAAAAAGCGATGCACTTGTTTAGGCTTTGGATGGATAAAAAGCTTGCTAAATCTGAAATACCACCTTTTGTTCTGCTGAAAGCGGTTGCAGCCTAGATCTGCAGCTGGTGTTGGGAGGTTCTGACAAAGGCGCGTGTTCACTGGCTGGACTGGACGTTGCTCAGTGGAAATGACAGTCGGGCTAAGTGAGAGAATGTGGCACAGTGCAGTACAAATAATTTAAAATGTAAGAAAACAGAAGCATGCGTCTTACTACAGTGTGCAATTTTTAAAATTAGTTTTTAAAGGACCCAAGTCAGAACTGTAAAAGCAGTGATGGAACAAAAAAATTTTCTTAATATTCATGCAATGGAGTCCTCACCCTATGTGCTTCTGTGAATTACGTTGATTACACTGGTACCCCAGTTGTGGCCCTTCAGGTTGAATAATTTCTGAACTGACTACAAGTAAACACTGTTTATGAGGCTATTCTGTTGGTGTTGTTAGAAAGGAATGAAAAAATTAAAATAATCAGCAAAATTCACACAACGTAATGTGTTTGGTTTTTTTAAACAACTTTTGGTTAGTCAGCTGGGCTTTTTGCTACAGTAAAACAAATAAAAAATTACTAAACGGTAGATAAATTTTAGGTGTGTGTTTTGTCATGGTTTAACCTGAGCTAGCAATATAGCCACGATAGGTACTCACTCACTTCCCCCTTCCCACCCCTGAACAGGGGTGAAAATCGAAAGGGAAGGGAGAAACCTGTGGATTGGGATAAACACGATTTAATAAAACACAATAAAAATAATATGCTACTACTAAAAATAATATATATAAAATGTAAATAGAATATAGAATAAAAGATAATGCATTTCCTCCCTAACTCTGTCTGTGCTGAGCAGCCAGTCCCAGGAAGCAGCACCTGGTCCTGAACAGCCGATGCCAGAGAGAGAAAAAGAAAAACGCAGAAAGGCCTCGGCTGCCAGACAACAGTTAAAAGCATTAACTCTGTCCCTGCCTGTTATTTTCTTGTTTTCAAACTTAATGCAAACAAGGACCATGCTGGCTGTAAAAAAGAAAGGTTTCTGACTCCATGAAGAAAATTAACTCACTTTCAGTGAAACCAGCACAGGTTTCTACCACCTTTTTGAAAGCTAAATGTTATGCTGCACGTTGAAACTGTTTTTGTCACTACTCACTAGTGCATCTTTGGGTTTTGAGTGACTATTAATTTGAAATATACCTCAAAACTCTTTCTTGACAACTATGACACTGTTCACTTTTTGTTACGTGAACAGACATTGGATTGGTGTGGGGGGAGTTGCTTTTATCCTTTTTCGCTCCTAAATGTGGGTTGTAAATCAGAGAGACTTTACTTAGCACCAACACATATTGCTTCCTGCAATTTTCATCCATCCTATAAGAGACTGAACTGGGAAACAAGAGTGATAAGGACATATTTCTAGGAAGCGAATGGACAGAGTAAGATAGATAGGTCAATGACTCTGTATAGTCAAATATTCCATTTCCTTGGCTAATTAAGGCTAAAAGTTTCTTTGTGTAAACTGTAAGTTTACAATTTTCTTCCTGTAAAGGGGTTCCAGTAAATCATTGTGGATAGCTTGAATGTTCACAAAATGTAAGTAATGCTAGTACTTTTTGCTTTACTCTTGGCAGCATTATCCCCAGACATATGTAATGGTTTTTGCTCTCTCGCACAGTCTAGATCAAACACCTGCTCCCAGGTTTATTCTCACCACCCAAGGCTGTCAGTTGACACATAAATATACAGACCCATGAAAAGAGCGTATTTTGCCCTTACTGCAGGCAAACATACTTGAATCATAACACTGCAGGAACAAATTGAAGAATTTCTGTCAGAGCAGTATTTCGCATGTAAAAGTTGAATAAAGTTTCTGCCTAATTTGGTTCTCAGGACTCTAAACAATCTGAGTAGTAGAAAATTAAAATCAGTATTTTCACTATGATGTATTAGACTCCCCATCCTAATTTATGACAGCCACTTCCTATATTTTCTGTGTGGGCTTTTTACGAGAGTATGTGTAATATGCTTGTATATTCTACTCTGGTTTTACAAAATAGAATTTTTGCCCTTTTGAAGACTCATGAACAGAAAGTACAGTTCAGTTTTGCCCTTTCTTTGTTGATCTGCTGTCCTTCTTCTCAAGCTCCTTTATTTTCTGAGGGGAAAAAAACAGAGCTTCTTCTGCTGTTCCATTTTCCTTACAAGGATTATTAGGCTATTTGGATAAAGTTTTGGATAAGAAAAAATTTCCAGGCGCTACTTTGACCTGGTGGCTTTAAAACTTATGTTGGTTACTGTAATAAGCAATACTACTTCTCATTTTAAGGACAATGATAAAGAGCATGAAAAGCTTGCTTAGCAGTCTTTTCTTTCTGTCTGATTTTCTTCTTAATTTGGCTTTCCAGTCTTTAACAATATTCCGTGACTCTGGAGGAAAACATTTGAAAAGGCAATAGTTAACCTCTTGGACTCAGGAAGGCTTCCCTGACTGCAGCAGCTCCTGGAGTAGCCCCCTGGTATCTGTCCACACCAGCAACAGTATGCATTAGGAGATTGTGGTTAGTTCTGCTTATTTCTCCAAAGAGTCATCCTGCTGCAGTCTTACAACCTGTAATCCTTGGGAAGGAGTCGGTTTCCTCAGTGGGTTATTCCTTCTTATGTATTCAGCTCTATTAGAGATTCGCTGCTTGGTTTTATTTTCCAGATAAAATTCCCTGGGACAAATGAAAAAAAAAGAAGACTTATTGTTTGTTTGGATGTTTATTTTAGACTGCCATGAGCCCGCTCTCTTAATTCCTTTTATCTGTATGCAGAGGAGTGTAGGAGTCTCCTGCCTGGCCCTGCCTGCGAGTGCTGGAAGCTGCTGATGAGCAATGGCTGACTGATGGGATGTGTGTTACCCTGGAGGCAGTGGTTTGCGAGAGGACTAACTAGAGTCATCTGGCAATGGTTAACCTAGGGTTGGCAGCTCTTGAGGGAAGGGGCCCTTTAAACTGATAAGTGTGGAGAGAAAGTTTATGCTATCTTTCTAAATTAGCTTTTCTTTAATGCATTGAGACCCAAGTGCGCATGTGTATGTATATGTACCTCAGATTTAGAATTGTGTGAAGTCTCCTAATGGTATCTTTAGAACTGCTGACAATTAAAAATGATGAGTACTAGGAAATTTTGTTCCTGCAAGAAGGTATATTTTGCAGAAGCCCGGCTTATATGCAGATGGTATGAGCATTTTGCCTATTCTAGTAACTTGATAAGTAAGCAACTGTTACGGGGAATTTCTTGCTGATGCCTAGCTATAATCTAAAAGAAATCAGAAGTAATTCCTTTGGCAAAACTGATTCTGTAGCACAGTTTTTATGCTACCTCTTCTTATATTCCAAATGAGTGAGTACTACAAAAATAACTACATAGTGGAAGAGTGATCAAAAGTAGAATTCAGAATTCAGTATGATACTGAAAAAGCTGGTACTATTGTGGGTCAAGGTCAGTACCTTTAAAAATGTATGCAGTAGCAGCATAACTATTAGCAGGATAGATTTGATCTCTTTTGGTTTCTTATTTGTTTTAACATTGTGAAGTGAGACTGTGGCAATCAATCATATTTGGAGGATAGAAATGAAGCATGATACATAAAACAGGATGCTGTGAGCTTTCCTATTCCTTTTGTATATATATGCTACAAGGAAGAAGAATGGCTTTCATGTCGTTATTGATAGTATACGAAGGACTTAGGGGTTGTTTTCGGGGTGTAAAAACAAACAGGATTCTACTTCTGACCTGCCATATTAGAAGACACTGACAGTCTTCTAGGAAGTGCCAGTAGATTCCTGCTAATTTAGGATGCTGATTCCTGTTAATTCAAGGACTTGATGGCTTCTCCTTGGCTAGAAAAGAATTGGAAGTTGGTCTCTGACCATGTAATCTAGAGCATCTGAGACTGTTGCTGGCCTGTACACTTTCTTGTAAACAGAGTAAGCTTTGCTTGGAAGTATTTTTTATTATTATTTTTTAAATTATTTTTATTTTATTACATTCTGTGATTCTGTGATTCAGTGATTTTGAAGTAGATTATATTGTCAGAAGGTCTCTCTGGGTTTTCAGCTTGTTTTGTAACCAGATAAGAAAATGCATGATGTTGAGGAAGAATTACTGAAGAAATAGAGTCAAATTCTATCAGATATAGTTACAGGCAGCACAACCTTTCTATGCTGAAGGCTCAAGGCCATGAGGCAATTTCAGGTCTGCATAAATGTGAAAATCAGTACACCAGTTTCTAGACTTTGTATAGGTTTAAGTCACTTTCTCCTGTCTGATGAGCTATCATTTGAACTTAGCAAAGCTGCTAGAAAATACAACATTTTTCCTCACAATCTAAGAAATGGTCCAGAGCAGAAAAGTCTGCGTGGCAGCTGAATACTTATTTTACATGAGATTTTCAGTTCATCTAGCAGATACAGGATTAGTGTATTTGTTCTTAAAATTAGAAATAGTAATAATGTAAGTTACTCATAGTTATGTAACCTTCCTTGTTGGCAAATTTGTTAGGGTGTTCTATAAATTGTCAGGGTATATTTTTCAATTATTCAGTCGTCTTTAGGAGTCTGGAAACCTTGACTAAAAACTATCCAGTACTGAAAAGGCTTTCCTAGTGCTATCACTTACTCCACATATCAATATAAAATATTGTGCAACTTGTCAGCATACTTCACAGCATTTGATAAACATTTGCACAAAGTTCATGTCTGGTATCACACTATTGTTTCATTTATATCCTAGGAACTTCCTTCTTTAAAAGTTGAATTAAATAGTAGAATAAATACACAGAATGAATGTGACAGAGACTCTAAAATGCAGTAGTAGCCTTTGACTTTGTCAAGAGAAAAGGTCCAAGGATGTGAATTTATCATGAGCCAGAAGTTACCAATTTATACTCACACTCAGGTTTCTTTCTCTTTCCTCTTGACCTGTATATTTCCATTGTATTCAAATCCCATTGTTTGTTCTTGAATTATGGTTCAAAGGTCTATCTTTTCTGCGTCTATAGAGCACACCCTTTTTTCCAAAGAAAAGTTGTTTGTTTTCCTATATGATTACTATAGATTTTTTTTCAGGTTCCATATTGCTATATGTATTCAGTTTAGAATCTTAATCACTTCTGTTGTCTGTGTTGTTTTCCCCTGCCCTCTCCTCTCCCACTGTTTCTACTGTCAGAAGATGGAGATGTACTAATGTTCAGAGATTTCTTTTTAGTATCCATGCCTCAAGACTATAATCAACTGGAAACATTTTACGGAGAAACTACCTTTCCATTGTAGAAAAATCTTCAAAGATTCCATCTCTCAGCTTGAGTTTGTGTGTTGGATCTTTTCAGATGACATAAACACAATGCCGTTTGCTCAGCACTTGCTAAATCAAACACAAGTTTTTTAGTGCAGAGAAATCCCCTTTCAGTTAGGATCAAAATCTGGTGCATTTCTTCCTTCCATTGTTTTATGTGTTAATTGAAACTGAATGATGCAAAAAATGATGCAGTAAAATCTAGTGAGCATATGTTTAAGATAATTACAGCAAATATTGTCTTGATCTGCCGAAACAGTGTTGGAAGCTCTTACAGTATCTGAACTTTGATGCTTCTGTTCTGACGCTCTAGTTCCAGCAGGTTAGTATTCTGCATTACCACACACAGCTTATTTTTGATCCTTTCAGTTGAAGGATTGCAGGCGCACTCTGTCTTTCACCCTCAGTGCAGGAAGCTTCTCATATCACTAGAAGCTCTGTGATTGGATCACAGATCTCTTCAAATACCTAATCTGCTTCGTAAAAGAGTTGAACATGGATCATTTAAAAGACTGGTGGGACAGATGTAGTCTGTTAAAGGCAATCTTCCTTTTGGGGAAAAAAAGCACACGTAGATGTTTATCTTCAGACCTAGTTGAAATACTTTTTTGAGAGGAAAGAGTATCAAGAAGATAAATTTGTTCTTACCTGTTATGTTGGCACATCTGTGTGATGGGACACTGAGGGAGAACATGGTGTAGATGAAAGGCTGGAAAGCAAATATCTCCCCTCACCCCTGCTTTTTACCACTATGTCCTTTCAGGCTGAGTAATTTCTTTTAGTGTCACATTATACTTAAGCACTTTTCTGTGACTTCTTCAGTTACTTTGAATTCCTTGGAAACCCTTCCTGCTTCTTAGAAATTTCCTACTTGACCCTTCTTCGATGATTCTTCTGACTGATCATGTTCACTTGTTCTTGGGAAAAGCAGTAATCATACAGTCTCTGCGAAGAACTGTACTCTTCAAGAAGACCACATCATACCCTTTCCTCCTTTTTGTTGAGCTGCACTTTTGTAACAAAACATGCAGACTACAGTACTTTTGTAGTGAAATTTAGAGAACTGAACTAAATGTGTATATTTTGTTATAACTCATATATACAGGTGCTTTTTTTTTCTATTTTTTTACAAATTCTAGATAGATTAGCATGTCAATTATATGCATAAAAAATATTCGGATCTGTCAGAGCACATTTGTTGGGAACAAACAGAAAAGAATAAAGAGCTAGTTGCTTCTGCATGTGATTCATTCCAATTTTGCTCTGGTTGATTTTTTGGGTTTTTTTTTGCCTTGAAATGTAAAAAGACTTATGAGTAATAATAAAAAAAAAACACTTGACCGCACACAGTTATTAAAAAAAGGCACAATTACTTGTACATTCCTTTTTCATATTCTGATTTTGTGTAACTAATGTAATATGTATCAAGACCATACATATTAGCTATTTGTATTTTTCTGTTAGCACTATATTTGCCATTAAAAAAGTAGAAAATAAGGCTTGAAGGTTTTGTTGTATAATGTTTGTTTTTCAGAAAGACAAGATCAAATAGAAATCAGTACATAGTCTGTTCCCAAATGAGTTAAATACTTAGAAACTTGCTCAGTGGTAACCATGTTGGCCTTGAGTGTCCCAATGTGTGCTTTGAAAACTTAAAAAGTTTGTGAACTGAAGACAGTCAGGCTTCAGAGTCTAGAAAAAAATGAAAGAAACTGTCAAGGTTTTGTTTGCGGGGTGACAATAAAGCTATGGGAGATGTATTGTTAAGCCCCTCTCCTCCCCCTTCCCCCTTCAGCCCCTCCCTCTCCCCCCTTCCCACTCAGGACAGGCGATTGGGAGGGAAAGAAGGACAGAGGGAAGAGAGTTGGAAAAATTAAAGATGTTTTACTAATGCTACTAATAAGAATAGAGAAAATAATACAAAATATACAAAACCAATCTTGAAAGTCCCAGCAACTGCAGAGCTGGCAACCAAAGTCCTGGATTGGACTCTGCAGCCAACCGGAGCTGGGTTCAGTCTATCACTAGGCCTCAGTTCGCAGGAGTGACTAGTAAGGTCCTCTCCTAATGTCAGCCTTAAGGAAAAGGGGCTGAGATCCTTGTGATCTCACACTTTTATATGAAGTATTCATGTGAATGAGATGTTATATTCCGTTGGTCAGTTTCTTGGTCACCTGTTTCTTGTTGCCCCTCTTGTGAGATGTCCATCCATGCTTATCAATAACTTTGCATTCCATTTCTGTGTTTACCAAAAACGTGTATCTGGTTTTCCAGGAAAATGCAGCTAATATGAAAGCTTTAGCTGACAGGCAAATTCATTAAAAGAGAAACGTGTTTTTCAACAAAACCAGGACAGAAACCAAATAACTATAAATAGGATAGGATGAAAGTTATTTGTTTGAAAAGTTTGGCTATACCTGTGCAAGCTTCTCCAGATTGAAAAAAAAAATAAGATCAGGATGCAGATAGCAGTCTTCCCAGTGGAGTGCACTTTATTCAGTTTGTTTTAGTGTGACATGTAGGTTTGTCTACATATAAGACCTGTTTTATATGTGCTGCTGCAAAGAGCATATATCTTGGGAAATCAGAACATGCTGTTTGCAAGGACGAATCCAATCTCTTAGGTGAAACCATGGATGAGATGAGACGTGCTGTCTTGCTGATGTGACAGTGTCCTCTTGCACCAAGAATGCTCCTGCAGTAAAGGGACTATTTTTAAGGATATGAGGAAGCAGGTATTGGTAGTGGGATAAAGAAAGCTGTTTTAAAATATTGTCAACAGTAGCTGACTGCCATATTAAGCAAAAGGACAAGGAAATAATTTAGAAATACTTCTGTGTTGAAGCCCAGAAGATAAGATGTGGAGCTAGGCTGCTTGGTGTCAGACGACAGTCCTGACACACTAGGCATCTCAATGACCTGGAGGAAGGAGGGTGGTCTGTGGGGTATGGTGTTGCCTGAGTGCCAGCTTTGCAGGAATGACAGAGTGGGAATACCTTGTGAGAGCACGGCGCTGTGTGAATAGGATTATTTAAGTGTAACATCGGACAGCTATCACAGGAAAAGGGAAGCCTGTGTAATGCTTTTGTATAGAAGTCCTATATTTTAGTAATGAATAAGTAGCAGTGAGATTGTAATGCTGACCTTTTCATGAGGATGCTGACAGTGATGCAGAAATGCAAAGCAAGATTTGATGAGTTGTGAAGGCCAGGCTGTAATCATGGAAGGTTTCAACCATCCACATGGAGCCTGCATCAATATCTTGCCAAGACAAGATGTAGAGATACAAATTTTGTATGGAATAAGTAACACTTCTAGAACAATCAGTCATAGAAACCAAAAGGAAAAATACTGTTCTGGATTTTATTTTGAGTGATATACAGAAATTAGTTCAGAAAGCATTAGAGAGAAAGTCTCTTTACCTCAATACAATGTGAATCACAGGATTGTGCAACTTGGAAGGAACCTCTGGAAGCTGTCTTATCCAACCTGCTGCTCAAAGCAGTGGCAATTTGGGAAGGTGTCTTAGGATCTTGTCAAGTTTTGACAAAGGGTGGAGGAGACTGAGACCAAGGATAGAGATTGCAGAACCTTTCTGGATAACTGTTCCAGGGTCTGACCAGCCTTAGTGAGCTATGTCATTTTATATCTAGTTAGAATTTGTTCTATTCTAACTTCTGTCCATTGGCTCTCGTACCATCCACTGTGCTCCTTTGGTATCCTTTTACTAGACTTAATCGATGTCTTTCTTGGAGGAGCCCAAAACTAGGCACAGCCACACAGTCATTCTCAGAAGTGCTGAACAGAATCATTTTTGTAAACCAGTGACTGTACTCTTTCCTATACAGCAAGTATGTTGTTAGTCTTTGCTACAAATGCATGTCACTACACAATGCTCAACTTGTTGCTCAGAAGGACATCACTTTTTCTGCAAAGCTGCTCTTGAGCCAGTTGGGTTGGCCTTTCAGAATGTCCTGTTGTGAGGCCTTATTCTGGCAGGACTTCGCTTTTGGTGAACTTCATGAAGTTCCCATCAGCCCATTTTTTCCGTGTATTAGGTCTCTCTGAACAGCAGTCCAGGTGCCTAGCGAATGTATCAGTTGCTCCCCTTAGCTTTGTATCATTTGTGAACTTGCCAAAAGGCACTTTAACCCATCTTTGAGGTTGTTAATAAAGACATTAAAGTACTGGCTTTGGTATGGATCCCTGAGGGATGCTTTTAATTGCAAGTCGCCAATTGGACTCCACACCACAGATCACTACCCTTTGAGCCTAACAGTCCAGCCAATTTCCCAGCCACCTTACATGCTTTTCAATTCAGGTCTCAACTGTTTGGTGATAAGGAAGTGAGAAACCATCTCAAATACAAGGTATACACCATTGCCTGCTCTCTCTTTATTCTTACAGTCTGCCACCTCCTTACAGAGGCAGTCAGGTTGGCAAAGCGTTTTTTTTCTTTGGTAAATCCATGCTAGCTGTTTCCAGTCACCCTCTTGTATATTAGGTGGCTAGAAGTGATTTCCAGGATGATTTGCTCTGTAACATTCCTAGAAAAAGAGGTGAGGCCCAATCTTTAATGAAGATATTTGTCTTTTTAAAATTATAGTTAAATAATAGCAAAAGAGGGTGGACCAAAGCAATTTGCCTAAGGATATTCACTTTGCAGAAAGGGAACCACATAAAAATAAACCAACTAGTAAAATAACCTTCAACCCCTCCTGAACACTAGAACAAGTAATGCAGAAAGCCAGTGAACAGTTCGAGGCAGTGACTCCCATCTACAAAACAGGCTTGAGAGGGAGCTGCAGACCAGGGAGCCTGGCTGCTGCCACACTTGGGAACATGGCAGTCTGTCTTCAGGAAAAACAGGAAAAACAAAGCAACAGCCACCACCAAAGAAACAAAACAAGCAAACAAAAAAAACGACAGACACAAACCAACCAAACAATAAAACGACAGGGAGAGAGAGAGGGCACTGAGTGCAGATGAACACAGTTTTGTTGGGAAGTATCAGTGTGGCTCCTGTAAAGGGAAATCTTGCTTGATTAACCTGCTAGATTGAAGAAGGGTGACAGTAAGCATGTGGATAAAATCTGATCTGTATTTTCCAATTGCCTTTGACAAGGCTCCACTTGGAAGGTTATAAAAAAAGAATCCATTCCTGCAGGATTGGAAGAAAGATCCTTTTAGCAACAGGGAACAAGTTAAAGCAGAGGTAACGAAGGGTAGTGCTTATGTACCTCTTTCAGGATGGAAAATTGGAATCAGACTGCAGAAACTGTTAGGCTAGTGCTCTCTCCTGAGTAGCATCTGCTTTTGCCTCTACTGGAGACAGAGCACTGGTGATGGGTAGACCCAGAAATGACCTCATAGAATCATAGAAATACAGAATGCTAGGGATTGGAAGGGACCTTGAAAGATCATCTAGTCCAATCCCCCTGCCAGAGCAGGAACACCTAGATGAAGCTACACAGGAATGTGTCCAGGTGGGTTTTGAATGTCTCCAGAGAAGGAGACTCCATGACCTCCCTGGGAAGCCTGTTCCAGTGCTCTGTCACCCTCACTGAGAACAAGTTTCTTCTCAAGTTTAAGTGGAACCTCTTGTGTTCCAGCTTAAACCCATTACCCCTTGTCCTACCATTGTTTGTCACCGAGAAGAGCCTGGCTCCATCCTCGTGACACTCACCCTTTGTATATTTGTAAACATTAATAAGGTCACCCCTCAGTCTCCTCCAAACTAAAGAGACCCAGCTCCCTCAGCCTTTCCTCATAAGGGAGATGCTCCACTCCCTTAATCATCTTTGTTACCCTACGCTGGACTCTCTCCAGCAGTTCCCTGTCCTTCTGGAACTGAGGGGCCCAGAACTGGACACAATATTCCAGGTGTGGTCTCATCAGGACAGAGTAGAGGGGAAGGAGAACCTCTCTCGACATACTAACCACCCCCCTTCTAATACACCCCAGGATGCCATCTGACCCAGTTGGGCATTTCTCACATTCATGCAAGCCAGTCATTGACTTGTATGGGTTGGATCTTGTATTCCACATTGTATTTTCTTGTCTAGGCTGGCCTGAAATAGTTCCAGCTTCTATATAACATAACTTCAGTTGGAGACTGTTTCACAGTCAAATGAATTTATTTGGAAGTGCTTCAGATATTCCGACTATAAACCTACCCCTTATTTAATATAATTTATTTAGTTCTGCATGTCTTTCATCACCCTAAAAAGTCTTTATGTACAATTTAACTCTCTTAAAAAGTCGTCTTTAATTATTGTCGTATGCTTGTGACATAGTGAGTAGGGGGGCAGTATGTATGTATATATGCATGTAAACATTGTAAATGTGCTCGTGTTTTTAAAGTTGCAAGATAATGTATTCAGAAGACAGAGATTCAAGCTGGAGCGTTTCTAAAATAGACTTAATTCACTCCCTTATATTCATGTAATGTTGAATACACTCCTTAATTAGGTAAACAGTGGATATTTTTTTGAGAAGACATTTTGCCATTTAGTGCAAAAAATGAACATGCTATGAGGAGTTAGGACAGTGTGGAGGTAAAGGCCACTGCAGTCTCTCTTACAGAAATTGATGATGCCTGAGGCATGGAGAATGGAAGAAGAGCCAATAAAGTCAACTCGTGAATGTAGCTGAGTGGTCCTGAAAATAGCTGGAGTCTTATGTGTCACACAAAGGAAATTGCTTTAATTTTTCATGTTTCTCGTTTTATTCGTACTACATATGAGACTGTGGCATGTGAAATGCAGTGTTTAGAGTTACAGCTAAGTCAGAGATGCAATAAACATATAATGTGCTTCAAAATACTGTGTATACTGAAATAACTTTTTTTAAACCCCGTCCTTAAGTTAGCAGATATTCTGGTCCGATTTTTTTGTGCCTTATCTCAGAGGGATTTTGTAAAGCATAAATTTCCTGTGAAGCAGTTAGGCACTGCCGTTGAGTACAGCAGAAAAGGCTGTGAAGAAATTAGCAGCCCAGCCTTCAGAACAGAGCTAGAATAACGTGTATTTGTATAGGATATGAGGTTATGTTTTAAACAAAATCACATATTAATTGACTGTTCTGTGTGCTGTGTTAATATAGGTGGGAATCTTATTGTTAAAATAGTGTCCTAACTACATAATTAAAATATTGTGTCAAACCCACAAGTTTAAGTGCAACATTTAAAATAATGTCTTTTCCTTCAAGCACTTTCCAGTTTGACTTTGAAGCTTTAGCATTGGTATCCTGGCAACTTTATTTGCATTTAATTTTAATAAAATGAAAAACAGTAAATCAGCTGGTTCATATTACAAAATAAACCATAGTAGTAATATAGTGGTAGATCAGGGCTGAAAAAGGGGATCTTGTTAATAAGTTGCTTAAATAGTTGCTGAAAAAAGAGGAATGGTAAGATATATCTGCTCAGGTTGGCTGGTGGTTTCCCTGAGAGTGAACAATTATTCCCCTCTTAACAGGATTCCACTTCCTACTGGTCTGCATTTCATCTCAGGCATTTCCTTACCTAAAAAGGACTGTCTGAAACTTCTTAGTGTATGTTACAAACAGCATTATATCTGAATTTTGTAAACTCATATTTATAAATTTTAATCAGCTGTTATACAAACAACTCTTTATGTTTGAAGTATGCTAAGTGTCATCAAATTAGAACTAATTCCTGGGTGTTGGGAACTTTTTCCATGGTCATATATTGATATGGTTTTGTTTTAGCTTAATGATTTCAGTAGCATCTGTGGTTCTTAATTTTTTATTTCCTCTCTTATAGACTGAATCTTGAAGAAGAATTGGATCAGCTGAAAGCACAGCGATCTGTGGGTAGGTTCACAATACAGGAGTTCATCTGCGTTTACAACAAAAAAGGGCAGATGTATTTTGTGTGTATATGTGTAGTCTATTTAGAATAGTAACTTTAAGGTTATTTTATTTCCAAACATTAATTTATTTTTCTTGAATGTGCATTTTGTAAGCATAAGGCCATACCTATTCTAAGGATGTTTACCCTTAAGTTCTCCACATGCCTGTTAAATCAGTGACAATTTTTATATATGGATACATAATAATACATGTTTGCAACTTACGTGTATATACTACACATAAAGTTATTTTGTTTACGATATCTATGACTATATAAATATACACATGCAAAATCAAAAACATGTTTAAATGCTCATGAAGCTTTCCTCAGAATCAGAAGTGGTTTGTGCAGTATTGAAATGCAGCGATAGAGAAATTTTGTGCTTATTCAGATTTCTTTTTTTATACGTTTTAATTCTTTTTTTAGTCTCACAAAGTATGTCAACTTGAAAGTAAATCAAAATGGTGGAATCCTTGTAAGAACTGATCGTGAATATCTTCTTTTATATTTTTGCAATCCTTACAATAGTGATGGTTCTGTGAAGATCAGTCTTTGTCAGTTGGATAGGTAATATATTACCATTGCCTCTCCATCACTCCTCTGATTCTTTGTATTATTTGCTGTTTCTGAATGGTCTGTGGGAAGTATTCAAGAGCGTGTAGTTACAGTCCAGCTGGGTATCACATTGGTGGTGAATCCTTTAGGCACAGTATTGTGCAAAGGAAGGGAGTAGGAGCTTGGAGAAGTACTCTGCATATTCTTAGCAATAAACCCTTACCATTCTTTATATCAGTTTTCTGCTGTTGGCCACTTTCTGCTTTTGTGATAATGTTGGCCACTTGAATGAAAAAATCAGATTTTTCTTCCCTTTATTTTAAATTTATTTTATTGCATCTGTGAAACTAAGTGGAAATATCCAGCTGCTGAAGACAGAAAGTTACTGTTTTCTTTCACGTTACTTCTTATGTGTTATTTTCATAGCCCCAGATAAGCTGAAGGGATCTAGTGAAGGTTTCAAATACTGACTTTAAAAATCACTTCTTCGTTTTTGCCAGTTTAGTCAGTCTTTGCACAAAGAGAAGCAGAAAGGCAACCAACAGTGAGAAGGAGTTGAAGGCCTGCTGAGCAATAACCATGTGTTTCCAAAAAGCAGTCAGATCCCTGAAACTGCCAGTTCTTGACATGTTTAGTGCTTTAACCATTAGTCTTTTATTCCTTCTTTTTTCATTATCTTTTCAGATTGAAATATATTCTCTTTTGAAAGTGTATGGTAGATACACACTTCTAGTTTGGTTATTGGTGTGGTGATTGTTATTAAATTTGGACCGAGAAAAGCAGTTAAACTACGAGTGAAGTGCATTAGGCAAATTTTATTTACCTTTTCCAGCATTTGTTGTTATAGGTATCATTTAGATGAATAGGAAATTTTTATAAGATACCAAATTAAGTTCAAAGACATGTATTAAACAACACTTTTTGTTACCACATATGACTGAGATGATTCTAGCCATTTCAAAACTTTTACCAACTGAAGTATAAAACATAGTCACTCACCTAGTCCATAAAAAGTATTTTCCTGTTGTTCCCTTTGCATATCACAGAGTATTGTGGTGTGGTGGACACTTTTATCAATTGGTTGACATTTTCTAGAAGACTACACCATAATGACTGGAGCTGGATGTCCATCTTTCGGCATAGATGAGTGTATGTCAGCAATCCTTGATTGCATGCTAAAAATGCACATATGTCCTCTGCCCTGAAGTGTCTGCTAGATGTTTACCTCTTCCCAAATAAAAATACAATGTCAGGTCTGTTATCTGTAGTTTGCCGAGAGTCCAGACTCAATGTGGTCTAAATACGCTTTGTTCATAGTCTTAGTAAGTATGTGTTCTTTTCGGAAAGAAAACCTGACATCAGTTTACTCCATGTAGAACTGATCTTGGAATTCAGTTTCACCTTAGCAGGTACCTGTTTCCATCAGGCATCATAACACCAAGAGGGAAATTCTGAAAAAAAGTGGCTGAGCTTCCCTGTATTAAAAAAGGCTCTATCCTCTTACTTGATTATATATCAGTTGTGTTTGTCAGGAGGAAGTACTGGATAATTTTATTGCTTTTCCATATAATTTTCAAACCTTCCAGTCAAAGATGAGGTCATGCGATAAGGAAACACTGTTCCTGCCATTCCTAAGTTTTTTTCCATTCCGATTCACTTGTCCATGATGTCTCTTTCTCCATTGCCATTTATTTTCCTGTAGTCATCAAATCCAAATTCACTATTCATGCTATTCATATCAATATTTGTGTATGAATGCAAGGAATACATTGGCAGGTACTCATGTAGTTCCTCCAAAAGTGGGGAAGTGGGTCCATCTAATCCTTTTCAGAAAAATAGCAAGTACCCTATTAAAAGATGGTAAACTGTTGGCCCCCTTTTTCTTCAATGAGGCAGTTTGAAGGCTTGCTTTGTTATGAGACTTCCGCTGAATCCACTGTGTCTCCAGCTCAGGTGTGAGAATGGCATTCACCTCTTCTGGTCTTCACAATGGTTTTTCCCACTTTTCAGACTTGGTGCATTTTTGGGAGCATGGGTGGCTTCCACTGGAGTCAGTAGCATAGGGGCTTTCTGCAGTATGGCAGTCTGTGGGGGGAATCCTTCACCTGGCGCATACTGGAGGCAAAAATCTTATTTTTTTGTTGGTTCATGTAGGTACTCTATGAGTAGTTTCTTATTTGTGCAAGAAGGTTTTCTGCAAATAGTAGTATTGAAATGTAGTATCATAGTTCAAGTGCCATTTTGGTAGCGGTGTTGAACTGACTCATCATCAGATTTGGTGACTATTAATTAGGAATTAAGTGTCAAGTTGTAAAGCTGGCAATTAACTATGTTTTCTCAGTGGGATGTAAGTATACTTCTGTAAGACCACAGTAATTTGATAACTAAAGATAGTGGGGTTTATGACTTGTGGGTCTGTTCCTTGAGGGAAAACTTGTTATTTTTTTTTATGTAGGAGTATGATAGGTAGAGCATATGTCTTGCTGGGTAGACTGATATGATGAATCCTTCTGCTATCATAGACAGACAGACAGACAGTTATAGGTGATGCTGTTTCATTGCCTCCCTAACCAATTCCTGTGAACAATTACATAGCAATTAGAAGGGAGGAGGGGGAAAGGAGGCTGAATTGGCCATTTACTTTCTGCTCGATAGAAAGGGTTATGCATCAGTGACCTTTGGCTTTTCTTTAATTTATGTTTCTTGTGACTTCTACGATGATACTGAACGTGTGTATTTTTTTCTTTTTGCAGTAATATTCTTTATTCTCTGCCTATAATATGTTTATTTATAGATAGAGTTTTAAATTGTATTTTAATATATCCACATAATAAACATAACACCTTGTGTGCTTTGATCAATTTCTTTGACTATGGGAAATAATTTTTCTTTTCAGTGGAGTACAGTAAATGCTGATATGAAAGCTACAGCAGACATTCAAATGAGTGAATATTTAGAAAAAGATGAAAAGCATGTTCATATTATCTTTGTGTGTTACTTAAAGAATGTTGTAAATGTATGCAGTACCACTGTGCTGGGGGACTGTAGTCTGAAATAACATGGGAACTAACATATTAATATCAAGGTAAAGGTACATATTCCCCAGATGCATAGTTTTACCTTTTTCAGCTTTTATTATCTTTAGAATAGTGTTCCATTTATTTCATGAATACAGAAGTATTAATTGGCCATGACATTTTCCAAAGACAAAAGAAAGGTCTAATTCACTCTAACAAACTTGTTAGTCACTGTTTATATCAAGAGGATTGTGAATCTACAGAGAGTAATACTGTTTTTTTCTATGCTTGCTTTGTTTATAAATCAAAAGTTTTTAAGTGACCTGCAGGGTCTGCATGTAGTTTGAAATGATATTCTAAAGCAGACCTCCACCATGTAGCACAGATATTTATCCCTTAAGATTAATTCTTTAAGTTAATTTTTGGGGAAGAAGGGCAAGAAAAGTACTGTGAATATTGTGTTGTTTTTACAGTGTTGGGATTTTTTGTTCTTTAATGTAATATTTCATATTCTAAGAAAAAGTCCTTCTGAGGTGTGTAATTGCTTATTTCTGTGAGCAGTGCACAATTTGTGAGTGGTAAGCTCTTTGTTCAAATTTAAACAGAATGTATTTTACTTCTGATTTATTGTACATATTAGTACTTCAAAACTTTTTCCTACCATTTTTCTTTTGAATAAATCTAATTGTCTAACTTGTCTTTTTTTTGTGAGATTTTTAGTACCTAAAGTGCATAGCTGTCTCTGAGAGTGATGCTTGGAGTCTTGTTCACTTTCATTAGTTGTATCAGTTTCTAATTGTTATGAATTCATGGTATTACAATGGAATGATTTGTGTGATTTATCTGATGAAGTACATGATCTTTCACTTAACAAAAAAAGGGGTTTAAAGTTTTCATCCATCCTAATTCTGTTACTGTTTGCTTTGTTCACCAATCACTCTGATCCTCCTGGCAGGGGACAAGACCTAGAGAACAAAACTGGTAGTGACTGTGTAGATAAAAAGGCAATGAATTCTGCTTTTAAGGCATAGAGGGAATAGCCTATCAAAGAATAAAAATCAGAATGAAAGTACAGCGTCTTTAACCTGCAGATCTATTGTACCTTTGAAAAGCTTGCACTCTGAAAAAAAACATGCTGTGATGCTACAAAGATTCATAATTATGTGACAGAACACTTTGAAAAGAGGTCACTCTTTAGAAACTGACCAAAAGGCTTGTTAAGAAAACAGACTATGTTATAAATAATTGCAGAAGTAAAGAATGCATTTCTTTAAAATGTTTAGATATTGTTTTAGTGAAATACTAGGTGTCACAATATACTTTATTTATTCTTTGATAGAGATGTATTATTTATTTTCTGATAGAGCCATTTTATAAAATTAGTGCACATGACGGGGTCAAGAACAGTACTCCAAAGCGGAATATGAAAGAAGTTTCACATCAGAGGTTACAGAAGGTAAGATACCAACCCCATCAAACAGATCTAAATTTTAATATAAGAATCATATATATGAAAGTCAGTACGTACGAATTCAGGCCATGATTTTCCTTTCCCAACTCAAAAATGTGGATTTCCAGAATTATGTCAGGAGTTCATTCTAGTGAAGTAGCTGTGACCATATCACCTGAGATAAACATGGTTAATGGCAGAGAAAATTAAAAGAATGTTTAGAGGTATAATGAAAAAAACTAACAAATTATCTAATTAGAAGTAACATATGCTTAGCATTTTACCACTTTTAAGTTCTTAACCTTAATTTCTTTTACTGAGTATTGAACTTTACATGATATCAGATGTTAATCCCCATAGAGCTTTTGCTACAGCATAAAATTGATGCATAATAGTGATAAATCCACTTTTTGTAGTATTTAAGTTTTAGCACAACATTGCATATGCAAATATTTTTTACATATGTGGGTTTATCACTCTTTTCACCAGGTAGTGCCTTATGCATTTAGTATTCTTTGGCTTAGCAAATATGATGAGTATTTAATCTTTACTGCTCAACATTCTACATGTTTTACCTTGCACAGTAACAAGATGTTCTTAACTAGTTGCTATTTGTATTGATATTTGTAATATACACAAGTAGTTTAGTATGTTAACAGGTGTTCACTTAAGAGGGCTCACTTGTATTTTACCATATGGTTTGCTTGCTGCAAAGAAAAGACATCCTTCAAACAGTATCGTGCCTTTTGTTTGTCATTTTGCAAAACAATATTTGTTTAATTACTTATAAATCTTTAAAAGCATGCTTAAATTGAATAAACACAAATCTATTACTTTGAATGTCAGTTTGGGTATGTCTATTTTTTATTTGTGAATTAACTTGTAGGAAGTATGGTAATTTACAGCAGATGATGTGGTTGCATATACTTGTAACACTTGCCATATGGTCAGGCAATGAAGGCTGTCATCTCGTTATTACTGAATGACAAACACCACGTTAAAACAATAACACACAGAATAGGAAGTGCTCACATTCATTTGTCTTAAGGTAGAGTGAGTAATTGAAATAATATGAATGCTACCATCTGAGATGTCACACAGTTTATGCTTGCTTATCATCTATATTTCAGAACTATAATTTTGTTTGCCAGGTACTACGTAATTTTTATCTCTATGGATATACAGACTTATGATGGTACCTTAGGGATAGGTGTAGAAGCTATTCATTGTTTGTTTCCTTCCAGCTGTCATACATGACTTTAAGTGCTAGTGAGTGTAAAAGGTTGCTTTAGAAAACTGAGAACATAATAGCAGAATCTCAGTTTAGGAAGGTGTTTAAAGAAAGGTACTGGTCTAACTCCTTAACATTGCGGAGGGAAGTATAAACTATGATTTTGGTTGCATTGAAGCATTTGGAAAAAATCCCTTTTATTTCTAAATTCACGCCATAACTTTATGTAGACGTAAGGCAATCTCTCTTCATTGTGGAAGTGCTATGAATTCCCACAAAGGAAGGTAGCAGTGGATAGATGTGCATATTAAAGGTTTGCTGTCAAACTCACAAATTCAATATCAAATTCACAATTGTATATGAAGTCTGAGCAGCTCTTTCCCTAATTTACTCTGGACCTTAAGAGCACTCATTTAACTGAATCATATCTCTAGTACCCACTTTGTAAATTATTTCTTAAGTTTTAACATAATACAAATGCAGTGGCAAAATGTCCTTGCAAAAATCAGTAGCATTTTTTGAGAAGTGCTCTGGTTTCAATATTTTCAAAGTCAAAGCGAGTTTTGACATTTCATATTGCTACAAAGTGATGGAGTTGACCAATATTATACAAGGTGAGTAGGTGGAGTTGACCATGTGCATTCTACTATAGCTTCTTGAAAAACAGCCTTTTCTACCCATGTCCAGAAAAATCTAGAGTACTTGACACCTCCTTTACTGAAGGAGTGGTGATGAAGCTTCCACAAAGCCAACCAAAAATATATCTCAAAAATGGCTAAGTGGTTAGTGAGCACAAAACTCACTTTAATGCCTTTTGCTAACTTCTGGGATTTTTTCACAGACTAGATCTTCATTTTCGTATCTGCTAAAATTAAAATTGACTCCTATTTCTGGAAATGATGGGGTTTGGTTGTAACTTTAATAAACACTCCAGGACATTGAGATTCTGTTTATTGTTAATAGCCCTAAATATGTTTAAACTTCAAAGGCCTTCACAAACAAAGGATCATCCCCCTGTACTCGGCACTGGTGAGGTTGCACCTCGAATCCTGTGTTCAGTTTGGGGCCCTTCACTACAGGAAAGACATTTGGTTGCTGGAGAGAGTTCAGAGAAGGGCAACAAAGCTAGTGAATGCTCTGGAGCACAAGCCTGATGAGGAGCGGCTGCGGGAACTGGGGCTGTTCAGTCTGGAGAAAAGGAGGCTGAGGGGAGACCTTATCGCTGTCTACAGCTACCTGAAAGGAGGTTGTAGCATGGAGGGTGTTGATCTCTTCTCCCAAGTAGCAAGTGATGGGATGAGAGGATATGGCCTCAAGTTGCACCAAGGGAGGTTCAGATTGGGTATTAGGAAAAGTTTAATTGCGAAAAGGGTTGTCAGGTGTCAGAACAGGCTGCCCAGGGAAGCGGTTGGGCTACCATCCCTGGAGATTTTTGAAAGACATGTAGATGAGGTTCTCAGGGATCTGTTTTAGAGGTGAACTTGACAGTGCTAGGTTAATGGGTGGACTCAGTGGCCTGAAAGGTATTTTCCAACCAAGATGATCCTATGATTTTATTATATGCACCTTACATAGGTTGAATATGCTTCTTCAAACTATATTGGAGAAGCTTGTAAAGAGGCTTAATTGGAATAGAAAATTCATTTTGTTCTTCATATTCTTTAGGTGCTGAGCTTGGTGTGATTTATTTGGGTTTTTTTGAAAGATTGAATTAATACCTAATTTGTGTATTTACAACATTTGAAAGAACTTGTTGATTTAGATAGCTAGTGCAGAATTTTGTGCATTTCAAAATAGTTTTCCTTCACAGAATGTTTTTTTAAATTCAATTAGTATGTATAACCAAATCAGTAATAAGCTCAAGATGCATCAGGAAGGTTCATTAGCATACTTAAACTTCTGTGTCACTTTGCTTGGAATTTTAACTTCTTTTACCATCTGCCCTTTGCTCAACAGCTGTATTATTGCAGCTAAAATGTTTTCATCTGCACCACGTTAGAATTATTTTTAGATTAAGGACTACAGATTGCTTTTGTCCTTGTGCTTAATGTAATATTATTGTCATATCATAAATACATTTGAAAACATAGGGTTTTTCCTACTGTATAGGCTGAAATATTTTGAATGCTAAAATTGCTTTTGTTAGGTACAACAACTAGAAAGAAGACTCAAAGCTATTGAAGGGGAATTAAAGAAACAGAAAGAATTGAATAAAGATTTGCTGAAGGAGAAAAATTATTTGAAAGAATCTGTGAAAGTGCAAAAGGAAGATGCAGACACAAGGGAAAGAGAGTTGGAAACGCTACATAAGAGGATTTGTGAAATAAAAAAAGACAAAGCAGAACTTCAGTTAGTGATCGATGAGCAGGAAAAAGAAGCTACCTCTTGGAGGAGGCAAGTGGCGGAAGCTAACAGGTTGAGAAACGAAAATGAAGATTTGCTGAGTCAAGTGCAGGAGCTGAAGTGTTTGCTGGATGAAGCCAAAGCAGTGGCAACCTCTGGGCAATGTAATTGCAAGATAACAGGCACCAAGGTTAAATTAAAAACAGCCAAGAAAAAGAGCTCTGTGGGACATCATGGAGCTTTTCTCAAACAGTCCATCAAGGTTATGAGTAATGTATTTGAGAACTTCAGTAAGGACGGCTGGGAGGATGTGAGTGAAAGCAGGTACGGCTCTCATTAACTTAGCCCTGTAGAGGGGACACTGTGCATATGTAAAGCACTAGCAAATGGAGACTGAATTTCAACTACTGTTGATTTGGTATTCAAAAAAAATACTGTCAGATCCTTTGAAATATCTTGGGAGGTCTTGTTCTGAGCTTATTGACTGAAATTTGCATGCAAAATTAGCCACAACTGCATGAGTATTTGAATAGGTGCCAGGAAACCCAAAAGAAGGCAATGCTTGATTTCTTCCAGTGATGCTATTTTCATGCAGTCATGAGGCTTGAAATTGACAGTTTGGCAGGTTGATTTAATTTGCTGGCCCTTTGCATATTCACCACTGACAGCTAAGGATTCCCAGGCAAGCCTACTAAGTCAGTTTAGTTATCTTGTGACATGCCGACCCAGGAGGAGAAACATTTTTTCCCCTTAATTTAGTTAGATAAATTTTGAATGACCCATTTCAGCTTGCTAGCAGATGTCTACAAGCTGTTTAACATCCTTTAAATTAAGAACCATCCACACTAATTATTTCATGTATGTTTTATGCACAGTCATTGTACTAACTTTAATTGAATGATGGTTAAAAGTCAGTTCTTTAAAGGTAATTGTTACTGCATAGAGTCCCATTCATGAGTCACAAGGCCCTCAGAAAGTTACACTGGCAAGCTTCATAAATGTTTAGAATTTTTGCTTCTGCTGCTATTTGTCCATGCAGGCTTGAGGAGGCAGCAGTAAGCCACCAAGTAAATGGGTATCACACCTTGTCTTTCAGTACTTTGTCCTAAGAGACAGCAAAGAAATTTCTCCAGCCTGTATTTATCCGAAATATGGAGAAAGTGATATAAGAGTATAGAAAACAGAATTGTGTTTGTAGGCTTCATGCTGGCTTTATATGTCATATGGAGCAAATCAACAGTGGGAAATGAAGCTGCTTCTCCCTGTGCAAAATAAGAGGTTCCTGAGCCCAGTATCTGGAGAGAGAAAACAAATTGGTCAGTTGCTATCATTAATATAAAGCTTGTTTGGTTTTCTCTTTAATTTAATATTGCAGATCTGATTTTACAGAAAACATACGTGTTTTTCTGTTGTGATTAGTGGGCTTTTTATTTGGTTTACTATGTTTTCCTTTAAAAAAAAAAAAAAAAAAGGGCAATCAAATTGTCACTGCCATTTGAGGTTGAAGAAGACAGTAATTGTAGGTCTTTAGTTGTCATGGCTAGCCATAAATGCTGCTTCCAATAATTGTACAAGTATTGCATTAGGGAATTCAGTTGTAGAATAGTGAACATTCTTGAAGGTAAAGTTTCATGATGTCATTCTCAACAAGTTAGGGAAGTATCTTCATTTAGCTTCGTCTTCTACTTATGGATAAATACTGTTCTTTATAGTTCTAAATAGAACATACCTTTGAAAGCATTCAGGTGAGTGAAACATGTATGTAGTTAGAAATATCTTTGTGCTACTGCAGCACCTCCAAACTCTTATGTTTGTTTCTGTTCTTATCAGTCAATAAGACATACCGATGTGTCAGGATAGGTTTTGGAAAGTATTAACATGTTTCTGAATGAACTCTTCAATTGGCCTTTTCTCTCGTTAAGTAGTTTCCATTTCTAAACCATTGATTTTTATGACAATGCATCTTAATTTGAACTCAGTTGTGCCTTTTAAAACGTCTTGGTTTAAAAAG
Source organism: Columba livia (assembly GCF_036013475.1). NCBI lineage: Eukaryota > Metazoa > Chordata > Aves > Columbiformes > Columbidae > Columba > Columba livia. The sequence continues at coordinate 65,050,535 of NC_088642.1, forward strand.
TAACGTATCAAAATTACCTTCTGTCAAGGGATTCCTTCACAAATGTGTTTGCACTAATGGTGATGAATAGCCACTGATGATATAGAAAATAATATATCCAAGCCTTCATGTTTTAAGATAGGCTTCACTGAAATCGGAAACCAAATTCCAATCTGGGGCAAGGCAGTGAAAAACTGGAAATTAAGAACGCATTGAGTGCAAGTTTAAGGAAAAATTTAAAGTAGGATGAAAGCTTCAGGTCCATTTTCACTGCATGACAGGCAATTTCGGTAGAAGGACTACCAAGTGTACAGAATTTAAAAGCACTCCAAAGGGTTACCAGGCAGAGATTTCACTGAAGTGTAATTTCTGAGTTTGTCTCAGTCAACACTACAAATAAAGTTTAGTTGAAACAAAATTTTAACGAGTGAACTATTGTGCATTTGTTTGTTGTGTTATCAAATATGAAAATGAAGGAAAGTAGAAATGTAGTGTCATTGTGAGCCATTCACAGACTAGAAGTACTATCAAGTAATTTTTTAACTATGTCCATTTTGTAAACTGTAACAAAACTTGTCCTTTAAGAAGCAGTTAGAGTCTCAGGCATCCATGCATTGTAGTGTGAGATGCTATTTGGCAGAATAGAAATTACTAAAACAGTTTCAGTGACTTCTTTTTTGCAGTTGTAAATATCTGTTGAATAGGTCAACTTAGTACTCTTTGGATTTTATATTAGTTTCTCTTCTGTGTTGAATGTGTTCTTTTCTATGTACTCAGGCTTTGGCTGTTTGGAACTTTTAATGTTTAGCTTTATTTTGTTTCCTTTTTTCTGAATGTGCTGTTTTAGTGACACTGAAATACCAGCTTCTGAAAGTTTGGAAACGCTGATTATGAAGACGGTGCAAAACACTGATCCACTGCCAGACAGAAGTAAACAACAGGGGAAAAAACAAATACAAGATAGTCAAAAGCCCTGCAACGTTGTTCATTTAGAAGGCAAAAATCAGCAGTATAATAAAAAGGTATACAATAGAACTTGTTTTGTTCTCCTGTGCAGATTGTTGAAGTTTAATAGTTAGTATTATCACTGTTTTTCCCCTCTTAATTAATTCGACTCGTTATAAACTGAAAAAGAAATCTGCTTCCACATATTCAATTGGTAGTTTTGTTATTGTTTACAGTATTTTTTGAACAATCAGCCTGCCATGGTGTTTGAAAAGGCTGTCAGGAGTGCAAAAGCTGACAGCCAAAAATGTAGCTAGACTTGGTTTCTCACAGTCCAGACAAACAGTGCCGCAGACATCCCATTAAACTCTCTCTGAATCAGAAAAGCCATGTAGAACGGGGTGACCTAACCCATGACAAGAAAATAGCATCCTCCCCTCCTCCTCTTTAACAAAACAGTGTGCTGACTAATTAGGTATGAACACCTCTCAGTTTGTTTAGTGTTCACAGAGAGAGTTGTCTCTATCTTAGAAAGATGCTTTTGGCTCTCTGTCCAAGACGTTGTATCTAGAGAAAAGTGTGCTTTTAGCTTCTTCTTAGTCTATTTACATTCATTGCCTGGGATCTGAACCCCTTGTCTCATTGCTAACATCTATATGCTGTTTTCTTACAGAAGAGAGCAGCTGGTCATTTGCCAGGTCTTTAGAGGCTCCATACAATCTGAAACATGACTCATTTTTGGGCTTTTGAACAGTGTCTAATATTTTTCCCTTTTGTGTTTGCCCAGATAAATCACTTCATGAAATATAAAACACAAGCAGATATTGTTGCTTCTTAGTTTAAGAAACAGAATACTGAAACACTGAAAAACTTGCTGCTGTTAGAAAACTAGTTTGAAATTCTGTTATGTATAGTGATACAGTAAGATTTTGAAAACATTGTATTTTCTTAGTCTCCAAAATTTTGAAGCAAATACGAACTCTCTGGTCTTGTAATACATTTGTGATTTTTGTGTTTCCATCAAAAGAGCTGTTTTTCTTTCAGAAAAGCTGAAAAAAAAAAAGGAAAATTCTTCTGCAGCTGTCTGTTGGTATAGAATGTGCAGTATAAGCAGGTGCATGTGATATATGTGAAAATCTGACATTGTATGCTACTTCTGTTATCTCCTGCTGCTCCTAAGTGGGGATATACAAGGCAGGGAATCCAGGAGGCTCTGGTCTCTCTCGCTTGGCCGTGTAGACACAGCCAATACCTCCCCTGTTTGCCTATATTGTATTTACTTTCTGTTCCTTCTGGAAAAGGCAAACACAGATATATTCTGATACACATATGTAGCAGACTGGTGGACTTGGAGCATACACAGGAAGCATCCAAAGGGGTCTAAGCAAGTAAATATGCTTCAATAGAAATCCTGTGTTGCAGGAAAAGCAGATGAAAGCATGACTGTGAGTACAGAATGTAGCATTACAAAAGAGGTTTAGTATTGACAATTGGAAACACCAATTTTAACATGAATCTTACATCCCTCTTGAGGTTTTTAAGGACACTCCAGCTGGGTCATGGTATTCTCATACAAAGGGAGGCCAGAGGAATCTCCAAAGTCCTGAGCTATGCCTGGAGTTGGAGATGAGATCGGTTATGACACAAGGACTTTGCCCTATGTGGTATAAATATATAATACCCTGTGCAGTATCAGGGGAGTTATTGGTACTCTCTCACAATTCATACATTTATCAGAACTGTGACCTAGAGCAGAGTATGTTGCATGGTATCACTTATAAATTACAAACTGAAGACTTCAAAAATTGGACTAATGTTTCAGAATTACAGAATAAAAATGTTTCACAATACACTGAGCATTTAAGAACCAGGAATATAGTACTTTTATATTGGAGTAATAGTTCTGGCCATTTTCATTTTACGTATTGCAAGCAGCATTTTTATTCAGTCTATGCTTCTGTCATTGAAAATTTGATAGGTTCTGGAAATATCTGATTTTACAAATCAGATATTTAAAAGGCATGCAGCTCATTTTTGTTAAACCCTCTACAAACACAGGGGCTGTATTTGCATGTTCATATGTATTCATGCATCTTCCCCTTACAGTTTGGTGTCTAATCTGATCTTCCTTTTGAACTAACAAGAGCTATGCTACTTTTTATTTGCACTTAAATATCTTGAAAAATATGGTATTGTAGGCTTTCAGGTAATACACACCATCTTTTTTCCCTACAAGTAAATTCATGGCTTATCTAAGAACATAATGTAGGCATTAATATTTCTCTGGGATTCTTTGAAAGGGTTATGGTTTACATATAAGAGTTCATGATTTCTTCTATATTTGGTGGGAAAGACAGAAACTTGTGCTCTTTGCTGGCTGATGTTGTAGGACTGATTTTTCAAATTAAAATTAATTAGTATTTTGTGTATTATTTGAAGTAATTTTTTTGTTCTCATAACTGGAAAACTTTGGAGTATTGTGGTTGGTGTGCATAATGAAGAGTTGCTAGCTTTGTGCTTCTTTTTATTTAGAGCCATTCACAGAATGAAGACCTAGAAAAGTTACATTTCAAAACGAGGAAGATCTGCTGTCTGAAAACGTCTTATCCATCAATTCTAAGCAAAGGTAGGAATAGTATGTATATTTAGCAACTTCATCTGTAAGATTGACAAAGCATTCCTGCATGATATTGCAAAACCTTTTCTATATTACACAAACCCACTTATATGCTGTTGCAGGATTTTATTTTTTTTAAGTTTGGGTGAGTATATTTTTCAAAGATTTGCTTCATTATTTTAAAGTGAAGTTTTTGTATAAAAAATGGCTGTCAAACAGCATTTTTTCTATTTTTACTAAGTCCCACCAGCTGAGTCTTCTGACTAAAATAAGGCTTTTCACTAGCTTTTATGCTTTTTTGCTCCTTGTAGCCAATACAGACAATGAAACAAAATTAACTGTATTTCGGCTTAGACCTCAAAAAAAAAATCTGTTAACAAGGCACCAAAACCTTTATCTCCAGTAATACTGATCAGAAACTTGAGCCACATTTCACTTCCAAGTTCTTGTTGAGTTTGCAGTGTTGGCACTTCAGAAAAAGAACAACATAGAGTACTTACTGGTTAACTGAATTAATTTACCCATTTGCTTACTGAGAAGTATTTTAGGGGCAAGAACAGTGTTTTGAAGAGTCAAAAGAAAAACCAGAAGTCATATTATTTATAATGATCTGACAGTTTAATAACGTGACTTTTATGTTTAGCAAACAGAACAAAAAGGAGAAATATCATTGTCCAGAAACCGGGGCACTCCGTTACTCTCCTTCAGGAAAGAATTAAGTCATTGCAGCAGCAGATAGTTGTTTTACAGAATGAGAAAAAGACAGCAGTTTCTTCTGTGAAGGGATTTAAAGAAACCAATGAAAAACTAACATCTCAGCTACATTTGGCAGATCAGAGACTTCGAACTAGTAAACTGACCATAGAGGTAAAGTACTTTTTATTATGATGTCTCACAATGTTTAGCTTAACTCTATTGTAATTCCGTGAAATTTTTATAACATTAATTTGTGCCTCTTAATTTGTTATGATCAAAATTATGAAATGTTAGGTATTAGCGTGATTTATATGAGATTCCGAATCAGTTTTTATGTACAAATGATATTGAGGCTTCATGTGCTAAGTTATCAACCCAATTAATTAATCTCTCTGAAAAATAAGTGGTCTTCATCCTGACATTTTACCTGGTTTCAAATTGGTGAGGGAATTTTCACTTTTAGCCTGTAGTCTGAGAACTTTCCTGACAATCTGGTCAGCCCACATGAACTAGCACCCATTCCTCTGTGAATAACAAGCCCTTTTAGAGAAAGCAGCTGTCTTGTTATGCCTCAAGAATGTAGTGCTCAAAGCAACTGGAGTTTTCTTCCAAAGAGAGCTCAGACCAGTTCCATATCTATTCAATCCTATCTCTCTCTGGCAAGATGGAAAGCTAGAGAACAAGATTTATGAAAACAGAGACCGGTAATCTAGTTGGTTAACAGCCCCAAAGATGCCAGCTTTCTTCTCTACTTCAGTCTTCATTCCTACTAAATCCTTTTCCATACTATTACTCCTTTCTGGTTTTCCCCATTCTCATTTATATATATGTATTTTGCGTTAATCTATATGCAGCTTCTCAGCTGGAATTCTTTTCTATTCATACTGTAGTGATTGGCCTGCCCTTTATAGAGCTGAATCAACAAACACTTCTGCAATAATTGTCTCCTGTTGGTCACACACACATCCTGCTTCCAGAATTATAGTGCTACAACAGATGGACTTGCTGGAAGGAGGTAGACATTAAAAGAGAAATCAAATCCCCTCCCCCTCAAACTTCTCTGCATTTCTGTCTTTGCACAGAAGGCAGAAGCAGTATCAGGAGCAGCACTTTTCACTTTCTTAGGGCTGGGGAACTGCTAATTTCTAGAGGAGGGAAAACCTCATTCCTGTTACTCAATTTGCATAACTATATATATGTAATGAATTGTTCAAGAGTTTCCAAGGTCATTGGAACCAATGGAGATCTACCTATCTCATGAGCAGTATCATAATGTAAAGTTTCATGGACAGTATGAACTTCACAGAGAGTTATATGTGTAATTTAGGTAAAATATTCTGCTTGCTCAGACATCTTCATGATTTGCCTTCCTAGAAGTCTGCACCTGAGGTGTCCATAGTAGAGCAATGTGAGAAATAAAATAAAAAGGCCACTGTCAGGAAACTTAAAAAAAAACAAACAACAAAATGGTGGGGGGGTAGCAAGATTTGTGTCCAGGTATGTGCTGTGGCAATGCAAAAGACTGACTGAAAGTGAAATAACATAGTCATAAAACCAAATCAGTTTTCTTTCACTCAGTTTTTTTGGAAAGTCTTATTTTTAAAAATAATTTTAAAATTGTCACTGGTCTAAAGGGTGGCACATCCTAAACAAAAATAAATACATGGTGTTGCAGGTACTGAAGGAAAAATCTTTATTAGGCTTGCACATTTTTTTCCTTCTCAGCAACCAATTCAAATTCCCCTTCTTACAACTAATTACTCTTCAGGTGCCATACTAGTGCTACCAAGTGGGAGATTTAAAGCAGAGGCTTGGGCTACTTGCCAAGTGAAAATTAAGGAGGTAAAGAACCTACACAGTCACTGCAGGGTACGTAGATGTTTAAGAGGGAGAACCATGATTCAGACAGATCAAATGGTTGTAAAGCACACATTTGTGTTGTGGGTTTGTGTGTTTTTTATAAGAAATACTCTCTAGAAGTGAACTTTTTAAGATATTGAAGGGAAATTATATTTTTAAAAAACTACTTTATTATGTAGCAAGAACACTGTTGCCATTGTTTCTTCTCAGAGCTTCTGTTACTTAAGATTTTAGAAATTTCTTGCACAAGTAAAAGGTAAAAAACAAGTGAACAAACCATAAAAAAACTGAAAAATTGAGGCAACCTCTGCATTTAGGGAGATTTTGAAACACTTCAAGAGTGTCAAAGTGAATAATATCCCAAAATAGGCTTTCATATGTAATCGTAAAGTTCTGAGTAATCTTTTATTAACAGTGAACTTATGATGCCCAGCTAAGGTAAGTGCAGCATTCTAGCAACTGTGAACAACAACGTCATGGCTTGGACAAGATGCCATGTTGCTTGAATCTAGCTAAGAAAATAAATCTAATAAGAGACAAGCATAGATGTTTGTGCAGTCATTCCTTCATTATAATCCCCAAGGAATCTAGTGCTAGAAGATCAACCCTGGATTTAAGATTTAAATGTTCCAGATGTTCATTTGGAGACAGATTTTACAGTTCATACAACCTAAGGACTGTCTGGCATCTGTTGATTTTCAGAACGTGTGTATGTGCATGGTTTTGTGTATTTTTGTTGAAGATCCACACAGACATGTATATATGTATATATTTGTCTGCCTGCTTGTAGGATTTCAGAATACTTGATTAAAGTTCTTTTTTGTCTGGCTTCTAAACTCTTTACAGTAATGCAGTTTTCTTGCTTTGTTTGGTTTCTGCAAAAGCAGTTCTTTGCATATTTCTGCAAAAATTACTGTAAAGTGACTGCATATGGGATCATCAAAACTTGCATTCTTCGGGGATTCACATCAGCACTGACTCAAGACCGTCTGTACAGAAGTACAGCAGTTGCATTTTGTTATCAGTGTACAGTAATAGCAGCTGGAGCTGATACTTAACATAGAAATGAAGTGATTTAGCACATCCTTAGTTTCTTAGAAAAATATCTGAAAGGAACTGTTGGAAAAATTAAGGACAATTTTTTTCTAAGATTTTTCTCTGCCTCTTCTAATTTCTATCACAAAGTGACTGCTTATAAGAAGAATGCGTTTATTGCATGCAGCACAGTAATTGTAATTAGTTTTCTGCAGTGGGTGTCATTCTTGTTGCAAAAGCTCATACAAAGTGTACTGAACAAAAAATTAAAATCAGAAGCAGATTAGGCCATTAGTGCTTATGTTACTCCTGTCAAGACCACTCACAGGTCCACTGCTCAGAAGTACTGTAGGATCTTTTGCATCGGTTCTCCAGTGTTTCTTGTGTGATGTCGCAGGAAAAGCTGCCTTCTTAAAGGAATGCCATAGGTGTTTGCAAAGTACCTAAGTCTACTTCAGCAGGAAACCTGAATCTCAAAGAATGGGAACAAGTCAACCAGTTAAATGCTGACAGATCCCTTGGAGAGCATAATGTGAAGGTTTAAGTAAAGTTTTTCAGTTGTATTCCTGCAGATACATAACTATGTTTTTGCTGAATTGGGGAAAAAAGCCTTTTTTTCAGAAGCCTTTGTATATTTTAGCTGTAACTCAGTCTAGGATATTTTTTTCTGCTAGGACTTTGAAAATCTCTCCAAACTTTATTTTAGCCATTTGATTTTGAATTTTATTTGAATTCTAAGGGAACTTTTTCCCCCTAGCTCTTACTATGCTTTTAGAATACAATTTGATTGCCAAAAGTTAATCTAGTGGATTATCTCAAGCATAGAAAGGTATGAGCATGAAAAGCAAAAGAGTGAAGGGCTAGAGAAATCTTTTTATTCATTAAAGTGTGTTTGTAACTTTCTCTACATGTTCTTGACTATTTTTTACTGCTGATCTATGAGATAACAGCTCAGAATTCATAGTTGCATCTGCAAATTCAGCACCACAGTTTCACTCTTCTTATAGTACCCAAATATGAATAAACCAGCCAATTTAGCATTATCCAACTACATTGAAACAAAGGAGAAACTGATGATGAAATGTAAATTATTAACATAAATATTATTTACGCAAAGACCTCACTTTGACTCTGGTTTCATGAAGGGGTTTTTCAGTCCTTAAGGTGCATTGTTATTTACATAACAAGTTTTGTATGTCTGGTTTCTTTACAGTAAATTGTAGGAATAAACTTGCAATCGTAAACTGAATGCTGTTTTTAATTACCCTGCAGTAACCTAAAATTACTTTTGGAACTTCCTCGCTTTTGTTCATTACAGTGAATATGTGATTGTTTTGACAGTTTTGGGGGGCTTTCTCCATAAATATTGTCCAGTTAAAAATTCTTCTAGACAGATCCATTTGTTTTCTTCGCAAACACTTTTGCATGTGTCCTGGTTTTATCTTTTTCACTCCTCTTTCATGGAGATACTCCAGAGCATTTGAGCCTTTTTGGTTTTTTAATTGAATTTGTAAGGAAGCTTCTACATTCTGTGTCATTTTTCTGAATTAAGTGTGGTTTTTTTTCCCTCCAGTGGCATGAAAATATATTTTTATTATGTACATTAGATAATAGTACCATACCTACAGAATGATAAAAATTTATAAAAAATTTTAGAAGAATTAGAATTTGGATGACTTTAAGTTAAGCACAAATTTTATTTTTTACAGATAAACTGAGCAAGACATTACTACTCCATCAGTAGTATATGCAGGAATAATGATTTTCATATATAGAAATAGTAAAAAAAAAAAGTAAAACACAGAGCTGCTGTAATAAGCTAATCTTTTAATAAATAAAGAATAATCTAACAAGAATTTGTTTCTGCCCTGTTAAGCACAGCAATATCCCTTTCCGCTCTTACAGGACACACTTAAGTCTGGAACATCTTACTTGTATCTGGCTTGAAAATAAAAAAGCTAAATATACCTTATTTAACACTTTTCCCAAACTCAGTGGAAAATAGTTTCTGCAAATGTCTGCCTTTGGCACAGAGTGTAATGAAACAAAGAATTCTGTGAAACTGTTTAGGAGAAGTCTGTTCCAAATAATGTTAGGCAAAATGTGTTTTCTTCCCTGTCTCCTTCCTTAGAAGCATACAGGTTATCATTTCCTAACTGCTTTGAATAGAAGTAGTCTTGTTTAACTTGCAGTAACTGTGATCTTTGGACACCATTAAAAAAGATCACTGGCAAATACAGTCTAAGACAGCAGAGGTTTATCTAGTAATTGAACTAAACTATGTGACAGTATGAGAATGAAGTCTTCTCAGAATTTGTTTGCATCTTTTTCTTCTGATGTCACACTGCTGTTACTGTGCATGCAGGCCTTGCAATGTCCTCTTTGTGGGCACAGCAGATAATTAAAAGCTCAAAACACTCCCCCAGTCTATGTATTCTTGAGAGAAAATCATTTTTCCTGGACTCTCCACATTGTTCCAGACCTGAACAACAACATTATCTGTAGGCAGAAAAAATTGTCTGTAATGTATTTCAAACTTAAATTTTATGGAATTTAGGTCCTGTTTCTGGGCCCTGCCTGCATTGTATTGACAATCTAGAGAAGAATAGATTCTGATGTATTGCAGTTTTCTTAGTGCTTTGCTGAACCTAAAAAGTTGAAAATCAGGTTATGATGTCATAAAGGCTGGAAAGAGACAGACAATGCTCTGTGACTCTGCGAGGCTAGAATTCACCTCTTTCAACTCCTAGTCCAAAATTCTGCCTGGAATGAAACATCATCAGCTAGTTAAATATGTTTGTTCAAACTTTTTGCTTACTAAATCAGAAAATCTGTATATAATTTTTCCTGTGGCAAACTACTGATTCAGCATTGCTATTGATATAAAACAGTTCTCAAATTTCTATTTTCTACTCTGTTGGAGAAGTTGACTTGGGAATAAAATGAGGAATTGCCAAATGGTAAACATGAAAGTATCGGCCCTTTTAAAATGCACCTACTCCAATTTTTTTATTTATTTATTGTTATAGTTTGCTGCATTGAAAACTTACAGCATCTTGAAGTCAGTTCTGTTAGCAGAACTACACTGTAAAATATATTTATTGTGAAAGTGTGCTTTCATTACAAAACAAAAATAAAGCAAAATGCCTTTTACATTTATATTGATCTCTGAAGAAAAATTACAATAGACCTATTGAATTATTGATGAACAGGAGTTGAAGTACATTGCATGTAGGAATGAGTCTCATTCATAAATTAAAGGGAACAGTTGGCATGAACTAGAACTATGAGAGTTGTATTATATTGCTGTCAAAATGAAATAACTTTAGAGATAAGTAAATTCTAGAAAAATAAAGAAAAAATTGTAGAGACTACAGGAAGTTCATAGACTATACTTACAAGCAATATGATTTATATTGCTGTATCATGTAGAAATCCGAAAAGGTATACATAGAATGATTGAATGGTTTGGCTTGGAAGGGACCCTAAGGATCATTGAATTCCATGCCCCCCGGCCATAGGCAGGGACACCTTCCACCCATCCAGCCTGGCCTTGAACACTGCCAGGAATGGGGCATCTACAGCTTCTCTTGGCAGCCTGTTCCAGTGCATCACCCTTATAGTGAATATACTTCTATATTGAAAGAAAGAACCTGTATCACAAGTGTTAGCATGTTTTTGTAATGTTACAGGTAGGGATAGTATGTGTATCAATAAGTATATCTAATATATTTGTATCTGATAGTGTAATACGGTAGTAGAATATGCTTGTACATATATTACAGTAAACACTGGAAGATATAATCCTGTAAATTTTACTTTCTGGATTTCATTTGATATGTATCTTATTTTTCTTCACCTTCCCTGTGATTTGGTCAAACTTTCCTTGCGCATTGAATCTTATTATTATACAAATAATAGAACTCAGTTTGCATTTCTCCCCCCCAAAAATCCTGAATAATATACTATCTGAGACCTAGAAAAGCTCAGCAAATATTGTCATATTAGGATCTATTTTGTGCTTAAAGGAGTCTGTTCATTGAATTCAGTGTCATCTGATCATTTAATTAAAGTTAAACATAGAGCTCTGTGAACTGTGTAAACTTCTGTGGATAATATATGGCTTTGTTGGATAATATACACTTTTGTCAGCTAATATTTATTCACCATCAAATATCACCCCCCGAAAATGCATTGATTGACAAGAGATTACATTTCAGCTCTGGCAGTCTGAATTTCTCATAGATTGTCATAGAAAACCAATTTGGGTTGCAATTGGATCAGTACTCAGGCTTGTGCACTAGAGTCGTCCATGAACTATTCATTATTTGTAATTACCAGTATTAACTGTGAAAGTGATTTACTAGCGACTTTATTCATGTGCTTATTTCCACTGATTTCAATGAAATTTGAAGACCTCCTGGGTATGATGGTAAAAAGAAGTTTTATTGGCTCCAGTCCTGAATATAGGCCTCTCTATGGTGAGAGGTTGTTCTTTGGACTTGCAGGGAAGGATGCAGTAGAGGATGTAGCTGCATTTTTTTTTTTAATATTGTATGATTTAGTATTCTGATAGACTGTGCAATAACACCTCTGTGTACCATTCTACATAGGTACTACTAAAATGTGAGAAATAGGTGCCTTGGGTTTCTGTCAGGCATAACTTGGAAGTTTGACTTATCTCCCTCCGTTTGTTTGAAATAGTCTGTTTCATGATAGATCTTTACCTAACAGTCTCTCTTTCCTCTCTTTCCTGGCCTAGGTAAAGGTTTTCCAGTTTATGTTCTTATGAAAAGTTTTTGAGAGTAATGAGAAATTGGGGAAATACTTTTGCATTCCTTTGTATTTTGAATGTTAAGTGAGTTGATTCTCTTGCAGTCTCCCAATGCATCCTTTTACCTTACCTCCGTTTCCGTTGTTCCTGTCCTAATCTGTAAAATTTCCCTCCTTGTGAAGTTAGGGAACACAAGCTTGAGGGAGCAGGGTATTCGTTAGCAAGGTAGATGCAGGTAGGAAGTGAATCAGTAAGAGATGGTTTTTTTCCTTGTTTGAGGAGTTGGTTTTCCTAAGAAGTTGAAGGAGCAGGGTCATAGCATTACAAAAATAGCTCTATGACCTGAAAGCATCTGGAAGTCCTATAAGTACATCAAATCTTTTTTGTTGTGTACCCCTGTGCAACAGTGATTGCTCGTATTAATAGGTAAATAGGAGATTAAATTCCAAAATTCTTCATCGGATTGGTTTTAGTTGCTGTTTGGATTGGAGCTAATCACTGACACATGGAACACAGTGTAGATTCAATGTCTCAATTCATGACTCAAGGTTAAATTGGTGCATGTAAATACTGCTTAATCATTTTCACTAGCTCAGAATCTCATGTACCATGAAATTAATTTTTCAGTTGATCCCTCACATGAATGATAACATTATTTTTTTCCTCAAGATAATAGTTTACACCTTGCACATCTATTCTCTTTGGATATACTATGAAATATATGACAGTCTTTTTGCTGTTTGTTTTAGAGGTAAAATCTTTCAATCATTTTTTAAAAATTAGTGGCAATTTTAAAAAACCAAGCCAGTGCAAGAGGATATCTTCAGTCATTGACAGTATTTCAAGCTTTCAATCATCCACCAGAGGCAGATTGAAAAGTATAGATCATTATGACCTCACATTGTTTTTAATGAGGAAATTATTACATCACAATGAAAACAAAGACATTGCTCAAGTTCATGTGGAGCAAGGCTGAACAGCTGTCTCCTGGGAATCAGGGACTCTGAAGAAAAATGAGAGTCCAAGTAGGTAATGAGCTGAGCATGAACTCCTATTGCCATTTTGAAAAACATTAGTGCAGTCCTTGGATGTATAAACCGAGACTATGCAAAAGGAGCAGAGAGAATCTGTTTTCTTTCACTTGCCATGATTTTACTGCTCCTAGAATATTCTGTGTAGTTCTAATACCTGGAATCAAGAAAGAGATTGATGGAAGTAAAAAGCATTTGAAGAAGACTTATGAGAAGAATTTGAAAATATACCATTCCAGAGAACAATTTGAGATTTTCAGAGAGCAGGTTACAAGGTAACTCAAGTTTAAATATCTAAGAAAAAGAAATTTACTTTTAGAGTCTTCAGTCTAGCAAAGGAAGATTGGAAAAACAATTCAAGGACACAGAACTGAAACAAGATAAAATCATACTCGATATGGGGTCTGTAATTTTTATGTGACTGTAATTGACCATTGCCAGTTGGAGCCAGAGAACTGCAGTGGTATTGGACAATTAATCTAAAAATGAAGAATTAGAGAGATATCAACTGCTTGTGCTTAGCAATGGGCAGAGTCTTTCTGAGATGAATAAAGAAATGTCGGTTCTGAAGGAAGCCTGAAATAGAGACACGAAGAGAGAGGATGTGAACTGAATTCATGAAAAGAAAAAAAACGAGAAGGTATGTTCTCAGCTTCAGTAACATTTCATTTATCTGAAGAACTGATGGAAGAAATGCATGTACTTCATAGAGCACAGCTGGGCAACAGTATCTTTGGGATGAAACCCAGAACACTGTGGAGTGCTGTGGAGAAGAGATGTAAACATGGATCATAAATTTAAGAAAAGTCAAACCAGTGTTTTATAAAAGTCTAACTTCAACCAAGGAAGAGTGGTATGATATTCAAACAAGGGGCCGGTAAGAAAAATGAAGACAGACTGTTTAGCAGGGCCTGTTGTGATATGACAAGGGGTAATGGTTTTAAACTAAGAGAGTACAGATTCGGGCTAGACATGAGAAAGAAATTTGTTAAACTGTGAGTGGTGAAACACTGGCACAGGTTGCCCAGAGAGGTGGTAGATGCCCCATCCCTGGTGACATTCAAGGCCAGGCTGGACGGGGCTCTGAGCAACCTGATCTAGTTGAAGATGTCCCTGGTCATTGCAGGGCGGTTGGACTAACTGACCTTTGAAGGTCCCTTCCAGCCCAAACTGTTCTATGATTCTATGTAAGAGGAGAAATTCTGAAGCAGAGGAAGATGCCAGCCCCACCCAAGACATACAAATATGGAGTCATGGCACAGGGAAAATTGGTAATGAAATGAAGGGAGTAACCTGAATGAGATGAATGTTCCACAGTGTGGAACAGGAACATTAAAAGATAGTTAGGCTTTAGCAGAAGAAACACAAAGAGAAAGAAGAATAGCTTTTGTGGTGTAATGTGCACAAAATTTAGGATTACACTGGTCTGGTACAGCACCATGGAATTGCTGATTGCACAGCAATTTACATAGTGCATAGTTTGTTAAGGAAAATTCAGAAAATAAAAAGATAAATAACCGTTCTCAATATTTATTTCATATTCTTTTGCCTATGTGTGGGGTTGAGCATAAGAAAACATTTTTTTAGTAAAGTATTAGTGAAAAGATTAGAAAGCTTTTCATTTTAATTGGGGGCATAGACACAGATTAATCCTTTTTGAGTCAAAAGATTCATTAAGGACTGAAGTTGAGATAGTTTGTTAAAGGCTTGGCTTCCAATGGAAAAAAACCCAACAACTTGTTGTTGTTTTCAAAATGTTGTTGCACTAGAAACTTTGGCATAAAAAAAGAAAACTTGATTTACTATGAGAAACAAGGAAAGGCATTCTGATAGTAATTTCAATCAAAAATCTACAGGTGCTGCACTTAAAGATGAAAATTTTACAAGCTGTGTTGCTAGAAAAGAAAGATAATCATGAGGAAAGCTAAGCAGCAAGATACATAATTTTCCATTTCTTCTTTAGGAAAGCCCAAAACCACAGGTAGTTTGTGATGATTTACAGTCTCAAGACCTCAACTTTGAGTAGTTTTACCTAAAGAAAAGTTTTCTGATGTTCTGTGTTTTTAATGAACAAAATTTAATAAGACATTAGGTATAGTTTAGAGTACATTTTATTGCAGCCCACTGTCACACATATTGTGTACAGGTCAAAAAGTGTTTGCGTTCCTCAAATTACTCATAATATTTTGAATATTGTATTGTCCTGGTTGTATTTTTATTTTTCTGTCAAGAATTGTAAAATTTTATTCTCATTTCCATTATTCAGCTGCTTCTTTATGATATTTGTTCTTGCTTTTCATAAAAAGTTTAAAAATTCTTCATACATACAAATACGTATTTTCCTATTTACATGTAATCACTGTTTATCACCAGACGTGTCTTTACACTGGCAGCTTTTGTAGTAGACATCCTGTGTAGGGTATTCAGTTTATATATGTCAGATCCTCAAGGGCCATGGCTTTTGCCAGATGAAGCACTTTTGATTTTGAGGCTGATGAAACACAGTGCTATTATTGATCTGTGCATGACACAGCCTGTCTCTCTGCTGGCAGAGTGTAGCAACATTTATCCAGGAATTTGTGAAATGTCACTTGGATCATGTTCATAAGGTAAACTGTGCAAAAACCAGGATCCAAGCTGAGAATCCGTGAGGAATTGGGCGTGACTCTCTAATTCCTTCGTCCTATCTTCTAGGTCAGCCAAGTGGTATTTGTTAAAACCACATCTGTCTTTCATATTAGGTGTTGAAGAAAGTATGATTATCACTAGGAATTCCCTGTACAATATTGTCATACTGTTGTTTTACTAAGTTTTTAGGTCACTTGAGAAAACAATATTTTAAGTCAGTGAAAGCGATCTAAACATTGGAAATCTATAATTTCTGTTCTGTTTGTAAAAAAATGACAGTTCCTGTACAGCTGCAACCAGAAAACTCTGCTTATATATTCTAAAGAATTTAACTTCTCTTGCTTCACTTTACCTTTAGAGATATGTGGCAATACATGTTTTATCATTAAGATCTCAGAAAGCAATAGTAGTTAGAAAGGGTGTGTGACTGTTTTTACACATGAAGCTGCCAAAATACTGATATTTCCATGTTTTGTTTCTTTATAAATTGTGACTGAAAAAGGCTCTGCATTTTTGTTCGTATCAAACGCATGTTATGTAAAAATAATGAAAACTCTGGTAAATAATTTTAAAATAATTCAAAAAACAATCTTCTGTATACTTCTATATACTATTTATCTATTTGTAAAGGGTCAAATGTGACATTTCTTGTAAGGAGTGTTCCACCAAAAGACTCACTGTTATCTGCAAAAAAGACACAAAAAGCTGCACTTATTAATTTATTAGTTTTCATTTTCTGTTTCTAAAAGTTATAATAGTGACATCCTGAAAGTTAGCAATGAAAGAAAAGATAATTCTTATTTTTCAACATTTTTCAATTTTAACATTAAATTTTTTTAAAAAGTCTCTAGGTCACTTGATTTAAAAATCAGTTACTAGCTAAGGCAAGAAGAAATAGGTTTTATTGAAGTTAAAGGTTTGAGTTCAGCTATCTTAGGATTTTTTCCAAAGTGTAACAAAGATTTACTTTTGATTCTTTAAGATAATTTCTGTAGTTTGAATTCCAGAAGACCAAATCAATATTTAAATGAAATATCACTTTTGAATTACCACGTAATGTGCTTAGTTTCTGCTTTTAAAGATGTTTTTCCCACATTTGTACATAAAAATATACGAAGCCAAGAAGTGAAAAGTTGTTGGATGTGAAAATATATATGCATACACTATGCATATATTTTTACATGTTATCCCTCCCTTTACAAGGTGGATATATATGAAATGCAAACTCATGAGTTGTGGAGAAAGCCAAAATCACAGCTGGTTCATTCTGGGGATTTTTTCCGCTTGTGGATATGTGTATTTATTTTGCAAGGTTCCACAGGTTGGATAAATATGAGTGTCTGTTTCTCAGGAACATGGAGATGGTATTTCATAGTTTGAAGGCCACCTGCTTGTGAAATCTACCCCTGCTCATAGCAGAACCATTGCCAGCTTGTCAGGAATAATTTTTTGCAGAGAGTTTTACAGACTATATTTATTTTGTTATTTAGCAGTGTCAAGGCACTCTGTGAAATGTTGTATTTTGTTTTGGGCACCACACATAAAATACAGTTATCAAAAGAAAGGAACAAGAATTCTGTGAAGTTTTGAACATGTTAACTATGAGAAAAGATTGAAAATGTGTAATTAATGAAACCTATAAAATAATATATCAATGGTAAAGACTGAAGGAGTGTAATAACCACCTTCCAGTGCACAAAAATTATTTGAAAGGGCTAGTGGTCAGTTTGTGCTTCCGTCTCCTCAAAGTTGTAAGTTTTCAAGAAAGATTATTTGGATATAAGAAAAATTTAATCTCTGAGGCACTGAATTTCTGTAGAAGGCTGCCAGGAGAATTTCTCTGTAGTTAAACTGAAATTTTCAGGAATAATCTACTTACAGTTTTTAACGTGTGTGCTGAATTTAATGTATTCCTGATATCATTGCCATTCCTGCAGCAATTAAATTTTTTGTCCTTATCCTCAAACGGAAGGACTAGATAACTAGCACAGGAAAAATATCTTAATACTGAAGGGTTTGAACAATGGAGTTAGCAGCTAGTCCTTGCAAACTTGTGTTCTTTGGACACCAAGTTCTCTTTTCATGTCATGCATCTTATACTCTTTGGTTTCTAGTAAGGTTTATCAGTGATCAGAAAGCAGGACCATAACAACAAATCCCTTTTTGTCCTATAGGAAACAATGTCAGAAAGAAATATATTTGCTCCTTGAGTTCTTTTGAACTCCTCAATGTTTGTTTCAGAATCTTCACCAGTTCTGCACTGTTAGGTCTTCTGCAAAGCACCAGTTTCTACAATCCACCCTATTTTCTTACCTATCCTGCACTGAGCTTTATTTGTTTAGTTTATTGCACAAGGGAATTGACATTTTTGTTTGAGCTTGCATCTTACCCCAGCTTTCTCATTCCCACAATCCCTTGTTTAAGCTTTTATGTTCAGAGTTAGTGCTGGTGCTCCTTTGTCTTGGCTACTCACTTTAACTACAGGAAGAAACTTCAAAAGACACGTCCATAGCCAGGCGTACAAACCAGAAGAGCACAGCCATTCTCATCACTTTGCCAAGGAAGATGCATGAGCCTTCATACTGCACTTGATTTTTTGGGGGTCTTCCAAGGAATAAAGGGATAGGAGTCAAGAACTAGGGTATCTTCAATGACAGTAAAAAGGCAAGTGTTACAACCAAGGCTACTTCTGAGGCAAAAAAAAATGTTATCTGGAAACCACACCTGAGATTCCTTTTCAAAGGTGGATATCTACAGCATTCCCCCCGTGGGATCACCCTCATTTTTCTCTGCCTTATACCCCAGTTGTGATAGACAATGAATACTGGCTCACAGGATTTTTTGGCATCCCTACAGAAGTCAGACACTAATATACTCCTTGTAACCCAAAGGGAAGAGTTTTTGTGTTTTTTAAGTCAAGTTTGCTTGCCCGAAGTCCCTGGACAACATGGACTCAACTACTGCTAGGGAAGGTAGAAGAATGTTTATACTTCCTTACTAATGCTTTGCACTATCTGATTTGCTCTCCTAAAGTTTCATTGACAATTAATGAGGTAATCACAGACTGTTCCCATAGCTTGTGTCATGTTCAAGTTTATTTTCATCACTCCAGGCTGCCTTTGATTCCTAATGTGGCAAGAGCTTCATTTCTTTCTCAGTAACAGAGACTGTATGGCTAATACCATGTCTCACAACATTCATAGGCACTGGAAAAGGATTTACTCTTTGATGGCTGAACTGATCTGCCCGACCAGCCATCAGGCTGAAAACACGGCTTTTTCTTATGATGGTCTCTTCAGCTATTTAATATGTAATGTAAGGAATACTTTACCCTAAACTGTTCATTTATGCTTGTAATTTTAGCAAGGGTTCCAATGATAACATAAATTCCAAATTAAATATAAGACTGTGGGGGTTCATTTACAAGAATCCAGGGGTGAATTACCTCTTTAATTTATATGCACTGTGTTTTAATGGTTATTTTTAAATGCAGTTAATGATTTTGAAAAATACCCCTGTCTTTGTGTCCTCCATACAATGTCTGTCGTCAGCGTCCTCATACGTTGCAGAAGTGGCTAGCAATATGCCTTTATTTTCTTATATAGAAATGTAAATAATACATTAATATTTAGTACAGTATCACCTTCATGGGACTAGAAAAATTCTGGGTTGTTAAACTTTTTTTCCCCCCCACCTTTTCTTCTGTATTTGTATTTTTGTCCTGTTCTATGAGACCACTGAACTTTTGTAGTAATGCAATCTGTTAATACTGTTTATACTTATGTTTTGCTTTTACACAGCTGTCTATGTAAAAAAAATAAGAAAGCATTTGAGGACATTTTTTTCAGCTTTTGTTGATATCTGAAGCGGTTACAAAATAGGTGCTTAAATAATTCTATAAAATTAAATATACAGCTGTCTTTATACATTTTGTGTCTAGAATATTGCATCCCACTTCTGAGAATACTTCTGATGTACATATTTTTTAGTATTTTTTGTCTCAAAATACTTATATCACTTCCTCAAACCTTTGTATCTTTTAGACATGTTTTCTGTAAGTTGACAGAAAATAGTCTTTAACACTTGACAAGCTGAGATTTAAACAAACAAACAAAAATATATAAAGAGCAGGCCAGAGTATGGGAGATGGAACAGATTTCCCTACAAGCACAGAATTTCTGCCCAGTTATTTTTGAGACGCAGAAGTATTTCGACAGAAAATGGTTGACTCTCTAAAACAGATGGAAATGAGGGGAGGTTAAATTAATATTTCACCATTCTTTCAGCTGTTTTGTTTCTTTCTTGCTTATATATTCTTTTTAAAATAATTTTAATTTTTAACAATATAAATCTGTATGCTTTGGAACTAAGCAAGTAAATCAAAAGAAAGTTTAAAAACGGTCTTTAAAATAGCATTTTCATTTTGGTTTTTCTCTATTTTATGTGAGCTATACAGAAAACAGATGGAAGCATTATTAATTTTTTCCCCCAATGAGTTTTAGTGCAGCATATTTGTATGTGTTATCTGAAACATATGAATACTTAGTATTGCTGCTGTTAAATTCGTAATGAGTTGTAGGGATTGTGAAATTCCCTGACTGGCTCTCATGCAAGTAGTTCATTTGCAGTGCTTAGATGTGTTAAGATTAAGCAAGAAGAATATGGCAAGCACTATCCCTGACCCTAGATGAGAAATTCAAATTTCTGGCGTTCTGACTTTGCCCCAACTCTCATGTCTGGTAAAAATCAGATAAATACTGTGTAACCCTGCAAAAAATCTCGCAATAAAACCTGGTCCTTACTATAAAAGATTGCATGGATTCCATGTCTTATATTGAAAATTTTCTGATAAGTACAAAGGTGTGGAAATCTTGGGGAAAATTTTATGCATCAGATGGAATTTTTTGGCTTGTATATAACAACACTTAAAGTGCATAGGTATCCTAGGTGTTGTAATATCGAAGTCAACTTGTATTTGTTTAAATAGCAATGGTGGGTACATGGAAAGATTGGTTTTGGACTTCAGCCACATCTTCACAACTGGCTTACTATAACATTCAGATATTTTCAAGTGGGACAAAGTGTGGTGAAATGTCTCTGCTTATATTTTCATTTTAATTTAATTGTAGTAAAACTTATTGTAATAGACCATGCTGTGTCTGTGTAGATATTAATACTTCTAATAAGTTAAACTAAGTAAAATATAGTATAATGTACTTTAATCCTAAATATTTTTCTTTTTCAAGAAATAGCAATTTTTAAAATTTCTCTAATTTTTCTCTGAAAATGTTAAGGCCTTATATCCAGGGTCCTGCATATCTGCATATATTGGCAGTTTGCATCTCTGCTTTGGTAATTCAGTCCCTACAAAAATTAAAGCACATAGTTGTGAACATATAATTGATCATAATGAAACTACTTATATGATTAATGTTACATACATAGTTAATAGTCCTTACATTTCTTTTAAATTTGCAAGGACAGATGGAGTGCTGCCTCTGCTTTGGTACAAAAGCAAGATAGTGTTCTTAACATGTGTAGAAATTAGGCATGGGATACAGCAGTATTTACTCAGACAGAGACATGAAATGAAAGTGATAGAAAATGCAAGCCGAAATAGAATTGCTGCAGGTCAAACCCCTTATATTTGAATTGGTGTTATTGTTATACAGTTGACATGTATCAGAAGAATTTTCATCATATTAAAAAAAGTGTTACCTTTGTCATTACTAAGTTTTTTTTGTTTTTTTTTTTCCATAGTTTATTTGAAAAATTACTGGTTGCACAATGTGCAGTTCTGTATTCAGGTTGTCTGTTGTTTATAACAGCAGATGATTTCTTGGAGAATTGGGTCCAGAATATATTACTCCAATTCATTTATGCATGAGTGTGTATTTCTCTAGGATAGATATATGTGTTCTGGTCTTGATCTATGTGGTATTATCATTCTTTACAAAAAGAAAATAAAACAAAACAAAATGTAAATGGACCTATTTGCTCTGACTTTATGGATTTTATTTTTTTATTACTTCATCAGGTGCCATGGCCAGTACAAATGTTGTAAGACTAAGCTTTTATAAATTATAGAATAAAATTAGCTGTAAGTTAACTATAAAATAGCTGATTAAAATTGCAAGTAAAACATTTGCTTATGACGTGTTATACAGCAAATAGTGCTTTATAGATGGTGATTATACTGTTCAATACTAGTGTATGATTAAGAAGACATTCAAAGACTTTGATAAGAGTCTTTGTTAGTGACTACAACTGTGTTCCAAATATGAATTTATAATTTGAATGTGTGAAAGGGCAATTCCGTACCTAACTGTAAACACTACTTTTATAAAGCTGATGAACTGTGATTGTGTTAAAGTGATCTTATCAATAGGACAACTGTGGTTTTTCTTCAGTAAAATGCTTGAGATGAGAAATAAACCTCTTATCTGCATGCTGATATCTGTATTTCTCATCTGGGAACTAATTTAAACACTTCATGAGAGATTGACATTTTCAGTGCCTTAAACATCCTTAAAAGCTGCTTTGTTCATTGCAAGCCATATTTAGTATGACCTCATAATAATGTAGCACACCTCAAGTGTCATGCCTGTCTTTACTATGCACATTGGAGCTGTGTTCATCTATACTAGACAACTGCACTTCAAGGAAAGATTTTTTTTTTCCTTGATAGGCAATTAGCAGTAATTAGGAAGATTCACTTCAGTAAGATGTCAACATGAGATTGTTTTAAAAAGTTGAATGTCAGTGGCTTTAAAAGAGGGGTTTTTTCCCTGACACATAGGTATGGCATGTGAAACATGAAATGTTAATTTAACTT
Organism: Columba livia; assembly: GCF_036013475.1. NCBI lineage: Eukaryota > Metazoa > Chordata > Aves > Columbiformes > Columbidae > Columba > Columba livia. The sequence continues at coordinate 65,072,935 of NC_088642.1, forward strand.
TTCTGCTTATTATTCATGCACAATATTATTTTGTCATTCAGATACTACACTGACAGAGTGCAAAGGGTGTTAAAATAGTGCTGCTAGAATAAAAAGAGGATTAATCTACCATTGGCCAATTAGCCAAAGGGTACTTAATGGTCTCTAAAGGCTACTGAAGTCTAACAACTAGCTAAAGCACTGGCAAGAAGTCCTCTATATTACCTTCATTTACTTGACATTTTGTGAAACAGAGTCAGATGCATTTGACTAAAAAAAAAGAAAAAAACCTGAGTGATACAGTAGACTTTACTAAAATTTCAGAAGAATAAATGACAAATATTTTTACATTTTAGAACTTTTTCTGGCTTTGTGGAGGTCTTTGTTTCAACTTAAGGGTAGGATATTAAATCACCAAAGATTTCTGTTTCATATTTTGTCTTCATCTCTGGAATACTAAGAAATGAACAACTTACAGCACTGGCATGAAAAAAGCTTTCACTGAGGATTTGGTGTTATTTGCCTTTTGTCTATATGGTCACATTAACTATGCAGCACAGTTGGCTTTTTAGTCTGGTATGTATATTTTTGTATTTTAGATAGCTATGTACCGTTTTTATTAATTTTAACTTTTTTTTTTTTTCTTTTTCTGTGACCCATGAGGCAGAAGTAGGTTTTGATTCAAGAGAACAAAACAGGGTCAAGATTAGTGGAATTGACTCAATGAATTTTGCCTTGGATTTCGTAAATAGGTTTATCATTATGTTATAATAACATTTTATAGAGTGCATAAAATCATAAACAGCTAAGACTGTGCCTGCAAATATGTTTTGAAAAGTTCTTCCATGGTATATGTGTGCAACAAGTACTGCTTATCTTTTATGTTTTTCATGATCAAGCTAAAGCTGTGAGAAAATAGCATTCTATTTAACACCTTTTAGATGAGCCATGTTAGATTTTAAAATAGAACTTGGTACAGGAGTTATGCACGTAGCAAATGTATTTTATTACCTACACTAGCAAGGATTCTTGAAGAAAAAAAAAAAGGAATATGTTGACTTCAGATTTCTTACTGACGTCTCTGTGCACATTGTAATGTTTTCATCTGCCAGGATTTTAGGATGGGAAGCTTCATAACAAATATGATTTTTACACATCTGAAGATATTTAGATTGGTTATAGCTGGATTACAAAATAAGTAGTAAAAAAAGGCTGTGTCATTGCTTACAAAAGGGTTTCAGGAATACCTGATTTATATCCTGTTTTATAATTTTGCCTGAGAAATACATTCTACGTAATGTATTCTGCAAATAAAAATCTATGGGATCATGTACAGCAGTGGCAGTGCAATAGCAGGCACCACCAACAGAAATGGCATTTTCATACGTGCCAGTTGCAGTAGGAGGGTGACTCTGCTGTAAATAAGTGAGAAGCTTCTTGCAGGCCTGTTTTGATGCCAAGGAGCAATAGGCCATTCCAGGAGCTTCCTACATTAATCCATTGGGCCTTCCATGTAGCTGTCTTTCTGAGCAGAGGGCTTATGGTAAAAAGCCTTGCTGAGTCACTGGAAGTTTTACATTCACTGCACAGAAACTGAGATTTCATCACGTATCCCATTGTGTTCAGCAGAACAGGGTGTCATGGGTATACAAGGAGCAAGGAGATTAAGATAGATGGATGTTAAAATATTGAATCTATAAACATCTGTTAAGCCAAAACACTCTGGAGGAGGTGCAGCAGACAAAGGCCGCTACACGGTGGAGGAACAGCAGTAGCCTGCCTTTACCAACATCTGGTCTAGCTGGTGTTTAAGATTCTACCTTTCCTCCTGGTGACCTATTCCCCTGGAGTAAATCCTTTTTACTCTGTCACTCAGGATTTGCATGCATGGTAGCACACACACCAAATACCCTGTGTCTAAAAAAGAAAAAAGAACAAAGGACTTGACTTAAAACTTGGGAAGTGGCGAGAGACAGCACAAGATGAACTTGCTTCTTAAGTAAGTAAATGCAAGGAATATCTTTTACGCATAAATATCTTGCCAGGGCAGGGTGGCTGTTTTTCACATCCTATGTAGACTCATATGGTGTTTTCACATACCCTTTCTATATATTGCAAATAGAAGAGTCATGCAATGGCATTACCAACCCAGTAAACACCATTTACATTTTCTCCAGAACTATTAGGAGACAACCTTCTTGATATCTCTGATTGCAATTGTGTGCCTGTCTTAATCTGCTTTTGCAAGTTGGTGGGTGTTTGTCTTGTACATCATATACTACTTTGACTTCACCCCCATAGTTCTGATGCTGTTTCTGAATTTATGTACATTCATATTTTAAATATTTTTTCCTACCTCCTCACAAGTAAATTCTATAACCAACATAGCACTGTCATCTTTGGCACCTGTGCCATGAAAGCCCTTTCTTTTTTGGTATATTTGCCATCATTTTTGAGAATGTGGTTGCTACAATCATGGCATTTTAGACCAGATGCATTTTGGCGGCAGCAGTAGCGTAAGAAACTTCTGAGAGTCATGAGCTATCTTGGGCAGATACAGGGGCATTTCTAATTTTAATCAGAAATATTGATCTAGATATGATGTTTTTTCTTTTCTTTTTATGAATAATTTATTACAGAGACACTGAATCATGAAATTCTGCATGTAGAAATATTTGCTATACTGGACGAATTAACCTAATCTTCATATCTTTCTGTACTACTACTGGTTTTGCTTATTAAAGTAGCCTTCATTTTGTCTTTTACTCAGAGTGTATTAATTGTGAGAATAATATATCAGATTAAGGAATAACCAATTAGAAAATACGTTAACACTATTTATCTCTTGTTCGATAATGACAGCAGATGCAGAGAAGAATGGAAAGATCCAGCCCTTTACTAAGAACAGTACTTATCTCACCCTACTGCCTTTAATAAATGCACTTAAGTTTGAAATCCTGTTAGAGTTTTAACTTTAAATACAGGATGCATTTTCTTGTCTCCATTATGTTTTTTTAACCTAATGCAAAATCTACAAGCATTCTTTTGTCATTCGTAATGGGAATCAACATTACCATAAGTAGTTTTTCTTTTGTTTGGATATATATATGTGATCTTGAGATGGTCTGGATGGAAGTGTGTGTTTATATAAATGCACACATATATACAAACTTTTTTCTAATAACATCAAACAGTATAAAATCAATGTTGTAGTTAAATATAATAATAAAATACTTGGAAATGGAGGACTGTCTTTAACCTTCTCACCCATGTTTTTTTGTGTACCAGCATATAATTGGCCACATATTTAGTAATTTCAAACTGTATTATTTTGTCTAGTTTTTTAATCAGGATTCTTCACAAAGGAAGGGGGTTTTGCCCTTCAACAGATTTTAATTTGTATTGAGAGATTTCCATTTTGTTTAATCGTTCATTGTGTTAAACTACTGTATTACAATCTTCTTTGGAATAATAAGATATTACTGTGGTTACCCACTTAAGAAGCAGAGAATTGTTAGGCCATTGGTGGCTTTCAGCTGGCTACAGATTCATTTAAGTCAACTATTAGCATGAAAATTATTTCAGTTCCCCTTTTCACAGAACAACATTCAATATTTTTAAAACTAAGCCAAATATTTTATTTAAAAGATTACATCTATAAGGTGTACTGTGAAATATATTGTTACAAAGATTGAATAAGTCTTGTCAGTTGTCAATCAAGTGCAACAAGACTGAGAGTTTGTTTGCATGTTATTTATTTGAACTAAATCCCTAACAAGCCTCGTCTAGGCTAATTGGACTTAGCATTTATGTTGCTAAATGAGAAGCGTTTTGGCTGCAGTATAGGGTGGTAAGACCTACCCAGTGGAATAAACAACTAACATCTGTTATCCTGTCCTGCTCCAGCTTGGCTTTTACCACTTAAGTACCTCAGCCCTAGAGTCAAGGTTATGGAATATGTGGTTCTCTGGCTATGCTGCATATATGTGAAAGGGAAGAAATAACACAACATGAGTAAAGACCAGCCAACCAGAAGATATTTAGTGCAGCTGGTCCACTTTGCTTTAACCTCTACAAGCCCTACAAATATCAAAACAGAAGCCAAGAGAAGGGTGTATGTTTTATAGCAGTTGTCAACACAGCAATTCAAGTGAGCTTACAGGGGTCACCATTAAAACAGATTTGACATTTAGCCACCTTTAGTACGCATTGGTGTCTGAAGCACCTTGGTATTTCTTCAGTCTCTGTGTAGAAATAATTGTGGAATTTCGGAGAGGCTCTAGGTAAACGGGGTTCAACAGTAACTACTGTTACAGTTTTATATCTTAATTTTTGCCTGTAATGGTGAAAATAGCAATATTTCAAGTAAAAATTGAATTATGTTGCCGTTAAAAAAATTCCTTGTTTTTAATGTTGTTTGACTTATCTTTCCTGCTGGATTTGATCTTTGCATGGACTAGACAATTCAACCAACAACTGTGCAGTATAATTACAGATAATGTATACTGTTTCATTCCTCTTGAAATATGAACCAGCGAACTATCTCATATGATCAAGCAGAAATACTTTCAGGATGCAATTGTGATTGTTTCTTCTGTTTGTGAAACAGGTGTTGACCTCCAACCTGGCCAAATGGCAACAAGAGAAGGAAGATTTAGAAGGCAAATTGAAGTTGAGAGAACATCTGTCTCAAAATGCTGGCAAGAATGAAGCCACCCCAGCTCCTTCAAAGAACATTGATTTAGAGATGAAACAGCTGCAGTGCAAACTGAAGGTGACAGAACGTATTATCTAGTGCTGAGGATAATTCATATGAACAGTATTTCATAACTGGGTCAAGCAGATATATGTATACTCACACATGCATATAATTTCTATATCTTAGCCAATTATTAGCAACTTAGGTGTTAGATAGCCTTTGATGTTAAACAAAAAGTAGTCAAAAACAGGAGAATTAACAGTTACAATCAAAACAGTGTTGGAAGATCTAATAGGCCAGACAGGGGGCTTGCTGGGTTTTCACACAATGATCACATGCATCTTGTCAGAAAATGCTGTAGAATTACTTCACTAAGAACTGTGTTGATGAATTCCTTCCTTCAAGAAGGAGGTGAGCAATAGCTGTCTGTGGAAGGGGATCATAGAATTTGGGCTGATGAGGCAGCTCATGTACTGTAACAATGTTGTGATACCTATATGTCACTACTATTCTTGTCTTCAAAGAGCCATCATTCTTGTATTTTTGTAGATTAGCTGGTAGGAAGATACTAGTTTATCAATTATTTCATTTTTCAGTCTCCAGTGATTCTGTTGTATGTGGATGATGTAGATGCTGGACTGTCTTGATCTGAGAGCTTTCTCAGCAAGTAGCCCGGCTCTAAAATATTAATTCTTCCTCTCTTCTCACTGGAGGAAATACATGTGCGACGGAATGTCTTAAAGTTGTTTTGGTTTCTTTGTCCCCACCATTTTGTGTTTAATATTTGAGGAAAGCGAAAAAGTCAGAATGGTACAGCTTGCTACTAGAAGAGACGTCACACTAGCAAGCCAGCTGCCAAAGGATCAGCTGGAAGACAAGGCCATATTACATCGGCGATGTAACTGGCTTTGGCTATTAAGTGCTGGATTAGCTGTGCTAGTGCACGGGTTGTGAATAGTGCTCACACCTCTTAGCTGTTGATGGTAATTGCGGTATTACAGATCTTGGCTGTGTCACACTGGGTGCATAACAACTAAATTCAAGGATTAGTAAAGTTAGGTCACAGAGATGAGGACAGCAGAGTAGCCATGAAAAGGCACATAATTTAATCTAATTTATTAACTAATCATGAGAAACATGTCTTGAAACCATACACACTGACTTCTTGAGTGTTGTTTTTAGATTTTGGGTTGACTAATCTGCTTCTGTTGCTGGTGAGTGGTAATTTCTGTTAATTAGGGTTGTTCCTTTTAGATGGGTGACCTCATTACCCAGAACCTGGTAGTCAGTTGCTCCATGACAGTAAGAAAAATTAGGGGTTTGATGTTTTGTGTTTTTTGTTTGGCTGGTTGGTTTGTTTGCTTGTATGTGGGTTTTGTTTTGTTTTGTTTGGGTTCATTGTTGTTCGTTTGTTTGTAAAATACTGTGAGAGTAACACTCATGCCAGAAGCCTACTTTATTTGTCTGCCAGATGTGAACTGCACAATATATTGGTAAAAATTAAAGCTTTTTTGCTTCTGCAGCAGAGGAAACATTTAGCAAATGTATATAAATCTGATGTGAAAAATACTAACATGACTTTAAATTCTTTCTTAAAGATATGTTACATTTTTAGTGTAAAAAAATGTACATTTAGAATAAATATAGTCCATGGCCCCAAATCCAGATTAATAGAGTAAAATCACTGGTTGCTGCATTGAAAGAGAGTTTGGGCCGTAAGGGCCTCAAAAGCTACTTAAATCAAGTTGCTGAAAGCCTTAGCCTTATTTTGACCAAATAATTTTTCAAGAATATAAGTCTTGCAATTCATGTTTTGCAGAAGAAACTGACAGAAGTTATCAACTATTCTTCTAGACTATCTAGTATACTTAAAAAGGGGATACAAAGTTATTCTCCCAAATGTCTGAATGTGGAAGCAGCAAAATGTTTCCTTATAGCTCAAAATCTCGAAGTACCTGGTTTTTTTTTGTTTTGTTTTGTTTTTCCAGAACTATCTTCGCAGTCTTTGTTTATGTTGTATGTAATGACTCCTTGTATCTTTGCCAATAGGAAGAAGTGAGTGAGGTGTGGGTAGTGAATTTGGAAGCAAAATACTGTAAGCATACGTGTTTGCCTCTGAGCATGTGCAGAGGCCCACCTAAGTATTCTAATTTATATCTAGAATGTAAACCATGTAACTGGGTGCTGTGCTTCACACTAATGAAGTTCAAGCTCAACAAACAGGTCTCGGGAAACTCAGGAATATTCTGCTAGCGTACATAATTTTAACAATTTTCTGGTTATACCTCACATTATAATAATAGTAAATAGACTAGACAAGTTATTAAGGACAATATTTTATATCTAACTATGCTCACAAGAATATATACTTCCCTTGAGGTGCGCAGGGTTATGTACAGTACTCCTATTAATGTTAATAGGCGTTACAAGTCTGCACTGAGCAGAGAAATTCTCCTAAAGTATCGTTGTTTACAGCATGTCTGATCTGTTCACTTATTGTTTATATGTGATGAGTGAAAAGCCTTAGTACAGTGGCTGAACCTGTAGGCGTATTTGCACACATATATGTTGTGCGTACACTTAACACATATGTATCTTTTGGCAACACCTCCTGGAGTTCTGAAATCTCCATATGCAATATGTTTGAGCTGCTGTTTTCGGCAATGCCATTCAGTGCATATGCTGAGATTGCTAAAAAGGCTACTTAGTTAAATTTCATATTTTTATTTCTGTAGAGTGAGTATGTTTTTTTGTATCTAAATCTTGAGTTGTTTATCTTTGTGTTTGTGTGGAGGAATTGATGCTTTTTTCACTTCTTACTGTGTACAATGAGGAAATGCCAACAGCTATATAATTCTTCTTCAATGGAATTACACATGCCTGAAATTTAGGATTGTACCATTTTGTTACTGAAATGCAGGATTTGTATGGCCAAATGGAATTGTCTTTGTCTTGTTCTTTGAGTTCCAAGGGACACTAAAACAGCTGCTCTTATAGATTGTCTTGCATTTCTAATTGCACAAGATGAAAAGGATTATTGGAAATTGTTGCTATATAGATGTAGGCCCCTTGTGCTCTAGAACTATACAATTCATGGATGTAATTCAAAGGAAGATCTGATTTTATTTTTCTTCTTTTCTGTTACCTTTTCAGCTGACTGTGCTATGCAACTTGATAGGTACCTAATAGGTACACTTAGTTTTCAGATATCCTAGGGAACATTAATCATACATTATTAGTGCAATGGAAAAGTACTGATTTTGATAATATTTTCCAAATAATGTACTTTGCCCTAAGTGTAGCTAGAAAATAAGAATGGTTCTTCTGTACCAATTAAGAACATTCATAAAATATGTGGAAGTTTACACAGCCTATTATTTCAAAAAAATTAAGGGTTGACTGCAATAACATTCAGTCTACTTTATTTATACTGTAATATTTTTCAATATAGAACTCGAATAATGAAATCACTAAGCAATCGACCACCATTAAGTCACTAAAAACTGAAGTCCAGGAAAGAGAAGAACGGATTCGGGAACTACAAGGGAAGTATGTTTAGTCTTCTATCCATTGTGTTTGGTGCCACCCAGTGGCAGCTCTATAATTGTTGCAACATCAACCATTCTTAAATCGATTTTTACGAGAATGTTTTATTCTTCTTTTTGTTGCAACCTTGCAGAATGTTACAGGGTGTTTTTAGCAACTGGAGCAGTACATGCCAGAACTGTGTTTTGTTTAAACTAGTGGGTGATTAGCTTGATGCAGTATCTGTGTTGCAATAAGAATACCTAGACCCTAGAGTAGACTGTTTTATCCTTGATGTAAGTCTAAATGAATTCCTCAGCACAGTTAAGCACAGTCTTTCAAATAAAGTAATTCTTTGCCTAGGGGCTAAGAGACATGTCAAGATTCAGATGCTTAAACGAGATTAAATATCCAGTCTTATATTCATAAAAAGTTCAAAAGGACAGCTGTATTTGTTTCTATTTGAATTGATTAAAGTTTCTTATTTTGATATTCATATGTATTGTTGTGAAGTATGCAACTGAGATTTTCATTCTACCTACTGTAACTGGTATAATACTGTTCTTCAATTATATTACTATATAAACATACCCTATTAGTATATCTGTGAATTTTTTGCCTGTCACAGAGTTTAGCTCCTCTAACCAGTCTAATTTTTTATTTGTAAATAGAATGCAGTTTACTCACCTCAAATCAGTTAATTTCAGAAATACAGAATTCTTAAAGTTGTTAAATTTTGTACTATGTGTATTTTCTTTTCCAAAATGAAACTGAATTTTTCCACTGTACGACTTAAACTTAAAAGAGTGTTACTGGTTATGGTGTTCCCTTTACAAAACAGATAGTGTTTTTTCATAAACTGTAAGACATAATCACCAAAATAACAATAGTATAAATGTGAAATAGATGAAAGAAATTTTAAGTTGCACTATTTACCTGTTCTTTTTAATGTGATATTGACATGGTATCAACAATGTTTTATTCCTGAACTTGTTACCATCATACATTTTGCTTTCATTTAAAAAAAAAAAAAAAACACAAAACAGAAGTCTGAACATACTCACATATTGCTTATGTTTATATTTAAAATATTAATTTGTACCATAAAGGTGGAGGCATTGTATAAGGTATAATTCCTCATTGAACAGAGGTTACATTGTAGTACATGGGAGTTTCTTTTTTATAAGTTTCTGAAAAACGCTAATGTTATTTCTGGGTTTTGCAGTGTTTAAGAATTACCTGACATACGATAGAGATTTTTTTTTGAGTTCTGTGTAGTTGTCAGTTGTAGAAAGGGTGACTTCCTCCTTTCACTTTCTTTTAAAAAGAGTTTTGTACAAAATAGTGTTTGAATGATACCTGCTTCAGGTTTTCAGCAGGTTTTTTGCCTTTTTTGATAAAAGCTTAAGTAGAATTTTTATTATTTCAGATCAAACAAGTTAGAGCATAAGCCACAGCAATAAGCAAATAAATTGCGTGTTTAGAAGTAGGTCTTTTTTATATGAGACTTGAAACTGGTTTTAATGGTTGAGAATACAGTGAATTTCAATAATTGTGTCAGCTTTTATTTTAAAAAATGTTCTAAAATTTCAGGAATGATAGTTTGTCTACTGCATTTATACTTGTAGTGTTTAAAATAGTTGCATATTAACAATATTTTTCAGCAGTGACATGCTGTGTAACTTCTTCCCTTCTAGGATTTCTCGATTGGAGAGGGACCTTAATATGAAAAGACACTTGATAGAAGACTTAAGGTCTCGTGTAAAAGCAAATCAAGAAAATGAGAAAACCTCTAATGAAACATTAGAAAGTCTTGAGAGAAAGGTACTTCTTTCTTGCCAGCAGAAGGCATTTCAACATGCTATAGATACTAAATCAATATATTGCTTTAAGCAAACAACATACAGTTAATTTAAGGGTGTAATTCCCTCCACTATAATTTGTATGAAATCAGTATATGGTAATAGCTTGGATGGATTCAGCATAATTTAATGTATGTTCATGAGAAGTGTAATTAAATATTAAAGTGTTCAGAACACTGGGTTGCAAGGATGTGCCGTAAGTAGTGATATTTAGTTTTATGCACTGTAAGTTCATAAAATACAGTAGACTTGAAACAAGGCTGATTTTACATGACATATGCGAATGAAGTCCCTGCTCCTCTACTGGCTATAGGAATTAAATGCTTTACTATGTTAATCTGTTGTCTGCTGCAACGTATGAATGATTCGCAGTTCTTTGCTTAATGTAATTCTATTTCTGTAGGTAGAACTTAACTTCTGTAGCTAATTATTTTCTGCTGCAGAATTTTAGTATGGTTTCATTGATGCTAGAACTTTTATATGTTTTGACATATTTCTATATTATACAACCAATGTATTACGCTTTGTCCTTTAATTCCAGAAAACAGTTTATGGTGTTTGGTTGTTTGTGAGGTTATGCAGCATATGACCCCAAACTAGATATAAACAATTTACCAATTTGCTTTTGTTTTCCTAGAATATGGGTGCTCTCTGAATACCACAGGCACTGTCTCTGCTTGCAGCCACATAGCACTTTCAGCTCTAGAGCGAGCTGCACTTTTTCTTCCTGCCGAAGATAAGGTGGTGTTAAGAAATCCACAGACAGGGAGTGGGAGCATAAGAAAATAAGAGAACTAAAATATGAAATGAGAAAAATAGCTGGTTCTGGTTTTAGACAAATGGTTTAGAATTTAACAAAGTAAATTAGTACTGATCTTTGGGTATTTTAAGTGCTGCATTTCTCAGATTCCAGACAATCAAATTCCATACATTAATTTGATTATTCCATGTGCAAAATCAACTTGATAAATTTTACATTATCTTCAGCAGAAGATCAAAGAAATTCCCTGTTATGTGACATTGTCAGGAAAAGTTTGTGATTAATGCTGTCAGGAGAGCTGAATGATTTTCTAGGAGCACCCGTCTATTTCATTTTACCCAAAATCAGTGTTTGCATTACATGGCAAAATTATTATGATTATCTAAGAGGCTTTACAGACTATTAACTTGTAGACAGTTATCATTTTCTCAGCTGAGTTTTAATTAGTGTTTTTGCCTCTGATAGAAGAAATGTGTGGAAGTTGTGGTTTGCTCCCTTTTGCATGTGCTGCAACTGTAAAATATAAACAAACAGCTCTGCAAATGGAGAGCTTTTACTTACACTTAATACAAGTCAAGACTTTATGTAACAAGATTGTGTGCAAACTGATCTCTACTGGATCAGCAGTAGAGATTTCTTGAAGGCTGTAATTTCAGAAAAAAAGTACTTTAATCAAATTATTTATATACTACATATATGTTTATGCAATTTGGTAAGCTTAGTTTTGGTTTTATTTTCATTTTTAAGTTTTATGTCTTGATAGTCAATTGCTCTTGGCCTTTTGTTGTTTCAGGTAAAGGCGCTGGCTGAAGACTGTTCAAACAAAAAAACTTCCATTGACTCGCTGAAACAAAGACTTAATGAAGCTATGAAAGAGAAGTCTCAGTATGAGCAGATGTATCACAAGGCTAAAGATGAGTTGGAGCAAAAGGTATATTAGAGATGTGATGGCTCCACTCTGGAACCGTTTCATACCTCACTTTCAAGTGAAAAGTTGCAAGGTCATCAGCTTAGGCTTTTTTAAATACAGCAGGGGAAAAAAGAACAGAATAATGGTACTGTGTTTCTCTGATTTAATTCAGTCATATAACTGAAATTTAGATGGTGAAACATGTGCTTAATGACTGAAAATGAAATTATTTTTTCCTGTGAAATGACATTGTATGTGTTGCAAGTAGAATGTTCTGTGATGTTAAACATTGTGTGAGAGGCTGACTTGTTTGTGGCCTACCATACCTACTTACCAGCTTTTAATATGTCACTGCTGTTTCTCTGTGGATGTGTTTCAGGATCTCAAACTTAGCAATCTAGAGAGCAAAATGGTTGAGACTGAATGTGCCATGACTGAACTTGAGGCAGCTGCATCTCAACAACTACATGGCTTGGCAAAACAAAGTGGACAGGCTTTGGAATCTGTACAGAAGCAGCTGCTGCTGGCCAATGACAAAATAAAAGAGTTCGTGACATTTGTGAAGGTCAGAGTTTTGATTTTCTTTTGAGTGTTCAGATGAATAAAGGTATCCTTGAGTGAAACCAAAATGTAAAATATTAGATGAAGGTAATCTTTGGTGCATTGCCTCTTCTGGAACAATCTCTGAGGTTTCTTCACTGTCCTGGTGTCAGCTCTGAGCTGGTCTAAGCAAGGTCAGTCAATGGCTCTAGGTCTCTGACCTAGACTTCCATAATTTTATTGGTCATCTTTTTGTCTATGGCTGACAGTGTACTTGTTCCCAAGAAAAAGTGCTTAGTTGTATGTATAGCAAATTACTCTGCAGAAAAAAAAATCCCAATCTATTTAAGAAAATAATTAATATCTTTTGATTAGTGCGAATTACCTCATTTTCCACATGCGTTGCTTTTTATTGCAGAAATATTAAATAAGGAAGCCTCCATATTGCAAAATTGAAAGCAGTTTTAAAAGCAGTATCTAAAACTGCTTATTTTAGTTTAGTATTTAACAATTTGCTTCAGTGCCTCATGCAATAATACTGTGTCTGTGGTGTTATACAATTGCACATCATACTACTTAAGTGTGAAGTTTTGCAGAACGGACTAATCTGTGTTTTGTTACTTAATAATTGAAATATGATTTTTTTACTTTTCTGAAATATCCACTACGTAACTGAGAATTATAATGCCTGTTCAGTATATATCTATCTTGAATTTAGTATATATCTATTATATACCTATTTCCAGACAAGGTTATATCTTACTAACTCATGAAACAGATCCACTTGTCTACTGTTCATTTCTTTAGAGGTGATCTGCTTTCAGGTATGTTTGAGCCAGTCTGATAGCATACAAAGTAAAGACCAGTGGTATTCTGATTAACAATGTTTAATGAAAACTAAAATCTTAAATTCAAAGCATTTATAAGTGAAAATATCTAAGGTGAAAGTGAGGATTGACTTTCATGGGAAAAAAAAAATTGCCTGTTATTTTAAAAATGTTATTTTAAAAATTTCTTAAGTTTGTGATTAAAATAAAGGATATCTTCTTTACCATTGGGAAAGAGTTATAAAACTGATCACTGTGCCCTGTCATTTGGAAGTATCTTGCCTATTCTTGTTATTTTTCTTGGAGGAAAATGTGATTTCTTCTAATACAGAAAGCTTCCTCTATGAGGAAGAAATGCGTGTTCTTTCCACAGCTGCGTGCTTATTTTTGGCTAAGTATGGGAAATTCTGAATTAATCTAATGTATTGCCTATTTTTTGTTAATGGAATACTCCTATGTAATTGATGACAGAGAGACTTAATTGAATCTCCATTCAGGCTGCTATGAATTTTGGAATGACTTGAGTAAACTGTAGCAGCCATTATAGACAAAGGAGATAAACTGTTCGTACTGTCAATACTTTACATACTTCCATAATAAAAAGTTTGTCAAAAATTAGAAAATGAGAAAGCAAAAGATCTGTTCTCAAAAGTAGTGGTAATGAGGAAAATCACCTATTAGCAACTATTATGATACTTCTTTTATTGTTGAATAAGATCACTGCTTCTCTGTTACTTACCATGAATATTCATTAGCATCTACACAGTTGTACTGTATGTGAAAAGAATGCTAATATGTAGTTTCTCTATAAATAATAATAATATTTAGCTAATAAAAGCTAAATATGTAGTTTCTCCCCTGGATAAAAGAATATGCATGCGTATTTCAAGTAACATTTTTGCTGACTACTGTTGCTCTGCAGAAAGATTTTTTCAAAATAAAGATGCTGTCTATGAGTCAAATATTGATGAACAGGGAGTTCCTCAGTAGACTGCTTTATTTAGTTAGGTGATAAATATTTATGGAAAAAAAAGTTATCTGAAAACAGACTTGATTTGCAGTATGCCACTGTACAAAATATAGTTAAAAATCCTTGGCATTTCATTGGAATTTTGTAGTACATCAGGTAAATCCTGTTAAAATACCTTTTATGTATCTGATGCTATAACCTGCATAGGAAGATGAAGGTGGCACAATAAGCGGCAGCAGTACTCTTTCCTGGACCACCTCTTCCTTGGAGGTTTGATCTGCCTCATCTCTACGTTCTCCTTCCACGTGGCTGTCAGTTTTCTCCTGACTTTGGTTCTCACTCAGGTTTCAGTAATTCAAATAAGTTTTCTTTTGTATAGAGAACATGTTTAATCAAGTTTAAACTGTCTCTTGCTTAACCTGTTTAACATATTTGTATGACCCTCTTACCTTTCTCTGCCATTCTGATCATGTCATAAGCCTGACTTGTTTTTCTGAGTGCAGCTGCAGTTCTCATTAATCAGTTAAATGCAGTTATTTTTTTTCTAGCTGTTCCATGTTGTTCATGACATTACATAGTTCTTATTGTAGCAGAGAGCAGTTAAAACATTTCAGTGTTGGTAATTAATAGCTACAGCTAATAAAAGGACAACAGAGAGACTTCAGAGAAAAGAGTGTGGCAAAACACTGTTACCTGCCTTGATAACTCAGAACCACAGGATCTTGCATCCATTTGGATCAATATACTAAGTTACAGAAACTGGGGGACGGGTTTCTCATAGGAGTCTGATATACACCACTGGATCAAGTGAAAGGATATGATGAGTTATGTGTACTTGTAATGCACAATAAAGCATTGCATTGGTATGGGGAGCCCAGTTTGGGACACTTATGCAACTAACTAAAACTGCTAGATTGTAAAATATAGTAATAGTTTCTAAAAATTATGGAAGAAATAATTACAAACAAAAGTTGCTGTATCCAGTATGTTCTAAGTCATTGGACTTATTCTTAAATGTTGGACTGTGTTACGGAGATCAAGTGTTAGGATCTAAATTACATTCAGTGGGAACCAACAGGGCACCTAAAATATGTTGATTCAGAGAAGTGTATTTCTCCAAAGCTGTTGTGAGGAAGATAGAGGCTAGTAAAAAATATGAATAGCAATTGTGCACTGTAACAGTTTATTAAGTAACCAGAAAAACACAGTTCCATAATTACAGGGTAACTTCTTAAAAGTATCTATTTCAGTTTGATAGGAGAAAGAACACAATATTTAGAAATAAAAAGGCAATATAAAGGAAGTGGAAGATGGATTATAGATAACAACCTGAAAATATGAGCAGCAATAGATTATGGAGGACAGAGAAGAGGCTAAAGATAACAAGATTAAATCTGTGTGTAGCAAAGCCAAGAACAGTAGTGAAGGGGCGGGATTTTAAAATGTCCTAGTAATAAGATAGCTATTACAGGGTGCATATGACCCTGTATTAGAGAAGACAACTCTGTAACTATGTGAAGATAGAAGTCTTGTATGAATATTTTGGTTCGTATCTGGAAGGAAGTAGGCTGGTATTAAATAATGATGATGAAACATCCCCACTCTATTAGTAGCCAATGGAGGATTTTAAACAATTTCTAGAAAGAAGTAGAATTTTTAAATTGAGAAGTTTTCTAGCTTACAACTTTATAGAGCTGGTTAAGGAATTTTACTCTTGCTGATCCTCCTTTTGAATAAGTATTCAAAGTAAGTGTATATATACTTTAACACTACAATAAGTATTAGAGTACTCTAAAAGAATGATAATATTGAGTTGATATGCAGAAAAGGCAGTCAGGATAGGTATTTTTAAGTCAGTCTGACTTCATTTCTGACTGAAAAAATGAAAATCTGATTTGAAACTCAATTATTGAAGTATTAGATTGGTGCAAAAGGAATTGCAGTTTTTTGTGTTGTTTAAATTTGCTGTTTAATATTGGAATAAATTCTTAAATAAATGTGGTTTTATTATATCTCATTTCAATGCACTTTTCTCACCTTTTTTTTTTGCTACTGACTTATTACTTGCTGTTTATTTTATATTTCTTTTAGACCATGGAAATGGTGTTAGGCAAAAAGCAAATTCAAGTTAATTTCTTATTTGAGTTCCAAATGGATCATAAAGCAGTGGAGACAACTCACAACATCAACAACACATTTGGCCCAGGAACTGCTAACGAATGTACAGTGCCATGGTGGGTCAGGAAGTTTCACAAAGGAACTCAATGTCAACCGTTCTATGGTTGTTTGGTATTTGAAGCAAATTGGAAAGGTGAAAAAGCTCAAGAAGTGAGTCCCTCATGAGCTGATCAAAAATAAAAGAAATCATCGTTTTGAAGTGCCGTTTTCTCTTACTCTACACAACAACAATGAGCTATTTATCAATTGGACTGTGATGTGCAACAAAAGGTGGATTTTATACTGACAATGACCAGCTCAGTGACTGGACAGAGAAGACTTCCCAGCGTCAAACTTACACCAAAAAAAGGTCATGATCACTGTTTGGTGGTCTGCTGCCAGTCTGATCCACTACAGCTTTCTGAATGCAGCAAAACCATTACATCTGAGAAATAAGCTCAGCAAATTGATGAGATGCACCAAAAACTGCAATGCCTGCAGCCAGCACTGGTCAACAGAAAGGGCCTGATTCTTCTGTATGACAACACCCAACTGCATGTTGCACAACCAACACTTCAAAAGTTGAACAAGTTGGGCTACGAAGTTTTTCCTCATCCACCATATTAATCTGACCTTTTGCCAACCAACTACCACTCCTTCAAGCATCTTGACAACTTTTTGCAGGGAAAATGCTTCCACAACCAGCAGGATGCATAAAATGCTTTCCAAGAGTTCATAGAATCCTGAAGCATGGACTTTTATGCTACAGGAATAGATAACCTTATTGGCAAAAATATGTTGATTGTAGTGCTCCCTATTTTGATTAATAAAGATGTGTTTGTGCCTAGTTATAATGATTTAAAATTCGTGGTCCAAATCTGCAATTACTTTTGCACCAACCTAATATTAAACCATAGGAGTAAAGTTATGTTTCTTAGAATGGCTTTATGGAAGAGACTGAATAAATCTGATTTCTTTTCTAGAAGGCAGTACACGTCATTTGATAAAGGTTTCCATTTGTTTTAGTACACTATTTTTAAAAATGTCTGACCTAGCACTGAGACTTTCAGATAAAAATATAGGCTGTGCAATATCAATAATATGTTAAATGGATTAAAAATGGACTGTGCCTTTGATCTAAAAAGTAATAAGTGAAATTTCATTTTCACAGAATTAGATATCAAATCCTGATAAAATTTATCAATGGCATTTATGAAGACTGATAAATAGTAACGAAGTAAGGCTGTAAATATAATGTAAGGTAGGCCAAATAGAACATTTTTATTACAGAAGAACACAAACTGCCTGTAAGAGGGACCAGGTGGCTCTGAGAGTATTTTAGATGCCTTTTATAAAGCTACATGTTTTCATCTTATCCAGCTTCCATCAGCACCAGAAATTATCTTTAAAACATGCATCAGTTTCTATAATTTACCATTGTTCAATATTTTCTATAACATGTATTGCATGTGTCAGATCCTCAGGTAGATCTTGCCAGTTACGTGCAGCACAGCAACCAGAGAAAAATGTTCTTTATTATGCTTGTAGTGCCTGTGACAACACATGCAGAAAAGGGCCATTGGATAGTCTTAAAAAACTATTAGACTATTCGACGTCTATCGAAAATAGGGTAGAGCATGCTAATTTGCTATGAATCTGTCCAAAAAGCTGCCTGGTTCTGTAGGTGAAGCAGTGGAACAGGCTGCCCAGGGAGGTGGTGGAGTCACCATCCCTGGATGAGTTGAAAAAGCATTTAGACGAGGTTCTTAGGGACATGGTTTAGTGCTAGAGTTAGGTTAGGTTATGGCTGGACTTGATGATCCTGAGGGTCTCTTCCAACTGGAATGATTCTATGGTTCTATGAATTCTGTTTTTCTGTATTTCTTTACTTCTTTTTTTTAGGTGACGTAGACTTTGACCATATATTGCTGTTACAGACCCTTGTAAGCTCAAGACTCATCAGTGTTGTCTGCCCCATTTAACCTGTGCCTCAGTAGAACTGATTTTTAAAAGTTAATTTGCAGTGATGGCATCTGCCTGAGCCTGAAAATATTAGAACTTTTCTGACCTTGAGGAAGACGTTTTGAAGTTTTGATAAAGAACCTATATTCAACTGCCGCTGTAGTGAATAGGTGATGGCAGCTGAATGCTTCAAAGTCAGCTGAGTGCATTTCTCACTTGTATAATGCCTCTGTGATTTGGGACTTGTGTGCCCTCCACAGAGGATACCCAATGAAGCACAGTTCACATCTGGTCTGTTCTGGCATTGTTCTTGATAGGTCTCCAGTATAACCATCTGATAGAATTGACTGCCAAAATCAAGACCCCTGGCAGTTTACTTGGCAAGCTTAGTGGATCTACTTGGGGATCCAACACTCCCTCTCTTAAGACATCTGCCCTCATTTCTGCTACTCAGAGCAGGGCTTAAGCTAGGTGTATTTCCCCCTTGCTCTGTTGTTTGACATACAGCTATGTGCAGCCATGCATGTCAGAGGCTGTATTCCACTTCTCCTTGGCCAAGTGATGTTCTGCCAGTCATTTGCCATTCAGTCAGCTTATCTTATATCCCAATATCTGTCAGTCTCTCTTACCTTTCTGCAGTTTACCTTGAATCCTGGCATCAGTTTTGCCATGGCATATTTTCTCACTGCTGTCTTGGGCTGTAGTTTAATAAGTAGTTTCAGATAAATTAACACTTCTGTTAAGAAGTTCCACCTCTGAGTGACCCTCACTGCTCATTTTTGCCCCTATGAAACCTCCTCCCTCCTCCATTTATGAAATGTTATTGTAAACATTTTGTGGGTCAATTGTGAGCTAGTGCATTTTGAAAACCCAGAGCACCGGCTTTTGTGTACCACAGAGGGTCAGAGCAGGGACAGATTTACGTGGTTGCAGGATAGAGATGCTGGGACTGCTCGTTAGTGGCAGTGCTAATTGTAAATGTTATGTGAAACTTCCTCCTCTTACAAATAAGTCTAATTAATAACTTGCCACTTTCATGTTAAAAATTCCTATCATTTCACAAATTCCTGGTATTTACCATCTTTGTCTTTTTCTCTTGAACTGTTCTGTGTTGGGGGAGATAGAGCATTGCTAGGAAACGTGTTCTTCTCAGAACGGCCATATGTAGATGATGTCCTGTTTGCCCTTTATCTCAAAAAAAAACCAAAAACAAACCAACAACCAACAAACCCAGATAATTAGTATTTGGATTGGAAGCATCAAATATTTGGGAAATACTGTTTTAGTTTTATCAGCTCCTTTCCTACAAGAGAGCAACACAAATAGACTGCTACTGCCTGTCCCTCCAGCTACAAAGTGAGTTCTTTGGACAGAAGTAGATCCTTGCAGGGAACTTTCAGAATTCTGCAGTTATGAGAGCAGTCAGAAATATTCTTCGTAGGACGTTTCTGTTGGTGAATGTGTTCTCAAACCCTGTGGATTCAGTTTCCGTGGCAGTACTACTGCTTTAACTTCTTCCAGGCCCAGGGTATACAGAACATGCTTTTAATGTGAGTACCCAGTTTAGATGTGGGCTGCCATTTGAATGATCACTTGTTCCTTCATCTAAAAATGCTAAGCATAATAAACAATTGTAAAAATTTATAATTGGCAAAAATGGACCTTTTTTTGGAAATAGAACTGTATTTTGCTGTGCAGATGAAAATTCATTTATTTTGAAAAGTTTACACAGTTTTATATGAACCATGCTAATTTGGAAGTGTTACAGGACCAAACAAAGGTTTCTTCAGTAGGTCACTGGGACATGTATAAAAAACAGCAGATAGTATCACTTACATGAATCAGCCCTGTCAGTTTTGATTTGAAAGTGGACACCTTTAATATGACTTCAAGTTGCTAGAAAATATTCTCCACTGGGAACACTTAAAAGCTAAAAGACAAGTATATTTCATTCACTACACTCTGAATCGTCACCACTTTATCTAGAAAAGTATACCTAAAGTGATTATTTTGTGTTGTATGGAGTAGACGATGAGTCTGCCAATCTCTGTTCTGTCAGAATCAACATAATATTTGGTTGCAAGGATGTGTCCCAGTCTGAGGAGAATCAGTATTCTTGTCTGCAAAATATGCACCTTTAAGACGAGATGTCCTATATGCAAAGCAAAATTTATGTAGCTGAAAAAAATCTCACCATTAAAAAAAAATCAGGCATTTATTGCTTCTTTTTCTCTGTGCATGCAGCTTTAGCAAAAAGGGAGAAATACAGCTTTTATTATGAAATACCAACCTTTCTTGGTTCTGAGAAGAAATTGGTGATAAATTAAGCTAATCTCCATCAGGATTACTCTGCATCTGGGATTTAGGCAAATTGAATCAGAGGCCTGAATAGTGACAGTGAATATCTATTAGACTGTAAACAGAATAACAGGCCCTGTGAATTTTAATAAATGAAGTGAATGGCTGAACTCTTATAGTTTACAGAAGGCATATGGTTATTGATGCATACAATATGCCAGGAACAGCATATAATGTAGATGTCTTAATGGATAAAATCTTGATTACTAAAAATGGAGAATAAATAGAAAGATTTTGAAAAGCTTTTCCTTGCTCTTCTTTTTCTTTGCTTTTCAGACTTAGAAGGACAGCTCTTCACTTTGGTTTTTGACTATGAGGGGTAAAAATGGTAACTGATGTAGCTTAAAATAGGTTGATTTTTTTATATCCCCCTCTGTATTACAGGTTTAGAGGAATTCAGTTAAATGGTTGAACCTATGTAACCAGATCGCAAGGTATCTCAGGTTTCTGTACTGTGCATGTATGTCTCATGCAAAGTTTAGATGCATGTGTGCCTCACACAGGCAATTTTCTTCATATTAATGCTACTTTCATTTTTCTTACACTGCCTGGGAACCGTTCTCATAGATCATGACTCTCTAATAGTAGATACTGTGTGAACAGATCCAACAAACTAGAGCTGAACTTGAAATTACATTCACAAACTTGGAAATAATTTCCTTTTCTGACTCAGGAAAAAAAAATCAAATTTTTCAGAGAATGAGAGACTTCAACAGGCTCAGCTGGAAGCTACATGGAGACTCTGCAGTGCACTCCCAGGAAGGGCGTAGATCCACCTGTGATTCCTTTAAATGGCTTGGAGAAACTGCTTTTTAAAGCTGGTACACAGACCTGTGCCTAATCTGGAGACTGTTAGAAAGATGCCAGGTTTAAAGATAATGGCCAGGTCAGGTCTGAAAGGTAGAAATATTGTTGACTTGAAAAAAGTCTTAACTGGAAGACTGTGCAGACGGACATACGAGTACAAAGTATATAGTAAAGGTTCTGGGCTTGAAGTGGTGGAAAAATTTTTTGTCAAAAGGACAGGAAAAGTAGCAAAACTTGGAAAGGAGGAGAAAGATATCCAGTAATGATTTATTCAGGAGTTCATGTACAAATAATTATTCAATGTAAATTGATCAGATTATGAAGAAAGTAAGCTGAAGCAGAGAGAACAGAAAGTGCCCATACATAGAGCTCCAAAGTATTTTAGAGAGGTGGTATTTGAGGGGATTCCCCAGAGGGCATGACCAAAGAGCTACAGAGAGGTAGGATGAGCTCTAGCAGGGTGGAATCATAAAAAAAACCAAGTGACAGTATTTTAAGAAAACACAGTTGGTGAGATTTGTGGAGTTTTTTTAAAGAGTGTAAGGAATGCCAGAGCTGACCTCTTGAATTAGATTTCAAACACGTTTGTTTCAGCAGTGCAGTGGTCTTACACAGAGCATCTGATTTATAGTTTTTATGCTTTGCCTGTGTTTCTGCAGAAAGATAGCATAAGCTCAGACACTGACCTGAGTATCCAGAAATCTTTGTGCTCTGCACACCTTGGTTGCTGACCTGCTGTGTGACCTTTGAGTGTTGCTTCACCTCTGTTTTTCTTGGTCTGCCCTGAATATTCCTTGTTCGCCATGTCCAGGATAACTATGCTGACTTTGTCTGCCCTAACTGTTCAGATAATAAACTCTCCGAGATCCCAGGCATCTCTTACTAAACGTGTGTGAAGCTCTTATCTCTGTCAGTGCCTTTTTCTTTTTTTACTCTGTGTAAATAACGGTAATATACGACGTTTTAAAGGAATGATGCTTGTTTTGCTAGCACCTGTGTAAATCAAAGGTAATTTTGTTGAAACCGAAGAATTTACAGCAGGGAAAAAATTAATGTAAATGAGGTAGGGCTTAAATGCTGAAGTAAATAGGACTTTAAATTATTATTATTGCCCATTTCACATAAATATAATTTTAGAAACCAATATATTTTGACAGAAATATTCTGCCTGTCATCCCACAATGATTATACATATTTCAACTCATTCTCTGCTATAAAGAAAACTATTATTTTTTTCCCCATTATAAGTCACAAAACATAGTAATTTTGTTGAAAATTTCGCAACAGTACAATGAAAACTATGGAGTGCTTGCTGATACTTAAAAAAAAAAGCATCAGTCTGAAAATATTTGGGTTTACAGTTTGAGTTTTTGACAGTCTTAAAGCTTAATGTACAGGAGAGATTAAATAACTGTAAAGATGTAATATTGCTTATAACCAAGTGTCCCTCATATCAGTAAGTATCTGCTGTATGTTCTATGAATGAGGTGCCCAGCAGCTAATGCAATAAGAGGGGCTTAATTTTACCTAAAGCCATGTTACAAAGAATGCTATGAATAGAAACAGATTTTTTAAGACAAGATTTCAGGCATAAATGAAAGTGTGATAGCTGAACAATTATCAAGAGAGGGTTAGAAAAGACAAAGAGAAAAAGCAGTCCAATAATACAAAAAGCTGTAATTTGAAATCGCAAAGGGTATTTTAAAACACATAATTATATTTGTATGTCATGTGTTTCTCTACAGAACTATAAACTACATTGTAATTGGCCAGAATAAGTCCATTGCTGCATCTTTATTTCAATATGGTTTGTTTTGAAAGCAATCTAAAATTGAAAACTGGCTGTGACTTAACTCACTTTTCTATTAATTTGTAAATAAATCGAACTGTCTTTTAGGACATAGCACAATGTATTCAATTTCCTTTTCTTATAAATGCCATATAGTTTGAAATATTTTTAATATTCTTCCCTATGGTTTTCCGCACCTGAAGCTGGTTAAGAAAATGCAGTCAAAATAACATTCTCAAATTTGTATTTGAAAATAAATGGTTATAAAGAAATAATTTGTTTTAAGTGGTTTTGATTCAAGAAGGAATGGTACTTTGGTAAAGGATGTAGGATTATATTGGTAAAAAAGGTATTTTGGAGAAATGTGGTATTTAAACGGTTGCCAGCCAAGTGCGATTTTTCTCCCCTCTGTACTCCTAATGGCAAGCAGGAATAGCAACTTAAGGCAGCATAGAAGAACAAATTCAAGTCTTACCTGTGAAAGGAATCAGATTGGCAAATTTTATGCAACATAGTCTCTCATTTTTTTCATTGTACCTTAATATTCTTCTTCATTACTGCATTTTACCTGGTTTGGGGGTCTGCAGTTCTGAATAACGGGAAGCTGTGTTTTGTGTCCAAATACTGAAATTCTGAGGCCTCTTTTATACTGTGTGACTTAAAGGCTTTGTCAGGAAAGCTGTGTTGGGTTTAGCTTTAGCAGTTGAAAAACAATACTGTGCAAGTCTGTCTACACTTTTCCAGATGTTCTTACTATAATTGTGTTTGGGATATTACTGAATTCACCTTTTCTAGTTCACAGTCTGACATCCATTGCTCAGAGCCATGCAGAATGCAAGACTGGGCTAGGATGCTGGACTGAAGATGGGACATGGCTTTTGCCACAAGGATAGAAGGGGCTGGTAATATTTTAAATGACCTTGCCTGTTAGAACTTCAGTTATGCTTGTGTGTGTTCAGATATGCTCATGTTAATGCATGTGGAAAATCAGTACTGCAGTACCACATTATTTTGTATGTGCATACTGGAATTTCTCCATCTTTATGTAAAATGGAATTCTTACAGGTCATCAGGTGAGGCATTTCTTCAGGCAGTGTGTGCTTTCATCTTCCACTGATCTCTGTGAAGTTGTGAGCACTATTCTCAGTGCCAATCAACATAAGATTGTTTGTTTTAAATCATGTATATCACATACCTAGCTTTACAGGATGTACTTCTCCCTTTCAGCTCTTTATTGAATTAGCCTTTGAAACTTTGCAGCTCTGCTAGCTTTTAGATAATATTCACTCGGATATTCCCTTGAGTGCGTCTTTGTGTTTTGTTTGAGTTTTAATGCATTCTACCGCTTGTTTGTTTACTTTATTCTTAATGGAAAATATAGTAAAAGCCTATCTTAATTCCTCCAAATATGTACAGATAAATCCAAGAGCTGAGCCACGTATCTTGAATGTATATGTTCATAAACTTTAGGACTAAAGCAGAAACTATGAGCGAAGACAGGTAAATAAAACCAATACACCACATTGTAAATGTGACCTGTGTGATGTTGGTAAAATAGTGTTACTATTACTTTATTATTTGGCAATAGCATTCTCAGTCAGTACTGAATACTGAATTTGGTGGAAGGTAAGACTGGTCTGTGTCTCCTCTGCACCTTTACGCTCTGCTTTCACGGCATCTGCTGGAGTCTCTGAAATCACATGTGATCTCTTGGGGTCATAAGAATTAAGTTAACCTTCCGAGACTGACTCATTCCCATGGGTCACAATGGCATGTTAGAGCCGTTGGCCAGATGAATCTATTGCAGTGCTCTGTCTTGTCTTGATTTCTTGTATACACCCTTGTCCCTTTTCTGATCGAAGAAAGTTATGCCTAGGAGGTGTATTTTTTCAAGTGAAAGAGCTAGTTTAGGTAACTTAAATAACATATGTAACAAATTGTATTACTATAGAAGAACTTTTCTCTGACAAACAGCAATAGTGCTGTGAGATCAGTTTAAACATTATTACTAGGAGTATTTTTGAAGTCATTTTTAGAGAGGCAGTAAGGACCAAATAACTGTGCAAGCACTGTGTGCAAGCACTGCTCAGCAATAGCTGGTGTGTTATCAGCACGGTTTTAGTCACAAATCCAAAACACTGCACTGTAGAAGCTACAGCTCCAACCCAGCCAGACCCAGCACCACATTATTACTATGGTACGAAGCACAGTAAAGCTTAAGATTTTCTGTCACTAATGTGATCTATGGCTTCATCCGTAAGATCTGCACCAGTGCAAGACTGAAATCTAGGTATACATAGTTACAGTGCTAGGATCAGACTTCAGTCGGTCCTGGGGCTATTTAATTTTGTTGTGCTACAAACAATGACAATAGAATGTGTAAATTAACATCGTAATCACGAGAATAATTTTAGGCATTGACTTGGTCATATGGCACTACTTTGGGGCCATTGATCAATTTGTGTCAATTCAAGGATCAACTAGAGTCAGAGCACTTTGGAATGTAAACACCTTATTAATAGTATGTTGTCAGGGTCTGGGTGTCACCACAGCTTGAGCGTTTAATTAGATATGACCTTCTAAGTGAAAAAAGACCTTTATGTTTATACATCAGAAAACTGGCAAAAGGTATAGTTCTAGAAAGTGTTTTCATGCTGAGACCAAAATGGGAAACTATTACCTTAAGAATGAGTATTTTCAGTTGTGAAAATAAAGTAAAAAGGCTTATAAGGGAGATATTTTGTAACCATATGCAATGCAGTAGATGTAATATATACTATATAACCATGTGGAGTTGGTAGGTAATGCAACAATTGCTACTGATTAAAAAGAACTGAGTACTTTATGCTCATGTTATTAGAATTCTAAGGTTTTGCAATTGCCCTGGTCTGACAAGATGTGTTGTAGAGTTACTTTCAGGAATTAATCGGGGATTCCTGTTCTAGTTGACTGGTCCCACAGGAATAACTGATGGTAACATAGAAATCAGGAAACTGACTTTACTAACAAAATGCCCACCAGATTTGACACAAAAGGAAAACAAAGAGAAAAGATCAAATCCTGGTATTGCTAGTACAAATAAAGGCATTGTTAGCATATATCAATACAGTACTAGGGTCATATTCTGCCCTGATTTCATTGCAGGCAGTTTGTATCACCTATGTATGCGTATAAGTTTAGAAACAAGCAATTCTGAAATACACAGTGGGAAATGTTTTAGTTTAAAATCCTACACTTAGCTCCAGAATGCGTTAGATCAATTTCTTAATCAAAGAAGATATTATACTGCCTCCAGTATACTCACCAACAAAACCTGTGTAGGTTAACTCTTAGATTTTTGTCGTTTTCAGTTTGGAAGTGGTTCTTTGTAACTCTGTTAAAGACCAGTGTGGCTTTGATATCGAACATTTCTCTTGTAAAGCCTGAACTGACATATAAATGAAATCACTAATAAGTAAGCAATTTAGCACATTAATATATTTGTGTATGACTGATGAGGATATATCAACTGAAAAAGCAACTTAAAATCATAGGGATGCTATAATATTTTAAGGTACTTTGCCAGCGAAAAACGTAGACCAAAACATTATTATTACAACTTAATAATGTGAAGAAGGCAGGATCAAAATTAGTTGGATTCTGGGAATCTGATTTGAAAGTAAAAAAGGTAGCCTTATTTTTCCCGTATAGTGAAAGCCCGTGCTTTAGTGTATTAGAATTGCTCAGGGAAAAAAGGAATTGAAGTACTAGTCATCCATATGTGTGATCTACTGTGATTATATATAACATTTTTGCTTGCGTATCAAAAATCTGTTAATTGTGATTTTCCTTTCTTTTTGTTTAAACTGCCTTTTGGGGTTTTTCTTTTTTTTTTTTCCCTTTTTTTTCCTTTTTCTTTTTTTTTTTTTGCAAATTACTTATATATAAATTCTCCAGGGTTTTGCTCATACGTTTCTTTCTGGAACTCTGAACTGAAAGACAGGCATTCTGTAGTTGCAGTTTCTGGGTTCCACTGTTCCTGTCAGCTTGTTCATTCATCATGAACCTCTTCTTGAGTTTGGATACAGCAATAAAATTTATCTAACGCTATCATAAGATAATTGCCTGGCAATGACTGTATGTTATCTGAGACGTTCAAGTGAAACTTTAACTTTGTTTATTATCATGCTTATAGTTTGTCGGTGCTCGGCTATTTATCATTATTTGTAGTCTTCCCATGTGGCTTTATAGTTAATTTCCTTGATATTTTACACCTTTAAATTACACTTCCTCTTAGCACCAGTGTACAAATGTGCATCTTCTAGACTGCTCACCTGTGTCCGAGAGAGACCTCCTTATTTTTAACAATTGGGAAGCTGATACAGTTTGATTTAAGAAGTAAAGTCAAGCCTTTTTTTTTTTTTTTTTTTCATTGTCAAATACATCTCCTACATGTTCTAGGAGCCAGTTTACTGCTGGACTATTTCCAATGCTACAAAAACATGTGAATTATCTGTGATTTTTTTTCATAGTGGATACTTTCCTACTTAGGGGTCTCTCCTCTCTTAGTCTATTTCCTTCTGTGAGCTTGCTCCAAATTGCCCTAACTCCCTGCCTATGACATTTCAACTTCCTTCATTCATCTCAGCTCTACATACAAGATATTTTGTTGGAAATACTGTGGATGGAGGGACCTACACTTGAACTGGAAAACAATGAGTTTCATTGCACGTCCTCCCCTCAAATTTGTGGTAGACCAATTTTGGTTTTAATAATTCCATTTTAGCTAAATACAGAAAAATGTTAAGTTGCGAAGTCATAGAAAAATAAGCAAATATCAGAATGGGATTAATCTATTGTGCTTTCTTTGAAATATATCAGCAAATGCTCTCTGCTGACTGAATTTTGAACACACTAGAGGCTTTACAGTAGTTTACCCCAAATCCCAATAAACAGCCTTCATAATTCTGCAGCCAGTTTCTATAAGATGAAGGCATTCTGCAGAAAAATAATTTTCAGGACTTTATCACCTACTGATGAGAGATAGCTTAGTAAGAGGAGCCGCATGTATAATGATCAAAATAAAACCTTGTTCTCTCATTTTAAACTCAGCCAAATGTCTGTGTTGACAATTACAGTTTTGCTTGAGTCATGGAAATGGAATACACTTGGAGGATCTTCTGACAATGAGTTAATGCTCTTGTCTCTCAACCAACAACGTTAAAATAAAATTGTCTTGCTCTGCTTTTGATGAAATGCTTTTGTCATACCTGCATAAATAATGAAACAAAATCACTTCAGTTGTACAACCAATGATTTATACTAATACTTAGTTTCTCTGAACCAATGAACCTTAGGAATAGGAGAGGTAGAAACTTGAACCGTCAGGTCTTTGTTGTGCAGTTTGGCGCGTGTTGAGCTGTGGAAGGTATTATTCAAGCTCAGAAGTTGTGTGGAGTTGTGGAACAAAAATCAAAATCAGGTTTGGATTCCATTCAGCTTTCACTCAGGTCAACAAAGTCTTTTCAGCAGAGTGTTTCATACTGTTTCTTTTATTCTGGTTTTAAATAAACAAAGGAGAGTGGTCTCACACGTGCTGGATTTCTTCTTTCCCGTTAACCACGAGCAGAATTTTCTGTGTAGTCATCTGTCTATTTTTTTACTTTTCCAAGGTTTTTACATCAGCTTTACTAAATTTCAGTAATTTATTTTTACCACTCCAGATAGTGGTTCTCCTTTCCTATCATTTAAACCTTTCAAACAGTTTTGTTTTAATAGTAGTAGTCTGTTTTTCTGAATTTCTTTTAGGCTATGAGCATCTTTCTTGCTTAGCTGTGCATACCACGTTGCAGAAATGATCACAGAAAAATTAGCTTTTATTATTATTGTCTTTGTCATTAGTAATAATAGTAGCAATAATAAAGGCAGTTTAATTATGCAGCATTAGCAGCATCAGGCATCCTATCAAGCTCTAGTTCTTGCTTAAAACTAGCTAAAAATCTTCAACAATGGAAATTGGATCTAAAATTGAGTTTTCTTTTAGCACCCCTGCTTCAGACCTTGTCAAAGTCTGGGTTAAAGAACAATTGCAATGGTTCTGGTCTTGCACCTGATCTTCCTCCCTCTGCCTGAGCTGGTATTAATTTTAATATTATTAGTTATTGTTAATGTTATTATTTAAAGCACCTACTATCTGCTAAGAGCATTCTTGCAGAGAGACTGCCTGGCCTGGCTCGGCCTTCTGTACGGGCCAGCTGCTTAGAGAATACAGCCCTTCCTATGCAAGCCTTGAAAAATAATGCAGTGGACTTGTGTGCTCCGAGGGCGTGCTGTGTATCAGCAACAGATAACCAGTACTGTGATGATGCAGATTGCAGAAATTATATCGGGAAGAATAAGTAGCCAGGACAGTTTTGAATTACCCTGTCCTGATGGGAACCAAAATTTCAGGTGTTGCATGAAGAGGTATAGCGGTGTATCTTCATGCAGTGAGGCATGAATAAGCTTTAAAAATACATCTGACCACAGGAGAGCCTGACACTTCAGTTGTTATTTCAATAATGTTTCTGGTAGACTGGATCAGGAAAGGATTTTTAATTGATTCTGCAGAAGCTGCTTTTTCTCACTACTGATGGCATTATGGATAAAGCTATTTTGCTGAAGTCATAAAAAAAATGTACCTGTATTTCGCAAAATTTTCTAGTTTAATGTATTAATTCCGATTTTGTGTTCGAAATACCATGTTATTTAATAGTAGAGGATGTATCCTATTGAACCAGTTACACAGAGTGAAGATAGTTCCCGTCTAAAGGAGCTTATTCTAAGTGATACTGTGATAGTGTTTGCACTTTAAGAAAAATTGCAACCGAGTATTTTTTGCTTGCACCTTCCAGGCTCTAACCAGAGAGTTACAGCACGGCGTACAAGAGCTGAGAACAAAAATCAAACAGGCAAAAAAAATGGGAGAGTTGAAAGCATGCACAAAGAGTCTTTCTCAAGAGTCTGTTCAGTTGGCAGCATCTATTCTTAATGTTTCGACAGCTGATCTTGAGGAGATATTAGAGGTAGAAGAAGATGAGGTAAGTTATTTTAAGGACTCTTCACTAGAAAGGGGGTAGATCAGAAAACGCTGTATCTTTTTGTTCTTGAGGAAAAGGATTTCCAGGTGAAGACTAGAATTTCATTGCGCAGCAGCATCCAGCACAAAACCAACAGAGCAGTTGGATTTGAATAAAAAGGTCAGGTTAGAGATTCATAAGGTTGCAAGTCTTTGGGTGTGCATAAATAAAATATAAATATACTGTTTTGAGCATGTAAATGTGGAAACATTATTTGAAAATCCTTAGTAGTTTCCTTTTCCGTGAAAGTATTTGGCAGGGTTACACATTTTAAATAGATTTCTGCATTAATGAAAACAAAATTAGAATGTGTCTTGCTGTGCCAAATTGATTCTGTTGATGTTTCCTTTCTTGTATTGTGATACCTATTAAAGGTATTCCTAGTAGAGACATGGTTTCTGGGGGAATCCAATGCTTTTTTTTGTTGATTCTAACATACATTTTACTACGAAGTATTTTATAGTGTTTCATCAAATCACCCTTTATTAAATATATAGTAATCTGGTTTCTTATCCAGATTTATTTAAGCCTGATCAAATAATACACGGAAAAGCCTGTAGACTTGCTTTAATAAGAGTGTCTAGGAGTTGACCATTATTGGGCTGTAACAGTACTCTGGTGGTGACTCAGATTTAGCCCTATTGGAGCTTTATATTACTGAAGTCACAAAAGAGAGTTTTCATGCTGGTTAGTAAAGATGCATTGTATGTATATGCACTGATATGGATTATATTCATGAATACAAATAAAATGGACCAATCTCTAGCCTATTTACCAATATCGGTACATCCTGGTAGAGAGATTCACTTTGTCAGAATTGTTCCATCCTTACTTTGCTTTCAAAGTAATTTCTACATGCTATGTACTTCGTTGTAATCACTGTTGTGAACATATGTGTGAAACACAGAAATATCCTTAACTATAGACAGAAAATAAATTTAAAATGCAGGTGATGAATTTCCACTGAACAAGTTTTAGATATAAATTCCATTTATCAGTGTGTATACTCAGGGACCTTTACATTGAACTTGTAGAATTTACACGTAGATCGTATGTACAACTGTACATTCATGTGAAAAGAATATGCTGCGCAAATTTCTAGGGACAATGAGAGACAAGGATAGGTTTATAAATGTGACAGAGCCCTCACACTTGGTGGAAATGCAGCAGATAACTGATTTTACAATAGTTCCCACCTCCACATGCTGTTTATTTAATGTATATGCAGGTACACATTTATTGTTCATTATGTTCTTCTCAGGTGGTGTCAAAATATTGTGTCTGTTATATTTCTTTATTTCTAGGAAACAGTGAAGGCAAAAAAGGAATTTGAAAAAGATAAAGAATGGCTGCAGTATATACAGAAGCTTCTTGAAGCACAGGTGCTAAATTTATATCTTCACTTAATGCATTATAAGTTTCTGCTCTCAGTAGCTAAGTGGTTTTAGGTTGCAATTAATCTGTTTCACTTGTAATTATGTTTCCATCAATGGTCCCAGACTATACTGTGAAAAGACTAGGTAAAATCCTTGTTTTGTAGCATTTCCTTTTTATTTTTTTTTTAAAATAAGAGTCACTGGATAAAACTGAAGAGATGTTAGCCAAGGATTCATGATAGCTAACTCAACAGCTGAAACCGGTGAACCAATGCTGGGAAAAACAGCACAGACCTTGGCAAATGTGTTAATTGAATTATTGAGACAGTGTGTAATGCTTGCAAGAGTAAGAAGGATCCATTCTCTCATACCTCTTAGGAAAAAGAGATTTTTTTTTATTATGTGCCTTTAAAGTAAGTAGTTGATATGGACACCTGAGGAGTTCATGGGTTTCAGTGACCTTTTACTGTGGACCTGTTTCCAGTCAATTCATGTTTTCCTCATAGCCAGACAGCTGTTTATTATCGTGTCTTCCCGCATTCTCTACAATATTTTCTACTGAGACCTCGAGCAGCTTGTTAGTGGGAAGTAAATATTGATTTGGCATCCTGTCAATGCAGAAAGAATGAAAAAATTTCCACCAGAGGCCCCTCAAACATTTTCTTATCGACATTTTCTGGGCAGAGAGGAAAGCTGCATAGAGGATGACAAGGCTGAGACTAGCAGAAATCCCTGAGGGGTCCATTGAGACTGCCGCTGTGACCTGTGTGATACTTTTTCTTCTCTTTCAAGTCTTTTTTTTAATACACATACAGTCTGCTGGGATGCTCCCCTCTTGTAAGTGATCAAGGGCAGTTTATTGGCAGGTGAGAGCCCTGCTTTTCTACCCGTAGTCAGCTTTTGTTTGGACATCACTGACAACATACACTGACTCTTGAAACTTTTCCGTTATATTTGAGTTGTCTCCTTTATTCAGATGATGGGTAGCTGATGTCTGAAAAGAAATAAAATTTGATTTATAAATCCAGTGTTCTTAATGCATATTCACTAGCATGGGTCCATTAGCAGTGTAATTCATTTCTGTTAAGAATGTGAATGACTGAAAATATTTTGAAAGCCATTTCAAGGGAACAATCACATCCAGATTTATATATTTTCATCATTAATAGCTTTTGTGCTTCGATTGTGTCCTATGACCAGATTTTTAAGAAATGACAGGTTTTTTTCTCTTCCATTATCAAAACTTAGTATCATTAAGACTGCTTAATTGCTGTAGTGGAGGAGATAGAGATATCAGTTTGCTTTTACTGTCCTTGTCAGAAATACTGTCATTTTAATTCAACCTTGTAGTGTTACATGAAACTCAGCAGTAAAAGCACAAATATTTCTGTTCACAAAATAGCCTTAAGATTTTTTTTAAAAATCTACAAATTTCAAAATTCTATTTATTTTATGGACTCCAAAACTGGAATAATATTCAGGAAATATGACGGAGAATTCTTACTCTGTTTTTTATCATCATACTTTGGCAGATCATCACAAAATTCTAAGCAGAGTTTTATCACTTCTCCTCAGCTGATACAGGCACACAACAAAAACCAGGGCAGGGATAGTGAAGGGTTGTCGAGTATGTAACCAATGGTACTAGGATTGCAAATGTTAGCGGAGGATAGAGGCTCTCATTGCTGTATCAGTTTGTGTACAAGTTAATAGTGATTTTCAGTGATTTTTGCTCCATCTTGTGGGGTTCCTCAGGAGGAGCTCTGAAGGTAGAAGTAGTTCTTGACAAGCTGACCGTCTTTACAATTACAAGAAAATTAGTGCTTTTTGAAAGCAGCCCGCTCTGCTTTTCATTGCTGTCCATGCTAAGTCACATGGATGGAAACTGATGGTATTTCTTGGTGCCTACTTGGGAGCAGCTCACAGAAAAATGCTATGCCCTTTAAAATGCTAAACTCGTATATTGTAGAGAGTTTGGTTGTGGTTTCCTTTAGTAGGCATTGCTAATATTTCTGATCAGAACAGACCGCTCACTTAGCGACAGAGGCTGGCAAACTGTGTACCCGTTTGCGTATTGGACAAAAATGCAGGCTTGCCCTTTTCTCTCATTCTGAGAAAATGTTCAGTTGAAAATTGCATCAGAGCACTTAATATTGCAGTTTGATATAGTGTCTTTTTGTGCCATTGAGCCAGGACTTGGAACATAATTGCCCAACAGTATTGATTTAATTGCCTAGGTTTATTTGTGGACTCCTAATTATTGACTGGAGGTAAATTTAATGGAGAAACCTTTATGAACACTGGGAAACTGCTGCTGTTGCTGTTATACATAATGAACTGCATCATATCCCTTTAGATCATTCTTCAAGCTAATTTTATCCCGCTGTGACAGTACGATAACATTTAAAATGTCATAGACATTTTATTTTTATTACTGACATACGCCATTTTACTGGTGCATTAGAATTTTGGCGGGGACTGAGGGAAGCACTAGTTGCTTTTTACTGTCATTTTATAGATTCCCCTAAAGTGTAATGATGAAGAATAGCACACCTCTGTTTTACATTTCATCTGTACCTTTATTTTCCATACTCGTATGACTTGAAAAAGTCTGTCAGCTTTACAAGAATGTTAATATTTCAGTGATAAATATTTTTTCATTCCTGAAGCTCACAAACTGCAGCCAGAGCTTGTGTGTCCTTATTTTACCAAGTACTGTAAAAACACATGTGAAGAAACTACCCCACTGCTGAGAAGCTTGCAATTTGATAGACATCTCTGCATCAATATGTTATTATGCAAATAAGAACCATATAATCAAAAAGTATAGTCATGTTCTGAATTACACAGACTAGGGAAAAATAACATATTGTCTAAACCTACATCTTGAATGGCCAATACATGTTTTTTCAGTTGCCTTTTTGGATTGGTGCATTGACTTCCAATGACTAGAGTGCTCTCACTAAAGTATAAAAATGAAACATTTGAATAAGTGACATTGGGATAAAAGGAAAAAGGTTCTCTTGCCTATGAAGAACCTGTATGTGGAGAGGCTTCATGGGAGAGCATGCAGCTATCTGCACAGGGGTAGCTGAGTCACGTGTACAGGTATCAGACTGATTATCCGTTAGGGATGGGGCATGGGAGAGAGAAGCTGGGAGAGGTATTGCATTATAGACCATTGAGTTTTTAGCAGTTCATGGTGTTGGGGAGAGAAGGGATCAAGTATGGTTATCTCCGGCATGTGGCTTTACAGCTTGCATGGCAAGTAATGAGGCTTTTATCTACTTTATCCATCACATCTGGATGTGTATGTCTTATTATTTGAACCTGGCACAGTATAGTAGCACTCTCCTTTTGTAATCATAAAAGCCCCACACAAAAGAAAAAAACCCCAACCAAGCAAAAAACAACAACAAAACACAAACCGCCACACACAAAACAGCAACCTTCTCTAGCTTTTTCCTGTCATAGGGAATTTGTGTAGCTAAGTGATGACTTCTTTTCACATAGCTTAGAGAAGATTTCTTGTACAACCAAGGACTTTCATTCATTGTAACTGAGTGTAAGGAACAGCATCTTAGAACACTCTGGTAATAAATTTTGTATGTGAGTAGAATATGTTATCCCAATCTAGGTTGTTGCCTGAAGTCTCCAAGAACTATTTTTTAATAAAATAGTAATCATCTGCCCAACTCTTCCAAGCATTGAACTAAATGACAACATTGATTTAGCATGTCACTTATCAGATGTACAGCAGCACTTGCCTACCCTCCTTCCTCACGTAGGTGTTTCAGGTACCTGCACCTGGAAAAGCAGCACCAGCGCAATCTGAACCATATCCTGGGCACCACTAACATGGATATCAGACCATCAGAAAGTAACCATGATTTTCTTGTCATTACAAGAATAAGAGCTCAGTCCTCTGCACTGGCAATCCTTTACAATATAAATCTATGTTTTATCTCATGCACAGAAAAAAAAAAAACACATTACATCACTTGTCTTGGACTGAAAACAGCAAGAAATTGCCTTTATTACTCAGGATAGTAATAGAGACAGGCACATATATCTTTATATAATCACATATATACGGCCATCACAAAGCAGAATGGACAAAGAACAATAGTGAATTGAAGCATTTCTCTAATTTTTTTTTGTAAACTTTGACTTTTATAATGACATTAGGAGGTTTTGGTCATTATAATCTGGGGTTTTTTAGTTTTATTTCAGGTTATTCTTTGTGGTTCACTTAATCAATTTGAGGCAGTTCTGCAGTGTGTTTGGGCAAATGATTAATAATATGATGATCCATTTGGAGAGATTTAAAATAGGTGTAACCACTAATTTGTGTATTCCAGAAATTAAATACATTTATTTTTTTTTAACACATTTCAGATTTTGTGAAGCAGAGGCCAAATAACGTTGTAGTCTGTGAGTGGAGACACTATGTCTCATTAGAGTAACAACGTTGCCTTGCATTCATTATGAGTCTTTTCACTGACAGATCAGTGTATATTTATGCACTTGGTGCTGAGTGAGACTCAGTCATGTCGTGTAAAGTCAATAAATATTACTAGCTTATTTTTTACAGAAGGGATCTCAGAAAGAAGTAGAACTCAAGGTCAGAATAAATAGATGAGAGAAACAGAAATAATTACCAGCATTCTTGACTCTTCTGGATCATGTTACCCTGCAGTTACATGTAGATATCTGTCAGTTAAGTTGTGTAAGAAGTACACCATTTCATTCATATGACTTTTTAGTATCAAAGAAGAAATCTATAATTCTGGTAAAGATAAATATTTTTAAACCCACATGTAGTTTGTGCTGTCAAATTTTCGGAATTTATACAAACCAGTTAAATACTGCTTCTCTTATAGCCTACCATAATGTGCTGATTTAGGATCACTATCACTGTTAATGCTTGCTGTTCAGATAAATTGGTTGTGGCACAGATAACTGGAAAACATTTGAAGGAAGTATCATTCTGTATTAAAATATATAATTATCAGTGGTATAAACAAGCTTTCACTCCTTAGGTGTGCACTTAGCACTCACTGAACTCCCAAAGCCTTCCCCAAGCATATGGCAGGTTTGGAAGCTGGGATGAATACTTTGGAGTAGAGACATCTTCAACAGTTGTGAAGTTCTAGGGAGAAATGTAGCGGGAAGCTTCCCAGGATAGTTACAGAGCCATCATTAAAAGTAAATCTGACAGGCTTCTATTAAAGATTAAGACTGTAGAGATCATCCAGTTCTGTGTGTCTGTATGGAAAGAAAACCTGATAAAAACATATAGCACTTTCTCTGAAACCAACAAATGGTGAAAGAATGACATAACATTCAACTTTCAAATGCTCTTGATTTAAATTAATGATTTAAATTGAAAGAGTTATTGAAAGATCACTTTGTCATAACATGGAAGCCAGGGAGAGTAGTGAGCAGCAAGTAAAATGTAGCTAGAATGGTATGAGCCAGAGGCATCAATAAGAATCCATTCATCTCAGGCACAACATTAAGGAAGTGAAATGTATCAGAAATTAATGTAGTCAAGCTAGGCAAGAAGAATTAGAGACTTTGAGGTAATGGTATAATGTTCTCGTAAAAAACAAATTTAGATGAGGAGGGAGAGCAATTAGAGTGAACAGGATGCTGGGGTCAGTGTTTTTAAAGCACAGTAGCAAGTAAGTGTCACAGAATTTCAGATAAGATTATGTCTTATATTACTCAATACATTTGTGCTTAGTGAATTGGATCCATGTATTCCCCAAAAAGTCATCACAATAGCATACAGGAGAAAGCTGACAGTTGTAGATGACTACTAGAAAATTCTTACCATAGACAAAAGTTATTTATAAGAGATGGAGACA
The DNA here is from genome assembly GCF_036013475.1 of Columba livia. Taxonomy (NCBI): domain Eukaryota; kingdom Metazoa; phylum Chordata; class Aves; order Columbiformes; family Columbidae; genus Columba; species Columba livia. The sequence goes on from NC_088642.1 coordinate 65,110,426, forward strand.
CGTCTGGCCAGCAAGTATCAGCCCTTCAAAACCCCCTTTCCTGTACAAAAGGGGAATAATGCATATTATCGTCCTTTTCCTGTAACTGCAAAGTGACTTTTGAGCAACATGTAGGGTTTCCATTACAGTCACTTCATGATAGATGCTTGCTATTAACAGGATTTTCATTGCTACCATTTTCGATTTTTTTTTTCTCTGACTTGTTAGTAATTATAACTATCAGTATATAAATTAATATCTATATATCAGTTCAAACATTAGACCAGCATTTGCATTTGATGTCCTTTTATGTTTGGGGTTTTCTGTTTGTTTTGTGTTCTTTGTTTCATATGTCCAGCAAGCAGGCAGTACTCTGTCTGGTCTAAGTCCCATACAGTTTTCTCTATAAGATGAAATATGGATGAAATATAAAATCAGAGCAGCGATACTCAGGTGTGGAACTAGAGAGCAGTTCTAGATACAAAAGTGTTGCCTCGAACTGCCGTTGTGAAAAGCAGAGGAAGCTGGTGACTGGCCTGCTGAACCAGCTCTAGTATTTTACCTAATTTATTTCTGTTGGCCTTATGAGGGTGGAATTTTCTCTCCTGATATTAGCATCAGCTGTTACTTCTGGTGTTGGACTGACCCCTTGGTCACTGCTGGTCTCACCAGGAGTTCAAGAAAGCTGACAGAGCTCTGTGAAGCTGACAGAGGCTTTCCAAGGGTGGAGGAAAATTGTTCAGCTGCTTTCCAGCATACAGTGCACTGTGCCATGACTGTGAAAGAAAACCTCTTTAAGCATTACAGAATCACAGAATCACAGAATCGACTGGGTTGGAAAAGACCTCAGAGATCATCGAGTCCAACCCTTGGTCCAACTCTAGTCCGTTCACTAGATCATGGCACTAAGTGCCATGTCCAATCTCAGTTTAAAAACCTCTAGGGACGGTGAGTCCACCACCTTCCTGGGCAGGCCATTCCAATGCCTGACCACTCTCTCTGTAAAGAATTTCTTTCTAATATCCAGCCTAAATTTCCCCAACGACAGTAAAAAAATATACCAAATCTTGTTCTTTGAAGACATTGGTTGTGCAAATACATCTTTTGTATCGGAGGAGATATAAAAGAGTTTTTCACTTTTCTCTGTAAATATGTAAATACTATTTTTTTGTATCATATTTTAGAGGAGCAGACGTTTGTATAATATCCCAGTCAATGCAATTGGAGCTTTTGGTGCTTGGGGTTTGGTTTTGTTTTCCTTTGTTTTTCTTTTTTTTTTATTTGTAAGGTTTCATGTGTGAGTCTAAGGCAGTTGCCACAGCATTGAGGGCTGTACTTGTAGCTCTGTCTCACCCTCCTGAGAGCAGTGAACGTACAGTACCATTTCTCCATGCCCTAGAGTTGACTGTAACCTCTTATTGATCAGCTGATTGAAGATAAATAGCGGAGATGCTGGTACTGCAGTTTACATCATTAACATGGTCAGTAAAGCATGAATTGTTCAATAAGGCGTTTATCTTTTTTCATTTTACACTGTTCTTTTATCATTTTTATTAGAGAGAGCAAATTTTCAGACATTAGCCAGACAGGTGAACTTCAAAGTGCACATGTGTGCATGTGTGGTAGTTGTCAGAACTAAGTGAAATCTAATGGTTTAAAAATGTTTAATAAATGTTTTTCACACGAAGGAGTAAAGTTCAATGATCATTTTTCTTACTATGTTTCTTTTCCAGTTTCCTTTTGCCTCATACTTAATGGATGCCATACTGGAAAAATTAAATGAGAAGAAGAAGCTGGTAGAAGAGTACACTTCTCTCATGAAACACACTGTATAATGTTGCTAAGACCTGTCTTTGCAAAGTGTGACTAAAATATGTGTTCTGTTTCCTCAAGTCTTTCCTCTTCACAGAAAGAACTGTCAATATGCATATTCAATACATAAGTAGAAACTGTGAACTAATTAATTGTTGAATGAGAGGAATTAATTACGTTCCTATTTAGAAACAAGTGTGGTGGTTGATTCCTGAAGACAATTGCTGCAAATCAATGCAAAATTAAAAATTATTTTCCTTTAAATGCATTAGCAGTGAGCGCCAGTGTAGGTTTTGTGGAGAGAGGATGTTTTTGATACAACCAATATGCATCTGTGCAATTCAGCAAATACAAAAAGCGGCTAAGTAACTCCTGGTTGTACTACTGAGAACAGTAGAAGTAGGATTTATGAAGGAACTGGGAATATCATTGATATTTTGAATACCTAATTTCTTTTAGTTACTTGGTAAATCCCAGCTTTATGATAGATGCTACCTAAAACTGTATGTTTGCTTTATGTTGAAAAAAATGAGAAAATGTTGTAGAAAAAACGTATTTAATGTAGAGTAATATTCCTGGGAAAAGCTGTATTTTCTTCTAGGTTAGAGTGTATTGTGTACAATGTATTTAATTGTATTTTAAAAATTCAAGAAAATAAAATAATTTCTAGTGTGGGTTTTTTTCATTAGTAGTCCCAGTCCTTTCTGAGCTAACACCAAGCTGCAAGCCCTAACTTATCATAGGAAAATGGTATAGAGTTTTCATCAGTTGTCTTCTTCACATCTTTGACCTTAAGAGTGTGTATTTCTCTGGACCAATCCACATGAAAAAAAACAAAAGACCCAGGTTTCTGAATTCATGTGGTAATAACATTTAGCTCACATATATGGCTCTTCATCTATGGATATCAAGTTGTTTTACAAGAGAAACCATTATCATTGTTCATACTGAGTGAGGAACCAGAAGCAAGATCTCTTTGGCCTAAGATCACTCAACAGTTGACAGAAACAGAAAGGTTTTCTGCTCGTCAGTCCAGTACTTTTCTTAGGATGTCACCATGCTTATTTTTGGTTTATGGAGTACATTATTTGGTGTCTCTAGGAAAAGAATGAGGAAGGGAAGACATCACAAAACTTCTGCTCAGTTACATCTGGTGACAGCAGGGGCTTGAGAGAATTTTTATTGGAATTACGGGAAATCATGCAAACATATTCCACCTACACCTCTAAATTAAAATTTGAAACTAGCCCTACACATAAAAAAGAAACACATCTTTAGAAGTTGTCAGCCACCACCTTTTCCAAAGCAAGAAATAAGGGGCATCATATGGAACTATCAGGTGACATTTTCAAAACAAGCACAAGGAAGCCACTCCCGTGCAGTGGGAACAGAGCTGTGGAACTATTCGCCTCAGAGTTTTACTGAAGCTAAAAATTTACATTGTCTCTAATGCCAATAAAATTGTGCCAGTGAGTTTTATAGATGATAAATCCATCAAAATACATGGAAACTGTGCTCATATGATTTCCAGCAATTCCAGCAAAATGTACTTGAAGATAATTTCAACATAACTTCTGTTGCTGGGCAATGGGAACAAAAGCTCTGTGAAGATTAGGCACTTTGTCTTCATTTCCATGCTCTGCAAGACCTGCTGGTGCAAATCTGATTCGGCGCTGATCTTAGTGCTTGCTGATCTCTTTTGCCTTAGTGAAAGAGCAGGGAACATCAGCTAATTCATGTGGAAAACAAAGAACTTTTGGGGATGGTTTCCCAGACTAGCACCTTTTTCCCATAGCTTAAACATCTTGCTTTCCTGGCCCTGTGCATTTCTCTATCTCCTGGGCACCTGGGTATGGGGAAAGCTCTCTTCTTGACCAAACAGTAAACAAGAGCAGTGAATGCTGCAGAACCAAATTATTATCTGCTTCAACTGAAGACAGAGAGTGTGCAAAACAAGATCTTCAAACCCAGATGGGGCTGGAATTGTCGCAGTTTTTTCAAGTATTGGAAAATACAGCAAATGCTATTTATTTGCAGCTGTTTCCCTTGTGCATCATGTCACAAGAGACACAAAAATGCTCTACAAAAAAAGTGTAGGCCTTAAGGACGGGATTCATTTTCTCCTTCTTTTGAAAATTATCAGTGACAATAAGTCTGATACACTTACTCAGCCAAAACGTCGTATTTGGGCTCTACCAAAACAAGTTCTGCAGAACGTAGCTCAGTACAGATGCATCTTCACCCAAGTCTTCTGCAATTGTCCGCCACTCCTCTGATGAGACTTTAGCTCCTTCACGTCACTGTTCACTTGTTAAGGAGTGAACCTGAAGAGCTGCTGCCAGAGTTTGTGCTCCGCCCAAGAGGCAGATGAGGAAGGCAGCGAGTCACTGATGGCAGCAGCACAGCGCCTTGATCAAGTGAGCAGCAAGCTGGCTACGTGGGGACTGCACAGACCCTTCCCACAAAGGAAAAAGCTTCCTCACTCCGTCCTGCAAAAAGCCTCTAGAAAAGATCACTCAAAGGACTTTTGACTTATCCTGTTGTCACAGGCAACAAACCAGCTTCATGTAATAAAAAATAAATTTGTTGGCAATTAACAAGATTTTAATTACTTGTTCTGGTATTGAGAAGGCAAACAAATAAACAAGTGCTTAGGGCAGTTCCAGAGCTGGTCCCACACGGGTCGCCTGCCAGCTGCACCCCATGCCCTCATAAATGGGTGCTTTGTCCCTCCTGCCTGTGTGTCAACCTGGAAGCCTTACCACTAGGCAAACTTTAAGGAAAGGTCTCAAGTTTATGCCCGGGAAGAACGTGGTTAAGTACTTGATATAAATGTTGGGGGGGGGAAAAATTACAAAAATCTGCAGTTTCTGCGTTATTTTAGCTACCAAACAGCTACATCAGGATTTTGAGTGGGGTGGCAGTCTTCAGCCTGCTCTAAGCAAACAGTCCATGGAGAGCTGCTCTGGAGACATGCCTCCTTGCTTTGTTTGTAGGTCTTAATGTGTGCTAGCTAATATAGCAGCATAGTAAAATAAATCCTCATAATAAATCATAGCTGCTACAGTGTCGCTTTTCAAGTTTCTGAACTTAGAAATAGAAAATATAGTCCATTTCTATCATTTGTGCTGTTCTGCACAGAGAAGCTGGTGCGCACAAGCCTTCTGAGCCAGCAAAAATGCAAAATGAATGGTTGCCAGGTCTGCTTCCTCAGTCCCTCAAGCAGCCTGTTTCTGTCTGGTGCTTTCTCTCTAACGCAGATGTGGAGAAAGAGCAAGAAGAAATCTCTCATTATGTTTTATTTGCTACACCTAGTTGTTCCTTCTGATGCAGAGAGGATTAACCTAAATGGTGTATTTTAAGAAACGGATTTAAACCCCTACCCCCAGCTCTAATACCTTGCTACTTTGCCCCCTCTGAAACGTAAGAAGAGAACATTTTGAAAACAGAAGCGTGCAGACTAAGGGATTCAGGTCTGTTTGGTGTTTCTTCTGTGGCATTCGTCACTTTCTTGGGTCAGTGGTGTGTCTTTTGTCTTATAAATCAGCTTCCAGCCTTCAAGAACACCAAGCTGGAGAGCAGGGCTCAGATTATAATTCACTGTCTCCGTTGTGCGGTTACAATCCTGGATCAGCCTGTTTGGGTCTAGACTCATCCTAGAGCCTGGGAGCTCAGTGTGTCCCTTGCTGTGACTCAGGGGTGCCTTCTCTATGGGAAAGACGAGGTCTGGACATTGGTGAAATGGCTCGAGCTCTGGCCTTTGACCTTCAACTCCTGCCTATAGACAATGCCACAGCACCCATAATAAGAAGACATAGGTGGCTCTAGCAAACCAGTGCAGGTAGCAGTCATGATCCCACTCTTTAAAGACTATGAAATATCAGTCATCATCTACTTATGAAATTCAAGAGTAAGTAACCTTATCTGTTCCTCTTTGTACATTGTACTGAACAGGGTATTTTGAGTCATCAAGCAAGATTTTTCCAGAGGAAGAATGCACGTGCTGTCAGGTACCCATTCATCCCTATAAAAGCCTCTAAAGTGACTGGTCCGGGATTGGAGGAGGGTGGTTATCCCTTGGGATAAAAACACTGTCTGCTGAGTACCTCATTACTATCCTAAAATTATCAGGCCTACTCTGGCAAAGATTTTCTTCCTTCCTGTATTTTAAATCATGGTAGGTACAGTTTATTGTATTTTTGAAGGAGTTTTTTAGTACAGTTTTTTTAGGGTGAAAATGGAACTTAAGTACCCCAGTGAGAAAAAGGAAAAAACCCAAAGCCATGCACTAGATTTTATGATGAAGAGGAAGAAATAAAACAACTGTCACTACTTCCCAGGTGCTCCTAATATTATAACACCACTAGTCTTTCTGCAAACTTTGCTGGAAAGGTTGCCAAGTACCTTTCAAGATGTTTCTTAATCTTTTAAAGGTTTTTCATTGAACTTGTATAATTTTATATGAACAAATGAATATGGAAGTATCAGCATTTTTCAGTGAAAAAAATTTCCATCTAGTCTGAGGTATTTTTGTAAGGAGAATAAAAAGGCTGATTTTATGAAGAAAACAATTTTTTACCTTTCTTTGTCACGAATGTTGATCTGTTTCTAAAATGAACACATTTGGGTTTACTGCTTATTTAATCTTTGCTCTGCCAGTGAAGGAGAACTTCTAAACCAATCTTTCTTACTGTAAAAGGATTGTAAGTACTTATTTTGATTGGTTTTATGAACATTTAAACAATGCCTTTGCACTGGAACGTGGTTCAGATTACACATACATGTTACAAATTTATTGAAGAATGGATTCTGTTTTGAGGGTAAGTGTCTGTCAGCTGACACTTTAAAGATGATATTGCCAACAAAATTAAACATAAAAGATATTAAAGGCAGTGCTGTTTTTAACTAATTACACCTACAAACGTCCAGAAATGTCACTTAATCTGTTTTTCTTTTATTAAGATAGTCATTCTGTACCTTGGTGCTTCCTGATATGGTCTGTAGATGGCAAACTTTAACAAAAAATGGGTTCAGTGCTGACCTGACACAGCGTGGCCGGGATACTTGATTCCTCCTGGCTGTGAAGCACCGTGTCCAACAGAGCTGTCACTAGGGCAGCAATCACTGGTGTCTTAACATGTGAAATATACTGACGATTTACAGTCATTATGTAAAGTGTCACAGGGCGAGTCTCTAATATGTAACAGCATTTATATATATATACGTATATATACATGTATATTGCACACACACACACATTTGGGGGGTGAGTATATGCTCACATGCATATGTGTATATTCATATATAAATATGAAATCTTCGTAGTTGTTTAAATGTTCTAAGCCTTTCAAAAATCTTCATTATGTACTCTAAAATGTCAAAATTATAGTCAGAGCATCTGTCAATAGTGACTTCTTTATGTTTCTGTAGTGCCATATGTTTAACCCACACAAATCCTAACTTACCTTGACAGGAATTGAAGATGTGAGTCTTCCAAAATGGAGATTTCTTGTTACAAATGAAATCCATTTGCTTCTATCCTGAGGATTCTCCATCAGAGAAGGCACTGTGTGTGTCTCCCCATGTTCCTCAGCTCTTCCTCATTATCTGAATAATCCAGTTATCTTCCGGGGTGCAATTTTTAAGGCTAGGTATTATTTACATTGAATGAGACACTGTCTGGTAAGTGTAATTATATGTTATAATGTAATGGTCACAATAAATAGGAATTCAGGGAGAAACAGGAAACTTTTCGAAGTGTTCATGTAGCCATCATGCAGTGTCTCACTCTTTGTATCCTTGGAAAAGAATAAACCTATCTACACCATTATTTTTACTGTGTAGTGTCTCGAAGGGAGATACATTACATTCAGTAGAATAATAATTCAGAATATTATTCTACATCTACAAGACCTTGAATCCATTCCATTTACTTCCATGCTTTATTTTTTTTTTCATTATCCACTATTCTTATACATGAGGGCTTGAGATTTCCCAATTTAAGAATTCCCAGGGTATAATTATTTGAAATTTCCTGTGGTATAAATGATTGAGAGGTCTGAGAATGCTCCCTTACTTCTGCTGCAATCACATATTTAGAAATCAATTCAGTTCTATTGCTAGCTGTGTTAAATTTTTGTTGTTAGCTTCAGGAAGGCAGACAGGCTATGGAGTCAGGAATGTCTGTATCTTAATTGTGGCTCTCATTTCTTTAGCTGGGCTAATTGCCTTTTCTGTTTCACCTCTACAATCAAATTAATATTTAGCTAGCCTCTAAGCTGAAGATCAGAACATGGAAAAATGGAGATAATTTCAATAGTGGTGTGCTATTGTATACAGTTTATTCATCACCATTGGATTGCTTTGTATGACTAAAATTGGATATGAAACTACTCTGTGAAAGGAATATGTCCCCAAACAGGTCCAGAGCAAGATAAGCAAGGACTGTAGCCTGCTGAGGATATTGGCTCAATATCCTGAGTTTTTTAGGTCAACAGCCTTTCTGAGATGAGTGGATTAGTATTTGCATCTTGCTCAGCTACATAAAAGTCCAGCTTTCTGTGAAGGACATTTTAGAGCACAGTTAAATGGCTGAGGAAATGCAAGGCTCATGTCTTTGTGAAAGAATGAGTTTACCAGGCTAACAGCCTATTCTGATATCATATCAGATGATAGAGAGAAGAGGTTCAAGTGACTACAACCTGTTGAACCTATTGCAGAGCACAGATTTGACATCTTTCTGGAGAATGATACCTCCTTTGGTAAAGGAATAGCTCATCATTATCTGTAATTCACCTGATCCTAGATTTTGAAGGATGTTTTTTCATGTTTTTTTGTTGTTGAACAAAACAGAACTTGCAGCATAAAATGTTACAATTTGTATTTTAATAGGTATTCAACCTGGACCGAAGAACTGATGTGATGGAGAATCCAGTCCAGTAGCCCTGCAATCAGTAACTCTCACCACTCAAGGTTTCCCATTGAAATTGTCTAAATTCACTTTCAAAGCCTGGCATTTATGACTATCAAAAATTCCCCCTGTGCAGGTAATAAAGGCTGTGAGTTAGGCAGAACTTTAATTATAAGTCATGGTGAGCATGTCTGGGGAGGGGCATGAGTGGACCACAAGCAATGTAGTGCATCTTTGCTACATCTTTACACATTGCTCATTCTGCAGAAAAACTGTTTAAAATATGTGCCAAGTAATGGTCTCACTATGTGATTATTATTCAAAATGTAGTGTTATTTCCCTGTTCTATTTGTTCTTTTTCTAGTTGTACATGTAAGGATCACATTTACCCTCAGCTACAACTTTGCACTAGGAGCTCATGTTTAACTGGTTATTTCAAGGGATTAACCCTCATAATGTAGGTATGGCCAAGGTCTTTCTTCTGTTTATGGTCACACCTCAGAATTACCAGAGCCAGAGCTCTACCTGTAGCTTATCTATGTGAAAATCAGGGTTTACAGATGCCAATTGAAAATGCAGTGATCTTTACTGTAAAAATAATGATTTTGTCTACAGTGTAACTTTTACAAATGTAGATGGAAGAATAATATTGACCTTATAGAAAAGCTAGGATGAATGGTTAGTTAAATGCTTATTTATGTAACTTACTATGTCTATTAAATTTGAGATGTTCATATAGTAAAGCTGCTGATTCTGCCATTTTTATTCAAAATCAGACTTTTTAACTTCTGAAGAAAAATAATACATTAAAAATGAAAACTGCTTATAGTAGTGGAATATCATATACATAAGAAATGCATAGAAAATGTTTTGGGAGTGCATTGCTGTCTTCTCCTTATAGTCCACCCTTGAGCAGCTGGCTCAAGACAGGAATTTCTCTTTTCAATTTCTTTTATTGTTGTGCATGTTTTCCCAGCGCTAAAAAGGAAGTGAGTCTACTGGCTGGCACAAGTGCGACACGAGCTAGCCCCAGGGATCTGTGATCTGTTTCAGATAGAACAGACCAGCTTAATGGCCTGAAAACCCCAAGATGCTGTGAGCTAGGGCACCAGCTCATTGGCTTCCTTGCGCCCTGCCAGGCCTGCGATGGAGGTCATGTGCAGACTCCAGTCTCCTCCAGAATCGGGTCACAGATGTCGTGAGACGATTCTCATAACATGTGCCAGAGAGCTGGGAGAGCAGGGTATTGACAGCCACCAGTTGAGTGGCAGGCCTGCAACCTTCAGGCAAAGTGAAGTGATGACTCATGTCCAACATCAGCCCAGGAAAACCAAAAAACAGTCCAGCAGCAGCAAGGAAAATGACTGGAGGTAGGCACTCCTACAGCATAGCTTAGCGCAGGACTGGTGTCCAAACCTGAGCTCAGCTTGGCTCCTAAACTGAGGGGCTGGTGGTGCTGAGTGAAGATTCTCAGAAGAGCCTCATGGCACTGACAGCACTTTTCGTTGCTTTTCCTGCAGAGTAGAGTTCACTTCCCACTTCAGTCCGTGAGGCTCCCGTGTGTTGGTCCTCTCAGCTTTGTGTTGATTCCTTGATCTTTCTTGGCTCCTGCTCTCATCCGGACATGGCTTTCCACGTCTTCACAGGTAGGATTACAGGGCTGTGAAGTCAACAAATGTTCATATGCCACTGATCTAGTTGTTGTTGTCTTCATATATTGTTTTAGAAGTAATGTATACTGGATGGGAATGCCTGTGAAGCGTGAGCCTGAACTACCAGAGCTCATGACAAAAAATCTAGTACATCAGTTCAGCACTGAGTGATGATCATCACCTTTAAAAGACAGCAAAATGAAATGCCATGGTCTTCTCCTCTGTCTGTCATTTAAAATAAGAAAATAACCAGTGTTTTGTTTTGTTTTGTTTTTATTTTAATACTCTGTTAATAAAATTATCTCCTTCCCAGGAAGACATTAGTGGGGCTTCTTATGGAAGGAAGTGGTTACAGAATAGATTCTCAGTACTTTAAGATTGAAACAACCACGACCTCCCCTCCAAACAATGAATGGAGAGCACGTTGTTTGCAATTTATTTGAACTGACACTAAAACAAATACGATTCAAATTATCTTTTTCAGGACATAAAATTATTCAGATCAGTGTGATCCTCTTCCTTTTCTATGTTTAGCATTTGAAATTTGGTAATTGAATTAAAAATAGACTGTTTCTAAATTATTTTAAAATATTAAGTGGGTGGGTATTGGACATGTACTCTAAGCTTGGAGAGGTAAATCAGGAACTGAAGTATTAAAGAAACAGAGATTGCTTGTTTTAGGTAAATGACCTTGTCTCTAACACTGGATGGCACTGAAGTACACACTATGAAGACAAGGAGGGTACAGGAAGTGCCTAAGTTCCATTGCAAGGCTTCTTTTTGCACGGAATTAACTGGATAAGGGTTTTTCCTGGTATTAACATCCCCAAAAATAGCATCTGTATTTAAGGTGCTATGTAAAGAGGATTTGTAAGTCATTTGTGAGGTCTGAATCAGAAATAATCCTGGCGTTGTGACAGAAATTCAGTAGACACTTGGTATGGTGATGATTTAATAATTTAGACTGAGACTTCAAGGCAGAGTACAAACTCATACGATGCAGACTAATTTTCTGCATGGTTTTGCATGACCATGACTTACCTACTGAGTGACATATACCAGTTTGTTGAGAGTTGAATACATGCTCTCTGATGAAGCGAGAAATTTCAGTTTTCAGCAATATGAAGGGTTTGCAGTGGTGCAACTCAGATGAGGAGGGGAAGCAAGCATGTGCTGAATTGTAAGCACACTAAAATTCCCCTGGATATTGAGTAACCTCCTGAATCGTTGTTGACCGTTGTGAGAAGAATGAAGAACGATGATGCAATGCAAGTGTCAGATGAGTGGCAATGCCTCCTCAAATCTGCACCTACTGTGTATTCCATAGAAGGCAAGTCTCAAAACAATCCATTTGGGGCTGATTTTGAAGAAGTTGTCTTGCCTCTATTTTAAGTTTTGCATTTTTGTTACGCAGCTCTCTTGGATCTTAACTTCTGTTGCAGATGAGTCATTTAGAGTGCTGCTTGCTGCAGAGAAATGTTTAGGTGACTTAAAGAAAGGTGTGACTTAATAACATGTCTTGTGTTTAGCAGAGCAATGAAAGAGCAGGATCTTCCCATTCTGGACAAGTCTAAGACCTTGTCAAGTCACTTGTTTGCTATGACACAGGGGCTCTTTGCAGGAGGTGGTCTGATTCCTTCATATGACTTTCCCCTTTTTTTAAAAAAAAAATGTAAATTGTAATAGGCGGTATATGTTTTTATTTATTTATTGTTATTTTCTGAACCATAATGATTTGTTACCATTTATTTATATTTTTGTTGTTGGATATGTGCTGTTAATTTTGATCCTTGCACTAACTTGAAACATGATGCTGTATTTAGCCAAAGATAAGTAAAATATCGTAGATGGATCAGTTCATTAAATAAAACCCAACGTTTTCCTTGGCCAGTAAACATAGCCTAGTAATAATTTTAATGTTGTAATTTTTAGCACAATCGTTATTTGAATGAAGTCTCCCAGCTTCCTGTATATGCAAACTCTAGTCTTCAACACCTTTCCAGTGGCCTCCAAAACAACTTCTGAACTGGAGAATGTTCTGTGTTGCAGGTGTAAGCTAATCAAAGCTTAATACTGACACCCTCAATCTAAGAAGCATCTTTGTTGACAAACTATTGAGATCAGTAAGTTTTCATCTATGGAGCTGGATGATGGAAACTGGCACATGGTGGCAGCATCTGGAGCCAGATTAGCATCAACATCTGGCTGGTAATTGATACTTAAACTCAATGATAAAAGCCAACACACGGATACGACTTATCTAGTATGATTTATGTCTTACATCTGAGGAACACTTCGCAACCAAGGAATTGAAATCTGGGGACAAGATTACTGTGTCTATCCAGAGATATGGCATGAATCAGTCATAGTCCAAGTCAGGTATTAAATACAGAACCACACAGATGACAGATCACAATTAGATATGATAGGCTGTGGAGTTCATGTTTCTTTTAGCTGAAATGGGCACCCACACTGCTTTTGCTACATTTTACTTCTCCTGTCATGTGCTTTGCTGCAGTGTCCTGTGCTGGTCAGTTGTACTTCAGACACATAAACTTAAATGACTAGTGATTCTCTTTTGAAGCTATTCTCAAAGAACTGGAAGCCTGTGCAGATACCATGACAAGGATGGGAAAACTGCAAAGAGATAATCTAAGAAGCACTTTTTAATAGCTGGATTATGTCACCTACAAACAAGTCCAGGAATAAAAGCACACTATTATAGAATAAGGTTTTTTAATATTTTAATCATTTAAAAATAGAGATGCAAAGCTGTTGCAATTCTAATATAACTTTTACATTATCCAATAATAAAATCTGACATCAGCGACTCACTCCTTCACTTCCTATTCCCTCCAAACTTTTAAGAAGATTTTGTTAGAGGGACAAACGGCGGCTATTCACTTTTAACTTCTATTCCTCTGAAACGTGCTGACTGAAAAAGAGTAGTAACTCATTGTTCTTGTCCATGGTTCTTTACTGCATAACGTTTGTTGATAATGTGTGAAATGCTGCACATATAAATCAAGAAGAACAGGCCTCTTGTTACGCTCTGTAGATTGGAGTCAGAAATCCTAAAATATTGTTAAAAATACAGTGACTTTCGAACAAGCAAATCAAGTGTCTCACCTTTTCATCAGTTGCTGATGTCTCCTAAGTAATCAATGACTTGGTTTAAAAGGAATTGTGGATGGACAGAAAAACAAACCTCCCTTCTTGTGAAATATTCAATGGCACTTACTTTACAGGGGTTACACACCAGTCTATCAACACAGAGAGAGGAAAATAAATCAATTTTAACACATCTATAGATGGTCCCACAAAATAATCCTGATCGATGCTCATGAAATTTTCAGTAGAGTTCAACCCTGAGTAGCAGTAAATTGCTTCTGACATTGCAGTGGTTTATATATCATTTTTGTTGGCTTAATGAAATATGCATGTGTATGCTCTCCCTTTTCTGGCCTTGAATCTTCCTAATGAGCTTATCTTTTTGTAGCCTTCATTTGCCATAGCAGCCATCTTAATGCAAAGGGAAAATATATAAATGATTTGATAATTGCTGTGAGTTAAACTTGATATTAGCTGTATTCTAGTTATTACATACTTTTTAGGCTTCATGAAATGGCCCACTCAAGCCACCTGTCCTAATTCTGCTTATGAAAAAAATATCAGGAGTCATTGATTTAAAAAAATCAATTCAGAGAATATTATCTGGCCATAATTATTCTGATCGGCTTATTAATTACTACTATTTATATTAAAATTTTTGTAACCCACCATAAAACCAAGAAGCCTATCTGGAAGAAGTGATAGTTTTTTAATGAAGAAGAAGAAGAAGACTATGCTTTAGAGCTTGATTCCTAATCAAACTCAATTCATGGGATAAATGATTGAGTTCACTTTGGGAATGGGATAACACTGAGATCTCTGAATTTAGGCAAGAAGTTATGACCAAAGAACAGCAATGCCTTGCTGGTTGGTTATACTCATGAATGAGGTTGATTAACACCATGTTTTTGATGCAACTGGTAGCAGAAGTGCACAGAACAGAATTAATTTATTTAAATTCTGATGGGATTGCTAGGCCAGGATAAGCTCATCACTCTGAATCTCATTCACCTCCTCTACCATACCTTCTGCTCTCTGTTTTTGCCTCTAGTGTCTGATGTGTAAGCACCACAATTGTCCAGCCTTATGAAGAACTCATGTGGCTGATGTCATCTTTGTACAGTGAATTTACATGCCTGATATTTGTAAACTTTAGAATTTTGTTTCTTGGTGCTTTTTCTTGTATATTAAGAATTGACTTGGCCATACATATATTTCTCTACTTTTTCTTATTGTATGCAACTTTTACCCACCTAACCTTTCATATTTATTTTGGCTGGAATAGAGATAATATTACTTCATAGCAGCTTGTATGATGTTGTGTTTTAAATTTGTGACTAAAACAGTGTAGATAACACACCAACATTTTAGCTATTGCTGAGCTGTGCTGGCATAGGATTGAAGCCTTCTCTATTTCTCCAGCTGTCCCCCTAGCAAGCTGGCTTGGAGTGCACAGAATCTGGAAGGGGACACAGTCATGACAGTTGACCCCAAAGGGATTTCCCATACTATCAAGCCCAGAGAAATAAAACAAAACAAACAAAACCAAAACTAGAGTAAAGAAGGAGGAAGAGTAGATGTTTAGAGGTATGGTATTTGTCTTCAAAAGTGACCATTATCCGTGATGGAGCCTGGCTTTTCTGGGAATGGCTGAACACCTGCCTGCTGATGGGAAGTGGTGAATTAATTCCTTATTTTGCTCTGCTTGTGTGTTCTGCTTTTGAGCTCTGCTTTTGCTTTACCTATTAAACTGTCTTTATTTCAAAATACGAGTGTGTGCACTTTTATCCATATGGCTCTCTCCCCCATCCCACTGCAGGGGCAATGAATGAGTGACTGCGTGGAGCACAGATCCCCACTGGGGATAAACTGTAACACCTGTCTTCCTCAGATATTTTTCTTGTAGTACTGGACGCTCAGTTACAGACTCCTGTGACCTCTTACTTAGTTTCATTAGAGACACTGATTTCCTGTCCCTAACAAAGTCTTATTGTTCTGTCAGGAATTCATTGTGTTCTCTGCTCCACGCCCGAACCTAGTGACGTCTCCAAGCTTCTTGTTCCAGAATCTGCTCCTAATCCACTCTCTCGGTCGGTGTTCAGTCCTCCAAAATTATATGACTTTTTTTTTGTGTGTGTGTGGTTATCCACATGCTCTCTTTTCACTTCATTTAAAATAGAGGTATTTTCTTACATTTCACTTTTATATGCAGTGCAATTCTCCCCGGTTTCATAGAATTCAGTTGCCATTGCTCAGCTTAAGTAAAAGACATTTAATTTATCATGTACTTCAAAAACAACTACTGTCTTCTGCTTGCAAAGTAAACTTCTGTTTAAAGCTTTTCCAATACCCATCTCTACAGGCTCAAAGTCTGTACTCATCCATACAACTTTGAGATACAGTAGGGCTTTTAACTACTGTATCTTCCACATTAGGATTTCTTTCCTTTCTAAGTGGTGACAAGCCATTTCTCAGGTTGTGGTTCTACAGTTACCCTAAACCAACAGAAATTCTGTCTGCCATTGAAAGTGATGATCTCTCCATCACTCCTTGCTTTGGCTGCATGTCTTGCTACTGCCTTTGGCTAGTCCTAGCAGCTATGTAGGTAAATGCAAACTGAACCTTTTTTGTTTCCTTTGGTTATGAAGAGAAGCTGCTAAATTAATGTATACTGTTAGTAAGTTACAAAAGACATACCAATAGTTAACCAGTTGACATGATAAGTGCTTTCTCGCCCCCTGAAAAATGAGGCGATATTTTTCAAGTTTTAGATCCTTCTGCATGACCAGAGGGAGACAGAAGATTAAGTAATACATTGTTTAGAAGCAGAGTGTTTAGCTTATATTTGACTAGTAATTAATAGATGTATTGTAAGAAACTCATCAATTGTAACTAACTTCATACTAACCTTCTGATTATGCAATTATTTCTTAGTATAGATGTATTGTATGCTTCAAATTTGCAATAGTTGTATGAATACAAGCAACGCAAGAGCCTCCAGTCGTTGGAGCACTTATGGAGGATGATCCCCAGTGCTCCCCAGTGCCTGTTCCCCAGCTCTGTTAATAAAGAATGTATGTTTAACAGTATAATTGACTCTGCTGTTACGTTTATTTCTTTGTTTCTGTTTCTTTTCAGCTGTGTTACTGTACTGACTCAAATTACTGTAAAGATGCAGAAATTCAGCTCGTTACAACATGGAGTAGGAAGAAGGGCAGAAAAAAAACACAAAGTTGGGGGAGAGCAAGATGTGACAGGGACTTTATCCTCATAACTTAATCTTCCTGCAAGACATCTACTTACTTTGTGTTCACCTGCAACAGCCTTTGTATAACAAGGCATTGTGTCCAGACCCAGCTGTAATACTGAGCTTCTAAATTTAGGTTCTCTTATGTGGCAAGAATGAAGATATGGGTGAGATTCTTTTAGCATTAGATGTAAGATCCCCTTTGATTTAAACAGAACATACGTTTCACTTTTGGGAACACAGAATTCAAAGTAGTCCTTATTAGCTGCTGTGTGCTAAACATATCTTTCATTGTGTTTTAGCACGCTTAGAGTGCTAAGGCTGGTGAAGATCCCAAAAGCAGAATTGATTGGAACCTGTAGAAAACCACATAGTTTTTATACACTACGGATAAAGTAGTATGCACAAACAGGATAGTCTCACAGTTAAAACACTGAGCTTTGTGAACATAGCACTCAGTTTTACCTTTTGGTGTACAGATCGTTTCAACTCTTATTCTGACCTTGTGGATGTAACTACACTACAGATTTGGTAGATTATCTCACAACAACGTAATGGAAACCGTTTAGCAACTGCACCACTTTTCATGTGCCTCCTGCAAATTTACCCTCCTGGAGAAATGCCCTGGAAGATCCTAAATATTGGCAGAAATATTCACAAATGAACAATTTAATCTTAAGTCAAATAGAAAAATTGTTTGCTCCAGAAAGCTTCAGATTAAATAGCACCTAAAGTCTAGCTTCAGTAGAAGTTAACAGCATTGTGGGCATTAAAATAGTGAGTGCCCAATCTCATTTCAAAAAAAACAAACTGTTCTTGCAACAATGTTCAAAACTACTTTGTGACACAGTCTCGAAATGTTTTACTCTACCATGGCAAATGAAAATTATTTGTGTCTGAAAAACTTTTCTTCCTTTCAGACCAGTTCTCAAAACACCCAAATAACAGCACATCTTTTTTTATTATTTCTTTTTTTCCTTGGAGGAGATAGCAGGGTGCCAGGGTTTGCACGAACAGTCACAGACCCCATTGTAAAGATCATGACACAGAGCGTAAGAGTGCCTTGAGGTTAGCTAGTGATGTTAAAATTGTTCTTAATTCAAACAAGGTATTTTAATTTGAAATCTAAACACTTCATAAAATTTGTAAAGTAGAAATCAAGGACAACAATGCTTCCTATTTCTATCTGAAAAGAAGAGTTTCCTATCCACTGATGACTAGATCCTAGTGGATTCAGAGTTTGCAGACTATTCTATTGTGCTCAGTTTTCTCTTTGGAGACTCCATTCAGAGTAAGATCACTGCACTAATCAAAGAGGAGACAGCTTTGGAAATCATCCTGTAATTCCTCTTCCCCTTTGGAAATGAGTCTGTCATTTTTGCACAGATAATATGTTAATTCTTGTATTTGGTGAATAATTCTGCAGTAATCAAAATCTCTCATTATTCTTGCCCTAATTTACTAAGTAATGCAATGTGTAAGTTTCCATCTGAAGCCTCTCCATATATTGACGTCTATATTTCAAATAAAAAAATATATCAGTAACCACCACCTGACAGAAGCATAAACATGGAAATTGGACTCATGGGTTAAATAAAACCAGATAAAACAGTAATCAGCTTCTTTAAGATGATAATGTATTTGGAATCACTAGTTCCCCAGCTTTGTCTTGGAAGAAACCCATAAGACCAGGCCATTTTTTTTAAGCAAGTTTGAAGATTTGGACATCAATTTTTCTGGTTTCCTTTTTCTCCACCATGAGATAAAAATGGTATTGTCTCACCAGATGCAGGTAACTTCCTACCACATCCTTATGACAGAAGGGAAAGAAATGGAAAGATCAAAGGGCAAAGAAGGTATGCAGATGCAGTGAAATCTAAAATGTGAATCAGACAGCAAAAGAGCTGTTCAAGAGGAACGAAGGCAAAAGTATAACATAGCATTTGAGAGATAAAATATGTAGGGAAAGAATGATTGTGAAATAACAAAAAGAAAAAGACAGTAAAGAAAATAGCTTGTTGAGTGAATGAGGGTCAGGAGGAAACATACAAGGAAAGACAGCTTCCGTGGCTGTGAGTTTGTCAAAGACTGCTTTGAAAATTTGTATGAAAGACTGCTCTTTGGATGATTAATGCAAGTCATGTACCTTACCTGACATACTACAGTTCTTTAGCCTCTTTTTGTAATGGTGTAACTGCAACTACCTAAACACATGAGAAAAGTAATGCTGAAAGCAATGTAATGGAGAGAATACACAATAAGAGTTGGAAAGATTTGGATTTCTGAAAGATATTGGATTTTCTCCTCAAAATAACAATTGTGGTTGGCCCTTTCCCACATACTGTGAATAACTTCAGAAAGCACTTTGGAAGTGATCTAAAACAAGAATCTGTTAAGACTTGTAAGAACAAAGCTGCAAAAACTTTAGCCTATTATTCTTTGAGCACAGAATCACAATATACAGTTGAAAGAGTGCATTCCTCAATGGCAGTTATTTGCCACTTTTTTGCTTACTAAGCAGACCCATGAATTGTGATGATAATGTGAGAGTTTAGTGCACTAATGATTGTTCACTGTTAATGCTAATTCACTGACCTTAAGCAGCTTGCCTGAAGACAGTTACAATTTGGCACTGCCTGAAGTCTTGGATGTTGAATGGGAGAGCAGTAAGTGTTTCCTTCAATACTCCATTTCTGACTGTCAGCGTGGACTTTTGGCATGCCATCAACATCTGCAAGAAGCTGAGCTATTTTATCTTGCAAGTACTAATGTTGCCAGAGTATTTAAAATTACATTAGTAAGAATGGTCTGACGACAGTATCATGCTACGTGACCCATGATCCAATGTCAGTTTCCAATTTTAAAGCATTATTGTAGAGGCAAGTGCAAGGCACTCTGAGCAGTTCTAGCGACTCTAATGGGTTCTGAAAGACCGAACAACAGATGGAAAGGAGTATGTAAAACATTTCTCTTCAGAGCAGGCCTAAGGCAAGTCACTGTTCTTCAGAAGAAGGAACTACAGAAGTTTTTAATGCTTGGATTAGTTTATTGCAGAATCTGTTTTGTTTTGTTTTTAATGAATTAACTTCAAGAACCCAAATGCAATTCTGGGGGAAGACAACGATCCTTCACTGTTTCTGTCTCGTTTACCACAAGCCTGCCTTTCTCACCGGGCTTAAAATTCAGTTTGCAAAGGAAACTGTACACAAAATTAGGGATTATTAAAATAGGTTTTCCTTTAAAATGGACATTTAAGCAGCGTAGCACAAGTGACAGAAGTAGAGTTCAGAGCAGAATGTTGATACTGTGTTTTACATAATGTGCAAGCAAGGACTGCACCCCGGAAAGTTTAAAGCCCTCTTTTAGAAAGTTCCTCAAGTATGCAGAGACAGGTACTCCCTTTTATTAGATATACAGACTGGAATACTTGGAAAAAAGAAGTCTTCTGCACAAAGTCATTGAAGCTTCTAAATGTACCAAAAACCTTCCTGATTTTCCCAACCATAACCTTAGTTCTAACAACCTACCTACAAAAAACGCTCTGTGTGCATTTCAATAAAATATCATGGATACTCAATTATATACATCTCACCTTCTGTTTACATACACAGTGTTTCTCTTTTATGGAAGTCTCACTGTGACTTCAGCAAACCATACCTTCATTTATTTAACTGGGAGGGGAGACATCATCCATTTTGTAACATGTTAGTAATATCTCTTTTTCCTTTTATTAATTCACTGCTCTCCCAAAGAATCATCACCCTGCAATCTCTCTTCTTCACCTAATACTCTCTTTAGAAAGTGAAATACTTTCCAGCAAAAAATATTATTTTAAAATGTGAAATATTTATAACAACATGTTTTTTATTGATTTTGAGGTATTATTTTGCCAGTGTAGAAGAACCTCAGTGTAAATTGGTGCTATATGTAAATGACAAATTTACTAATCAGTAGTGAATGTGGCATCATTGGTGAAGAGCACAGAGATCTGTCGTACTGTGTACAAGCCCACAAATTATGTTTCTTTCAAGCTATGCATAAAAGGCATGGTTAGAAAGAGGGTTTTACTTCTGAAGGTATCTTTTTTTTGAGTTATTGATTTATTTCAAGAACTTTTCTTACCTCTTCAGACTTGGTATTTGACAGGAAATATAGATCACTTGTAAGTTAAAAAAAAATCAGACAAGAAGATGCTACAAATGCTAAATGAGACTGAAGGGCATCTGAAACAGCTGTAGACTAAAAAAAAAAAAAAGGAGGAGGAACTTTCAAGTTACAAGGATTCCCCAAATAGTACAAAATAGGCAATACAAGTTAAAAAGCTTCTTGTGTATTTCTCTAATTACAGCGCTCAGTCTCTCCCTTTTCTCTTCCATCATTATGAGGCTTTAGAGTTATTTTTGTAATTACTTAAATAATCCTTACATAGTGGTTTGCAGAGTTTCTCTAGGGAAGGAATTGCATCCTGTGGGCTTATCAGGTAAGTTGTGAAACCATGTCTGAATTCTCTGTCTTGAGTGCCTAACATTGCCTGGTATGTGTCCACAACAGGTTTAATCATACAAACTTCAGTTAGCAGCAAGTGGAAACATCTCTGTTTACACCAGTACCATAATGAAAAAACTGTCTTCTGCATATCTTTTGTACTTTTAACACAATAAACAAATGTACTTACTCCCCTCCTCCCACACTGTTTTCTCCTCTCTTCTGTCCTCAGAAATATTATTGCCACCTAATTTTAAGCATTTGCTTTTTAAAAAGTCTACATTGAAGCTCGTTGTCTAGCTGTCTTTTAGAGTTCGTTCAGAGAGGAGACATACCTGGAAGGCAGTTCATGTCTCCTGAAAATAGACAGATAAATCAGGTAACTTATGCTCTAGAAGAAAATATCTCTCTTTGTTAATTAAAAAAAAAAGAGTCTGCAGAGATAGCTTAGATGTACCCTCAGGTGTGGCTGATATCCAGAGGAAGTGTTGCCAACCAAAGGGACCTTGACAGGCATGAGGGGTGTGCCTGTGTGAGCTTCATGTTCATGTGAGCTTCAAGTTCAACAAGGTCTAGGGCAAGGGCCTGTGCATGGGCTGGGGCGATCCTAAACATGCATACAGGCTGGGTAGAGAACAGAGTGAGAGCAGCTTGGAGGAGAAGGGGTAATAGTTTCAAGAAAAAAGAGGGTACATTTAGATTACCTATTAGGAAGAAATTCTTTACTGTGAGGGTGGTGAGACAGTGGAAGAAGTTGCCCAGAGACGTTGTGGATGCCTCATCCGTGGAAGTGTTCAAGGTCAGGTTGGATGAGGCTTTGTGCAACCTGATCCAGTGGAAGGTGTCTCTGCCTGTAGCAGGTGAGTTGGAACTAGATGATCTTCAAGGTTCCTTCCGGCCCAAGCCATCTAATATACCATTTAATATCTTTGTCAATTATCTGGATGAGGGGATTGAGTGCACCCTCTGTAAGTTTGCAGAAGACACCAAATTGTGTAGGACTGTTGATTTGCTGGAGGGTAGGAAGGCCATACAGAGGGATCTGGATCAATGGGCTGAGACCAATTGTATGAGGTTCAACAAGGCCAAGTGCCGGGTCCTGCACTTGGGTCACAACAACCCCAGGCAGTGCTACAGGCTTGGGGAAGAGTGGCTGCAAAGCTGCCTGGAGGAAAAGGACCTGGGAGTGTTGGTTTACAGCTGGCTCAACATGAGCCAGCAGTGTGCCCAGGTGCCCAAGAAGTCCAACAGCATCCTGGCTTGTATCAGAAATAGTGGGGCCAGCAGGACCAAGAAAGTGATCCCCTTGTACTCTGTGCTGGTGAGGCCCCGCCTCAAATCTTGTGTTCAGTTTTGGTCCCCTCACTAGAGGAAAGACATTGAGGTGCTGCAGAGAGTGCAGAGAAGGGCAATGAAGCTGGTGAGGGGTCTGGAGCACAAGTCTGATGAGGAGCAGCTGAGGGAACTGGGGCTGTTTAGCCTGAAGAACAGGAGGCTGAGGGGAGACCTTGTCACTGTCTACAAGTACCTGAAAGGAGGTTGTAGCATGGAGGGTGTTGGTCTCTTCTCCCAAGTACCAAGTGACAGGATGAGAAGAAATGGCCTCAAGTGGACACAAGGGAACTTGAAATTGGATATTAAGAACAATTTATTCAAGAAAAGGGTTGCCAAGCAACCCTTGGCTGCCCAGCAAAGTGGTTGAGTCACCACCCCTGAAGGTGTTTAAAAGATGTATATATGAGTTTCTTTTGGACATAGTTTAGTGCCAGATTTAGGTCAATGGTTGGACTGGATGATCTTGAGGATCTCTTCTGACCAAAATTGTTCTATGATTCCATCTTATGATTCTATGATTCTGTGTCTTTGCTCTAGGTATCTAAAGCTAGGTATGAAGAGTCCTGTTCCTGGAAGTTTACAACCTCTTTTTCTTTCTTCTTTCTTATTTTTTTATTATTTTTTCTTTTTCTTTCTTTCATTTCCTTTTCCTTTTCCTTTTCCCTTTGCCTTTTTTCTTTTCCCTTTTCCTTTTCCTTTCCCTTTTCCTTTTCCTCCTTTTTCTCTTTATTTTCCTTTTTTTTTCCGTTTTCTTCTTTTCCCTTTCCTTTTTGTTGTCCTTTTTCTTTTATTTATCCTTTTTTCTTTTTTCTTCTTTGTTTTCTATATGATATGCTTACATGAATCGAGGTTGTTGATTTCTTTCTACCTTATGGATTTTCATAGCCTCCAATAATATAACACCTCCATGCAAAACAGAGTTGTACTTACAACACAGAGTGGGTTTCCCGTTGTGATACCACATTTGAACAGAAAGTCAAGGAAAGCTTATTTGTTTGCTAAATACTGTGTCTTTGACTGGATAATCCACCACTGAAGAGTAAAAGACACTTTTTTTTTGCCTAACAACCCTTTTGTGCAAAGAGCTGTGGTTCAAGTTTTACACAGATGACTATACAAGAACAGACAAATGTCATTATAGCGTGTGGAAAAAAATGCATGGTTCTGAAATTACAGGTGGAAGTGGTTGTGAATCCCTGTTATAATTGGACATTAAACCTCTGGCATAAGCAAATTCATTAGAACTAGCTTATTTCTGTATTTGTCTCAAAAAGCATCTCTATTGTAGTCTGGAACAAGGATACTTGTTCTGAATGTGTATGCTGAAGGTGGGGCAGGAACACAAATTTGTAATTTTTGGCTACAACCCAGATACAAATGAATGAAATGAACTAGCCAGTGCTTCAAAGAGACTACATGTCACAGACTCCCAGAGATGATGTTATATCTTGAAACCTAGGCTAAGCCGTAGTCATGGCCTCTTTAGGGTTTTTATCAAAGAATGGGTTGAGAAGTTTGCACAGTGCTCTAGATTCATCCTTTTCTCATTGACTTTTTGCTCCCATTTCTTGCATGGCATTTACATTTATTTTTATGGAGTACTGTACACTTGCAGTATTATCTACATTATTGCACTTCTGGAGTTAATGAAGTCTAAATACTGGAGCCCTTCTAAAGAAACAATGTGCTCTGCAGGAGTCTGCTGCTTGCTTTTATGAGGTTCTATCTGCTCAACAATGCAGTGCAAGCTAAGAAAAGGCATGCAGGAACTCTCCCTGTTTCATCCTACCAGCCCAGGTTGCAATAATTCCTTCATGCAGGTATAGAAAAGGTTACAAGAAAACACAGTTTGATAATCCCACAACATCTTTGTGAGTTACCCTGTGACAATTTTGGGAAGAATGTCTGAGATTCTCTGTAGGAAAGGTGCAGAAGCTGTACAGAAGAAATTATTTTTGTTTACACAGCGTAAGACCATAACTGTTCCTTGTTTTTTTGTAGTCAGTGGAGGTGGGGGACTTCTGTTTGCTACCTGGTTTGTTTTTGTAGAAGCAACAATATTTATTCCTTTTTCTTTTTACTTTAAGCCCTGAGGTTGGTCCAGACTGATTTGTAATGAATTATTATATGTAAGTCAATTCTATTCATAGTATTATTTCAGTGTAGCCACTGGAGATGCATTGGTGGTCAATTCTTCACTTTCTGTACGAATTCTGTTGTAACTCGAGTACAACCATACAAATGAGACAAAAAAAAACTTATAGTGGAATTCTGAAAGCTCCTCTTGTGCACAGAAAAGATGGAATATTAATTATCTTAATAGCTTAGAGAAATGTACTAGTTATTTAATTAACAGAAAGGAATTTATGAGGTGCAAGCTATGTGGGTGATGACAAGCTCTGGTTTGGATGCTCTCCCTGTTTCAGCTTCTCTTACTCAGTGATCTGTACAAGTTTGCTCACTAAGGGGAGGGTAACACAGGACTGAGAATCTGGAGCATCCTAGGCTCATACTAACACAGGTGATTTCACAGCACCAAACCAAATGAGTATAGGAACATCCCCCTTAATGGGGGTATGATGTATGCTGCAAAGGAAAAGCCTCTTTCTTCCCAGTTTGAACATCAAGGCTAGAGAACTCACGGCACATGTGTTTGTGATTGAGGTCCCTGGCTCCGTACTAAGTTGAGATCTCTTATATGGTACAGTACATTGCATTCCTAGGTGATAATTACTGCAAAGTTTTTACTGCAGCTGGTAATCCTTGCCTACCTATTGGAAAGAAAAAAAAAAAAAGAAAGGAGGGAGAAGGATCTGTGTGTTTCACTCACACTGTTAAGTATCCAAAGCAGCATGTCAAAATCAAGATGTTCCAGGACCATCTTATTTCAGTTGAAGATTTTGAGCACACCAATTGCTCATTCTTTGCTTCTGTTGTCCCTTGTCTGGCCTATTTGATCCAGGCAAAAGCCTCAGAAACATTCTTTCTCCAATTGGACCAAAATAATGGTAATTTTCAAGTTTGTGGAGCCATATGCTTGCATAAATGTCTTAATAACATTCTTTCATTAAGGACCACTGGGAATAGGTCATAACATCTGTGAACTTCATTATTAATCTATGTAAAGGGTGGCAGATAATTCTTAGCAGTATATCCAGTAGGTACAGATGGGATAGCCTCTGAACCTGTGGACAACAATATGGACAACTGGACAAAGTATTATTTTAATACTATCTGATTACAGTTATTGGACATTCACAGTACAGAAGGACCAGTCTATGCCCAAAAACTCACACAGATTTGTAGTGATATTTTGAAACACAGATATGTGGACAATAAATTGTGTATTTTGTTCTGAAAGAGGCTGAGAGCTAATGGCACATCACTGAATCACAATTCACTGCTTTGGCTACTGCTGCAGAGCTGGAAGAGCTGGCTGTTCTTTAAAGCCCATTACTGCGTTGGAAGTGGAAAGTTACTGCGTGAAGTCCTACATGATGAGTTGCAGAAACCACCTGTCCTGATTTTATTAAAAACAAGTTTATCTTCTAGTGAATTTGCCGGCTAGCTAAAGCCTTCTTATTAGCTGCATTTTCCCAAAAGCTACACAGGTGTTTTGGCAGACATAGCAACGGAATGCGAGGTCACTGGTAAGGACGGATGTACTTCTCGCAGGAGGGGCAACGAGAAACAGGCGACCAAGAAAACTGACCAATTGAGTATACCATCCCATTCACGTGATACTTCATAGAAAAGTAGGAGATCACGAGGATCTTGTCCTTTTTTCCTTATGGCGAACATTAGGAGAGGACCTTGCGAGTCGTCCCTGCAAGCTGAGGCCTAGTGACAGACTGAATCCAGTTCTGGTTGGCTGCAGAGTCCAGTCCAGGACTTCGGGGTCCAACTCTGCATCTGCCGGAGCAGTTGCTGGGACTTTCAAGATCGGTTTTGTATATTTTGAATTATTTTCTCTATTTTTATTAGTAGCATTAGTAAAACATTTTTAATTTTTCCAACTCTCTTCTCTCTGTCCTTCTTTCTCTCCTGATCGCCTGTCCTTAGTGGGAAGGGGGGAGAGGGAAGGCCTGAAGAGGGGGAAGCGAGGGGAGAGGGGGTTAGCACTACATCTGCCATGGTTTTATTGTCACCCCGCAATCAAACCTTGACGCCACTGAAGGACATAGTGAATCAAGTCAGTTTGCAGAGGTGAGAGCCATCCAGCTGGCTTTAGATATTGCTGAATGAGAAAAGTGGCCAGTACGTTATCTCTGTACTGAGTCATGGTGGCAAATGCCTTGTGGGGGTAGTTACAGCAATGCAAGTGGATCAGCTGGCATTGTGGAGGCCAGCCTACCTGGACTGCCATATTATGGCAAGATATTGCTGCTTGCTAGAGAACCTGACTGTAAAAGTACATCATGTATATGCACAAGAGCCAAAAAGTTAGGCCACTGGAACAAAACGAAACAAACAGCAGGCCGATCAGGCTGCTAAGATTGAAGTGGCTCAGGCAGATTAAAACTGGCAACATAAAGGTGGATTATTTTTAGCTTGCTGGATCCATGATATCACAGATCATCATTGAAGAGATGCAAAATGTGGACGGACTCGTGATGGAGGGGAGGATTTAACCACAGACATCATTGCATAGGGTATCCATGAGTATGAGACATGCACTACAATCAAACAAGCCAAATGGTTAAAGCCTGTATGGTATAGGGGGCAATGGCTAAAATATAAATACGGGAGGGCCTTGCAGGGTGAACATATTATACTCTCACAAAACTGCCAAGGAAAGCACTATGTGCTTATAGTGGTGGAAGCAATCACCAGATGGCTGGAAACTTATGCCATGTCTTATACCACTGCCTGGAACACTAACCGCCTGGGCATTGAAAAACAAGTCCTGTGGCAACATGGCATCTCAGAAATAATTGAGTCAGACAATGGGATTAATTCCTGAAACAATCTCATAGACACCTGGGCCAAAGAGCATGGCATTGAGTGAGTATATCACATCCTTCATCATGCACCAGCTTCCAGGAAAATTGAATGATGCAATGGGCTGCTAAAAATTACACTGAGAGCAATGGGTGGTGGAACCTTTCAACAGTGGGATATACATTTAGCAAAAGCTACTTGGTTAGTTAACACCAGGGGATCTACCAACTGAGCTAGCCCAGCTCAATCAAAACTTCCATGTTCTGTAGAAGGGTATAAAGTCCTTGTAGTGCACATGAATAATGTGTTAGGGAAGACAGTATGGGTTACTCCTGCATCAGACAAAGGCAAACCCACCCCTGGGGGTGCTTTTGCTCAAGGGCATTGGTGTACTTAGTGGGTAATGCTGAAGGAAGGAAAAGTCCAAGTTGTACCTCAAGGGGATTTGATTCTGTGTGAGAATACACAATGATTTGAAATGTATAATGTTAATTGCTACTTAATACTATATGTAATCGTTACTATGGTTACTATAAGCCATACTAACAGTATTCAGTAAGTACCTTTCAGATTAATGAAGAATGAACTTCAATAAAACTGAACAAAATGCAGTGGCGATGGAACCAGAGCTGGCTTCAAAAACTGGTGCCCAGCAACTTCCTCGAGATTGGTGTCTTTAACTCACAGATCATGGGGATGAACTGTGCCAGATACACCAGCTACGAGTTCTGGATGCAGCATGCAACAGTATAACACCCCAGCATCACGCACCATCTTCCTTGACCTGGGAGACTGCTATGACAAATGGAACCCAAAGTCGTGGACTAAACAAATTCCATGAACTTTTGAGAGGGATTGGATGATGCCATGGACTAAGGGAATAGAATCTGTGTGCATATAGGTATATATGTGTGTATAGATAGATAGATAGATAGATAGATAGATACAGGAAAGGTGGTAGCAATTAACTGGAATGTATTGGTAAGCATGAGACCTGAGCACAAAATAAATAGTATAGAATAAGGAGTGGAATGTGTTGGGTTGGCTGGGATAAGTTTGATTTTCACAGGAAACTGATAGTGTTCAGGGTTTGGGTAGGATAGAGTTGATTTTCACAGGAAGCTGGGAGGCGACACAGCCAGGACAGTTCACCCAAACTAGCCAAAGGGGTATGTGATACCATATGCCATGCTCAGTATAAAACTGGAGGAAGCTTGCCAGGAGAGGACCTTTGCCTGGGGAATCAGTCTTTGCTCTCCAGTACAGGTGATGCTGCATGAGCATGTTTAAATGTGACCTGCAGCCAGGTGTTTGTGACCACTGCTTGAGGGATTGTTGCTCAGGAGTGGGCTGGGCATCCATTTTCTGGGTTGGTGAGCAATTGCATTGCGTATCCTTTGCTTTCAATATTCTTTCATTGTTATTAGTCATTGTTTATCTTTTCCCTTTTGCTGTTCTGTAAAACTTTTTATCCCAATCCATGAGTTTTACCGTTTGTTTCTGGATTCTCCTCCCTATACCACCAAGCAGGTGGAGGGGTGAGGAGTGGCATATTGTCCTAGTTGCTTGCTGTTACTAAACCAAGACAAACACTTAAGTGCTAGGAACAATGCTGTTAATCCTGCTTTATGTTATTATTTTGTGTTAAGTGAAATTAAATGTCTCCTGTAATTCAAACAAGAGGATGGAGGTTATTGACATTTTTCTGTCCTATTTCTTTCTTTGATAGATGTTTCCTTCTTCCCTTGCTTCAAACTTATTGTCTATGTCTTGTGTACCTTCTTACCTTCAGAAGCTGCCAAGATATTTCCTAATCAATGGAGGGGTTATTTTTTTAAGAGATAATGCAATAATGCTTTTTTTTTGGTTTGTTTCCTTTACATCTCACACTTACATGGCCATGATGTTTCACCTGTTTTTAAATTAAGCATTGGTTTTATGTTCATGTGATTATTCAGTGCCTGCTAATTCATTCCTTGAACTCACCAGTCTTCACTAGCTGACTTGTAGTAGAGCAGCTCTGATTAGGTTTCAAATGAGGAATCTGATACATAAATTTTATTTTCTGGCTAAATTTCTGACTGAGCTACACAGTTCCTGAGCAACTGTGGGTAATTGACTAAACCTTCCCCAGAGCCTTGAATCCCCATTTGTAAGGCTGGTTTATATTTTTTCTGTCTTATAAAAGCATTCTGAGGATAACATCAACAAAGATTTCATGTAAAGTCATTGACAAAGCACCATAAGTAGCTTTAGAAATATCCCAATTATTCCCCAGTGAAATGTGGCTAAACACTAAGTACATTTTGGTATTTCTGTGTTATTTTGAAAAGCTTGTATTCGTAATGCTTGATGCTTTCTTTTTTGTTTGATTATGCTGACCTTTGGTTTTTCAATGTGCTTTTATTACCTAAATGCTGACCAGAGTTATTTTCTTTCACTGCACATTCTGCAAGTATCTAGAATATGCAGCCACACCATATTGTCCTGGAATTAGTTTTTTGTATTCTCTTGGTCAAGTTCTTTTTTCTATTGTTTTTATTGTATTTTTAGTATTTTATTTTATTTTGGTAGTCAAATTAGTGAGGGATTTTATTACACCTTTCATCTCATTTGCTATTGAAATATCAGCTGAATTTTAAGAAAAAAACAAACTTCTAAAATGGAGCTTATATAAAAAAACTATATGGATTATACTATTTGGGATCTACTGAAATTATTTTTTTTCCACTTATTTCACAAAATTACTTTCAGAATGAGAACAGCTGTACCATTTTGCATAGTAGCAACCCATAGTTTCTAAAAGAGATATTTGACTTGCTCAGAATTTGGATGTGAGGTTTACAAAGCAAACTCAGGAGACAATGTGCCATTCTTTCTTTTGACTAAAGTGAATGCTGCTGCAGATTCAGTTCCTGTGGGCTTTAGAGGTCTGTTTTGTGTAGCAGAGTTGCTTCTCGAAATCAACTTATTTATGAAAGGGGTTAAAATAGCATGGGGGCTATTTTGTCTCATGACACTGATAGAAATTTCCTAGAGTTCTACCTCTATCACTGTTGCAAAGACCTCAGCAGGTATTGCATCTGTAGAAGCTAAAGATGTCTGGAGCTCAGTGGTGCATCTTCACCTCCTGACTATGGAAAGCAGAACAACCCCAAATCCCTACAAATGACCTAGTTGTGTTAGTTGTGTTGCGCCTTTACTGCCTCTCTGTAGAATAGGTTTAAGTTCCTGGGAGGAAAATATGAGAGAGAACTTGAGAATTAAACATCACTGTAAAAGAATGAAGTGAGGATCTTGAGAAACACTGGGCACTTTTAGTTTGTCTGTGCCCAAACGAAGTAACAGAAGCATAAGACTGAAATCAGGGTACGAAGTGAATGGGAACAAGGCTCAGACTGTGTATTAAAGAAAATCTTGATTACAGTCATCATTCAAATGTTGCAAAAAAATAGTGGAACTGGAGTTCTGCCATTAGGCTTAACACTGTAGTGAGCTGCAAATTGATACAATGACATTTGGAAGGAATTTATTTACTATCTAGATAGCCATGAAAGAATTTTACATCATGTTTTGCTGAACAACACAGTTTAGATGACTCACATTTTCAAAAAGATTGTGGAATTTTGTGCATTCTGCTAGAGAAAGCCAAGGCACAGTTTTCAGAAATGTTCTGTCCCACTAACTCTGACAACATTCACTTGTCAGAGGTTCTAAAATCAGGCATCTTGAACCAGCAGATTAACATATGAGCTACCTCAAATTTGTTGCTCCTTTGAAGATCAAGTACTCTTTTTTTTTAAAAAAAAATAATAAATAAATAAATTTTTAAAAAAAACCTGTTTTCTTCTTTGTCTTCCTTAAAAACCTGAAGAGTTCATATCTGGGAAACTGGCATGACAGAGAAGAATCTTGTTGTTCTAAATTATTTGGAATAACATTATAATGTTGGTTGATAAAAGCATTTCTTTTATGATCTTTACCACACTATCAGTATTTACAAGGTCACATTACAGCTCTTCGGTAATCAAAAATACCATTATTTCTGTGAGAGATTTCCTATGTATTAGTCTCTATTGTACTGTCATGACAGGTTTAAGTTAGTGAAGATTTACTCTTAAAATGATCAGTTAATGCAAACAGACATTGCTAGAAGTAGCATGCAGTTCTAAATTTGCAGAATCAACCATGTGTTACGCAAGAACAGCAGTGATGAACAACCTAAAGACATAAGAATGTGCACAAAAGACAGTATCAGGTTTGCACCTACAAAAGCTTGGATATGTAAAAATGACATTTTCTTAATGTATTTTTACTGTTATAATTTTATTTTGCTGTATGGAATAACAAGAACTGCTTAGCCTATTACATTTATTAATGTATAAGTGGAATTTGTAGTTGGAATATATATAGATACACATATATCCACACAGATCTCAAATATCCATATAAATATTGTAAAATTATGTATGATACATTATAGACCAACATAATTTATTATTGTTAACTACATTTTATTGAAAACAAAAGTCATCTCACTGAAGCTGATTTCAAAGCATTATTCACATAGACTGCTCCAAGAAACGTCACAAATGACATGATGCACTGAAGAGCAGGCACTAAATGAAGTTCTTCTTGGCTGACAAATGTCTCCATTTAATTTACTCAGAGTAGTTTTAAGTCCATTGACACTGACAAACCTAAATTGTGTTTTAATAAAGATAATGCTTTCCACTCCCAGGAATATAGATGTTCTAGGAAAAAAAAAAAAAAGAAAAGGACATGTGAGCGCAAGTAAAAGTGATGCATTCAGCTGTGAGAATATAAGTACGCAGAGCCAATAATATAAGGTGAGTCACAGCACTCAACTACTATCTGGGCTGACTTATAGCCAGGCAGCATACTAGCAATTTCAGTCAACGGGCAGTTGGAGGTGCAGGGGCACAACACCCTTGAAAATGAGGGTTTGGATCGCCAGCTAATCACCCAGAAACTTAATTTGGTGGACTTTTCTATGCCCACCTTATTTATTTATTCTTTTATTCATATAATTTTCACATAAAATTTGTAGCAGACAGGAGTGTACTCTTTGAAACAGCCAGTAAATGCCAGATTGTGAAATGCAACCATTCAATTCCAGTTACTTAGTAACACAGAAATATATTTTTCATTTTATAGAAATAATTAAAATTATGACATAATTTTCTTTGGTCTACTTTCTACCTCTGACCGTGTTTGCACACTATAGAGCCCTTTCCCAAGTACTAGGTAAAATGGGAGTTTTCTGTCAAAAGCACAATGGTTAGCACAAGAAACTCCCACTCCTTGCCTGGAATCTCCATACAGTCTCATTTTTCATGCTTTAAAATAATACAAATACTAAAATGAATTGCAGTGTTTCTGTGCAGACTTGGGACTAGGCCAGAAAGTGATGTCCCCCACTGTGCCCAGGACTGGGCTGTTACAGTCTACTACTCCACAGTGAGCAGAGGGGTATTCTTGGTCTGCCATTCTTCAGGTTGAGGAATTTTGGTAGGACTTTCAAAAGCACAGACATGACTTGCATTCAAGATCCTTTCCCTTATCACAAGCCACTTCCATGAACTGCTGCAGTAAATCGGTAAAACCCAGTGATCTGGAAGCATTGCTCTGCCCCTGGATGCCCAGGTGTTTGGTGTACTTGCTTCCCCCATAACTCCTAGAGCAGAGGTGATATGTGGGTCTGAAGAGTGTGGCAGTGCAGCTTGGCTGGGTGCACCATGCCTGTGTGGTGCATCACGGTGAGTCCACACGGAGTTTAGAAATAGCTCTAGGTATTCTAAAAACGCTGTCAACCCCTCTAACCAGCTTGTGTTGAGTGTTTATTGTGATAGAATTACAAAACCGACATAGCATGCGCTCTTTAAACCAGCTGATAAGAGCTTTGTGTGAATGTGCATCTTCGTTGTGCTAATTTTCAGCACACATATGGAGTGACAAGTCCAGCCTGCAGAAAAGGATCATTATGTTTGGATCTCATTGCTCCTGTTGTTTAGGATTTTGTTGGCAGAGCCTAATAATTGTTAATTACTGTTCTGCTTGTGTTTACAACACTGAACTGCTAAAGTACATGCCATTTTTCTGGGTACTAGGCTTTTACCTTCAAGTCAACAGCCACACCAGCAGGTTAGAACGGGCAGGCTTTGGATTTGCTTTCCTACACCTCACTGACATCATGATGGAAGAAGAAAAAAGCCCTTGTGGAGGGATCCCAAATTGCCACAGTTCGACTACCCTCTATGGTCTGAGGCACATCAGGCGTGAAGAAGCCACTATGGCTGCAAATGTTTCTTCAGGTATCTGGACCAGGTTGATCTGCTCTGCCACTGCTTTCCTGTTTCTCGTTACTGCTCCGCGAATTTCTTCCCTTCGGGCTCATTTCCGCGGATGATGTCCTGTGGGACAGGCGCACCCCTCCCTGCCAGGGATGCTGCTGAGGGGAGGCCGAGGCCGACGAGGGGAGTGCGGAGGAACCCCCGCCTGTGGCTCAGACCGGCGCGGGGGAGCGGGGCCGGCCGCCCCGCACAGGACGAGCGCGCACCCGGGTGCGGAGGGACTCGCGGGTCGGGGGACTGACTGTCGGGACGCCACCCGCGAACTGAGGGGCGGGCGGGGGCGCGGGGCAGGCTCTGCCGGCCCGGCCGTGCTGAGGCAGCGCTGCCCGCAGCGGGTCCGCCGCCGGGGACAACGGCACCTGGGGGGCGGGGACGAGCGGCGGCGCGGGGGGGAGGCGGTGCGTCCCCCCTGACGTCACAGCGCCCCCACTCCGCCGCCGCTGTCTGGCAGCCTCTGCGAGCGGCGCCGGTGCGGGCGGGCAGGCGAGTGCGCCCAACACCGCATCGCCCTTCGGCTGCGCTCGGCTCCGCTCGGCTCCGCTGCAGCGCGCCGCCCTCGCCATGTCGGTGGCCGGGCTCAAGAAGCAGTTCCACAAAGCTACCCAGGTACTGTCCCCGGGCTAGACCCCCACCCCTCGCCCTGGCCGGCAAGAGGTGTGCGTGGGGCGCACGCGTGGGGTGCTCGGCGGTGCAGGCTGCGGGGCGCAGTCGGGTGCGCGGTGCAGGGCTGTGTCCGGCCGTGCGTCGTGCTCCCGTGAGCATGCACGAGTGGGTTTGCACGCACGTGCACAGGTGTGCACCCGTGTGCACAGGTGTGTGGTGTTCGTTCGTTCGTGTGCACGCGTGTGCGAGGTTGAGTGGCTTTGCGCGTGTGTTGTGCACGGGTGTGCGTAAAATGTGAGTGTGCACGGAGGTGCGTGACTATGCACGTGTGTCCGTGGTGCACAGATGTGCGTGGTTCGTGAGCGGTTCACAGGTTTGCATGGACGCGCAGGAGTGTGCATGGTGCGTGAATGTGCGCGGGTGTGGGGGTGGGTCTGCACGGATGTCCACGGGTTTGTCTGAGTGCGAGGTTTTCCGTGGGTGCGTGGGCTACACGGTACATCGGGCCAGGGCTTTGCCGTCCGGCCGCATCTGTCGCCGGCCCCCCCGGCCCCGGCCGCGCTGTGGCAGGCGGGCAGGTGCTCCCGGGGTGCGGGCGCGGGTCTTGGGCAGCCAGCGCGGGCACAGAGAGGGCTTCGAGGCAGCGGGGGTGGCCCCTGGGGCTGACACCCGCCGTGCGTCTCGGACCTTCTTTACAGAGAGCTGTGCCCTGTGTGTCTATTGGCGTTTCCTCAGCCTGACTTTTTACATCAGCAATAAACATGACCTTTTTTTTTATTTTTTTTGGTTTCTGGCTCCCGAATACAGAGAAAATCTGAATAATAAGGTTTGGTCCTGTTGCTTTAGGCATGGTGTGATATTGAAGGAAGGTCAGGATTTACCAGGCTTCAACTTGCTTCACCAGGCTTCAACTTGTTTCATAACACAAAATCTCTGTGTTACAGTCCATGAGGACAATTTCTGAATCAGGTTCTGACTCAGCGTGCTTTGGGAATAAATCTAAAATGGTTTCACAGAAGTCTGGGAAATTTATTTGTATTTAGAGGTTTAAGATCAAGACCACTGTAATGTGCTTTGCTTTTTTTTTTTTTTTTTTTTTAGCCTTAATACAAAATCCCTGGTTATTTCCTGCTACTTGTCATTGCAGGCATCTCCAGGTAGCAGTCTTGGTCACTGTAAGCAGTCTGTAGGTACTGCCATGCAAGATACAGCAGCTGTTAAGCTTTTCAAAACCTGTGTTTTTCCCTTTCTTATCCATCTCATATCTTTTGTCTCATTTCTTGTTGCACTGTGAGGAAATATTATTGAAAGAATTACACCTTAATCAGGAATTTGTCCAAATTCTGATTCTTAATGCCTTGCAATTACACCAATGCCTGTTACGAATGCAATGGGATATGTCAAGTCCTGCATGGGCCCGTGCAAGCATTCAGTGACATTGTGTCTCACCTTTCATACCACATTGTGCTGCATCACTGGTGAAATAAGCTTCACAGAAACCTGCTGTACTCACGACAGATGCGGTAAACAGCAGTTAAGGGTGCCTGAGCCCATCCTACAGCGCCCATCTGCTGCTGCTAGTTTGTTATTTCTCCCCCTGCTACCTACATTGCTGTCAGAAGCTCAGAAATCATCATTGCTGCACGGAGTTCTGGTACCAAAAATGATAATTACAGTGTCTGTGTCATCCACATTTAAGAAGTAGGCAAGATGAGGTGCACTTTTTAATAATAGAGGTCTCAGTTCTCTATTATTGTGAGTTAATGAGTATGCCTCTGCAGCAGCGGACCTAAACATCGTTTTTGGAGACAGCATGGTGTGAAAGGTCTGTGCGTGCTGGTCTGTCCTTCAGATGACACTCTCACACTGATTGTCAGCAATACTTTCATTTAGAAGGAAGGGTTTTAGCTGGCTGGAATCAAAATATTAAGTTTCTGATGACAGATTTAGCACCCTGACATCAGATGACCCACGGATTTTTGGGCCAAGTCTTGACTTCCACAGATTGTATGTAGGCCATGAAGACACATTCATGCATGAGAATGACTCATAAATAGGTTGCAAGTCTGATCTGTTTATTGGCTTGTTTTCAGTATGAGTGAGAAATCCAGGATTTAGTCGTGCTGACCTTACTCTAGGGAGTAATCTGTTTGCCTAGGGATTAATCCCCAGGTGAAATATGGATTAACATTGCCTGTATGAATGAAGCTTTCCAGATAGGACCAAACAAATTGAAAGTTCTAAAAATTCTGAATTTTTCCTTTGCTTCTCATTCATGGAGGAACTTGTGCATGATGTGGTGTCATAAGGGAGTCCTAAATGATACCAGGAACAATTTTATGTTATTTCTCAGGTTATTGTGTCCTTTAACCCAGTTCGATATTGTAAAGCCTTGAAGTTTCTCATTTTGTTTCTTTCTATCTTTAATGCTGCTATTCTTGTTGTAACATAAATACCACTTATACACATGGAGTTTATGATACGAGCATACAATATTATTAATACAAAGTGCAGTTCCAGTTAGAAGTATAAAGCTTTGTGGCACAATTTAAATGTTATTTAAAAGTTTCCTTTCATCTAGAAGTAAGCTGCTTTCCATAGCACAACTTAAAATTATGTGGCTTACATGTTTGGATTGTTTTATACAATGTAAGCATTTTGTTTTCATTCATCATTTTTTGACTTGTAAAATATCAGACTAACCTGCATGAAACAGTACCATTCTGTTTTTTAATAGAAGCCATGCTGAAGAACTTCATGCCTGTCAAATTCCATGCACCAACTGCAACAGCAGTGAGTCACTGAAAAGCAAGAGGAAGCTTTGCTCATTTTAGAATTAATGCAGCATTCACTCTTTTGCCTTTCAGAAGAACTTCAACGTTTTTACCTCTGTGCAGCTTAAGTTTAGAAGTAATATTCCTGAGTTTGTAAGAGGAGAGTGAGCCTAGAAGTCGTGACATTCATGCAGAATTACAAGATGTTAAACTGACAAGTACAGAACTGGTTAGAATATTCATTTACTGCTATTATCCCTAAAAAGGAAAAGTAGCCCTATTTGAATGTTAACTGTGCTGCTGCAAATCTGTCCAATGTCCTGGAGCTAAGCAGATTGCTCCAAAGAGTGTTTTTCCAGAAATGAGCAACTAAATGTTGTGCCACCAAATGGTCCCTTTTTATTAAGGCATGCAGACTCTGCCATTAGTGCTATGTCAGTGTGACTGAGAGACTGTTGCTTCCTGCAGGTTTATGTACAGTTTTAAACCCACCAGAATCATTTATGGATGATACAGATTTGACAGTCTGGGTCATTTGAATGATTATTTTAAAACAGCACAAGCTTTGTTTCCACATGACTACATTCATTCTGCAATATGGGTCTTGTGAGCCACAGTCAAAACTAAGATTTCAGAAAGTAAGAATTTCGTAAGGAATGAAATGAACAAAAATGCTGGAAATGGCCACACCTGAGATTCCCCTGCAAACCAGTGAATACACGTGACTGCCCATAGCAGTCTGAATGTGGTGATTAGAACCAAAAGGCCTGTGATACAATTTCTTTTCTACCACTGTATTCTGCTTGTATGATAAAACATGATTTAATTTGCCTTAACACCAAGGCAAAACTAACCAGCTGATACAGTTTTATAGAGAAACACATTTATTACTGAAAGACTTCCACTCATAGCTGTCAGTAGCTTGTTTCATGCCTTGACACTGAGGTGGAAAGTAGCATGCTTCTCTCATTAATAAAGCAGCTTTGTGCACAGTGAGAGATTGACCCTCATGTTCAATGAGAAGCAAATGAGGCTGCCACCTTGCTATTTTGTTACCCATGTAGCACAAAATCCTGTCGGCTTCCCAGCGATTCTGCATTGATTGAAATCTGTCTGTATAGGTTCATTTGCAAGAAAGAACACATTATGGTTGAGGCAGAGTTTGAAAATGTTGATAATGTGTTTTGAAAGTGTTCTGGAAGAGTGTCTCCTTATTAGCATGGATCCAGCAAATGTTCTGAGTGTCTGAATCACCATAAAATTGTGACTGGTTCAATTGACATGAGTGTGAATATGAGTATGGTGGAAATTCATCTCCTTGTCAAATGTTTTTGTATTGTCATTCATCTAGATGACTGTATTTTAAATTCCTTGGTTAGAAATATGTAAAATATTTTTAACTGAGATGGGGAAAGCAATCCTTTATGCACAACATGTTTTCGACACTTGCTAAATTCTCAAACTGCAACTAACCAATTGTTAACATTCCTTTCATATTGACAGGGAATGTGGACAGTGATGTGTTAATACAAAAATTTTCCTAAATCCCCATCAAGTTCCATATTAATAATGTGTTACTGACTGTCCTGCGGTGTTGAGTGGGACCTGTGTGTGTTTGCCACCTTGGCTTTTCCAGTGAAAGCCCCTCACTTGTCTTCTCCAGCTGACTGTGATTGAAGCTGGGCTCACACTGGGTCTGCCTGTCTCCTTCCATGTTTCCTCTCACACCCACCCACCAAATTATCGTCAGTTCTCATGTATGTAAAGTTATGTATGTGAGCCAATCTGGGAAGCTGGACAATTCTCTATTGTTCTGAGTGTGGCTGCTGCGCTGTGTGTTGCTTCTGTTGGACATAAAGAGCTCCCCTTCTTCTGTAGTGTGGAAACTTGTGAGCAGGTGGAGGATGGGAAAAAGAGCCATTTGCGGGGTGCTGTTGCTCTGAGGATTGTGTCCAGCCAGCTATTAGAAACCTCTCTTCAAGAGCTGTGTAGCTGTGGCAGTCTGTTGGTTTCTCTCAGTGCACAGTGGTACATTTTGAGATCAAGGAAAGGGAGGACATTTTTGATCTGGGAATAAAGACTATTTTTAGAAAAAAATATTTACTTAGCTGTGGAGGGGATTATTTCCACAGCAGGTAGGAACATTCCTTCTGTTTGTGCACTGTAGCTTGATTGCCAGATACAGAATTCACGTTTGGCACCATTCCCAGGTGTCCTTTTATTGATATTACATAATTGAAAGGGTGAAAAATTGACCTTAATCTGAATGGTGATTTAGTTGCATACTGTGTAACCCTTCTGAGTTGCTGATGACCTACCCACTCTGCTCTGGTTTCTAACCCTGTTTCTAAATCTTACTGAAAGAGCTGCTGTTTTGTGTACAAAAAAGATAATGGTTTGCTTTTGAGGGAAGATTTCTCAAGCATCTGTTACTGCAGTATCCTTTCACCTGATATATCCAGTTCCTACTTTTATGTATGTAAGTATAAATAAAACTGGAACACTGATTGACACCTGTCTGCAGTTTTTCTCCCAGTGGTCTGTGGAGGCAAATAATATGTGTGAATGCTATGCTCAAAACACATCCTGTGTGACATTTTTCTTTTATACTTTCATCTTCACTGGAAGTATTACACAGCAAGGAAGAACTGGCTGCTCCTGGTCATTCATGCAAAACAGCGTTTTTGAGATTTAAATGTGCCCTTGTGACTGGCATGCTAATTGACAGCATGCTTCATGAAAGTGCTGAAGCAGCATAAATCCATTTAACTGAAGCAGATTTTGCAGAGGTTACTGTGCAGAGGGTTCTGCAATTTTATATAGCTGTCAAGTGCAAACGTAAGGTAGGTGCTGGGGTGGGCTCACTCGTTTGTTGTGGAGGGCGTGAGGTCGAGGAGCTTGAACAGTGACTGTCATGACCTGGCAGTTTGCCAGTGAAGCCTTTGACTTTAAAAGCTCGAAAGGAAGGAAGGAGATGAAAATCTGCTTGCACGCCACAAGGAGCTGTTGCAGGTCTGTATGTATGTCTGAAGTGAAATTGTGAATGGGCAGTATGTGGTTGGAAGTGCCCTAATGAAGCAGGCCGGTGGCTCTCAAAATCTGTGGTACCTCAGCGGCAGCCAGAGCATCCTTCCAGCACCCTTTTCTCCTGGAACTGAAAAGGCTTGCTTTTTGCTGCTTTCCAGCAAAGTCTGTGACTCTGGTCCTCATTTTCTTCTCACTTAGTCATCCCTGGTGGACAATGGTGGTGCTGATTCTCTCTTAAATATAGGGAGGTATGCAGATGAAAGAAAACTGAGCTGCAGCGTGGCATTATTATGATCTTTGCCACAACAAAATTGCCTAGCCTTCAATGATTATCTAATCCTGCACTTAATCTTGGAGACCAAATAGTAGCTTTTTTAAAACCTGAGGTCATAGCACACGTCAACCTGCAATAGAACTGATAGGAATTAAAATAACCTTTTTGTTTCTCCAAACACAGAGAAAAAAGATGGAAATTAATTTTTACTGTGCTATAACACTATTCACAAGCTTTCTGTTTATGGGAAAAGAGAAAACAAACTAAACAAACCAGCGAATCAACTAACCAGAAAGAAGTAGCCATTGGAGTTCAGCATAATTTCAATCTGTCTCTGGGTGGAAACCAAACCACTGTGGCAGACCTGGACAGAATGGTTCATGGATATGTAGTTGTAAATTATGTAAAGCTGATGATGCCCATGATGGAACCATATCTGTATAACTGAATAGCAGTTAAAAAAATTTCCAATTTTATGGACTGAAAGTGGGCTGAAGTTGTTGTTACGGTATCACGTGGGTCACACTGAGGGGCAGCAGTTTGCTCTCAGCTTCCTTCCTCATCACCATTCCCCCACCAAAGAAGGGGTGTTATTTGATCCCAGCAAAGGTGCTGCTGGGGCAGCAGCAGTGTAACCTTGATCATGGCAGCCTGTAAAGAAGGCTTGGTGTGATGCCAGAGGAACTCCTGAAATAACGATACATTCAGCCACTGGTTCGGCTAACAGACGTGTCACCAGGGTGAAGTGACTGATGAAGTGTATCCACATCTGTTTCAGGATAGGTGCCACTAGATGGGTTCTTTGTCCGTGAAACAGCAAGTGTCATATTGATGTAATTTCCATTGGGCTGTGTTTTGGTCGTTTGTCCCTTGGGTTTGTTACCGCTTTGTCAGACTGGGATGATATACTGAATCCTTTGTTAGCAGAAGTTCTGAAACAGAGAAAAATGTTGGCTTCTCCCTGCCCGCTCCTTTTTCCCTCAACGGTGATGGCAGAAAAGCACCTTACAGTGTTAAAATGTTTATATCCTCCCCTGCCGCCTTCATATTTTTGTGGATTTCCATTTGACTTTTTAATAATTTTTGTTATTTATTTATTGATCAATTGTTATTTTTTTGATTGCCTAAATTCCAGTTATTGCTGGCTGCAAAAGGTCTTAAAATGTGAAAACAATTTATCTAAACATTTTGAAACAGGGCTTGTTTTTCACCTTTGTGTTAAGAAATGTGATTAGTTTTGTGCAGTTAACACTGAGATCCCAATTTAATTTCCATTTAAAAGTATCCTTTAGCACTGGACATAACTTCTGCTTCTATGGGCAAGAGTGGCACCGCAACAAAGTAGGGTGATAACAGAACACGTTGCAAGTTGAAGTGCGTTTTATTTCTTTTTTTCCCCAGAAAGAAGATTCTCCTGAAAACTATTATTGATTTAATCTTTTGTGACTTTCAGTAGACAAACAAGACTTCCTCTTTTGAGCTGCACTAGCCAATTAGATATTTTTGCTGGCTTTTTTCAAGTGTTTACAATTTTCAGCCCTCAAGGTATGTGCCAAAAAATCATTTTCATGCAAAATCATTTTGGATGCAGCAAACCAGTTAATAATTCATAAGGTATAAATGTCAAAAATAGTGTTTGTCTTTCCAGATGAGTCACTTAGAGCTCGTCTGTCTTGGAAAGTTATGGCATCATAATCTAAGGACTGAATTTGAAGTGCTGCAATTTTATGAGTATAACTCTACAATGAATGGATTTATTTCTGCCAGTAGAAGAACAGCATTTCAATTTAATTGGCCTTGTTTGTAAAAGGATCTGAGGACAGCACACTTAACCCCATCCTTCCATGGGAATGAGAGTGTTTGCATAGAA
Source organism: Columba livia (assembly GCF_036013475.1). Taxonomy (NCBI): domain Eukaryota; kingdom Metazoa; phylum Chordata; class Aves; order Columbiformes; family Columbidae; genus Columba; species Columba livia. The sequence continues at coordinate 65,152,820 of NC_088642.1, forward strand.
CTGGCCAAGGCATTAGTGATGACCAGTTATTGTATTTTTCTCAACTAATCGAGATTTATGTTTCTCTAGGAGTGCTATCTGAAGTTAAACTTGGGTTTTGCTCCAGTTGAAGTGGAAGAAGGTTTCAGTGTTTAGGAGCCAGTCCTAGATGAGTTTTCTGTTGGTTGCTTCATCCCATTTCTTGTGTTGGCCAGGAAGAGGTGGAATTTGATTTTACTTTCTACTATTATGAAAAGAAGAAAGAACTTTTAGAACAGAGCTGAGGCATAAGGAAAGTTCAACAATACGCAGACATTTTCAGGAGCCAAGATGTTTGAATGGGGAGATGTACCTTGACATGCAGAATAACCACACATACACATGGTTTACTGATTAGATTCCCTCACCTAAGGAGCCTTCCACTAGCATCAACAAATGGAAGTGTTTCTCTCAGGAAGGATGGCTGGATCTTATGGTACCTCTGTTATTTGTGGTCTAAATAATTTTTTCCAAATATGACCATATTACTCTGAGGCTGGTGAGGAAATCTTTTGTTTTCCACAAAAGTGCTGAAAATCAACTTACCATAGATGAGGCAAATCCACCACTGTTGGAATTGGACATAACTGTTGCAGGCAGTAGGTGTATACTGTATACATCTGGCCTGTCTTAAGTATAGACAGGTAAAATGTGAGTTTCTGGATGCGAGGAATACTTAACTGCTGACAGCAGAGGCAAACTTATATAGTTCTGAAATGAATAACGTAGATCTTTAACTTTTTTATACAGAAAAATTTTCCTCTCTTGGTTTTGTCTGGTTTGTTTTACCTGTGTAAGCTGCTTATGGTAGATTGACCTTGGCTGGATGCCAGGTGCCCATCAAAGCTGCTGTCTCTCTCCCCTCCTCAACTGGACGGGGAGAGAAAATATAACAAAAGGCTTCTGGGTCAAGATAAGGACAAGGTGCCTTAAGACACCTTCTCTCCTCTCCTTCCTTCTTCCTGGGCTCGGCTTCACTCCCGACTCCTCCCGCTGCATGGTGCTGGGGGATGGGGAATGGGGCTTAGGGTCACTTCATCACACATTGTCTCTGCTGCTCCTTCCTCCTCACACTCTTCCCTGCTGCAGCTTGGGGTCCCTCCCATGGGAGAGAGTCCTCCACAAACTTCTCCACTGTGGATCCACCCCATGGGCTGAAGTTGTTCACAAACTGCTGCAGTGTGGGTCCTTTCCACAGGCTGTAGTCCTTCAGGAACAGACTGCTCCACTATGTCCCCATGAGGTCACAAGTCCTGGCAGAAAACGTGCGTGGGCTCCTCTCTGTGCAGCTCCACAGGTCCTGCCAGGAGTCTGCTCCAGTGCAGGCTCTTCATGGGGCCACAGTCTTCTTTGGGAGCATCCACCTGTGCTGACATGGGGTCCTCCACAGGCTACAAGTGGGTCTCTGCTCCACCATGGACCTCCCTGGGCTGCCGGGGGACAGCCAGCCTCACCGTGGTCTGCACCATGGGCTGCAGGGCAATCTCTGCTCCACCACCTGGGGCTCCTCCTGCCCCACTTCTTCACTGACCTTGGTGTCTGCAGAGTTGTCTCACATATTCTCACTCTTCTTTCTGGCTGCAGTTGTACCATTTTCCAACCTGCCTTCTTAGATATGTTATCCCAGAGGTGCTAACACCATCACTAAATGGCTTAGCTGTGGCCAGTAGCGGGTCCATCTTGAAGCCAGCTGTCACTGGCTCCGTTGGACACAGGAAACTTCCAGCAGCTTCTCACAGAAGCCATCCCTGTAGCCCTCCTGCTACCAAAACCTTTCTTTGCACACCCAATACACTGCTACAAAAAGGGCACACAGCAGCAAAACTTTGCATGGTAGAAATGGGATTCTCTTACTAAAGTAAGAGCCACAAATACCTGGTATCAAAAGGTACGTATTTTGTTTTCTTTGCTTTGCAGTGTTGTAATTCAAACTAATTTAAGTCAGGGTGAGTTAGGACCTGCCATTTTCACAGATGACACATCCCTCCTCAAAGGTCTGGATTGGCACATTTCAGAATGGCTGCATTTTGATGGCCAAGAACCTGTTATTTTTGAAATAGACTGTAGAGCTTTTGGTGTTCTCCAGGGAGTATTCTGTTTTTTATTTAACTGTAAAGATGGGTGGGAGTAAGATAACTGAAAGGAAGATGAATGAGCATGAAAGAGTGAGGATTCCTCAGCAGGAATCCTTGAAAACTGAGCAGAGGCAAGTTCTGTGTGCCAGTATGTACAGACAACTCTGACTAGAGGCATAAAAAATGTCAGGCCTTAGTGAGTGAAGCGAATACTTGGTGTTTCCATCTTGATAGCCTGCTGTAGCCAGGATCCTCAGTTCCTGATCTAGACACTGTGATAGTGTGTATTGTTCCAGCCCAGGAGAAATGATGAGAACTGTTCCCAAAACACATACAGCCTAAATAATACCAGCAGACGTCAGCATGGATTTAATGGTGTCCACCAGTATATGTGGAATGGAACGTGGTTAAGGAGGGGAAAGGACAACATTGATTCTAAGATGAGGACCCCATCTGTTGTAAATTTCCTGTCTCATGGGGAGAAAGAATAAGGAAAAGGAAATACTTCCCTGCTGCTCTGGTTTGGACATAGTCTTCTAACAAAAACTGCTGGACATTCGCTGAAAATAAGCTGTCTGTGACTCAGGTGCTTGTTCCTTCCCTAGGGAGAGTTTGCTGTCCTGAGCAGAGCACTGACTCCCAAAACTTCTGCTAGATTTTGGTCAGTAACGTGCACGTTTCAATCGAACCTTTCACTGAAGTGCAAAACTGTCCTGGGCAGAAGCTGAGCTCTGTGTTAGTGTATTCCTGGGGCTTCTGCAGCCTCGTGACGTCTGCGCCGTGAGTGGCTGAAAATAACCTGGCTGGGTCACAAAGGCAAAAGGCAGTAACAGATTTACTAGCTATACAGATGTGGGGCTTTTCATGATTAAAGGCAAGATTGCTCCAGTTTGTCTTGCTTCTCCATAACCCTGATGCAGGGAGAAGACTTTGTTGCCTTAATGAGATAAAGCATTGCTGCAGACTGAAAGATAAGAGTTCTATTATATCTTTAGTAAAGGAGCTATCCTTTTGCTCAGTGCTGCTCAGTGCATAGCATAAGTGACTAAATTATTTATCCTCCTTCCCCATATCACTGTTAATCTCTGGACATATGTTTTGTGATTCAAAAGATCTAGAAAGCCTCAGCTCTGATTTTATTCCTTGATGAACATTCCAGATGTAGTGGCCAAGAAAGCAGCTGAGTATTCTTGGGTTGAGTTTCTGACTGGGCACTACTGGTACCACTGCAGAATCTAGTTTAATAATAAAATAAGTTCCTGAGATAAAACCAAATTGGAATGTGACTGGACTTGAATTTGAAAATATAGGAGAAGATTCAATGATGTCCAAGGACTGGCCTTATTTTCATTTCTGTTGCTGTAATTTTGGCTCTATTAGGGTAATTGCTGACTCGCTCCTCTCATCTTGAGAACAAGACCACTTCCCAAGTCATACATTAAAATCAGCTGTATGGGATTTCTAGCAACTTTTATGAAAAGCAGGCAGTCTTCCTGAGCAGATTTGGAAGGTTCTCTAGAGACATGCAGATACGATGCTGTTACATCTTGTTCACTTGCATTCTGTGAAGCACTTTTTCTCTCTCTTCTTACATAGCACATCGGAGCAAGGGAGATTTGAAAATGTAATGAAGCTGCAATAGAACAGACTATTGTATTTCCATATTTTTTCCATTTTTGTTTGCGGATTAACTACACTTCTGTCCAGGGCAACTTCGTCATCTACAAGAAGTCAAACAGACTCACTGCTGTAGACTTCTTTTTCCCTGTTTTCCTCCTGATATTTCTTTCAAACCTTTGTAAAATATTACTACTGAGAGCTGTATTTCCTTTAAATTCTATATTCATTTTCTTGCAATAAAAATAAATTTGGGAAGGTAAATCAAGCAGCTGGGAAATAAGCCACACATGCCAAATGAGCTTTTTGTTAAGGAATGAAGACCAGGTCAGGAGTATGTGTAACAGCCCTGTGGATGGCTGAGCCAGAGGCAGAACCTGCTTGACTTAGGGCTTTAGAGAGCATGTGAAGGACCAGATAGCAGAGAGCCAGCAAGAGGAAAGAGTGGGACCAGGTGTTGACTTTGTATGCTGTGTTTTAGGAACTTTATTAGCACTACACTGAGAACAGAAGAGCATGTGGGGAAGATTATGACTCTTTGTTTTTTTCTTTGTGGGAATGTAACGGAAGACTGGTGAAGAGAATTGTAAATATGCTCAAGTGACTGCAGCTGGGGTGGAGAAAAACACATTTATCACACTAATTGTTGTTTAGCCTTGTGTGCTTGATGAAGTAGGATCTCTCTGTTTAGATAACACAGGCCTGTGAAAGACTCAGAGGCATTATTGAGCATCCTTGAAATTCCTTTTCTACTGCAAGCAAAGATCAAAGCAGTGTGGTAAACTGTGCTGGTGTGAATCCCTGGTACACAGGTGAAACCAGCAGGCTTGGTGATCTAGCAAGGACTGAGCTCTGGAGTGCCTGCATTCTCACTTGTGTATCTCTGCCCGGGTGCTTTTTTTGGGGATCCCTGAGTTAGCAAGGCAACAAAAATAAATGTACTCTTTGCATTTCATCCATGGGTTATGATTGTTTCTGTGACCTGCTTGTGTTGGCTCACACAGTGCTCTGTAATGCAACATCATGCAAGTAGTCATGGTAGGACGGCACACTGCAGGTGTCACTGTCAGAAGTCAGCATCTGGTTGGGGTGTCCATTTTCTGCCTTAAAATCTCCACTGTTGCCCTTGAGAGCGTCTGGGTTTGTGGTTATAGATTTAAGATGTGTGGTGTTGAAACTTAGCAGTGTGAATAAGCTTGGATGAGCAAATGCTAACTTGCTCCTTAGCATTCCCAGGTGAGAGCTGAGAGTGCTTTGAAGTGAGTTGCCCCATTTTTTCCTGCTCGGGCTTGCCTTGGAGCTTACCTTCTGTACATTGAGGAAGGAAGTAATTGCCATTTCTGGGTGCCCTATGCTAAGGTGTGGGGAAGACTTGAGGAAAAGATGCGTTACAGAAACTCAGTCCTGTTGTATCATAGATAAACGTGTCTCACTGACAAAAATACCCGGGGATGACTGAGAGGGTGGGGGAAGGGGGGGAGGGAAAAGAAGAGGAAAAAAATAAATGAAAGCATAGTTACTTTGTTTCCTGCCCCAACCCTTCCCAGCCTCTGCCAAGAGGAAAATCTCTGCAGTGCATGGTTCTGCAAACATTTCTCTTCCTACATCTCTGCTGCAAAGTGACCTGAAGGGAGGCAAAAGTGACTTTTGTCTCTTTTTTTCAGTGCCATCCTTTGACATCTGAGGGATTTCTGGCAGGGTTGGGGGCCTAGTTTCCTCTCCATCATCTCAATGTCACCGAGGAGCTGGGACTTAATTAATTCATTGTGACTGTAACAGATACTCCTTGGCTTTACTGAAATAATGTGTTTGGTTTGCAGACTGGAAAGGTTGGGGTTTGTTCTGATACCTTTTTTGTCTTTAAACAACAAGAGTGCTGTCATTAACACCTGCTGTAAGTTATAAACCAGCACACTATGGCTCTTAATTCTTAAATATTTAAAAGGTAGATGAATCAGTTCACAAAAGCAGAAAGTGTTATTATAATATCAAAGGTCTTTCAAGCAGGCAGTGCATAACTAAGACTTCCAAAAATATTCCCAGAATTTTGTCTCCTATTGAGACTTGTTGCAAGTGAACAATGGAGGTGACCTGGTTAGTAACAGGAGACATGCACTAATGTATGTGCTCTGTGCCTTCACTCAGCAGCAAAAAAATGTTCTGCAGAATAAATTCTGTTGTTTTGGAGTATTTTGCTGATTTATTTTATTTTGAATGTTCAGAGGTCATTTTTAACACAGCTTTTTTTTTTTTTTTTTTTTGTCCCCTAAGTGTTTTTAAAGTCTACAATCCAAATCATCAAGAGCATATTACAGAATCAAGATGTTTTAAAAATTAATAATATTGAATCCTTTTTCTTTCTTTCTCTTTCTTTCTCTTTCTTTCTTTCTCTTTCTTTCTTTCTCTTTCTTTCTTTCTCTTTCTTTCTTTCTTTTTTTTTTTTTTCTGAATTGTCTTGACTTCAGGGTTTAAATTTTTAGTTCTTTTAAGTGTAGAAACTGGTGTTTTCTTTTAACCATATCATTAGAGGACTTAAGATCTTTGAGGGGAAAACAACACATAGCAGGAGAGAGATGACAGCCATTGCAGACACCTGGCGATAATTCTTCTGAACCATTTTGTCTCCTTACAACTTTCCTCCTTTGGGAGCTGCTCCAGTTTAAAATGTGTGCCAGATCTTTCAAAGATGCATGGTTGTGCCCCTCCCTCGTGCCTTCACTCAGATTGAGTGATGTAGCAGCTAACCGGAGCTTCTGTCTATGTTGGACAGTCATACAGTACGAAAGACATGGGTCTGTAGGACAAAACAAGTGGTACAGAGAACACAGCGTTCCCCAGTGGAGGTTTATGATTTATTTTTAGTTTGATTTTGGACTAACTCTGGTCTGGTCCTGTGGACTGAATGCCTGCTAGTGGCTGAAGCACATCAGGATTTCTGCTTCAGTTTCATTCAAAAGGAATCCAGTTCACATGCTACAAGACTGCTGTGTAGTGTAGGTCATATCTAGATCTAGATCATCGTGGAGTGTGGGGATGACCATGAGATTTATTTTAAAACGTTAGCACCTGATCTGTACTGAAATGCTAATGAACTTGCAATCTGGAAAAGGTATTGGTAGTTGCTAAGCATTTATAATTTATTTGCACTACTGAAAATACTTTCACAATCCAAATGCTTGGGAAAACTGCAGAAAACAATCTGAGTCCAGGAGGGCTTTTCTATGTCATATGAATATTTAAAGTCTTGTTTTCACACAGCTGTGGAAAGCTCTCTGTTCAGCTCATGGATTGACTTGAGTTTTAAATATAGTATATTTCTCGGCTACTACGAACTGCCTTTGCAAGCAAGTGTGTAGGTAGATAAAAGAAGAAAAGCAACATCATCCACAGAGAAAAGAAATCATGTAGATTTATGGACAGAGAGGTCTGCATTTTAAGAAATGGTGTAATAGTGAACACGTGTGACAGAGCAGGTTTCTTTATCTTGAGTGCATTTTAAAGAACTAGATTCTATCTTCTGAGGCAGAGACCTCTATGGGGACTGTTACAGAGCTATGAATTAGTAAGAGGCCATTGCCTTCTGAAAAGCAGTGTGGCTAAATGTGATCTCTGGTGCTTTGGGTAACACTTGCCATGGAGAAGTATCATCTTCAGCAGATCTGAGGGAATAGGTGGCACACTATACCACTGATTGTTCATGTCTCCAAGGTTTGGATCATGCAGACCTGGGAGGCTGGCGAGGCAGCTTTTGTACTCTGTTGTGAGCTCTGATATCTGCCTTTAGTTGGCCTGAGAAGTGAAGGATCCTTAACCACTCCTTTTCTGTGCACCCACATAAAAGCAAGACAATAGATATTCACAGCAAAGCTTCCACTAGCAGTGGAAGCTTTGCTGTGAATTCCTCTCCCTGTTTTGCATCACTTTTATCTCACCAGTATGCCAGAGCTGTGACACTGACAAAACAGCTGCAAACTAGAGAGGAAACTCTGTGAATTGTTGATGTCTTGGTATGCCAAGAAGGATGGCTATTGTAAATGTGGTCCTGAGGGCAAATGTCTATTTTTTCCTGGTTCTTATTTCTGTTACATATCTCTTTGTCTCTGATGGGAGCCATTGCTCTTACGTAACCAGAGCCCAGTGAGTAGAGTGGAGCGTGATCCTGCCTTATGCCAGTCTTGCTTCAGAGGTGTGCTGTGGAATTCCTGACTTGCTAAATTGCCTAAGTGTACAGTACTGGTGAGTAATGGTACTGCATACCTGTCTCTTGTCAGTGACTCAAAAATATGTTGGTTTTAAACTACACTTTTCAGCCAGAAATAGACCTACTATTTTTCCATGACATGCCAGCTGAGATTTTGCCATTGATCAAGTATTCAGTGGGTCTGAAAGATTAATCTACACTGAGAAGGAAAAGATCCATGTAGGAACTGGAACATCTTAGATGGCCATAGAGGTCCCTGGACTCTGTATCTCTCCGAAGGGTCAAGAGGATGATATCTCCCAGACTCTGGAGGCTTCATCTTTCCGGATACTTCCAGTCAAGCAATGCACTTTGCTGGAGCCACATGGCTTGAATTTTTATTACCTTCCCATTCTTCATTTGCACTGCAGATGATTTGTTGCCTGTAGTAGGAGAAAGATGGGGACATCGTGTACCTTTATATTATTTTTAACACCTTATATTTAATTTATTTGTAGAGTTGAAGGTTTAGATGAAGGGAGTTTATTTGGAGAGGTAAATTTTTAGCATTGAGAAGGAATTGATTGTAGTTCATCACGTTTTTAAAATTTGGGCTACACTTCTTAAAGTTCTCACAAAGGGTTGACAAATTGTAATAAACACCACTTGTCATGAATACAAATTTAGTCAAAGAATTTATAGTTTTGTTAATATATGTGGTGAGAACCGTTCTCTCTTTAAACAGGTTGGGATACCTCCTGTTTAATCATGGAAGTGAAGCTGTGGGAGGCCTATGGGATATTTCTTTTATGTCTATGCTGGCCATAGCAGTCCAAGTGCAGAGGTCCTATTGCTAGTATATAAGTGAAGAAGTGCCACTCTGCAATTTTAACCAGTGTACCTACCCACAAGAATATTGTTCTCGATCTTTGAACTGGAGTTGTGGACTTCAAAAGGTTTGAAAGACAACTGGTGAGAGAGCAGTTTGAACAAACTTAGTATTTTTGACCATGAAATTGTTGGGAGGCTTTTCTTTTTGTATTATGAATTGTGTTATGAATTTGAAGAAGATAAAATGATTTTTCATGTCAGGTCTGATTGGTATGCCACAAATAATTTTGAGAACAAAAAGAAAAGCAGAAATTCAGGAGAAAAACAGTCATTACATTTTCCTCCTTTTTTAACACACCATTAGCATTCAACACTACAGAAGAAGTTACAGGAAGAAAAAAATTAAAAACCCAATAACAGTTTGCTATACTGCCCCAAAAGGACTAAAAAGAGACACTTCTAGTCCCAATTCCCTGAACAGTATTAGAGCCATGTTGTTTTGATGTATTATCTTTTATATCCATGCTCCTTAGAGACAGATTTTATTAAGTTTTAATTGTGTGGCTTCCGTGCTTTCATTGAAGCATGAGAATCGAATGGTATGGTCATGCCAATAAAATATGTAGGTAGCTAATACTTCCTGTGCATCAGTTAGATATCTTGTGTTTGGTTTAGCATGTATTTGCTACTGATAACACTGACTCTCAGAGCTCAGCATGCATTGAAACCTGAACATACCGATGAGTGAAGAAACCATTAACAGTGCTCTAATTCCTTTTATTTATGTGATGGGACATTTGTACCCCAGCAATAAGATGATACCTGGTATAGAAGTAACTGCAGCAGATACGGCATTTTACTATGTATCTCATTATATGTCTCTGCTTCTATGAGGTCAATGTGTTCTCTGAAGTCTTGCTTGGTAGGGGCTTGTGGATGTCAAAATTTTCAAGGCTGCGTGGATCTGCAGTTTTCAGAAAGCTTTTTCATTACAGAGTGTATTCATGTGAAGTGGATAATTATTTTTTTTCTTTAAATCTTTTAAAATCAAATGTCAGCTCCGTTGTGTACTGTACCGGCATGCTGCAGAAAGGACACTTGTCTGTACTTGTGCAAATAGCCTTCCTGAGTGCTCTGTTACTTCTGTTTACTTCTCATTTCGAGGGCTATTATGATTTTTTGCGTTTAAGACTTAATGGCATCACTAAGCAGCATGACAAATTATTTTGGTTCTTTAATATGAACTAAGCACTTGCAAGTGGACTTCAGCCTGAATAATGCGTTGTATTATTTCAGTGGAATTTTTGAGGGAGCTGCACACAGCAGAGGTGCAGGAGAAGCAACACAGAGATTGTTTTGCCCTCAGACTGCTATAGCTCATGCTGCAAATAACTGACGTATCCCAGTGACATCCTACATAGACAACCAGTCCTCTACCTGTGTCCTTGCTGCCCTGAGGACAAAACCAGACAAAAATAAGCGTGTGACACATCATCCTTTATATACTTCCTCAGACACTTCCTTTATACAACACTAGTCTTAGATGCATAGTTTTACAGCTCAGTTGCTTGAGTGACAGCATTAAAAGTAGCTGTGCCACTGAGACTAACCCAGCTTCGGCTATTTTTGGATACCTTGGCAGTTTTCCGCTCTTGGGGTGATGCTGTATGTGGCAATTACTCATCCTCTCTGCTGGTCCTGGTGCTCTCTCTGAAACTATGAAGCTCATATGAGCCCTATAAATTACTTCATTACGTTACTTCTTCTTGCTTTTTCACACTACTAATGTGTTTGTTTTTATAGCAGGTTTTCTGCCCACAGAACCCTCATCTTCCCTGCTAATTTCACCTCTCTATTCTCTGCAGAAAGGCCTGTGAGTCACTCTCTGCTTCTCTGCGTTTGGAGATGGATTTAAAATTCTTGAATCCAATTAGAGTCTCCCTGTAGACCTGCAAGTCTTTTTCATTTCATGTTCCTCTGCTTTACTTTTTGTTGTGGAACTAGCAATGAAATTACTGCAATGCATCCCCTATTCACAAACCTGTATAGGATTGTGTATCAAGCACTCCCAGCCATGAAGATGTGTACATTATACTTAGACAAAGGAGATAGGTGCTTTTGTGTGTGTCCATTTTTTCCATGTGCCGGCATAGGAGATATTTAGATGTATACATTCTGTCTCTCAGAATCCACAGTACCTCTTCAGGCAGAATTTAGAATTAAGTGATAGGTCAGAGAAAAGCTACTCCTACCATCTGACCAGTGCAAAATGTCTAAAAATGGTGCTTCCATTGTATACGTGTCTGCTGCAAACACAAACAAAAGGGAGAAATGTGAATACTAGCAGAAACGGCTTCAGTAAGCTTTTTGGAGCAGACTTATGCAGAACATTATCCTGTTACAAATTGAAGGATGAAAGTGGCTTCTGAAGCGGTGATTAATATTTTATGTTGCAGATCCAAGTTGCAAATGATGGTAGCTTACTGAGACAAGCAGTACTATTTTGATCTACAGCATAGTCAGCTGTGAACATTTAAAATTCATGACGTGGGCCATGATGATACTGAGAGCCTGAATTAAAAGCATGAGTTTTAAAACAATACATTTGGACTGGTTTTGTAATGTTCTTGATTTGAAGTTTTGGGTGTTCATGTTTCCAAACCATCCAGCAAGTGCAGGGGCCAAATGCTTACTTTAACAATGCATTAATCAGACATTTTTTAGTAGCTATTTTCTTCCAAGTTCTGGAGGTTTTAGGAAAATACCAAATAAGATTGCAAGATTTCGAAGTAATAAAAGCTCAGAACTTTCAAAATCAATAAAATTAATTCCTCCATAGAGTAAGTACAGTATATAGCTTTTTCTTTCCATTGTTGGTGTTGGGATAATATCCTTCCCAGCAAGTGACCTCAGCTGCTCCTCATAAATCTTGCCCTTGACGCCTTTCACCATCTTGGTTGCTCTCCTCTGGACACACTAATAGTTTGATGTCCTTCTTATACTGAGTTGCCCAAAACTTCATGCAGTACTTGAGACAGGGCTGCACCAGCATGGAGCAGGACAGTCACCTCCTTGGCTGGTCAGCAATGCAATGCTTGGTGCACCCCAGGATGCAGTTGGCCCTTTTGGCTGCCAGGGCACAGGGTTGACTCATATTCGATTTGCTATCAAGCCAAACCCCCAGATCTCTTTCTGCAGGGCTGTTCTCCAGCCTCTCATCCTGAAATTTATATGTATAACGAGGATTATCCTGTCCCAGGTAGAGAATCTTGTACTTGCCCATGTTAAAATTCATATGGCTAGTGATTGCCCAGCTTTCTAGTCTATCCAGATCTCTCTGTAAGGCCTCTCTGCCCTTGAGGGAGGCCACAGCTCCTCCTAATTTAGTATCATCGGCAAACTTGCTTAATGTATATTTTATTCCTGCATCCAGACCATTTATAAAAACATTAAAGAGCACTGGCCATAAAATTGAGCCCTGAGGAACCACACTGGTGACTGGCCGCAGCCTGATGTAATCCCATTTGCTATAACTCTTTGAGCTTGACCCATCAGTGAATAGCTCACCCAATGTATTATGGACCTGTCTGTGTGCTGGGCATTTTGTCCAGAGGATACTGTGAGAGATAATGTATGTTTTAATTAAGTACTACACATCTCCTCCATTGCATAGTATGTTTTTGACTATTTATGTTCAGAACAGCAGACCGTGAAACTTCTTCAACCAATCTTGACTATAAGAAAATTATTATTGAGTCCCCCATAAAGTTTGCTTTAAAACTCACCTCCTCCAGTTCTACTTCGTGGATTGTTTTCCCATATATAAAGCTGCAGAGACGACTCACCTGTGCTGGGTGATATCTTGACCCTGGTAGAGCAGTTTTATAAAAACAGCAGGACTGCAACTCAGTTCTTCTGCACTGGGCAGAGGGAGCCAGCTCCAGATAAATTTCACAAAATGAGCTCTGTGTGTTACAGACTCTGCCTATAGGGTGGTGTTCAGTGGCAGTGGTAAAGGTAGGCTCTACCTAAACAAGGATCACTGTACCAATATGGAAATATTAGTATATGACCCTGTCAAATTGCTGTGATTTCTTTATTAACAATGCCATTGTGATTAAAGCCACTATGAAACCCACACAAGTAAAACAAATTATAGAAGAAAAAATTGCTTTGCTACTCCTGTGCCAACAGGTTCTTTTGGCAGAGGTCTGGAGGTCAGGAGTAAAGTCAGTTTTCCAGCTAACACTTAGTTGTGTCAGGGCAGGTATGCACTGTAGATCTGCCTTAAGTGGTGGGTGTGAAGAAGGAAGGACAGGAGGGTGGTCATGTAGTGTCACTCGTGCTGGCCAGAGAGCCTGAAGCAATAATGGGTTACACCAGGCTGCAGAAGGCTGCTCAGGGGTACAGTGTCAACATATATCTTGGGGATCAACTCAGATCTCCAGGTTCTTACGGGATGCAGGGCCTGGTCTTAAGGCACTGTGCAGGTGATGAAAATGTCATGCTTCCTGAAACATTCAGTTGTGCTTTCAAACTTTTCATGTAGGCTCAAGGTTTTGATTTAAGGCTAGGAAGGCAGATTTTGATACGTTATAGTAAACAGAAGCTTGTGGGATATATATTTATACATAACATAAACGTTATTGTGTACTTATTTTCTGTAGCTTAATTCATTCCAACTGCAGAAGATGTATGGAATTTTTTAAACTCTTAAAATCCTGAGGTTTATTATTCCTTTATTGTAATACATTGTAGAAGTTTTGTTCTGGATATTTTTGGAAGGAAAATAGATTATTTTTCTACTTCAAATTCTGCACAGTGATTTTCTTTGAACTAGAATTCTCAAATAAGTTGTTCTTCTTTGAGCTACTTCTTGCATGGTGAAGAATATTCAAAACACAAATACTTTAAAAGTTTGGTGAAGACATGAAATAGTATATCCAGTGATGAGGACCGCTATGGTTGTGGTAGTGGGAATAGCTGTCTGTGATACTGAGGTAAGAGGTAGGTCAAACTGAGAGGGTTATGACATCGTCTTTCACCAGTAAATAATAATTGAACAATAGTTAAAGCCCAGTTAGTTTTGTGATATATTTAAAGAACAGATATGTTCTTGGGAGTAAGCATTCTCTGTATGACTAAATGTAATATAAGTAGATATATGTGGCTTTGTATCTTGCGAGACACTCCTGTCTTACTGGTCTTCCTCCCTGATCTTCACTGCTAAGTTCCAAATCCAGTGTTTCTTCTTTTGCTGGTAGGCCACTGGCTCATTTGTCCTGCGGAGATGGTTCTCGGTAATAACATGATGCAGGAGTAATGCTTTAGCACCAGCTATGAAATGGAGCAATTTTTGCTCAGAACTGCAAATTTTCACAAAATTTTTGTCAGGTGTTGATAGGCTGCAACATTTATCCATGGGATGTAGAGATGCAGACAAGAAGTCCATATAAGCATTTGGCTGCGGTGCAGAAGTTTCAGTTTGTGTTTGCAAGCATATTTTAAACCAGGGTTTCATTGATTGTCTGCTATTCTTTCTTAAGCAGCTTCAGTTTCTTAGAGTAGAAGCGGTTATTTAGCAGTGAAAGGCACTGAAAGCAATAAAGACATCCAGTGACACTGCAAACTGCAACCTACTTAAAAGTAAGGAGGTTATACTGTTACAAGAGCAAGGGAGTTTACCTGATGAGAAATTCTGTCCCTTCTTTCATAATGGCAGAGAGGACCACATCCTCTGGGCCTTTCCCTGAAGCCCTGATGTGGCCTTAGCCAGAAAAGTCATTTTTGATTGAGACAGCCAAGTGAGGGACCTCTCAGCATCAGGGATGCAAGTGCTAGCAGAATTACTGCCGGGGAAAAAAAGAGAAGGTGGCTTTGGTGGAGTATCACTCTGGAAAACACTGTGTTCAGGAGACTAAAACAGCCTGAAGATGAGCACAACAGTGAGGATTAGTGGGCAGTACTGAAACATGTAGCCTCACTTGTATTTGAAACCAAGTAAGAGTATTTACTATCTTTTTTTCAAGGACCTCCGGTGTGAACTCTCTAATTGTGCAAATACGAGAACTTAATTTAATTTTATTGAAAAACAGATATTGAGTAAGTAATTTCCTATAAACAATGTATTTTTTAAATAGGAACAGAAAGAAAGACCTCTTGAAAATGTAAGTTTCCATTGCAAGCTGTCTGAAAGGTGGAAACACAAACATTCAAAACACAAATGCTGGATTTAACACCCACGCATTTTTATACTAGGTCTGAACAAGGAAAAAGCGATGCATTTCCAGATGGGGATGCAGTCTTTATCGGAAAGACACACCACACACCACTGGTTAAACAAGTAACTTTAGAAAATGGTGGTAAACAAATAGTTAAGAAATTAGTCATGTGTGGTAATGCACGAATACTCTTTACTGTACATTCCAAATTGCACCAATGACAATTGGTCTTTCAGTCTTGTTTTTTTTGTGATGAGAGTGTCTTTGTGACACTAAAATTCTGACATGTCCCAGGCTCTGACATAGTGCTGCTCATTATCAAAGGACCACAGCACAGCTAAGCCGTGGTAACTGTTGTACGGCATGCATTTAGTCTGCAGCAAGTACAAATTCAACTTAATCTAGAAAGTAACTTTAAATTGCTTTTGAGCACGATACTCTGCAGAATCCAGCACTGTCAAAAGGATTATGCATTGTTCAAGGCTTTTAAGCTCATTGTCTTTTCTCTGCTTTTCTCCCTCCTGTACTATATGGAAGCCCACATAGGGAATCTGAAGAAGGTGGAAGATTCATGATAATTATGTTTTGTAGGAACAGCGTCTCCGATTAAGACAGAAAGGGAAATGATTTGCAGGGTATTTTGGACATTGAACAGCATAAATAAAATAATCACTTTGTAATTTATATAGAACAATCAATTTGACATTTTTGTCATGTTCAAAATAACCCGATCTCAGTGTGTGTGCTTCAGATTTAGGTACTTGCTATGCCAAGTAGATGAATTATCAGTGATCTAAGGGTTAAATGGGTTCTAATTTATTGCAGTACATAAGTAGAGGAAAAGGAAAAAAGGTTACTCCATTTGTCAAGTGAATTTTCAAATGAGACAGGAAAAATAAGCACATTGATTTATTTGCTTTATGGATCAGACTACATACATGTATTTATTTTGAGCTTTGGCAATTTGGGACTCAAAGAAGATATTCAGCTGAAAAGCCAGTAGTGACCTGAAATTCACATCGGTATGTTAATGGTGCCTGTCTGTTGGACATTACAAGGTCACATTTCTTCTAGGCTTCCCCAGAACACTGCTGATTTGCAAAACTGAGTTTCCCACTGTTCTTTCCATTGTGCTTGCCTGGGGAGAGACCAGTGACATTGGAACAGTGATGCCTGTTTTGGCTGGGAGCACTTTCAGTCAAGTCTGTGGTTTGCAGTGTGGTGTGTGCTCTGTGTTGGTGCCCCAGAGTGTATTGCTCCCTCATGACCTCTCCTTAAAGGGAAACTGCATTTGCTCTCAGCTTTTGCCTTGGTTTTAATTCAGCCTAAGAAAATGCTCTCTGTGGAGAAGCTCAACTGTAGTCTACTTTTACCTTTCTTCCAGCAGAACACTATTTCATTTACATCCCTTTCCATTCCAATACATTTTAAATGTCCGCTACAAGAGGGAGACTGGAAATTTTCTGTTGTATTTTGCTGTTCCATCTTTCTTTTGAAGTCTCTTGACGCTGGCCTTGAAGAGACATTGAAAAAAATACTAGTTTTCAGGAATTAACAATGCATTTTAAGAGAAGAAAAGAGGTACAGACTTTTTGAGAAGCCCATCTTGGCATAATCATGTTGCACTATGCGGGTGGAAGACATATTCGATACTGTCCATTTATCTATCTGGCTTGGTGGCATATAAAGACACAAGCATAGAGGAAAATATGGAGCGTTCACGGGATTATCAGTGTGGACTTTTCTCTAGAAACATGTAATACTAACCTTGTTGAAATCTGCTGGTCATGGTAATAGTATGCAATAGTAGCATTATAATTTAAGATTAGTTCTTGCCATGGTGGTAAAGTCCAATTAAAGTTAATAGGAACTGCAATTCCTTCTATCAACATGGCACTTACTATTTGGTTCTTCAGTCTTTTTATACTACCTTCTGTAGAATTAATTTTCATGTTTGATGTAATCATTAAATTTCCCATTAACAAATATGCAGCGGAATAGTTTGCTAATAAAAACAATACAGAAAAACTTAGCAAATTTGTACTGTTCAACTAGTGGAAAATAGTCACCATTTTCAGCAGCAGATGAAAGGTTTATTTTTTTTTTTCCCTATGAAATTTTTTTTTTTTTTTAATAGTATCGGCAGTTACCTACTAGATGAGTAAAATTAC
This sequence comes from Columba livia, assembly GCF_036013475.1. Classification (NCBI taxonomy): domain Eukaryota; kingdom Metazoa; phylum Chordata; class Aves; order Columbiformes; family Columbidae; genus Columba; species Columba livia. The sequence goes on from NC_088642.1 coordinate 65,169,933, forward strand.
CTATATTTCCAATGATGACAAACACTTCTTTCAGTGAGGAAATCCAGAGCTTAAGCCAAGTACTTGAATTTTTTTACTTTTGCAGACTAAAGGGGGAAAAATAGAAACAGAAATTTGCTTAATTGTTCATCCTCAGTTTTTTATTGTCTGGAACACAACCCCAGGGAGATATGGCAGCTGGGAATAGCACTGCCGTAGCCAGACCAAAGGCCTGACGGAGTTCTACTAACAGCAATGTGGTTTAGCTTTTAGCAGCAGCTCTCACTAGGAAGGAGGTGAAACTTTGCTGAAACAGAAGAGGGGCTGTTCAGGGTACTTGTGTTATACATACCATCCCTCTTCAGTTGATTGTCAGTGCAGATTGTTGCCAGTAGTTCAAAGGGAACTGTAGAGTCCACCACAGCCTGTGCTTTGCCTTGCCATGTTGTGGCAGTGGGCTTGTGGGTGAGCTAGAAGCAGTGGGGTGTTGGACGCATATCCCAGAATTTCTTTGTTAAATGTCTACAGGGATGTTTAAGGCAAGTTGGGTGATCTCAGTGGTAAGAGTGCCCCTGTCATTCTAGATCCCACTAAACCTCTTTGATAGAGATAAGTTGTCATTAGGGCTTAAAAAAATTCATAACCAAGAGTGTTTTGCTGCTGAAATGAATTTTAAATGGGTTGAAGTGAAAAGAGACAGCAGTGAGAATTTCTCATTTGTGATAGTCATGTACTCATACACACTCTGCGAGGTACCAAGTAGGTTTTTGTAGATGGCACCTAGAAAAATGCTCACTTGGCTCAGCGCGATCGCGTATGGTATCTTAGAATAATTCAGATTAAACCTTGGGCTGTGATTTTGAAAGACTTTGAGCTCTTAGTCCATAAAGTCTTGATCAAAGTGTCAGCAATGTGTCTGCTGTCATTTAAGCATGTTCTTAGAACAAAGTAATCTGGGATCATGAGCTGACTCCTTGCTTGTCACAAGAGCCAGAAAATGGAAAAGACTGTTACTGTCATCTTGGGCTGGATCCCTTCTGTAATTGAAGGTGGTAGGGAAAATTGCAGTTGTCTTCAGTGACAGGGAGATCAGCATTAGACTGAGTGTGGGCTGGTTAGAAATGAAAGAATTTTTATTACATGACCAACCTGCCCAGGCGTTTCATGGTATGATCTGTCTCTATTTTAACTTGAGAACCTGGTACTACAGACGCACAATGTGGGGATCTCAATATCCACTGGTAGCCGGAAAATGGCTTACAAAGTTAATTAACTGGCATTTTATTGCATTTAAAAATGTATCCTAATAGTCTGTGTATTGTCTGTGTTAACTAGAAGAGTGTCTAGTGCTTTAAATAGTGATGTGAATTGAGACTGCCCAAGGGGAACAGTGATGTCATCAGTCTAAGTGTATTGTTCAATATCATTTTCCATTTAAACCTCAAACTCCTGTGAAGGAACAAAAAGTTAATAACACTTTGCTGTTTGGACATAGCATTTTTAGCGTACAGAGATGACAGACACAATTTCTTATGCTTGTTACTCCTTCACTTTCTCACTGTTAATAGATTGGGAATTTGCAGTCAGATAAATACTGGTTCCTGCAAGGATTCACCAAGGAAAAGGGAGATCTCTGCAATACTTTGCCTCTCATACAATTCTGGCTATACATGAATGAACTTGACATTCAAGGCTAAATCTTGAAATGAAATGTTCACTTTATCAGTATAAAGTAATCAATTCATTTTTCTATGCACATAAACAGAGGAATTGTTGTTACAGTCTCAGACAGAGACCTTGGCTCTGACTCATGTTTAAATTGTGATTGCTATTGTGGCTGACTGTTGGGTGCTAAATGAGGAACATCCATGACTAAAAGCACAAGGTAGGTCAGGTTAATCTTGGATCTGGAGGCTCCCTGGCTGGGGTTGTAGACAGTTTACAGGGTGCAGAGATAGAGGATAGGAAGGAGCTGTCAGTGGATCAGACCTGAATCCTTCTGTCCATCTTTCAGAAAAGTTGTACTCTTTTAAATTGGTGGTTGGCTCAAACAGGGATGAACCCTGGGACAATGACAACAGAAAAAAATCTCCTTCGTTTATCTAAGAAACACAAGTCATACAATTCCTGATGAGCTGTACTTAGAATGTGTTTTTGCTCTAGAGGATTTGTCACTGTCCTCATCTCCACGTAGTCAAATATGCTGTTGAGGCTGTGTCGGTAGCACTACTTAACACATTCTCTTCTGCTGGTACTTAAAGCAACTATCCTGAAGTCTAATTTCTTCAAAGAACCGCATTGGCTGTTTGCATGGGTCTGTTTTTAGGCTGTGAAGCAGCACGACAGCATAAGAGTTTCAGCAGTTGTGAGCAAAATCTTGAAGACCACCTTCAATGCCTGTGCCTGTGTGCAGTTTCTCTCTTGGGTCTTACAACTGTGAGCACTGCCTTTGCCTGTGTTTGGTGTGATGTGGGATGGCTCGGGGCAGGGGCTGACGTTTTGGGAGTGGTGCTGCACCCCCTCCCAGAGAACACTGCACGGCGGGAGCCATTGCAGCCAGACCCTGAGCCCCAGGTGGGCGGCTGGGAGCTGCTGAGTGACCTCAGCACAGCGTCGGGTCAGGCCTTCACTTAATGAATTTCAGTTACCATCAATTATAAGTGCTGAGGGCGGCGGGGGGCAAGACGGCCATGCTTTACCCATGTCTGGCTGTTGCAGTGGATTTAAGAGCATTACCGTGGTTACATAAGGCGGCGATGGCAGCGTCCCAGGAGGCAGGGGCAGAAGATCAGCTGCTGGAGGTCACCTGGTCACAGAAATTATGGATTATGAGCCCTGGTTGGGCAGTATTGCTCTCTGTACTCCTGAACTGCTTTATTGGCAGCTCATAATGCAGTACAAGCCACTTTTTATTCTCTTGATTTGCCTGAGAGGAATTAAGACTGTGTTGAGTCACGGGGTACGATAAGCCGTATGTGGCCCATGCATCACTTACATAATGTCCCACAGGCGGGGGCTCTTCTGGGCTGGCTTGGCTGTGCCAGGCTTGAGCCCTAGCACTGTTGTCATAGGCTATATTTATTGACTTATTTAGAAACAACTCTTCTGTTTTGTGTGGCCTTCTATAACAGATGTTAAGGACAACTCTTAAGAAGCTAAGACATCTGGAATAAAGTGCTTTTAAAAGTTATTATTATTTTTTATTTACAGTGCTGCATACATGTAAATTTTCCATTGCCTTGGATTTAGATATTGTGACTTTAGATATTGTTAAATAATGGCTGTTGTCAGTGCTTTACCATTTCTAAACTTTTATGTACCTTGGTGAGACCCAGATTTTTCCTGAAATATTCCAGTTCTGTTTGCTTAAATACTAAATATTAGTAATTTCAATTATAATTTAAAAATATTTAAGAGAATTGTTGTTCCCAAAAGATGACATGATATTCCAATAATAAAGACTCTTGAGTTCTTGGGTGTTTGACTTCAAGATCATCATTAAAATTTATCACTGAAAGGGTTTTTAAAATAGTTTCTTTGTGCCTTATGGGCACTGCTGTTTGATGTTTTCAAAGTGCTTTTAATAATAGTGAGCTTAAACTGGGTAGTGCTGCATTTATTTGTGAACTTCCTATCACTTCTGCAGTTCCTGTATCTTACTTCCTTTGTTAAGCACCATTTTAAAAGGCAACTTCAGTATTTCATTGAAGTATTCAAAGGCTGCTTACAAGACTTTTGCTTTTAATTAAAAAAAATGAGAACAATAGGAATTGAAAGATTCTTACTGGGGGATATTATACTGCTTGGATGTTGTTTAAAGACAATTTTTCAGCAAGAGGCTTGATATGGAAACTTTTTATTCTATATGTATTTTTTTTCCAACTTGGTATACACTGGCTTATGATTGTAGACCTACTGGCAAAGTACTGTGTTTCTGGAGTATGCTTCTTGCAACTACAGCATCTTATGACATAGCACTGCTGTAATGACAATACGAACCAAGGAATTATGTTTATCTGCCTTGACAATGTCTCTTTAAATCTGTGGGCTCTTACTGTTTCCTTGAGTGATTTCTCCTGGTTCCTAACCTACTAGGAAATGGTGCTTCATAGGCAGATCGTTATACCAGTATGAATACTGTGAAAGATCAAGGAATCAAGGAACCAGTTAACTACTAGTCAGCAAGTTGCCAGTGTACAGCAAACATTACTTTCTCCCAGGATTATTTCCATTGCAGTCATACACAAGGATAGAGCTGTGGCTATCCTGTAGCTACTTACAGATGGTGAATAATGTTTCAAAAGCTTTCAGATCTTGAAGAAATTATTTCCATCATGTTTTGACAGGTGAACTTTTGATGTCTGTACAACTAATGTGCATAGCGAAAGCACAACATTTAAATGGGTGTTGATTGCCTACCTTGAAAATCCTATGTGTTAGCTTTCACTGGTGTGAATTTAACTGCTTATTTATGTCATTAATAATCTTGCTTCTGTATGAAAGAGAATGTCCCTGTGTTGAAAAGCTTATATTGTGCAGATGCTGTTCAACACATTATGTTTCCAGGGAAATGCCACTAGAATTTAAACATGAAAAATAGGAACTTATGGTAAAAAATTATTATCATACTGTAACTTATCTGATTTCTCAGATTCAGACCCAGAAATCAGTTAATGCTGGAAAGATTATTTGGTTGCATTTCTGAATATATGGAAACTTTGCATGTTACAGGTGCACTGAAGTGATATTCTAACTTGCCATATGTGGACTTACAGCACTCTGATTCTTAAGATACTGAGCTATCAGTTGATGCTTTGAAGTCATCGTTGCACAAGCATGGCGCTAAAGGTGAGATATTCCAGAAGTAACTATCATGAAAATAAGAGTAAGTAGTGAAGATGCAAAAACTGTTAAAGAAGCTCAAGTTGTCACAAGAAGTTCTGTGCATATAGGGAAGTAGCCATCCCTTGGGCTTTGATCCTGCAGGGAAATTTTGCCAGGCATGATTCAGGTTTCATTAAAAATATGTCAGGGTACAGGTGCGTCTTTTTTGTGTGGAACTGGTACTTTAGCTATAGAATAGTTTTAATCAGTGACTCAAAAGTTGCTTAATATATTCTACAAATAAATAAATCAAACTGCAATGAAGTAGTTGGATACTCTTGCAACAGTATCAGCCATTTTCCTCTCTCTTCCTTGCCAGGAAATTCTCAGGAGCTACCTTTGATAGTAGGAGGCCTACATCCTAAAATAGATCCTCGATAAATTAAAGCAGTTAGTGAATTTATCTGTTAGTCATGTGGGAAATGCTTGGAGTCAAATGTGAACAGTGAACAGATCTCAATATTATCTGTCTTTCACTTCAACAGAATCTGATATACCATATACTACATTCAGATGGAAAAACAAGCAAAAGAAAAATCACTGAAATCAGAAATTGGCAAGTGATTACTTTGTACTAAAAACTATTTGGAGATTTTGTTTTTAAGCCTATATGGAATGTTATCAAGCCATAGGACTTGTACTTTGAATAAAGACTTCTCTAAATATCCCATGGAAAATATGACAGGGAATCTTTTAGTACCTTTTTGCAAGTTGATGTATAACCAATTGAGATTTCTGACAGGAAATGAAATTGAGACAGCTGGAAAATGAAAGTACACAGAGTAAGATGCTACACCGACCCCCGAGTAACACTTCTGTTTCCTACTATAATTAATTTATGAGCTAAATAAGAAAAAAAAATTATACCATCATCTATAACAATAGTCCCTTCCCAAAGCCTTTCCTCCACATGCAAACATTTTAGGCAGAAAATGGCAAATCAGTTACAGAGTGAAATATAGGAGATGTCTGCAAAATATTATCATAGAAGCTGAAAATATAAATTTCCTGTGCTTTTAATATCTTAAATTTTTTACTAATCTGGGTTTTAAGAATAGTAGTTATTTTTGAGAAAGAATTGTCATTGTTTAGAAATTAATTTTGTGCCCTATTTTGTTTTTCCTGGAAAATAGTAGCCATTTAGAAATATTTTCTTAATATCCTATGTAGAAGAAAGCTGGACATAGCAGCTGGGCTCACTAATAGCAGCAGTGCTGGCTTTCAGCAGCCTAACAGTGGTTATCTTTTGAGTGAAAGACTAATCCACAACCTAAATTGAACCCAGCTGTCTTAGCTTCTTATTTAACTGCTGCAGCTTCTGCAATAAGCATGTGTTCAGCAGAAGCTTCCTGGAGATTATCTGTGTCAGTGAATAGGAAATTGTAAAACCATGATATGTTCCTAACAGTACTAGAAAAATTCATTTGCAGTCTGATGATCTGGGCCAATATGACAAGTTGATTTAATTGCCTTCCAATTTTCTTGTGTTTTGATTATGTCACCAATCTTGAGACCCTTTTTTACATGTCATCTTCATAGCATGACTCTCTATGGAGCAGAGAGAAATTGGTAGAAATGCTGGTCAGTATTTGTCAACCTTTAGCAAAGCAAATGCAAAGCTGTGCTTCAAAAATTGATGCTGATTTCTGAAAAAAAGGAAGGATAAACTTTGAAATCTCTGTGACAAGCTGAAAGCAAAATCCCTGGAGAACTTCCATCTTAAAGATGCCACTACCTCTCTTGTTCTTTGTGTCAACTTGTATCAAAATGGAAAGACACTAGTAATGTCTGATCCAAAGAATTTCTATGATTTGTTTCTAAATCAAAGCGTAGATTTTGAGTAATACAGGAAAGTGCATGTCTTTGGAATAATTTTACATGTTTTCTGGACTTAAGGTATAAACACTTTTTTTTTTTTTTTTAATTTGTGATTCTGTAAAACCCATTATATGTAGACCCCAAACATTTCTACACCTATTGAAAGAGATACATGCAATGTAAAACTACCTTCATATTGAATGGTTTTTGTAGTCTTTGTGAGATCTTGGAATGTTAATTCCCAGAAAGGATTTTTCCCATTAGTCAATCTCCTTTCTAGATTTCTCAGTGTCTCTTCATTTTGAAATTACGTTTTGTGGTGGAAACTGTGTGGACCATATGTCAATCCCTTATTAGTTAGTGATGACTTCGCAATCAAGTCTTATTCTTGTATTCTCCTATTTAATTTCCAGCTTGCATATGAGTCAGGACCCCAAGAGGATGTTTCCTCTTCTCATTTTCTTGGGTTCTTAGTTTAAACCATAATGAAAGTAGAAGTTAGGAGAAGGAGGAGACCCATATGGTCTTGTCACTTCACACTAATAGTGTCCTCTGCTTTCTGCTGTGATGGTAGTTGGCGTTATTTACTTGATAAGAATACAAAATGATCATGGAGCTTGGTATGAGTCTCTTGTCCAGATACAAACAACTCTATCCAAGAAAGATACATTAATCTTTTTTTCAACCTTGGGGTAGGTGTTGTAGTTTGGTTTTTTTTTGGTGGGGTTGTGTTTTGTGGTTTTGTTGTTGTTGTTTGTTGTTCCTAGTGCAGGGTCAATGACTTGCAATGGAAATTAATTCACATCCATCTTCACTGGAGCTGGTACATGGTAGTAAGCAAGCAGGGTTAAAATTTTTCAAATAAAACTCCATTTCTGCTTATGTTTTTTATTTTTCATAAAAATTAAACTTACACGTAAATTTCACTTTCATGAGAACTGTCAACTCTTTAAGTAAAATTTTAACTTATTTTATTAAATTTTAAAAAATATGATTAGGAAAATTTTCTGCTGTTTGTGAGATGTATTTCAGGTGTATTTTCCCCTTTATGGGCTAAACTCTCAAGTGGGACTACAGATGTGTGAAAAGAGATATGGTCTGGTATGCTATGAGTTACTTTGCTTATAAAGCCCTCCAGAGAAGGATGGGCTGTGGAAGGCTCTTAGATTACAATTCTGAAGGACACTGTAATACCTTTTCTGAGTCATTTTTCCTACCTAGCAAAGGCTGGAGCATGGGTAAAGATAATGTATTTTGACTACATTTGATTTGATGCTATTAAGAATATTTTAAGATGAATATCAGACAGTAAAACTGTCTTCTTCCAGCAAGTTTGCTAGTGCAGTTGAAAGGAGGAGAGGTTAAAATACCTTGAAAAATTAGTGTGGAAATGTGACTTCTTAGTGCAGTTCTTCAGGTTAAAGTACTGGTGAAATGTTTTAATTTCTCTTTGTAGAGTAAATCTCGATGCATTTATCCAGTCTTTACGAAAGAAGTAAATCCTTTTGCTTCAGGAAGACCTTGCCTGACTAGTAACTGAGCAAAACTGCTGACATTTGGTTCACTTGAGGGTAGGCAGCTCTGAGTTTGGATCACTTGGTGAAATGGTGGAGACACCGCTTTTTGTGACATAATATTTTACCTATATTTTATTTTTCCCGCTGATGATTTGTTTCTGAACATATGCGTTCAAGCAAGTAATGGTCTAATAACCTGTGCTCTCCTACAACATAATAGCTGCTAAAATGACATGTCATGTAGATGTCTTTCAGTGGCTGCTGCTATCCTATTGTTATTGATATCATTAGTATTTCTGCAGTTATCTTCACACAATTCCCCTTTTTATTGGGGGGGGGGGCATGGGGTGGGGAGGGACAGGGACAGGAACAGAGGCTGAAAAAATCATTAGCCCATTCTTTTCCATGCTTGCTTTGCTTTTACCAACAGAGGTCACAAACTCAATTTGTATTTTTGTCATCTCAGTGTCTCCATAACTAGGTCAACTGTATTCCAGTACTTGGAAATGTGTTTGATCGTTGGAGATTGGGTATTTTGAATGAATGTGGTGTTAAATATTGAGTATAGGATTATGTAAACTGCCCAAATTTCAGTGATTTGAAATCTGCTTGTACACCATAAACTACCTATCTCTGTTGGTCTATGCAGACATATGTAACAAAGAAACCCACGTAATGAGAAAAGCTTCTGTTATGCCTAAGAGCAAACCAAGTCATCTGGCTTTTCCCTCCATTTCCCCACTTGGAAAATTAGTGGGATGTCAATCATTCATCTTGGAATTTGACTTGCACTAACACTTGTATGTCTTCCACCGTGGCCCCAAAATGAGTCATACTACTTTCTGCAGAAAAAAACATAGGCAGAAGAAATACTAATTAAATTCCTCATTACCTAACGTAATGTGGTGGTACTGTGGAACTACCAGAGTGTATGCAGTAAGGAGTATTTTAATTAGATGCTTATACGACCAAGTGTACCCATCCTGAGCTTCCTCATAGCTCCTGTGAACTACAGAAGACCCTTTTGGGTTTTTATACAGAATTTTAAAGCTTTGTGATTTTTTTCAAGAGCCTATCTATGAAGGCATGCTTTTTTCCACAGGCTTTTTATTCAAACATGAATCATAGTTGAAAGTCAAGGCAGAAATACACATTTTTATTGCAGTAAAGTTTACGTATACATAGCGTCCCGCCATTATCTTCTGATAGTCTTTCCTAGGCTTCTCTGATCTCTGGTCTTTCTGCCATCTAAGGACTTAGCTAAGTGCTTATTTTGAATTAAGGACAAGGAGGAGCAAGCATAAAACATTATGGGATACCCAGAACAGATCCCTGTGCTCTAATTAAGAAACCTTTTGCCATAGCTACTCTATTATCTGGTAACATAGCTTACCATATTTTTAAGTTATATCAGAGGATCTGTCATTTGTTATGTAATTATGGTGTTTTTTTTGTGGACTAAAACAAAGTGCATTTTTGAGACACTTAAAGTTTTATCAAGAAAAATAAAAATGCCATACAGAGAAAGTGATACGGAGTTTATTGCCTGGCTGACTGCAATATTTCAACAAATGCAAAGTAAATTTAGTAAAAAGCTGGAACACACAGTATAAATCATTGTCTTGGTACAAACTATAGTTTTCTTGTTAGCTGCTAAATTAAGCAGGCAACAGCTGGTAGCTCAGATGCATATATGTCTGCAGTCGTGTGTTCTTAATGAGTCATTCTGATAATGCTTACCTTTGTGTTACCTAAAATAACTGTCTCACCTAATCATTGCTATATATGACATTTGTCTGCTTATTATACCATTTCCTCAGTCTGAATTTCTTGCTAGAAGATACATTATAATTTCCTCCTAGCACTGAATCCTCCTTAATTGTTATACTTGTCATTTCAAGGGTAAATGCTTGTAACTCATTCTCAGATGGTAAAAATTGTGCTTCTGAACTGCTTAAAGGAGCACATCATCTGCTTAAGCATCAAGTTTGAGTGAAAATTGAGGATTTCTTAGAAATATGATAGTTACACAGTGCTTTATAAAGTAAACCTGATGTTACCTTAAATGGTAGATACTCAGCTTACCCCTGGGCCAGAACGCATACAAACTTTTACTGGCTTTTAAAATCCCTTAGTGACTTAGTTCTGTTTTGTTTTTTTGTTTTTTAAGGATAACCAGCTGAATTTTAGCCTTTGGAAAATTTAGTAGCTGAGCACTTTGTTTATACGTCATCTGTCTGAAGCAATCATTGCTTCATGCCTTCCATGCAATAAGAACATTTAATCTCATACTCACTTTGGGATGGTCGTCTCTCAGGCCTCATATAACATTCAGAAAACAGGAGAATTCTTCTTGAGGCTTCCTAGATTCTGTGTCCACATCTCCTACTTTTCTTAACAGTCTTTCAGTCATCAAAATTGGGATGTTACACCTTATTCCTGAAACAGAACTAATAAAAAGCAAGTGATGTTTTGAGTGACTGGGAACATGGCTGTGACATGTGAAGTTCCCCTACCTGGTTTGACCATATCAGATTTGGAAGATTTCTGTCCAGGGACTGAGGAATGGCAAGAAGTCAACATATGTAACACTTGCTTAAATTATTTTACTGCCATGTCATTTTTGTTATACTAAATTGTTATTTAAGGCTTACCAGGACTCTCCAAAGAGCCTTAAATGTTAGTGTTGTAATAAAAACCTAACTGAAGCCATGGCAGTGTACACTTACTGATTTTTCTATACTTGCTTCCTTTAACCATTCTCTGAGGGCTTGGAAAGCTGCTAGTGGAAAAGACCCCCAGCTGCTGGTGGAAGGTGAAACATGGGAAGAAGAACAATCAAGACCAAAAATTGAGCTCACTCCGGTGCATATGTGTGTTACGGTAACTTTAAATGGTCTCCAGATTAGTGGATTGGTACATTTGCCTTTTCAGCAAAACACCATGAACAATTAATTCCACAGGACACCAGGGTCTGCTGGCATCTCTAGGAGCAAAGCAGGTTTTAGCAGTAGCTACAGTAAGGAGTGGGAAAAACAAGGAAGTCTAATGTTTTGGCTTCCTCACAAGGTATTTAAAAGCCTACTGTGTTCTGGGCCAGCTGGTTACAATTAACCCTGTGCATCTAGAGCAATTCGTTCCAACCAGTTTTGGAGGTGTATAGGAGGAGGGTAGTAGGACTAGGAGGGAAATCAGTTTACAGAGTATTCGTCAATGTGTCCAGATATTGTGACCGAAAAAGTACCCTATCTGTCAAATACAGTCAAGCAAGAAGTTTACATATCTGTTCCTGTGCTCTTCATCATGCTGGTGTAGCTAGGCTCCACAAAGCAGAGCTCAACAGCTGTTAGTCTTTTTCTGTGAGGAATATGTGTAGCATAGCATCTGTTGAGTCTAACTTCACCGACGTTTTGCTTTACATTAAGAACTTGCCTGTAATTGCCACTGCTTCCATGAATATTTGTGCATGCAAAGTTCTTCTAGAAATCACATGTAGTCAGTTTTGTAAAAGCTGCTTTCAAAAAGAGGAGAAGCATGTAGAGAAAATGGCATCATAGGAGACTGGGAGATTTAGCTGAACAAACCGCCTTTCATACAGCAATAACACTTTTCAATGACAGTGCCTCCCGTGGCACAAAGATTTTTACTGTTTTTCACATATGAAGAAACAGCGGTAACGGGATAGGCCATTTACCTGGGTCAAATTGTAAACCAGCTCTACTGTGCAAGTATCAGTTGTATTGGATGCACATTTTACATTAGTAAAATCAAAGACTGTTTTGTTATTGCTTTCAGTGGGAAAACGGATCATGCAGAGGTCTCTCAGGATTTTTGATACAGCATTACTCAGATCCATTTATATGCAAATAGAAAAAAACCCTCATAAGCTGAGTTTGATGGCAAAGATATATCATTGCTACTGATGTGCAGACAGAGAAAATCCTTCTTGCACACTTATTGCTCTTACAGCTTCATCTGTAGAGTTAAAAAGCAGAATAAGTCCATGACATACAGGTTGCTTGCATGTTATTTTTACCCTCCTGGACTTGTGAAGCACTTAACAGAGAAAAAGATGTTGCTACTAATATTTCAGCCTTCAGTTTTAAGATATGTTGAGAGAGAGATGGGAGGGAAGTACGCTAATTCCTGGTTTTGTTAAACAGTTGAGCTTTTCCATTTTGAGAGTGCTTTCATGGTCACATAGGCACCTTCACATTTATCACTGTTTCAGTTAAGCTGCATAGACATAACACCAGGCAGGTTCACCCTAACAGAAGTTTTATTTAAAGACTGTTGTGGGCATGATAAAATCTATTTTCAGAGGAATGTGGAAGACATAAGGATAAAAGTGGAGGTGTGATTATCTCACAGCTACTTACATCTATATTAGTCAAAACCCCTGGTAAACTATCCAAACGCACTTGTTCCTTTCCCAGTAAACAGACACTGCACAAAGCGAACAGCTTGTGTTAAGAATGTCAATCTGCTAATTAAAGTCTGTGTTAGTTTTCACATTTATTTCATTTGATCACTTGATGAATATAATCCTCAGAAATCTCTTGCAAGAAGGAAATATACTTCGTGAAATTCCAAATCCATGGCAGACCCAGAACAGTTAATGGTTATTGACATCCAGTTATCTCCTTGTCTGTTTAAAAAAAATGAAGTCTGCAAGTACTTGACCTTTTATGTGATTATTCATGTATCATCCATAACAAACAGAAGCAATAAATCATCTCCAACTCTGATGATCTTTTATAACACTTACAGCTTAAGATGCAGGCTCCTATCTTAAAACTTTCTAAAAATAACCATTCAACAAGTGACAGAAAGATCTCTGTCTCTTTTAATCAACTTTATCAGTGACTTTAAAATTAGTTAATAGGTGGCACTGAGAACTCATTAAGGGTGTTGATTGACAGCCAGCTGAACATGAGCAAGCAGTGTGCCCAGGTGGCCAAAAAGGCCAACAGCAACCTGGTTTGTATCAGGAATAGTGTGGTCAGCAGGACCAGAGAAGTGATCATCCCACTGTACTCGGTGCTGCTGAGGCCCCACCTTGAATACTGTGTTCAGTTTTGGGCCCCTCATCAGAAGAAGGACATTGAGGTACTAGAGAGAGTGCAGAGGAGGGTGATGAAGCTGCTGAGGGGTCTGGAGCACAAGGCTGAGGAGCAGTTGAGGGAACTGGGGCCGTTTAGCCTGGAGATAAGGGGGCTGAGGGGAGACCTTATCACTGTCTGTGACTACCCGAAAGGAGGTTGTAGCATGGAGGGTGTGGGTCTCTTCTCCCAAGTACCAAGTGACAGAACAAGGGGAAATGTTCTCAGGTTGTGCGAGGAGAGGTTTAGATTGAATATTAGGAAAAAATTCTTCCCGGAAAGGGTTGTCAGGCATTGGAACAGGCTGCCCAGGGAGGTGGTGGAGTCACCATTTGTGGTGGTGTTTAAAAGGTATTTAGATGAGGTTCTCAGGGACATGGTTTAGTGCTAGAATTAGGTTAGGTTGTGGTTGGACTTTATACTGAGGGTCTCTTCCAACTGAAATGATTCTATGATCCTATGAAATCAGCCCCTTGGAAGCTGAACATGGGTAATGTTCCCCCCTTAAGAGATTGCTTTGTGCCAGCTGAACATGGCAGTGACAGACATGATTACAGGAGTTACCTTATGATGGAGACACAATGCCATGTAATTAAAGACTCTGTCTAGGTTTCTTCAGATGACTGAACAGTATCAGCACTCGACAGCAGAAACTAACTTATTTTTACTTGATTTTTAAGGGGACTGAATATTCCAAACCAAGTCTGTCAAGTAGCTTTGGCACATGAAATATCGCAGGAGAGCATGGTGTGTAGCTAATGTTGCGCAGACAGGCAGCCTTGAAACATATTCAATTTCTTTTGGAGCTGTCTTTAGGGGAAAGACTGGATCTGTTTAATTTCAAGGAAAAATAAAAATACATGTCTTCTGAAAAACATTGGGGACTAGTAAGTCATGCTTTTTTATCTCCTGCTTTCATGCTGTGTGAGCTCAGAAGTGCTCATTTTTCCTCCAGTACACTTTCTTTTGATAGTGTTACTCCAGAAGAAAGAGAATTTGAACATTTATGTGGGAAATTTTAAAAGTGTGCTTCACCTTCTCCTTTACATGTAAGTGAACAGGTATGGAAAAAGTATCTGCTATTGTGTCACGTGCACAGCTTTGTTTGTACTTGTTATATGAGTAAGTATTTCATTTTTATTCTGTTGAATTTTTTGATGACTATAAAACAGAGGAGTGCACTACTTTGTACATTATTTTGTAAGTGAATTATATTTGAGGTGATTTCCATTACTGCTGGCTACTGGGTGGATGGCATATTTCCATATGGAGCCACTAAGGAAGAATAACTAAGGAGTAGGTGACCTCATATTTGGTCATTAATCCTCCAGAGAGGAGGTGCTGACCTTAGATTTCCTTTTCTTAGCACTGAGAGAGGCATCCTTGGATCTAAATCACACCCATTTAAGTATAAGGTTCCTCTGCAGTTGCAGAGGTCCAGGGCCTGGGCCTTCAGGCTGCAAATGACTTATGTGGTTGGCCAGGAAACATTTTAATATGTATTTCAAACATCTGAGTATGTGACAACTCAGCTGAATGGTAGTCATCGTCACTGAAACTGACTTGGCATTTAAATGTGGAGGACAGTAGTTCGCCTGGGCTGCAGGTAGCTCAGCCCTGACTGGCGACCTCCGTGCTCCTGGCAGTGAGTACCAGCTGCTGCTTTACTTTGCTTTAGGGTGGTGTTTTTCCTTTAACAAGGAAAGTGACCATGGCCAAAACTAACTATTCATCTTCATATGGGTAGTATGCTGAGAATCCAAATTTCCCTATGTTGATATGTTCTTATCAGCTTTAAAATGCTGCAGTAGGACATTTAGGGTAAGACCTAGAACCTGATACAGCACTTTAACAGTAGCACCGGGCCAGACAGTCTAATAGGGCTTTGTAATGCAGGTAGTGTCACTAGAACCTGGTGAATACATATAATACATATATAATAATATATAATCTTTACTGCAAATTACATATATATATGTATATATATGATTTTATTTTAAAACTGTTGTCACAGAACCACAATATTTCTGGAACACATTCATATTTAAGCAAGGCATGTTTCAGTTTGGTTTAAATAATCGTAGCTAAGTTGGTTTAAAATCATGTTGCATGTTATAAATAGTGCAGCTGCTTGTGGTAGACAGATTCTTCTTACAGTTAGATAATCCATTTGATGTTAGTTTGGAAAGCTCACTGTGAACAGGGAAGAAAAGAAGAAAGGTCTTGACCTTTCCTTTCATACTCAAAGAAGATCCCCATAAACTCACAGAGATGCTTGTGTGCAGCCCTTACTTCTTGTTCTGCAGGCCACATATTCAGCAGGCAGGGAGAGGGGTAGCTTCAGCAAGAAACAAGAACAAATGCCACATAAATAATAACTGTCCTAACCAAAAAGTGGGTTTGGGTTCTCTCCAGCTGCCAGATTTCCACTGATGCGGAAATGTTATAGCTTAATTGATTTAAGTAGAGATACATTCTCACTGAACTTCAGCAGGGAATCAACTCTCAGATTCTAAAACCTCTCTACTGACTGTGTATACCCTGTGAATAGCATCAAGAGGAAGACATATGAATTGACAAAAGTGTTGAAGGTAAGTTAGGGTCAAATCCTAGGGTAGAGTAAAGTACTTCATTGCTGCAGTGAATAGCAAGCTTTTACATAAATCATTAATAAGTAATAAAGGCTCTGAAGTTGGCAGTTTCAGCAGGGAGAAATCCCCTTGACTGGTCTTATGTAAGTAAAGCTGAGTCCTTATGCCCCAAATAGAAGAAAATACTTGCATTCCTTAAAGTGAAAGCAACATAGTTGTAGAAAAATAATATCTTTTTTTTTCTTTTTTTAACTTTTGTTCTTTAGTTTTATTTCAGTCATGATTTTGTGGCTGTTAATTAAACAAGACTTTCACAAACTCATTAAGTGCCCCCATGGTATTAAAAAAAAAAATCAATGAAGTGCACTTGCATGTGTAACATTGTTACTAGAACCAGATCGTACAGTCAAAATTCTTCTAAGTGTGATAATTTTTCTCTTTTTTTGGTGCGTTTTATTAAACATGCACTTAACTATGCATTTCATCATGCTTTTAGAAAAGGTATCTTTTTAAAGACATCGAGTGCTTTTGCCAGATGTATGGATAAGTGATCCAAGTAAGATTTTTTCTTTTAGATAGTGTTATAATTGGTTTAGAGAAAGAAAAAGGCCCATCTTTTTACTGTGTTTGCATAGCACCATGCCCTGAGATGTCTTTTTTGTCTCTTATATTTTGTCATAAAACTATTTTTAAACATAAAATATTAGTCACAGAAAGTCAAAACTTTTGAAGTTGCAGTAGCCATGACAACCTTCACTCTTGGGGGTTGAGTACAAGGTCTTTCACTGTGTGAATGGACAGAGTATGCTGCAAATAGCTGGATGGAATATTACTGTATATAGTAAAAATAATTATGACTTCATTAAAAGCTCCTTTTTCCAGGTCATGCAACAAATTAGCAGCAAACTGCAATTCAGGAAATTAGTTTTAAGTGCCATGCTTCTTCCATCGAAGTAGGTAAAGAGACTGCTCTGCAAGCAAGGGCTATTAAAAGGGGCATGTTGTTTTGTGGACCCCTTTCCCTTTCCCTAAAGTCAAGTAGGCAATTTTGTGTGTATTGACTTACGTCTTGGGGAGAGGGGGGTGAATCAATCACCTGAGGTGGTGTTTCTGTTGCTGGTCTCTTGAAGGGGCAACTAACTGAGAATAACATGAAGTCAGAAATTGATAAATTTGCTGTAGTTACAATTTGAAAATATAATTAAAACTACTTTCATATATATAGTACGGCATAACGTTAATAACAAAGATGTAAGATTTTCAGATGAATGGCTATAATGGTAGGTCTTGTAGTTAAAATTAAGCAGAGGTTAAGATTTGTGTGTAACCTCAAGGGTGTTTGTTGTCGTGTATTGTTGTCAATCAATAAATACTAGATTAAAAGAATATCAGGAACGGTAGTTAGCAAACATTAAAAATTAAGTTTTTCCACAATCTCAGGGAATACTTATTAAAATAAATTAAACTGTGGTTTTCTAGCACTCAGTTTAGGTATTAACTAATCTGGTTGGGAAATGACATTGTGGAGAATTTAATATTTATGCAGGATACAGTTTTGTGGTAGGACAGTGTTCCACACATTGCACAGTACAGCTCAAACGAAGTAAGCAACCAGGTTTTTCTCAAATTAGTGCTGTCCATTCTGTGCAGTGAATGAGAAAATTATAATGAAGCCGCAACCAGCTTAAAAATAGTAAAAGTTTATATGTGATAATGCATAAAGACAGAGAGCCAAATTAAAGTTACATAGCCATTTTAGTTGTGTCATTTTTTGTATTTTTGAATATGTCTCTATAAAGCTTTCATTATCTTTAAAAAAAAATTATGAATGCAATTTCGTTTATCTCTTTTTACATCTGTAAAATACAGAGTTACGTATACAGTGTTTTAGAAATAAATCTATATAGACAGTATTTTAGAAATGATTGTAAATGATAAGAAATAAAATTTACTCTTATAGATAGAATTAATTATAGGTAGATTACATTTTAATCTGTTTATAAATATTAATTCAATTTTAAATTTTATATATATCAAATCAAACTATGAATATCTTCAGTTTAAACCAATTGCTTGATGACTTCTCTGAAGTTTAAGGAATTTTTAATTTAAGCTCAAGAAGAACAAAGCTAGTCTGGAATTTGGAAATGAAATAGGAAAAAAATGTATCCAGGCAACAGCACTTTAATAATTTAATGTCTTCTTAGGTCTACTTTCTCAATCTGAAACCATTTTCTGAGTGAAAAAGACCATCTGATATAAACATCTTGTTTTGTACACTCTTCACATATTTGCATTTCTGCTAGATGGGAGAGTCCTGCCTCATTAATACACAGCTAACAATTAACAGGTTAAAAATTAACAGTTAGTTAACTTGTGCCTGTATCCTTAGAAGCAAACACATCCAGCTCCCCTGACAGCAGTGTGAAGTGCAATGATGGATTGACAGGCAGTAGCCTGTGTACTTGATTGCAAATATTAGTCACTGGCTTTCAAATGGCTGGAGGAGATAAATGTATTATTAAAAACATCTTTCCTTTTCTAAAGATCTGGTGGAATTTGCTTCTAGGGGAAACCAGTGCAAGAACCTGCTCTTCTTGCGTTGTTGGGGTATCAAAGACCTGGGGACTCCCTTCCCTGAGCCTGTGTGTAGTGACCCTGTCTACTGGGAGGGAGGACATGGGGACATCTGCCCTCTTTCCTCAGAAACAGGCTTGGAGGGCGGGGGACAGGATGAGATGCGTGGGGAATTCCAGGGAGGGAGGAAGAACTTGGGGAAGAGTGAGGTTCACTGGAGCATTTCAGGTTGTCTGGTGTGGGGACAGACTGGGCATGGCAGCCATTCCCCAAGGACACTCAGGTACTGCCTGGTACTTACAGCGCTGCTGCCCAAGTGCAGTCATTACCAGTTTCTCTGTCAGCTGTGTCAAACTGGTCTCCATCAGAAAAACCCACAGAGGTAACTATCCTGCTTGTCATCCAGCATCTTCAGGCAGAGTTTGCTTTTCCTTTTGTTCATTTGTACAAAGTAAGAGATAAATCTGGCCCTGGGAGAGCTCCTTGTGATCAGCATAGAACATCCTGATAACAGTGCACGGACCAGTTACGTGCTGCATGTTTGCATCTCACACGTCAGTGTGAGCAAGCTGGCTAATCAGATTATTTCAGTGGTACAGTTCATATATTAGTTATGTAATAACCCTTATTTCTTTGCTGAACTTGGACCTAGTCATGTTTTACTGTACATTTAATGTCACACCTGCATGACAGATCAGTAACTTCTGTATTTGAAGACAATCTTCTCTAAGGTGTTTTAGTGTATAGTATGTGAACATGTGAAAGGTGAGCATGGACTGCATTACATTTACTTTAAAGGGTGATATATGTCTCTGGTTTAGCTTTTGAGCTGTGACAGGTGTGACTACGTTTCTTTTCTTTGGTACTGGTACCTAGTTGCAAGCCCATGACACTCCGTGTCTACCTCGATTTCTGATAGAGCTATCACTTAGAGTACTGTGTTTTGTCAGGACCAATAGCTTCTGATGTGGCTTTTCTTCTGATAAAGTTCTGATTTTTTTTTTTTTTCAAGACTGTCCCTTGGACTTTGAAGTCTTTGGTTTTTGTTTTTTGGTTGTTTTTTTTAAACTATAAACCCAGCTGTACCAGCATAAAAGCTGGAACATAAGAGGTTCCACTTAAACTTGAGAAGAAACTTCTCAGTGAGGGTGCCAGAGCACTGGAACAGGCTGCCCCGGGGGGTTGTGGAGTCTCCTACAGTGGAGACATTAAGAACCCGCCTGGACACATTCCTGTGTAACCTCATCTGGGTGTTCCTGCTCCAATCCGGCAGGGAGATTGGACTTGATGATCTTTCGAGGTCCCTTCCAATCCCTGACATTCTATGATTCTATTAAAAGAAACCTGTGTCATATACTAAGAACGACATCTGGAGGGCAAAAATGAGAAAAGGGTAAGTACAGGAGTATATTGAGATCCTATGCTTCATGGTGCTAAAAGTTTCATTATTCCTTGAAAGCAATAGCCTGGTCTTTTAGGAACTACTGTTCTCAGCTAATTTATTGAAATAAAATGCACTGTATTTTTTCTAAGTATTTCAGAATTGCTCAGGAAGCTTATTAAACAGCCTATAGGCCATGCTAGGGTACAACAATGGAAAAAACCTGGTTATAATTTAGTAATATTTACTGGCAAGAAGTCAGTATAATTCCTGGCTAATGAGTCTAACATGATAGTGCAAAATATCCTGTAGTTCTTAAAGGAGAGTGGAATTTCTGTTTTTTCACATGTTTTATAGCTGCTTGGGAACACCTTATTTTGTAACTTTGGAATAATTTACCTGTGTTTTAACTCTTGTCTGAAATAATTTCTCAGCTTCTGCCTCATTTAATGCTTAATGCTTAATGCCACACAGTGAATGTAGAACACAGACGATTTATTAACGATCAGGTAACAACCTCTGTTTATAAGCTGCTAAACTTTTTTCATGGCAAAAGAGATAATGTTGAATTGCATGTCTATAAATGTATGCAGTGTGCTGCACATAGCAGTTTACATGTTATCTATTCTGAAACATTCAGGCAAAATTGCCTGTAAAAATGATTTATTTGTAGTTATGATTTATATGTAGTTATGATTTATTTGTAGTTATGATTTAACCTAAAAATCAGTGGAGAATTTTTGATAAAATGAGACTAGCAGAAACTGGAACCTGACTTCTGGTTGTCCATGCCTGCTTGTGCACAGTTTTGAAGGTATGAAGCGTCTGTCCTTGGACAGTATTTGCTTCAGAGACTCGCAGTGCCCACCTGCCGTCTTCACTTTGTGTGTGCAGCACTGCACTGTGTAGGAGAAACATCATAGCCTCATGCCTGGGCTATTAATTTTCAGCCTCAGTGTGCCAGGTTCCATTTTTACAATGTACAGAGTTCTAGAGCAAAAGCTGTTATAGCTTACTGGGCTCTATATGTTTCTTTAGATAAACTCTTTTATTGCGACACGTATGACTCCTATGAGCCATGAAAAGTTGCGAGGGAGATCTGGGACCTCCTTCACTGACAGTCTCACCAGACAATAATTTAGTCTTCAAGCTAATTTGGAAGTTCAGCAGAAGAGGGAGAACAGAACTGATGTGCTGCTGAGGAACTGATGGGCTGTATTCTGTATAGTTGGTGCTTATGGAGGTCACTCAGAGCCTTGCAATTAATGAATTGCAATAGTGAAGCTGAGAAATAGCAAACTGTTAAATCACTGTCTCCGGACATTCCTGCCAAATAGTCACCTCAGCTTGAAAGCAGTCAGCAATTGATTAAAGTGTTTTGTTCCAGAAAACAAAGCAGAATTTAAACCTCTTCAGGGCTGAAAAACCAGTGTCACCATCAGCTAAGTCAAAAAGTTTTCTAAGGTGAGAACAAGGACTGATAGTTTCCTGAAGCACAATTATTTTTGGTTATAAAGAACAGGACTAAAAGTCTATACTATAAAGAAACAAACAAAAAGACTTGTCTGTTTTGTCTCTGTCTAGGCTTTCTGTCATCAGCTGTCACAGTGGGTCTCTGTAAGGAAAGGGCTTTCTGCATTCAATGTGTTCACAAAATTATTTATCTTTTACAGATAGTGGTAGCAACAGATTTGAGCTGTGTTTTTGATTTCCCGCTTTAAGAAAGTGCAGTGGTTCTAACTGCTGCAAAACCAATGTGAAATAATATAAACTACGTAAAAGAAAATAATGGAAAATCAGTCCTTGAAGTTGAACTGACACTTACATGTTTGAAGAAATTGCTTCAGGAAAGCAGTGTTAAAAGGGTGATCCTGGATTCTATGGAGCTGAAGGTGGACAAATAACAAATCAGTTAGTGTAACCTAGGACAACATGTGAACATGTTTTTACATAATTTATTAAGGTCATTAAGTGACCTGTCTGAAGGTAGTTAAATAACTGAGCCCTGGTACTGAGGTTAACACAGTTTGATCTTAAAGTCAACAGCTTGTATAAAGATAAATTGTGTAGTTGGATCTAAAAGTAATTATGCTGTTGTCTGCTGTAGCGCATTCTGCTAATCCTGCTTATCCTTGCTCAGCGAAATGATAAAACAAAACAGACCACATATAGGGAATTAATTAGTTTTTTAACTTCCAGCAGTGTTGCTGTGAACACTACGTAAGATAGCAGCTTATAAAAAAGCTTCTGCTGTTAGAAGTCTGGATGTGTCTAGGCTGCTGTAGGGATTTGTCCCCCCTGCAAAAAACGGACTCTGTGACAATTTATCTGAGTCTTTCATTAAAATAGAACAAAGTGTTATTTCTAATGGTCCTGTTTGACAGCATCCTTGGGATTGTGTGTTCTGGTGTGTCAAAAATGTTAGAATTCAGTGTGGTGTTTGCCTGTGCTGTGTTAGGAATGGAATCTCATAAAGTAATACAGTTTCCTGGCCCATTTGTTATTTGTGACATGGATTCGTTTGTGTGATGTATTAGTGTACAATTACATCAATACCTTGATTCAACACCTACAGAACAAGAGCACTGTTTTTCAAGTTAAGTTCCCCGTGGGCCAGTTTCATAAATTGAAATTGCTTGCTAATGAACCTGGCTTTTTTTTTTTTTTTTTCCCAACAATATTGTTAATAGATGCAGATTTTCTTGGATATTCAGTTGGTTTGGTATTGGTGGGGAACATATTCTAATGTTTTGCTTACACTGCTGGATTCAGAATATATTGTTGTTCTCTTTTGCATCTTCCACATATACCTGCTGGTGTTCCTACCTGTTGATAGAATTGACCTGGCTGAATTAATTGGTATGTGAGCCAGCAATTGCTAGACTTTCTCAGGGAAATGTAAAGAACTGCACTAATTATTTTTGTTTCAGCAATCTGATTACACAGGGCAATTAGTTTTGCATTTCTTTTATTCCATTAAGGAATACTATTTTAACTTTTGGAGAAAAATCCTGAACTGTGCATTAATCTGTAAAGTTTTTAGAGTTTATTTCATGGCAATAGCAAATTTGGGGATCAAAAATCCCAATTTAATATTTTCAATTTTTTTTCAATTATATTATGAGAAAACTGTGAGCTGTGACCTCCTGGTGACATTGGTAGATGTGATGTGTGGAGGCACTGCATCATTTTGTTATGAAAGTGTCGTTTTACCTGTCAGGAGGTAAAGGGTGTGTTTATTGTGACCCTCATGTTCCCATCAATCTTTTGCATTTGTGTAGCAAAGTAGAACTGCTGTGTTACTTTCAGAACTGAAACGCAGTGGATTTACAAACTGGCCCAGAGGTTGCAGGTGTTTTCCGCAGGGCCTGTTGTGCAACATGTCCTGCCTATGGGATGTGGAGCATGGTAGGTGGTGTATGTGATGTTTCAGAGTTATTTAGCATGTTGGCAGTCAGCTGTTTTGGGACACTGGCATTATCTAACGGTTCTTTCTAACGTACTCTAGGATTGAAAATACTTCAAAAACTATAGTGAAGTTGTGAGATTTCAAGTATGTTATGGAGAAAAATGTGGGGAAGGTCTTCTGGACTAGCAGCTTTGGGCTGTCATTTTTTCAGCTTTACTTACAAGCTGTGTGCTGCTGTCTTTATTTGGGAGGAAGAAAAAATGTTCTGATGAGCAGCTATTGAACTGGTGAATGTTAGGCTACTTGGTTAATTGCTCATCACAATAAACACGAAAACCCACTAAGGATCAGGGAAAGATCAGAGGAATGACTATGGCAGAAGATCCCCTGTAAGCCAGTGTGAGGTACACTGAATCAGGGACTTGGCATTAACAACCACCAAATTAAATCAAAGACCATCAGAGGTCAAGCATTGGACTCTTCCACTTAGTGCAAAAGCTAAGAGCATTTAATGGAAAAAAACTTTCACTGAGAGAAGTCCTCCTTATGATTTGAACTAACATCTGACAAATTCTGTACTTTTGGGGGGGAACTCTTGCACAGCCTAGGCCGTTGTCAATGTCCCTTCAAAAGATATGGTTGTTTCTTTGACCCAGAGGCTCCCCATCCACATCATGCAAGATAACAAGTGCAAGCAAAAATTCTCCTCTTACAGGAAGTCTGTGAAACAAAACCGATTGTAACATGTGCTAAAACCATTGCCAAGTGTTTAGCTGAAGGTGAAACTGCAGATGCTGAAATGCTTTTCCAGTTCAAGGTCTTGCAAAAACTCAGCTTTCATTTTCTTGCCAGAAAGATCTCTTCCACTGTAAAAGTAAATGCAGCAAGCATAGTGCAGATGATCTAAATGGATCATGTTAAAAAAACCCCACCCAACACTTCATATTATTTAAGATTTCAGGGGTTAGTGTAAATTCCATTTCATACTAAAAGGAAAAATGTCTTATCTAATGGTTTATTTGAATCTACGTCCTGTGCAACTACAGGAAGTACTTTGCTATTTTGTTTTCACAGAAGTCCTAACATTAGTACGGCAGAAATACAGTGTTATAATCATGCATATCTTTTCTTGCTGTTACACAGCCAACCAATGCACAGAGGGATTATTGTGAAACAGAAACAAGTGTTGAATCCATTCAGGATATTGACTATTTGCTTGGGATGTAGTCCTTGTCCAGTAGCTTTAGATATTGCTGGGATTAAAGAAATGTTTGGTTCTGTCTGAGACTGAGGCAAAAAATAACTTTGAACTTGTTTTAGGTGGTTATTAAAGAGAGGGAAAGAGTTCAGTTAAGGGCATGATAAAGTGTTTTAACAGAGTATTTACTGCTTTTAGGTCAAAGTTAAAAAATAAATGATTGCTATTTCTCAACAAATGCTCTCTTGTATGTGACTGTTGCAACGAAACAAAAGATACTGATCCCTGTCTAGAGCCCTAGGGATTTTTTGTAATAAAAATCCTTATTCCTTGGTCTGTGGCAATGCATCATTTTATTTTAGTTTCTACTTTAGAGAATTATTTTAATTCAGCTGGTGCCTATCTAGAAACCTTAACTCAGTCACAAAATTAAAACTAGAGTGTGGAGCACATGAAGGATTCAGCTCTGCAGAAGACCCTCTAATAACTCTCAAAGTGCTGTATCAGCCTTATTAATCTCAAATATCCTTCTGAAACTACAAGCAGCCCATCCTTCTGTTGGCAGGTGTGACTGGGTCATGCTTTTGG
Organism: Columba livia; assembly: GCF_036013475.1. Lineage (NCBI taxonomy): Eukaryota > Metazoa > Chordata > Aves > Columbiformes > Columbidae > Columba > Columba livia. Next base: position 65,194,977 of record NC_088642.1, read on the forward strand.
TGCTGCAAGTCTCCAAGCAGGTTCCTTAGAGCTAGTGTTGTCTTTCAGCTAGCCAAATTCAAACCAAGCCTTTCTTACTACCCAAGGCGTTTTGGTACCTGTTGCAGAGGTGGATTCAGCTCTATATTCAGCTGTTAAGTGATGTGTAGACCTTCAGTTTATAAAGAGAGGTAAAGTTCACCCCAAGAAGAGATTTGTCCAGTCTTCTTCAAATAAAAGTACTAGAAATTTTCCCTCCTGTCCAGTTTACCTTGAATGTAGACCACAGAGTAACATTATTGTGCCTGTTGTCTTAATCTATTAGAAATTTTGCTTGTATTGCCTCCTTACCTGAAAACCACCTATTGGTTGTCATTTTCTACCCTCTGTGGGACCTTCCTCCTTCATGTTCAAACCACCTGGGCTGGTATTTTTTTATGCTGATGAATATGAGCTGCACAGCTCCATGCTTACAGTTCTGTTTCAGGTATCCTTTTCCATTTTAGATTGTGTTGCTGAAAAATCTCTGCATGCATTGGCATTCTTCTGCTCCGTTTAAGTTGTTTCATTCTTGCTTCTAGCAATTTCTCTTTGGTTTTCTGTTTCTATAGTGTTCAATTTTCATCATCTTTCATTTAGTACTAGTTGTGCAGCTTTGAATATTGTTTTTATTGCCTTTACAGTTCTTTGTCATTTTCACTTGTACTTTTCAGTAGATATCTCTTTCATTTCAAAAGTCAGAAAAAGTAAAATTTTAACTTGTATTTCTTGGAAACAATATTATTGGCAACTATACTGACAGTTTGAGATTTGTAAAAAGACATTGTGGGTTTGAGAAGTATTGTAGAACTGTCCTTGAACCTAGCTCAGGATATTGCTTAGGGAGCTGACAAAGATGATGCTTAACTTTAGTATTTTAGCATCTGAAGAGAGAGGGGATGTTACAGTGAACTTCTTTGAACTGCTTGTTTTCTCCAGAAGTGGGACTAAAGTGGAGAAAAAAAATTAGAAAGGGAGGAAATAGCAATCAATCCCACACAAAGGAATATGTGCTTAGTGTCATTCTGCATCAAAGGGTCTGACCTGTTTCATTTCCCCATCATCTCTAGCTCCCTGGCTGGTTTGCACCTCTTGCACCTTCAAGATGACTTCCTGATTTTTTCTCCCTCTTTTTCTCTCGCTCTCTCTTTTTTTTTTTTTCCTTTCCTTTTTTTTCCTCCTTTTTAAAGGTATTCCATGTATGAAAAGAGTAACAATGTCTGGCAGGTCAGCTATTATATTAGTAACAATGACCTGAAAATCTCTAAGCCTTTGGGCTTTCAGATCACACCACCTCTGCTACGTCAAGGGCACTGAGAGTATTAATCAGCACCTGTGAAGACTGTGCAGTGTCATGTGGTTGGTAGCACTAAATCATGCCCAGCAGCAGTCTCTCCACCTAAGCTAATGCACCTCAGCCATTCTGGGACCTTTCCTAGACAGAGATCACTAACCCTGGATAAAGGCTTCATTATATGAACAAGTGGTGTCTAAAAGTAAGCTTGAAACCAAACACATTTTCCTTTGTAGGTTTAAACAGGCTGTGAAATTAAGCATTGAAGTGACAGTGTAATGTATGTACATCACCTCTGCAAAAGGTGAACACTGGGAGAATTATTTTCATGCATAAAGTCTGCAGATGCTCTTTAACTGTCTATTACAGAATGACATTTAAGTATCTACTGCTGTTTTCAATTTTTGTTTTATAGCTACGCTCTGAAAAGTTGTTATATAAAAGCCCTTAGCCCTTACAAAGTTCTAAAAAAACTTTCAATTTAGTAGTGTTAAATGTTTCCAGCCTGATGAACTTGTTTGAAATCATTTATGTGTCCAAGAAGAGAAAAACCCACCGCCATCTGTAAGGGGACGAAGCTGCGTCCTTGTTATGAAACACAACTCCAAGATATTATAGCACTGAGTCATAGCTCTACCACTGTTCATATAGCTGATGTCGGTGGAACTAAACTGTGTACACAGATACATCTTACAGTTTTTCAAAGGAAGGATTGGCTCAGCTCAGGTACAAATACAGCACCTTGCAAAATGATGCTGGAGCAGGGTTCATCCTGAACAGTCTTCAGAGTACACTTTCAACATGTCTCTAGTAGCTGTGGCAGACAATAGCATAGTATGTTCTGTATCTTTAAAATAATCAATGTAGGGCTTCACGTGATGGTAGTATTGTCCAAGAAAATAAGATCTTCTCTATCATCATCTTGAATATCAAAGGACGCTTATGACATACCTGTTGTTGATAGTAACTGGCTAAATTGACAGCAGCAAGTACAGGCTGCATACCCTTATGTGATTTAAAGTTTAATCAACACAGTGTAATTTTAAGGAACTCTCTAGCTCAGTTTCCTGGTAAAGGTGCCCCTATAAAGAAAGATGGAAAATATCTAATCCCAATGTAAAAATAAGAGAAATCATTCTACTGGAAACCTTTTTAAAAAGTCATAAAGAATTTGTATTGTGAGTATACTTGGAGATATTGTTCATCTCAAAGGGTAAACAGGGATCCTGAATAAAGGAAGAAACCCACTCTAAATACTTAAATGTTTTATGAAGGAGAGTAGTATTATTCCTCTCTCTTTGAGAAACTGATATACCGACAGGTATTGCTCAAAGCAATTCAGAACTGGTGACTGGCTGAGACTTGAGACAGGTATTCAGGTTTTTCACTGTCATGGTACAGTGGCTTTCCTGAATTTCCTGTATTTGCACATTATATATGTAAAGCAAACAGCTGCAGTGACAATTTTGTTAACTAAGGTTGCTGGTTATACAATATATGTTTGCTTCCCTGTGTACGTGTAAAGGTTTCAGACATAACATTTAATATATATGTTTGCATGTCAATTTATCATTTCCCTTCTGTGCAAGTTCTCTCTCAATTGAGTTCTGATTCGGTAAAAAGCATTCTCTCATGTATCTTTGCAACTCTTTATTTGACACAGGTAATTTATAAATATGATCGAACTGTGCAGCCAAACAATCTGAGCTTTCAGTGCATCTTTTCCTTTAGTCTCATCAGAATAGCAAATCGCATATTTTATGTGCAGGAGCTTCAGTGTTTGTGATTTCTGTTTCTTTAGCATTACTTTTGCTGCACACAGATTGTTCACCAGAGGTGTAGTTAGTAAAATATTTCAATAGCTGGGATCACTGGGAGGTAGTTAATCTTTTTTATTTTTTACAGATATTTAAGGGAGAGGGACCTGTGAGAGGGTGGGCAAGATGTGCCTGCGGTACAGAGAAGCTAAGATTTGAAGAAGAAAAATGCAAGCGTCTGTAATGGCATGTACTCGTATTTACTGTGCTCTTACCCTTGTAAGAGCACAGGGTAACCTGTGGACAGTAAAAAAGCTGCGGGGGAAACTCAGGGGGCAGAATAGAGTTCAACAGTCATTGGACCTTGGATTATTCTTTTTCCATAGGCTAGTGGTAGAGTATGGCCAGATAGCTGCCTGTAGCTGAAAATGTTTAGGCCTGGTTGGGCCTGAATATCAAATACTTTCATAGTACCTGCTATCTTGCATCTTTTACAGACACACCCTTTAAAAATATCCTGTGCTTCCTAGCTGGAGTAAGAAGAGGTCAGGAGCAATTACTTCAACAGCAGTGAAGTTTGTGCACAAAAAACATGTCAGGATCCGTTTTGTATCAGGCCTGGGACTATTCCAAGATTCAAAATTTATTCACAGAGACTGAGCTTTTGTTCTTCCTTTCTTCTTGCACCCTGTTATTTTTGTTCATGGCATTGTATAATGTCTCTCTTGTGACTCGTGGCTTATCTGACATCTTCCTAAACAAAACTCAAGCAGTTGTGGCTGACCTGATAATAAATTGGACAAGCTAGTAATCCATGTGGGAAGTGAGAGCAAGATTATTCATGTAAGGCTGAGTTATGATACCTCAGAGAGTGTCCCTCAAATCCAAACACTGGGCAGAAGGCTATGTCATGATGGATATATGGCTGACAGCATACCTGGGACTTCTCTGCTCTTCAGCTGCCATTGAGAGTGCTTGCAGAAAACTACAAATTGTGATGTGGATAGTGGTTTTTAACCTTTCTACTCCTATATTGGTAGTGTATTTCTTTCCTGAGAGAGAATTTTTTATAAAGCCTAAAATTGTACCGTTTTAATAAAAAAGTAAAACAACTTTTGAATGAAGACACATTTTACTTCTGATTTGTTGCAGTAAACCTGTGGTATGCTGATTTGTGTTTTTAAAGACATTGTACAAATTTCTGTATGATGAACCCTGTTTCCTCTCTGTGCAAACCTAATTTAGGTCTAACGCAGGAGTGGTGGTTTTTTGTATGTGAAATTGATGACAGGTAGATTCTTAAAATAAAGTATGTGTCTCCTGCTTTGCTTAAGTGTGTTTGCATGACTTAGTGACCTTTCTTGGTATGAATTCACTATTTCTCCAAATAATTAGGGCTTTTTAAGAAAAACAACAACAAAGTACACTCTTCACTGATTTGAGGGAACTGTCTTATCTCCCAGTGTTTTCAACAGGCATCATTATTGGAAAGTACAACTTTTAAAAAAGTGATTTTTTTTTTTTTCTTTGCATGTGTGTAATTTTGGATCCTAGCACGCTCTCTTCTTTTTTTTTTTTTTTTTTTTTTAATGTATATTCACACTTTACGAATCAGTACAAGATGATGTACTGTGCTTCTGAAACTTAATATTATCCAGTAGTGCTTGGTGTTTATCAGCCCCGAAGCCAGCAGATTTCTTTTTGTGCAGGTATTTCAAGATGACACTTCTGCAGCTCTGCACCACAGTTATGGCATAGTGATGCCTTGCTGCCTTAAAAGCTTTTCTCCTCTAATTATTTAATTTGAGCCAAGCTAATTTAGGAAACCTGTGCCACTGGCATTGCTACTGAAATTGGCCTAATCTAGAAGTCAGCTTAATGAGCCTGAAGACAAGAAGTTAGGTCTGTTTTTACATGCATTACATGAATGCAACAGCTGCTGCCTGTCAGGAAATACCTTTTATTCAAATCAGTGACACCTGCCAGTTGCATTGTAGCAGAAAGCAATTAAAAATTAGTTTAGCAATGACCCACACAGTGAAAATATTATCCTTTGTCTCTTTAACAATAGTTTTTTTAATAGAGATGACATGCAGATATAAATCAAAGGAGAGTCCTGAGCAGTTGCTACAGCAGTAAGTAGTAATTCTTCCTCGTATTGTAGAAAATGTTTTATGATTTGGTATGTTGCATTTCCGTGCATACTGTTCAGCTGGAGTCTAGGAACAGAGTCTGAGCTTGAATACAAATTTGTGTAGTAGTTTTGCATTAATGATCACTTTAAATTCAGATCTTTCCAATTTACTTTCTCTACCAAAAGATTCTTAAACTTCCCTGAGCTGTTTTCTGATGCTGATGCATCCTGTTCTTGTTTTGGGCAGAGATCATCTGATACATCCAGTCTGGTAGGATGTTTAAAATTGGTACCGTACCGTATCTACTTTATATATACTGGTGTTTCCACAGTTTGGTTAGTCAAACAGTTCTTAATTACAGAATTCAGTACTCCTAACAAGAGGGTTGTAATCCATAAACACAACTAGACATAGAGAAAAGGGACATGAGATGGTCATTATGGCTTGGATGGGTATACCCTCCCGTTGGCGGCCGGTCACGAGTGGTGTCCTGCAGGGCTCAGTATTGGGGCCAGTTCTGTTTAGTCTCTGTATCAATGATCTGGATGAGGGAATCGAGTGCACCCTCAGTAAGTTTACAGACAACACCAAGTTGGGTGGGACTGTTGCTTTGCTGGAGGGTAGGAAGGCCATACAGAGGGATCTGGACTGGCTGGAGGCCAATTGCATGAGGTTCAACAAGGCTAAGTGCTGGGTCCTGCACTTGGGTCACAACAACTTCAGGCAGCGCTGCAGGCTTGGGGAAGAGTGGCTGGAAAGCTGTCTGGAAGAAAAGGATATAGGGGTGCTGATTGACAGCTGGCTGAACATGAGCCAGCAGTGTGCCCAGGTGCCCAAGAAGGCCAAGAGCAACCTGGCTTGTATCAGGAATAATGTGGCCAGCAGGACTAGTGATTGTGCCCCTGTACTTGCCATGTGTGATGCTGCACCTCAAATCCTGTGTTCAGTTTTGGGCTGCTCAACAAGAAAGACATTGAGGTGCTGGAGAGAGTTCAGAGAAGGGCAACAAAGCTGGTGAGGGGTCTGGAGCACAAGTCTGATGAGGAGCAGCTGAGGGAACTGGGGCTGTTCAGCCTGGAGAAAAGGAAGCTGAGGGGAGACCTTGTCACTGTCTACAACTACCTGAAAGGAGGCTGTAGCATGGAGGGTGTTGGTCTCTTCTCCCAAGTACCAAGTGACAGGATGAGAAGAAATGGCCTCAAGTTGAGACAGGGGAACTTGAGATTGGATATTAGGAAATTTTTTTTCTGCTGGTAGAGCTACCAGCATTGGGATAGGCTGCCCAGGGAAGTGGTTGAGTCACCACCTCCGGAAGTGTTTAAAATATGTGTAGATGCAGTGCTTAGGGCCATGGTTTAGTGAGGGACTTGGCAGTGCAAGGTTAATGGTTGGACTCAATGATCTTAAAGATCTTTTCCAACATAAATGATTCTGTGAGTCCATGATTACGGCACAAAATTTGATGAAGAGATTTCAGTAGAATTTAGGCACAGTTACACTCACTGTAGTAGCCTGTTTGATAATGGGAACCAAAATCTTAGCTCTGTAAATTACTTCACCACAAGTACCAGGAGAACTAAGACTTTTGAAGACTGAGTTTGAGCAATTCCTGCTCAAAAGGACAATTGTCTCTGTCACAGTACTGAAATTATTATACTGCTTCATGCTCCAGCTCTAGCCCATGATAGATGCACATTGGGGGGTCTCTGATATAGGCTGCTGCCCCAGCTCCACTGCTGGGGTGTCTTCTGGGGAAAAAGCTTCCCCTTGTTTCCAGCTGAATCCTTCTGTGTTTCAGCTTGTGCCACTGTGCTTACAGGGCCATGCCAGGCTCACACTACCCTTGGTGCTGCCTATCCCTGTTGCAGACCAGGTACATGTCTGGCCCTGGCTCAGCTCACTACCCACCAGCACTCAGGGCTGTCCCCTGGAACTGCTTTCCCAGGCAGCCAGATGCCTGATAAATGATGAACATTGGTAAGATTCTAGGGCAGACCCTTGAGGAGCTCTTGTTGTTACCAGCCTGCAGGCAGAGTATGAACCATTGGCCATGACCCTGTGAAAACTGATGATCTAGCCATTTTTTCACTCATCAACAATGCAGACTGTCACAACTCAGCCTCGTTGCTGGGATGCTCTCAAAAGCCTTGGTAAAATTACTGTAGGTGACATCTACTGTACTTTCATTGTGCCAAAATTTAGTCATTCTGCCACAGAAGGCAGATTGGTTTGCCTTTGATAAATCCACACTGACTATTTCCAGTCCCTTCTTCTCCTTCATGTGTCCAGAAATGGCTACTGGGAGGACATGCTGCATGATTTTTTAAAAGACCAAAATGAGGCTGTGGTTCTCTGCATCTGTCTTTCTGTTCTGTTTGGAGATGGGTGCAATATTTGTGCTTCTTCACGAAGGGGTTCTTCCCCAGTCTCCATGACCTTTCCAAAATAATACAGTGCACCCTTGCTAAGATGTTGGCCAAATTGCTCAGCAGCCATGCATGCAGCCCATCTGGTCATGTGGATTCGTAGTCATCACATTTTCTCGAGACAGCCCTGATTTATTCCATTCCCAGCAGCTCCTCTCCTCTTTGAACTGTGGCAAGAAGGCTGAAAGACTTACGTCTTGGGTGAACACCAAGGCAATGAAAACAATGAACACACCAAGTATGATGGCCTTATCTGTACTCCTTGCAGTAATTCCTACCCCATTCAGCAAGGGGCCTCCATTTGGCTCATTTATTCTTTTAATACAGTGATAGAAGCTCTTCCTGCTTCTCTGGGTGTCCCTTGCCAGTTCTGTCTCCAGCTGAGCTTTCAAGATTACCAACATAGTCCCCTGCACACCCAGGCAAAGTTCCTATACTCCTTCTTTGTAGCCTCTCATTGCTGTCATCTCCTGTGTACAGCATTGAAGCACAACTGTGAGTGCCATGCTTAGCCAAGCCAATTTCCTGATGTATTTGCCTGTTCTCCTGAGTATGGAGACCACATTTGTGCTCAGAGGTGGCTGGCCTTCAGGGCCTGTCAGGCTTACTGCAGTCCTTTGCCTTCCTTTACTGCCTCCTGTGGGACAACATCTGCCATTTCCCTGGACACCTGAGGGCACTTGCTCTCCACAGCACTATGCTGTGCTCTTGTTGATAAGCCCGCTTTCCAAGGGATAACTGGGTATCTTTGATGTGGGGCTGCATTATGCAGTGCAGACATGCATAATATGCCTCAGCCATATCAAACAAGACATGTTTGATACTAATGACAATTTTGCAGCTTTGTTGACATCCTTAACATCAACAAGTTCTGTTGCCTCTCCTGGTCAAAGTAATTCCATGAGGTAATTAGGCATATAGAAATGAAGAAAAGCATGAGAGCAGGATGTCTAGACACTGAGGTTTCACTTGTTGACTTAGTCCTTAAAAGATTTTACACATACCCCCTGGGGTAGAACCTAGCAATCCTATGCACTGCACTGGGGCATTTGTTGAACATCTCCACAAAGCAGCAAAGCCTGTCTGAAAACCGTTGCCAATTTCCCCATTGGAGAGACTCACAGAAGTTGGAAAATTATTCCGCTGTGAAAAATTGGCACTTATTTTATCCTTTGTAACAGCTGATGATTTAGAACTAAAACCTTTTATTAGGTGTAGCAGGCTACCATGAAGTAAATAAAAAATCTCATCACAGTGCAACTGAAATATGTAATTTATAACTTGTGGTAATGTACGAAAGAAAGAAAGATTTGGTTTGTCCTAGCAGCAGCAAACTCTGTAATGAGTTCCAGAATGCCTTTGCCTTGCACAGTTGATGCTTTAACTTCTCAAGAGCTATAGATGAATGGATTTTAATGGGTAATTACATTAAGAAATGTTAAATAATTAAGATAATGGATAATGAATTTTCCTTGATATTTTTGCTGTACAAACAAATTGTTTTTCTCATGTGTAGTTACTGTAGCTCTTTCTGGTACCTTTTTATGTGGGACTCACCCAATGAAACCTCATTGATCCCATGGTAAGGCAAACCAGGCCTGGTCGTTTTTGATTTACACATATGAAAGGATTCACACATAGTGCACTTGTAATGTTAGCTTCTACCCTTCTTACCTTACTTCATAACCTACACATACTAATTGCTGCCATAGTTCTCAGCACAGTCAATTTTGTGATAGAAAAGGGGTTGGCAAACCAACTTGTCAAAACCTCCAGAGCAAGGTATCTTCCATAACAACTGTTGGAAACAAAACATACTTAGAAACTCTGTAAGGTAGGCATTCATCAAATGAAGAACATGATTTTCTCATCCTGACCAAGATTACAGAAAATTTCCTTACCTGTACAACACTGAAAACAGGCAAGTTCTGAGGTAGGAGGAATTTTTGTGCAAAAAGCTGAGAGCGGCCTACTTAAATACACACTATTCTTTTCACACAAAATCTCTCATTTTGGATCTCCTCCACTTTGTGCAACTTCCTTCTTCTCCCCTTCCCTTCACCTCCAAATGCTAATTCAGCCAAGCATAACTTTTTTACTGAACGGCTAAGGCTCTGAGATGTCAGAGACCCATGTTTTAAAAGAGACTCTTTGGGTGAGCTTACAGAGTCACTTGTTATGTCCAGTTTTGAACAGAATTTCTATCCTGGCATGAAGAAAACAGTTTCTAGGTCGTAGTGAAACTGACAGAATCCTGTCAGAAAAAAAAAGTATTTTTTACCAATTTGCATTATCTGTCAAACTGTTTGACAAATTCCTAAACATCTCTAAATTTACTCTCTAGTATACTGGCAGTCACTATGTCTAGTTATCATTCACATGCCCTAAACTATAAAAATCTTCCTGCAGTTATTAAAGGTGTTGATCTTGTGTGTTCCCAACTGTCTTTTACAAAGGGCATTTCGCTGATCAGAAGCTATTATGTGGAAGAGATCCCAGGAAGGAACAAGACATTGTCATGATGTATCATTTGAGCTGTTTAAACAGAGCTTGGATCAGTCACCTCCTAGATGGTCTTAAACAAGATGCCCAATGTCATAATAGCTTCAGTTTTACTGCTTTTGTCTGCAGTTTGCAGGAGGCTATGAAGCTCATGTGTAATGAGGAATGTGGGAGGTTTTTAGACATATCCTTGGGCAGTTTGATGCTGGAAAAATTTCACTGCATTTTCCTGTCAAAATGAAGGTGTACATTTCCTCAGCCCTAGTGCCTGAGGAGTGTCAAGCTTATAGTCGTGATAGATTGATCTAGTATGATGATGTATATTCTGCAGAAAAATAGCTTTGGCTTTACCCAAGCAGACATACAGCTCAAACGCATGAGAGAGAAAAGCTGAGGAAAAAGTAGGTATTAGTCTTCATGCAAAGAACAGCAACACAAAAGCACTGGTAGCCCTCTTTCAAGAAATGTCTAGCTCAGTTAGCTTGTATGGTTAGTACATCTGGTCTCAGTCCTGCAGTCTTTTAGAGGTAAAATTTATCTGAATTTTAAACAGGAATTTTTACTGTATCAGGCCAGCAGAACTGGAACTTTTAATTGTTTGGGGTTGATTTATTTTTCCAGCTTCAACTTTTATGATCATAGTAATATTATTGTTGACAAGCTATTCAGGGCATAATGTCCTTATTCTAAACTGTTTGATTTGTTGCATTTTTTTTCCCCACTAATATTCCTGCAGCATAAGAGAAGGAAACACTCATCTGCAATTCTAACCATTCATTTTGCTTTTTGCTTTGTTTGACAGAAGCAAATTCATATGTTGAAGGAAAAGTGAACTGGAAAAAAAATCCAGCTTCACAAAATAATGTTATGCAGCAAGTAAGAATTAGAAATTTATCAGTTACTTCTAAAGATAAGTACAATGTTTGTTACAACAGCCAATTACATGCTCTTTTTCATTAAGCACAGTAATTATTTCTTCAGTTTCCTCAGTAATTTAAAGTAGCATTATCCCTTAGAGTGGCAGTGCTGTGGTAAGATAAGCTTGAGAATGAAATTGTAGAGCAGCAAAGGCTTCTCAGCCCCCCACTTTGTGCTAAATAAAATAGGTCGCCAGTCATGAGAGTGGAGTGTGCTTCCAGGTTATCTCAGCAAAGGACTCCACTTGTACTGATGCTAAAACCATGAAAATACAAAGTCAGGGTGACTTGTGGTGGAACTGATGCATGAACAGATTCTAGTGTAGTATGCGGTGATTGGAAATAAAAGCAAATGGTTGGATGATCACCAGGTCATGAGAGCTTGTAATGATTTTTCTGACAGCTCTACCACTAGACACTGCTATGTTTGTTGTGAAGAGCAGGAGATGGTGTATAGCTGGGGATACCATTTCTGCCCTTAGAAAGCAGACTTAGACCTGTGCATTTTGCATTCTTTAAAAGAAGATGCTGTTGGCCTTGATTTTCCTATTCCCCCTTCCCAACTTCCTGTCCACTTTCAGAAGTGTAGTGACAGTACTAGTTGTCTTACTGAACAAGTCTGTGCTGCCGGAAAGCAGTCTTTTCCAGGCTGCTGTTTCCCCATCACTGCCAAGGCCACAGCTTGCTTTCCTATGTGGTTCTTTTGAAAGTTTCTAACAGAGAGAGGATTCAGTGGGCCATGGCCCACCTTGTCATGGCCCACATATTGGGAATGGAGAACCTAAGGCTTGATGAGTAAGAAGTGAAGTCTTGAGAGTACCACTAGTACGTGTACCCATACAATTTTTAAAATCTGCCCTGGTTTGTCATATTTCTTATACCAAGCTTATTTTTAGAGTGTCATTTGTGTGTGGCATTCTTTGTCTTTTGATAAGTGCTGCTATATCAGTATGTCAAGAATCTTGTCTTTTTGTAGGTCTTGTTTAGCATTTGTTCATGCTTATATTTGCGTTGGGTGGCTGCTATATGAGATTATCAGGTTATAATCAGAACACAGAACGTGATTGATTTGTAGATTCCCTCCCAGCTCATGCATACTTTAAGAAGATATAAAAATGGTTTATTCCTCTGGGTATTGTCATTTCACACACTAGCTAATGAACTGGGACACAGAGAACATATTATTCACAGAATCGTGCATATTCACAATGTGGCTTGTTTATTGTCCACCAGTTTTCAAAACTTCAGAGTGAGTGACATATTTAGCATAAATAAAGTATGAAAAATGAGATATTGCAAAAGCCAGTATGACTTCTCTATTTCCACACTCCTCAGCTTTGGTTCTAGGCACTTGTCAACCACCAAAATCCTTGGATTTGTATTGCCATTAGCAAATGTTGGAAGAGAGAAACACTACAACGTACATGTCTATATATATATTTTGTATGTTTATATGGTTTTTATTATAAAACAAACAAACAAAAACAACAACAACAAACCCACCAGACTTCACTTGTACTCATGTGTTGTAATGTCTGCATTAGGATGCGACTACATGGTGAGGAACTATACCACAAATTTCACACCAGATTATTCTTGGGAATATAGAAGCTCAAGACACAAGTAGTTCTTTATTCTTAAGAAGAAGGAACAAATTTTCTTTTTTTTTTTGGATACTGTAATTCCATTATCCTGTAGAGGATCAACCTAGGAAACAGGTGGCCTACAGTCATGGTGCTTGCTAGAATTTAATTTTGTGTGAATAAATTCTGACCTTTCACATTTGTATTAAATTTAGAAGATCAAAATGCTTTCATATGCATATTTAGGATGTTCATAGCTAACCTGTATCTATATTTCCACTCATTCCTTCTTTACCACCTTCCATGTGCAATGGTAAGTGTAATTCAGCTTGCCACCATGCTACTGCTTTTTAAAATTCTAGCAGCCGTCTATCAGATCTAAGTTGTCCTTACTATATCTTATCTAATGAAAGAGAAGTGTTGAACTGGTTGAGTTCTGCATTTGCTGACTGTATTGCGAGTCCAGGTGTTGGTACATCACCTGGTTTTGCGCATTGAAAACTTCTGAGCAGGGCTGGAAGCAGCATTGTTCCAGCTGGCAACAGCACACTGCAGTGTTTGAAGGCCTGCGAGAGCCAGGGGTAATTCTAGCCATAAAGCAGGTGTTTTTGCAAAAGACTCCCTAGAGCAGACAAAGCTTTCACTTGTTCTTATTAATCAATTAAAATGGTACTTAAAGCAAAGATATTAGTGGGTTGTAACTGTGAACTACTGCATTATAGTTGCTAATAACCAATTGTATTGTTGTATCAAACAACAGCAGATAGATACTAATGAAGCACCTGAGGTATAGACAGCATGGCAATGCTGCACACAAATCCCAGCTTACCCTCGTGGCCAGTGATGTTATCATATCATACGTCGATGTTACACAAGACAGCAATGTGGTAATCCTGGTCCTTCTCCCAGAGGGGATAAACAGCACCGCAGGAAATACACATGGCGATAGGAACACTAGAAATAAAATGTACATCAATACCAGCAACAGCTTATAGACATGCTTTCCCTCACAAACTCCCTTTAACATCTTGTCTTTGGCAGATAACAATTAATTCACTGGCAGATTTCAGCAGATGCGCTTTGAAATGTAGAAGGGATGAGTTCACAATAGTGCAGTTTCTCCAGCTGTTAAATAGGTGAATCATATTTAAGCTGTGTTTTGTTCTCTTGGCCTCTAGCAGCTTCTGAATGTTCCTGGCATTCTTGCATTTCCAGGTGCTAAGGACTAGGCTGACTTTTACCCAGCAGAAGGCATGTAGACCGGTGTACATTATATAGAGCTATTAAATATGCCTTACATGGGATTTAATTGCTGTAAATTGCTCATTATGTTATTTTGCCATTTTTTATTGGCCTGAGCATGTCTTGTTTATTTTTGCTAAACTTTAATTCATTCCTGTACTGAGAGAAAGAAATTGCAACATCTGCCAAGCTTTAATAAATGTAAAAATTAGTAGTTGGTTTGCCTAACAAGCTCATGTGTACTAGAGTCTGCTTTACCATTCAAAAGGACATCATTGCATGACTGCTTGCATAACGCTGCTTGGGTATTTGCACTCCATGTATTGTGGAGATCTTAGGAAGGTATAGACTGTGCCTCAGCAATCTTCACCTGCTATGCCTGTATGTGAAACACTCTACTGTTTTGCAAAACTGACATTTAGTGCATGCAAGTTATCTGGATCAGTAGCCAAGGCTAAACGTTATTCTTCGTGAGGAGTGAACATGAACTCTGCCTCCCAGCTGGCAGCTTAAACCGCTGCTGCAGGAAGCACAGGTTTGTGATGAAGTGGAGTAGGTGAGCTCAGTCAGTCCAGTGATGTCATTTAAGAAACCATGGCACAGTTTAAGCCACCTGTCACCTGTACCCAGATTGGGTTTGCTACGTGGCGAGGTGTGCAAGTGCCAAGTGAAGCAGTATGCAGGAAAAGATCATTGTTTCTGACGAACTTACAAGTTATGTGGATGGAGCAAGTATGGGCTAATGTATGTAGTTGATATCAGATGGATCATAATCCATCAGCACGCTGTACGTGGGCTACAGATTAGGATGCTTGCTGGATGCATACTTTGAATTGTGTTTTCTTCCTCTTTTTTGCTCTATGCACTGTCATACACCACTGTATATGGTTTTAAGATCCACAGCTCACCTGCCTGGAAGTGCAGCAAGAAAATTTAAAGCCATGATTCTGTCTACCCAGAAGAAACATCTTCACCTTAAAGCTTCATAAAAAATTGCTTTGAAGGTGTGAGAAGTATGAAGGTTTGAATGAATGTGTAATTTCGTGGTTTACACTCTCCTTCTAAAATACAAAACCATTGTTTATTCATAGTAACAGAGCATGATAGGTCAGAAGCTGGCAATCGATAGTGTTCCAGATGAGAAAGCTGGCCTTGTGCACCCCTCTAGGCAGAAATCTGAGAACTTTGAAAACTGTTAGCGTACTTGTATTAGTTTTGGTTCTCCTATGAATTTCCTCGTCACCATCCAGCTTAGTGAGCCACTTACACTGAAGAGACACTCAAGCAGCTACCGAAATTTTTGGCACTGTGGGAAACAGAGAGCAGATGTCTTCCTTCACTGTGGCAGTGCAGAAAGGGGCAGGGCTACCATTGCTGCTGTGTGGAGAACTCTTCAGGATTGTGGGTCTGAATCCTGATACCTTTGCACACAAGTAAATAACTTGTCAGCATTTTATTGTCCACAGGTCCACTAAAGGGACTGGGTCATGGTACTGTTGTCATCTGAAGTAGAAATACTATGTGGGAAAAACGTGGGAATAGATCCTTTGCTCCTTTTCTGTACTGCAGAAGAAACCCACAGAGATTGGCACATCTTCTACCTAATACAGCCACCTTTTCAATGCCATTTTCTTCTCTGTTTCTCATATTAGTAGCCTGCTGGGGACAGAGACTGTTCAAAAAGCACACAGTGTTCTTACTGTCCTCAGCTTTCTACAGCTTTTGAGCTCTTGCCATCTTCTCTTTGCCAGCTCCTGAGGCCATTCTGAACTGCAGAGGTGACTAGCCTTCTGGCTGAACTTAAACTTTGCAGAGAACTGACCTCCTAAAGTGTGTTTGGTAAACATGAGAAAATTTGGTAATAGGTTTAAATGTGTGAGATGGATTCTCTTGTTTTTTGTGGATGCACTGCAGTGTCTCAGCTGCCAGCACACCTCTGTCACTGCAATGCGTAACATTGATTTACATTTTTGTCTGCCCGAGGATAGTACTAACCTCATTGATCATGGTGGGTGCCTCTCTGCAGGGACTTTCCATACAGAGGTACAGCTCAGAGCACTGCTACACCAGCACTTCTTCAGCAGTTCTTCCCCTGCTCTCACCTGCTTTGTTTTCCTTACCAGTGGACAGCCTCCAATGTGATGCAGTGGCATTGCAGCAGAGGCTCTGCAGTAACTCCTGTCAGTGCAGAAGCTTGCGGCACACTTCCATATTGCGTGCTAGTGCTGAACGTGAGTGACTCCCCTTGTGATGCTGGAGTCGCAGGAATTCTGCAGTGTGGTCCTTGTTAGCAGTCAGAAAGCAAAGTGCTAGATCAGGTTGTTCAAATAAAGGATTGATTCAGACACCCTCTTCCCTTCCATTTGACAGCTTTAGCTGAAAAAAAAAAAAATGAAGGCAAATTAGGAACTGATTCTAAATGAGGAGATGAGAACACAGGACAGGTTCACAATGCATATTTCTTACATTGCAACAATGCTGGAGGTTGGGATCCTGACTATTTTTTACCGTTCCTGGGGAGAAATAGTTCCACTGAGCCAATTTGCTATTGCTCCAGGCTGTCACTGATGTTACTGCAGATTCTATCCCACAAAGAATTTCCTTCATGACTGGACAAGCTTTAGCAATGGCTTGTCTTCAGCATTGCCAGTTCCTACGTCTTATGTATGTCACATCTAGAGCCAATTTCCCTGGCTTCTGACCTGCCTTCAGACTGCTAGTGGAGCTCTTAACAGGGCTATGGGCCCTGCTACTTGCAGCCATGAAGACTAGCAAGGCCAAGCTATTGCACATGTATATAAAAGGTACTTCATTGTTGAAATTCTGCATCCAACAGCAGAGTCAAGAGAACTTCTAAGGGAGGATAAAACCCACCCACCCTGTGGCTGGTGTAGTGTTGTGGTGGAACAGGTGAACAAAGATTTATAACAGGGAAAAAGTGATTTCAGTGCTATTGGGGGGTGGGGGGAGTATGTTATTTCGTGATTAAATATAGCTGCTGAGTGACAGGAGAGAAAAGGAAAAGATAATCTCAGACTTGTCTGGCAGATGCTTACTTTAACTACATCATGAACATTTCTGTTAGAGGTGCTCCTGATGGCAAGCTGTAACAGGTGCAAATTAATGCTTGCAATTTTCCCACGTGATAGACAGGTATATTTCTTCATTTTGCCAAGGAGAAAGCAAAACTTCATTGCCATAATCAAAGTCTGAGTGCAAATAGGAAATAAACAAAGAAGTCCCATGGAGGTTTGTGACTCTCTCGGTTTTTTTCCCTTTCTCCTTTCACGCTGTCTTCATGACCTCTTACAGCTTCTGTGGTAGCAGTCACTGTGCTTGTCAGTTCTGCAAGGAAAGGATCTTCTGCTGATGAGCTCCATCTGGCATTGTGGACTGCCCTTGCAGCCATCCCAGCTGAAGAAGAGAAATTTACTAACGTAATGTAAATGGACATTACCATATCTTAAATGTATGATAAGCTGGGATCCTATTTTTGTTTTACCACTGAAGTGGCTTGTCCTACATTGTCATGCCATATCCTGTTGACAGTCCCTGCTTTGCACAAGGTGTTTAGAAATAAAAAAAGAAAAAAGAATAAAAATCAAAGTTCTACAAATGCAGGGGAGAGGGTGATAAGCTTTTGTGTCTTGGGAAATGTTTTGTGTTTAATGAAAGTATGGGGTTTGCTCAGTTTCTCTAAAAAAAATGAGTGCAAGATAAGTATAATGCCAATCAGACACTTCTGGCTTCTGGTGAGATTTGTCACGTCTGTTGAGTTTCCTGAAGCTTTCCATGAGTACTGATGTTGGATCACTTGGCTTGTAAATGAGGACTTCCTATGTTGAGATGGCTGTCCTGGAAAAGCTTCAGCAAGATCACTCTACCTCAGTTGAAAACAGATGTTAATTTCCTTTTGGGTACAGAATAAGGTACTGTGAACCAACACTGATTTTTTTATGGCTTCTGAATGTTTCTGGAGATAAGCTATCTCCAGACTAATCTGGCAAAATTCCTTCTTTCATATTCTGATGTAAATTGGTGACGGAGGAGAAGTCTGTAGTACAGCTAATTTATACACTTTTGAGGTTGTTTGTTTGTTTTGTTATTGTTGTTCGTTTGTAGTTTTTCTTTTAGTCCTGATTCTAATGTTTCTAAAATCACCAGAAAATCTCCTGTGTGGCTTACTGTTGTTTCTGAGGGTGTAATTTGCCACAAGAAAGGATGCTTTGTTATCTGCAGAGAACCAGGGCCATGGCCATAAATTTGTATTGGAGGTGTCACATATTTTCTATGGTAACAAATTCTGATAGCATAAATGCCAAACTCTGCAGAATCAGACAGACAGAAAAATTAGCCTGCAAGTGGCAGTTTTGTCTTACTCTAGCACGTGAAGTGACAGAGAGAACCAAAAGCAGAAAATATCTTTATTAGAGTCTGTGCTTTTTATCGATGTTCTGTTTCAAATGTTTTCTTCTTCTGAAAAGCCTACAGTGTTGGCGAACCTTCACCATGTGTACACAGACTTCTTCCCATTAAAATGTGTGTTTCTCACTAGTTTCTTTTGCAAGTCAGCTATGTCGTCCTTGTGTTTGCAAAACTAAGAACGCATCACAGCATTTTAGAGCCTGTTTGAATATCTTTAGCAAACCTGAAGTTACTTCTGTCACTGTGCTTCCAGAATGTTAACACTTACAGTGACAGGAGAAAGTCAAAAAGGTGAAAACCGCATGGAAGGACTATAGAAACCTGTGGAACATAGAGTGACATCTGGAACAAGTGTTCATCAGTATGTTCTACAGAAGGCAACTGAATTTTTCAGCATATTCATAGTGACCGCACAAGCATTTTTTGTCCTGTGTGACATGCTGCTTTATGACACAATAATAAAAAAATAAGGTCAACTATATGAAAAATGGAACAAATGGCTCTATAACTAAGACCTAATAAGTCGTCTTGTTTCATATTAAATTCATCTACCAAAGCACACTCCTGTCACTATGGCTTATGTTCCAGATCCTGTCAGCATTTACCGAAGCCCTGCCTTTTTAATATTATCTGCTAGGGAAAAAACAAGTTTATTTTTTCCCCTAGATGTAGGATTCATGCCACTTTTATCATCCCTACTGAAATAATTCTGACCAGCAGATGTTAATATACTGCCTGAGTGGAAATGGGAACTTTGTAAAATTGGAATTTGCTCTCAGGCACATAGTATTTGTTTTCAGTCATATAAAATATAGAGATACCAACTGTAAAACATGACATTGTTAGGTATAGAAAAGGTATGTGTATTTTTGATGCACAAAAATATTTTAATGACATTTTTTGCCCACACAGAAAATGTTTGTATGTTTAATCTTTATTTTTTAAAGAAAATACATTGATATTATAATGATAATTTTATTGTAAAGGCTTTTTGAAGGCAAGATGGAATAGGTAATCAACATTAGAAAGAGAAGGCGCAGTCACAAAATAACTAAATAATGTTGGTTGAGGTGTCATATTAGGTCTTGATTGTTCCACACGCCTGAACTAAGAGGAGATGTAATATTTCTGTTTTTAGAGACAACTTAGAGGGCCCAGTTTTCATCCTGTTGTAAAGCAAGAATGAAGATCTTGAAACCTTGACTCAAATGACATGGCAAAGGAGACTTTATTTTCTGGCTAGCTGTAGGTGTTGGCTGGCAGCGTTTCTGACTGCTGCTGAATCCTCAGCACGAGAACAGATCCTCAGCTGATGTAAGCTGGCTGAATGATAATCAGATCTGACAGTCTTAGTGGAGCAGTAGCCTTAATGAAATGCTTTAACAGTTGATTTGGAGGATTAATATAAACGGGCTGAAAAATATCTCTGAATGTAATCAATACAATGATGACATTGATGTGGGCTCTTTTGCAAACGCGTAGTCTGCCTTTCTCGGGCCCAGTGCTCCCACCCAACCACTTTAATATATGGCCTTGCAAAGGGGGCTTAATATCGTCTTCTGGGTTGATTTCCCCCTTCTGTCCTAAGGGGCAAGAACTTCTGAGAGTTTAATTTTTTTTCTTAAATTTTCATAAATCGTTAATTTGAGTTCTCAACTCTGACTGCTGATTGGCTATGGCCTTCAAGAAAAAGAACCCAGTGTTTAAAATTCCTAGTGGGATTTTGGTTCAGCTGTTCGTTTCCTGTGGTTTGTCTGTGCTTTTCCAAACCAGATCTTCTTCTGGATAATGGAGTTGAAGATATTTCATTGAGGGCCTACGATGTACCTACCCTGAAAGAAAAGTCACCCAGCTCCAGAAGGGCTGAAGCTCTTCTCTCTCCTTTGACTCACCTCTGTTGTCTGTAACAGTACTTCACCCATAGCTTTTCAAATTAGTTTTCTGCTTGGTAAATAGTTTTGTTAGTCACTTTAAATGAGTGACTCATGGTTGCAATTGTGAGGCTAGTAATAACAAAGTGACCAAAACCAGAAGGCAAGTTTGGGAGAGGAGAATGACCTGCCTTTTTGAGTTAGCAGTGACCACTCCAGCAGACTACAGAGCTGCACTATTAAGTGTCTTACATTCCTCAGCTAGAGTAAAGATGAAAGGGAAGGAGCAATTGCTGTGGTTTGTAGATGTGAGATGGGATCTTTAGGGCATCTCTGGAGATGATAAGCCATGCCTTTGAAAATCCTTGTCAACTATGAAAATATCTCAAAGTGGTGAAAAGTAAAGCTACAGCTAAAAAGGGCTGGAACATTAATTACCTTTGGGTACTTTGTATTTTTAGAGTTGAATTTCAGTTATTCAGAACATGTTTTGAATATTTAAGTAGCAGCATATTTGCATGCTGTTGTTTCAGTGACCTGAAACGTTTGTGGTAGAAAGTTCCTGTGCAGATTTTGCCACGTCATCTGTAGTAGGAGGTCCATTTGCAGAAGATTCATCCATGGATTGGTGAAGAAAGCTTCTGGTATTTTTGCTTCCTTCGTTACCATTTTTCACAGAAATTGCAAATGAATAGCACCTTTTAGGACAATGAATCTGTCCCTTGTCCACTGCAGAATTGTTCCTAACAGCACTGAGTTTGAAATCCGTGATTTTTTGTGGCACTTGACTGATCTCTGTAAGGCACAAATTCAGTAATACAGACCACAGAAACTTGTCTGCATTCAGATTAGTGACAAGAGAGTGTCCGTATGGATTTGCACATCTATTCTGTATAGGAAAGAAGGGATAAATATATAGTAAAGTTCTTTGTTTGTTTTTTTTTTTCAGGATGGTTCGTAGTATTGATGTCTTATTAGTGTACCATTTTGGCTACTAATTTGCAAGGAGCTGACAGAAAACAAAGAGAGCTGATAGCCATTTCCTATTGTACAGATAATTATAGCCTGCATAAATAAGTGCTTGGCCATGCTGCACTTGCAGCTTTGTTGGAGAGAACTGGAGTGAATTTGAAGTTATTCAAATGTCTGACTATTATTAATGGCTTGTGAGTGATTCACTGTGGGTGTTATGCTGAAAGAAAGTTATAGAAGAGTTAACACAGTGGTCAAAACCAAGAGGAAAAAAGTACAATTTTTCTTCTGTTCCTCCTTGTTTACTGCAGGAGTCACTTCACTGAAATCAGTAGTTGCGCTTAGTTAAAAGAGTCTAAAAAGTATTCTGAGACACCTAGGAATGTTTCTAAAAATAAATGGTGTTTGGTACAAAGAACTAAAAATGGACAGAAAACAGAAAGTCATATCGCAGAATCACAGAATCACAGAACCACAGAATGTTAGGGATTGGAAGGGACCTCAAAAGATCATCTAGTCCAATCCCCCATAGCTGATTAATTTCCTATGACAAATACCAGCCCAGTGAAAGACTAGTACATTCACTGGGTCGTTTGCGCCTGACTTAGTTGAGGAATTACACCACTAAAACAGTTTGTGACTGACAGTGCAATTGCTAAAATCCATTTTGAATGGTGCTGCATAGTAGTCACTGTTCAAATCTTTTACTGTCACTTTCACTGACAGTAAGTGGAAGCTCAGTTCTGTGTGTCCACTGAATCAGGGAAATGAAATGGTAGCACAAGATCGTTTTCCAGTTATTTTTCAAACAGACTAATTTATAAAAAAAGCCAGAGTATTTGCTAAAGACATGACACCAAAGTTCCTTTTTGTTTTTTCTAATATTAATAAGCCTGTCAACTGGGTATTTTATATATAACTCATGTGAACCTCATGCTCTTGCATGGTGTGAATGTATTTATTTTCATATCTATGTGTCTGTCTGTCTATCTGTCTGTCTATCTATCTATCTATCTATTTAATTTATAAACACTGTTTCTAATAGTGAAGGCCTGGTTGTGGCTTGAGTCAGTATGTTTCTGAGAGTCCTCAGGCATGAGTGCCTGTTACCTTCTGATTGGCTGGGGTCAGGCCTTGGGACCTGCTTCTTGCGTTGTGCTTAGCCGTGATTATTACTCTTGGCATTGCATTTATATACACTGGACAAAGCAGTTGTGGCCATTTTTCAGCTCTGACAATTATTTTAGTACCTTGATCCTTTTCCCAGTTCATTCTATGAAATCACCTCCTTTTTCATCAGCACACATGACCACGGATATTTCTGTCTACTGAATACAGATCTGTCATTGTTGATTAACTGCTTGATAAGTTCCAAGAAACAGACATTAATTCAACAACGAAACAGGTTTGTTCTTGCAAAGATATCATAGTATAATATGTACTTGTAACACCAGCAGAAGATTTGGTCTCTGAGACTTAAGCAGTAATGTGTTTTCTGGTTGTTTAAGTTGAGTTAAAGTGTGTTTGAAATAAGTTTTTCAGAAAATATTATGTCTGAATGTTCTACCCACTTACAGAAAAAAAGTCGCAAAACATTTCTCCAGGAAAACATGATGACTAGATTTTTCATTTATTGCTGAATCTGTTTGTTGTTGTTTTGTTATCTGCAGAAAGTGAGTGAAAAAGTAGGAGGTGCAGAAGGAACCAAGCTAGATGATGACTTCAAAGAAATGGAAAGGGTAAGTCTAAATACAGATGCATATTTTCATTCTTACCATTCATTTTTCCTTTCTAGGACAGGAATTTCAAAGCTTTTGTCCCTGAATCACTCAAATAATTGTGAAAGACTTAACTTTTATTCAGCAGGACTGATCTTTCAGTTTCTTATTTCTTTTTGTTTTCTAACCAAGGCATACATAATATATGGCACTCTCTATAATGCTAATATTTCATTCAGAGATTGAGACTAATGTCAACTACAAATTAGTTTCAGTTAAACTGTTATACAGGATCTCTGAAAACAATCATAGAATCATAGAATACCAGGTTGGAAGGGACCTTGAGGATCATCTGGTCCACCCTTTCTTGACAAAAGCACAGTCTAGACAAGGTGGCCCAGCACCCTGTCCAGCTGAATGTTGAAAGTGTCCCATGTTGCCGAATCTACCACTTCCCTGGGGAGATTATTCTGATGGCTGATTGTTCTCATTGTGAAAAATTTCCATCTTGTATTCAATGGGAATCTACCCAGAAGTAACTTGTACCCATCACCCCTTGTCTTCCCAGTGTTACTCCTTGTAAACAGGGAATCTCCGTCTTTTTTGTAGCCACCCTTTAAATACTGGAACGTGGTGATGAGGTCTCCTGTAATCCTTCTTTTCTCAAGGCTGAACAAGCCCAGTTCTCTCAGCCCTTCCTCCTATGACACATTTCTCAGTCCTCTTGTCACCTTGGTGGCCCTTCTGTGAACCCTCTCCAGCCTGTCCACATCTCTTTTGCATAGCAGGAACCAAAACTGAACGCAATATTTCAGGTGTGGCCTGACAAGCACTTAGTAGAGTGGGATAATGACTTCATCTCTGCTTATGATGCCCTTGTTGATGCAGCCCAGCATCCTGTTGACTTTCTTTGCTGCAGCAGCACATGGTTCACTTGTATTGAGCTTGTTGTCCACTGGGACTCCCAGGTCTCTTTCCACAGAGCTGCTCCCCAGCCTGGTAGATCCCAGCCTGTGCTACACTCGTAGATTATGTTTTCCCAGGCGGAAGACCTTACACTTGTCCTTGTTGAACTTCATAAAGTTCTTGTTAGCCCACTCTTCCAGCCTATCCAGGCCATCCTGCAGGGTGGCTCTCCCGTCTGGAGTGTCTGCTACCCCACTCAGTTTGGTGTGATCGGCAAACTTCATCAGTGTACACTTGATGCCATCATCAGATCACTTAAGAAGAAGTTAAACAGCATTGGGCCCAATATCGATACCTGGGGGACCCCACTTGTGACAGGTTACCAGTTTGAAAAGAAGCCATTTGCCAGCACCCCCTGGGTATGGTCTGTCAGCCAGTTCCTCACCCATCACAGAAACCACTTGTCTAGACATTAATGCATCAGTGTCCCTAGGAGGAGGCTGTGAGAAACTGTGTTGAAAGCCTTGGAGAAAGCCATGTAGACAATGTCCACTGCTTATGCCACATCAACCGAGCAGGTTACTTTGTCGTAGAAGGTGGTGAGGTTTGTTGAGCATGACTTGCCCTTTGTGAATCAGTGCTGGCTTTTCACAGTCACGTGTTTCATCTGACTTGTGACAGCCCCCACGGAGGGGGCATTCATTCCATAACCTTCCCAGGGACTGAAGTAAGACTGATGGGACTCTAATTTCCTGGATCCTCCTTTAGGCCCTTCTTGCAGACTGGACTGATATTAGCCTTCTTCCAGTCTTCTGGAATATCCCTGATCTCCACAGTTTCTCCAAGATTATGAAGAGTGACCTCACAATATTGTTAGCCATCTCTCTTAACACCCTTGGGTGGATATTGTAAAGGCCTATCAATTTGTAGGAGTCAAGCACCTGTACTTGTTCCCATACCAGTTTTTCCTTCATTAACAGTGCGTCTGTGTTAGTGTGAACCTGCCTGTCTATTCCCAAGGCCTGGGGGACAACAGTGCTGCTAAAGACCAAGGTGAAGAAAGTGTTGAGAACGTTCACCTTTTCAGCGTTGTTGCTGACTAAGTCACCTCTCCTGTTTAACAGCAGGCTAATATTTTCTTTCTGTTTTTACTTGTGTGCATGCCTGAAGAACACTTCTGTGTAGTTTTTGACATTTCTGGCTGATTTCAATGTGAGCCTGGCTTTTGCTTTCTGAACTGCACCTCTGCACACCCTGTCAATGCCCCTGTAGTTCTCAATGGGTATTCATCCACTGCTCCATCTCTGGTATGCTTCTCTTTTGGTTTTGAGCAGACTCAGAAGCTCTCAGTTAAGCCAAAGGGGACTCTGCTTCACCTACTAACTACGCTTACCTCTGAGGGGAATGAACTGGTTTTGTCCTTCCAGGAGAGAGTTCTTGAAAAAATCCCAGCACTCGCTAGCTCCTTTATCCTCCATGGAGGCTTCCCATGGAATTCCTCCCAGCTGAGCACTGAGTGAGCTGAAGTTTGATCTTCTGAAATCTAAAACTTATGTCTTAGTACTAACATTCAGCATGCTCAGCAGGATTCCAAATTCCATAATATTGTGATCACTGAAGCCAAGGGTATCACTAACTGACGTAAGGTCTGTCTACAAGATGATAATTCCAATGGAAAAGGGTGCCTGTAATTCTCAGCTCTGTGAGCGTCAGTCAAGAGGAGCAAGAGCTGTCTGCCGAAGGGGGTTGACTGTGCACTGGAATATTCATTGATAGGTTCGGAGATCCTGTTATGCAGCCTCCACTGGCAGAATGTCTTTTGTAGGTGGGGTTAACCCCCCAACAGACTACTTGGTGAGGCTGGCAGTGATAGCACTGAGTGTTTCTATGGAGGGACAGGAAAAAAAAAGGCACAGATATGTGTGGTGGTGATAATATTTCATTTGGAAAGATCAGTATGGGCAGTTTTTTTCTGGCTTTGACTTTGAAAGATACTGTCAAGTCTTTTAACACAAGCTACAGCTAGGTGATTTGTAGGGTACGTATGTGATATATAGTTATGATGGAGAGATACAGAAGCTATTTATCTGTACATTTGTATAGCGAGATGGAAACCTTGAATGGAGAAGGGCATATCTTTTGTACTCCCTCCAGCAAAAGTACCGCAGAGTTGGTTTCTCCCCTTCTGCATAGCTTCCCTTTGAATGTGCCACAAGTTTAGGCACTGCCCTCAAAACTGGAAGATGTTAATGAAGATTCAGAAAAAAGATGCAAGGTTTAGAGTGGAAAATATGACATGGCAGCAGCCGGGGGTGAGTCCCACATAGTGCTCATGTGCGGCGTGGGTTGGCAGCTGAGGACATAAGAGCACTGAGAGTTGAGAAGAGAATGGAGTAAACTCATCAGTTACCTCCACGCTCCCTGCCTGGCCCTGTGTCCCTTGCCAGCTTTTCTGCAGGCAGTGGACATGCTCCTTTTGCCTATCCCTGGCCTTCTGTTCCCTCGCCCTCACTCTCCTTTGCCAGGGCTGGCAGATTTCTTCAGCTTCTTCATGTGAAGCATCGAGCAAGCACTGGCAGATGGCAGTGGCAACAGGAAACAGGAAAGAGGTGGGTCACAGCGTGCTGCAACCAACCTAGCTCAGGTGTTCTTTTTTAAAATAGGAACTTGTCAGTATGGTAAATGGGACACAAGCTACCTTGCAGAGAAATGCAATGTATCTTCATAAATGCAGAGTACAGGACAGATTACAGGGATCCCCAAATCTGCCCAAGCATTTTTGTGTCTGATGTCTGATTCTGAGTGCAAGAGTAGTTGCATACTTTGCTGTATGCAGATTAGGAAGCTGACGTGGAGTACTTCTTAAGAAAGTAAGAATTCCTACTACAGTAGAAGAAAGTAATGCTATTAAATTCTAAGCATTTTAAAATTCTGAGTCAGCCAGGGGAAACAAACAATCAGTGCATCCATGTTGATAGGTTTCTTCAAATTCAAAACAGAGTGATACCAAGTCTTCTGTATCCCAATTTTACCAGCACTGACTCTGAAAGAGGTAGACAGCCCATTTTATCATTGATGGTTGGTTTTGATTGACATTTGCTCTAATCTCATTTTTTCCAGCTGTTAGTGTATCAAAGATGGCTAATTCTTCAAGCAGTTTTCAGTGACTATTTTATCAAAAATCTTTACCTATTGTGGACTCTTCCCAGGGTGATGTAAAATACCAGCATGTTACAATGAGTCGTATCAAATTCTTAACAAATCCTGAGGTACTCTCTACTAATGTCTTCACTTGAGAGTGGATCCACTATAAACTGAAATGATGGACTCATGCTTTGGAAATTTTCCAGACATTATCACCATTCTGGTACCAGGGCTGTTCTCAGGGACACAAAAAATTATAAGAAGAGAATTTATAAGAAGAAAATGGAAGAGTGAGAAACATTTGTCTAATGTTTGTCTAACATTTTTTTTCTGTTTCTTTTTCCTGTTTCTGTCTTTTAGAAAGTGGATGTTACCAGCAGGGCTGTTATGGAGATAATGGCGAAAACGATAGAGTATCTTCAGCCCAATCCAGGTAGTGTAATTTCACAGTCTCACAGTACTTGCAGCGCTTTTTGAAAATACTCTTTCTCACCGATATGTAGTCTAACAGATCTTATCCTCACTGGTGCAGTTAACACAAAATTGGTGCAGATACCATGAAGTAAAATAAATGAGTAAAAAAAATGACGACTGGCTTTGGGAGGCTTGTTTTCCTCTTGTGTGTTCTTGCTTTAGGTAAGAGGGCAGCATATGCCTAGAAACCAGATGTATTTACTTGCAGGCATCTGACTGTCAGCCCTGTGATCATGGAGGGCTCCTGGGGAGCTGGAGGTGGCTGCGGACTGCCCAGGAGGGGCCAGGCAGGGCCTGGCAGCCAAGGCCCGTCCCAGTGCTCCAGGCAGGAGCAGGGCAGGCGGGAGGCACTGGGGCAGCAGCAGCCCCGGGCGTCAGGCACCTCCCGGGGGGTGGGGACAGACCAGGGCCAGGCAGTCAGCCCAGGGGTGGGCGTCAGGATCAGGCATGATAACAACACCTTTCACCTTTGTCCTCTAGCCATTTCCCATCCTCATTAGAGTTACTACAAAAGGGAGGGTGCAAAAGAGCTGTTGGTGCCAAACTAGAGAAAAGGGCAGATAAATGGACATAATCACAGGTGACTGAATTGAACCTTCAAAATAGACATAAACTATTGGTTTGCATGGGGAGATGAAAGACATTTTTTTTATTGGGCTGATGGACAGCTGTATGCTCCTCTCTTGCCGAAGCATCACAGAATCACAGAATGTCAGGGGTTGGAAGGAACCTCGAAAGATCATCTAGTCCAATCCCCCTGCCGGAGCAGGAACACCTAGATGAGGTTACACAGGAATGTGTCCAGGCAGGTTTTGAATGTCTCCAGAGTAGGAGACTCCACAAACCCCCTGGGCAGCCTGTTCCAGTGTCTGTCACCCTCACTGTGAAGAAGTTTCTTCTCAAACTTAAGTGGAACCTCTTGTGTTCTGATTTGTACCCATTACCCCTTGTACTATCATTGGTTGTCACCGAGAAGAGCCTGGCTCCATCCTTGTGACACTCACCCTCTACATATTTATAAACATGAATGAGACCTTCTACATATTTATAAACATGAACGAGGTCACCCCTCAGTCTCCTCTTCTCCAAACTAAAGAGACCCAGCTCCCTCAGCCTCACAAAGAGCGATCTGGAGCTGTTATAATCAAGTAAACCATTAAATTCAAGAAGCTGAAGATTTATGTAGTCATCTGGAAACACAAGTGTTTTGATACTAGCATAAGTCAATGCCATCTGCACTGACGTGGTCAACAAACTTATGCTTGTGCAAAATTAGTATGAAGATAAAACGAGGCTATCTGCCTAACACAAGTACCTCAGAATTTCATGGAAGTACAGACCTAATTCACTTTTTCACTGTGAGGAATTTGTTTGCTAATAGCTGCAAACACATTTCAACCAGTGTGAAATATTTCAGTTCCAGTGTGGTAGGATAAAGGACTATTGCTGGAATAGCTTAATTGAGATACTTTTATGTCAGACCACAGAGGCAAAGAAGATAATACGATGATGCTGCCAGTGGATTGAAAAAAAAAGAGAAAAAATATTTACAACTTCTTAACTGCTGGAAAGAAAATAATGATGCCTAGGATAGTTTCTATGTCAACAGATGAAATACAGTTTGTCACTTGAGTCATTGCTGATTGTCAAGAAGTACTCTTCAGGAAAAGCAATAGGATTGACAAACATGGGACTAGTGATAAAGTTGTTAACTACTGTCAAGCTGCTGTTGTGCAACACTGTACAGGCTGAGTAATAAGCTTTGGCTGTTTAGTGCTTCTCTGACTTCTTTCCTGTCACATCTGAGTGATTATGATTGCTGTGAGTCATGAAGGAGGCTCACAGCAATGGCAAAGAGCAAAATTTCTGTGAGTAGCTGAGGGTGTGATTTCAGGCACCTCAGGCTGGCACAAGTTTGCCATGCTGCAGGAAAGAGCAGTCTCCATACTCTGTCTACACATCCCTTCATTTGCTTGTGGCATGTGCAAGTAGGATCAGAAAATTAAAATTGTAATAGGCAAGAAGAAGATTTACTGTCTCGCATATCAAATGAGATCATGTTATTCATTCCACAGCTGGGCAATGGCAGTAGATGGAGTAAGAGGAAAAGAGGACAGACTTTTTTCAGCTTTCACCTGATCTTAAATTGTTTTATGCCAATTGAAAAAAGGCTCCCTATAGCGAGAGGAATTGCATGGAAAATTACTTATTTTTTCAATAAAATAAAAATTATTTAAAATTCTCCCTGTAACTATATTACTATTTACCTGGGACACAAAAAAATCATGATTTCCAGTATTTCCTGTTTGCTTTCTCATTTTCATAAAAAGTAGAAATATTACATTGGGAAGAGGGGGGAAATTTAATGAAAAAAAAATCTTTAACAGCAATATTTAACAGAATATTTTCTTTAAAGTTTACCTGAGTTTGGAAGGGAGAAGAGGGTTATGGATGTAGCACACATTCCTTGATAAGTATGATGTGCCCTGAAAACATCAATATGCTTTGACAGCATAGCACTGCAGTGCTAGCGATCAATTTGCTTCGTGGTGTTTTGGAGGATCAATAAATGAACTATGCAGCATTGTGTAACTTTGCTAAACAGTTAATTATCTAATGTGGGAAAGAAAAAATAAGAGGAAAAGGAATGGGGAAAAGGAAAGGAAAGGAAAGGAAAGGAAAGGAAAGGAAAGGAAAGGAAAGGAAAGGAAAGGAAAGGAAAGGAAAGGAAAGGAAAGGAAAGGAAAGGAAAGGAAAGGAAAGGAAAGGAAAGGAAAGGAAAGGAAAGGAAAGGAAAGGAAAGGAAAGGAAAGGAAAGGAAAGGAAAGGAAGGAAGAAGGGAAAAGGATGGTAAAGACAAAGGTGAATTTACTGAGCAAGATGTTGAGTTGAGGTTAGCATGAATCAAAAAGTCAGATTTTTAGACTTCTCAATTTTGGAAAAAAAAAAAAAAAATAGAAGAAGGATGGCTGCAAATAGCTAAAATTGAACATGATGAGGGCTCCAAAGCTCTCCATGCAGATGTACATGGCTATAATTTCAAGAAAATTGTGCAGGATGAACAAGATTGAAAGTACAAGGAACGAGCAATTTAATCTACTGCTGAAGTTTCTTTTGAGCTCTTTGGTAGTAATCTTATGTTTTGCTGTGGCTCTGTTAACACTTAAGGCGACACATTGGTGACACCATGAAAGTTAGTGTAAGGGAGAGGGAGCGCAACTGGGAAAAGAATCAAGCATTCAGGTCACTTCCATGGGGTATTATGTCCATCTCTGCCTGTCCTCACTCAGGTTGAAACATAAGAGAAGAAACCATGTGGCGCTAGCACAATAAAGCAACAGAAATGAAGGGGCTCAGGATGCGATTTTCCACAAACTTACTTCTGCTCCCATAAAAGTTACTGTAATAATATTTAAAAGAAGAAAAGTGGAATGAGACCACTGGTGGATGTATTCTGAGATTTCCTACTAAATCAGTACTCTATTGTAATAATTATTGAATGATTAGATGAATCATTGAAGCATGAATTTTTCATGCTTTTCTTCTCTTTATGAATTATTTCTTGCTCTTCCCTTATTGTCCTTTAATCTTTTTCATTCCTTCCTGTATCTTTTGCTTTCTGCTCTTACCTGCCTGTCTAGAATGTAGCCACTTTGATTTTTGCATTTACTCATTTTTTTTTCCTTTTATTTCTGAAAATACTCACACATATTCCTATTTTAATTCAGCTTGCTGCCTCAATTCCCCTGACTGATTTTGGTTTTGCCATAGTTCCTTTGGTGCCTCTGTATTTTCCCATTGCCACCATTATTTTCATGCCATTTTTAAAGGCCAGACACTTCATTGAAATGCTACTTCTTATACTGAACAGTTAGCCAGTCTGCTGGCTGTAGTTTTGTAGTGGGTAGAAACAGAAGGCATCAATAAATTCAGGGCAACGAAGATGATTAAGGGAGTGGAGCACCTCCCTTATGAAGAAAGGCTGAGGGAGCTGGGTCTCTTTAGTTTGGAGGAGACTAAGGGGGGACCTTACTAATGTTTATAAATATATAAAGGGTGAGTGCCATGAGGATGGAGCCAGGCTCTTCTCAGTGGCAAACAATGATAGGACAAGGGGTAATGGGATCAAGCTGGAACACAAGAGGTTCCGCTTAAATTTGAGAAAAAACTTCTTCTCAGTGAGGGTGACAGACACTGGAACAGGCTGCCCAGGGGGGTTGTGGAGTCTCCTTCTCTGGAGACATTCAAAACCCGCCTGGACATGTTCCCGTGCGACCTTACTTAGGCGTTCCTGCTCCAGCAGGGGGATTGGACTAGATGATCTTTTGAGGTCCCTTCCAATCCCAAACATACTGTGATACTGTGATACTGTGATACTGTGATATGCTAAAAAGCGTGATTTGGTGTCACTCAAGGGTAGCGAAAAAGCTTGCAAAAATGTAATTACTGTATGTTAAAAGTATGTCATCCTTTTATAGTTGGTTCTCAGGCAAAATAAGTACGACACCAATTTTCCTGGGTCTGTTTCTGTGTCTTTGCGTACATTTGCATGCTACAAAGTGAAAGTAAGTTAAGAGCAAAATACTTGATGACTCTAGTCTGCTTGTGTTTTGTTTTGTTGCAGAAACGTATGCAAGGTTGAGTTTTAAGTAATGAAATCAGCACACAGCAGTGTGAGCTACTAATGTTTGGAAATAGAAATACTAACTCATAAGCAACTAACAAAGTCAAGCCTTTGTGAGGAGGAAGGTAGAGACATTCATAGCTGCCCTCCTGTAGCACACACAATAATGCAGATAGAAACACCTGCTGAGTCCGATTTGCTGGCAACAGGATTCAGCTGGCGAAATTTGAAGTACCATTAATTAATTCACTCTCTGCAGGCCATTTGCATTCTGTAGCTGAAGAAATTCACTAAAGCACATTATCCAGCAAATGAATTATTTTTTTGTTTGCTGTCTTTGTTTTCATCAGTTATGATAATTGTGTCCTCTCTTCTGATCTGCAGTTTTGTATCTGCAATAATATACAAGCTAAAGTACAGTTCAAAACCAAATTGAAGTAGGAGTTACCCCAAATTCCCATAAAAGACAGGAAATGTTTCAAAGGTTATTGGACATCATGTTTAGGGACATAGGTTTTATTTAATATTCTACAACAGAAAAACCTTCAAACATTTAAAAAATGTGGGGCACCACAGTTTAATCTTGAGTGTACCTAGTCTGGACTTTTCCTTGAGAGGAAGCCTAGCTCAATCTGCTATCCATCTGGTACCCAAGGATTTTAAGATTGAGAATTTGGAGATAGCTTAAAGATACTTTTTTTGCCTGAGTTGTAGCACATATTGAACATGCTATCCTGAGGGTATTTCTGGGGTTTCTTCTGTCGAAGTAATTTCAAGGGAAGCTTTGTCTTGAAGTTCAGGACAGAGCCTCCTCTCTGAACTACCAGGAGAAGAAACGAGTCAGTGACCAGCAACATTTCATTGCTTTGCTCTAAAAATAATTAATGAAAACCAGAGCTTAATCCTAAACTTAGGTAATGTCCTTCAGATACATTGTAGGTAGTTCAAATAAATTAAAATAGCGCATTCCTGTCTGTATTCTCAAATGATTGCATATTTGTAACCTCTGTCAATTGCCTGCTTCAGCTTCCAGAGCTAAACTCAGCATGATCAACACCATGTCCAAAATTCGAGGCCAGGAAAAGGGACCAGGTTACCCTCAGGCTGAAGCGTTGCTGGCAGATGCCATGCTGAAGTTTGGCCGAGAACTTGGAGAAGAATGCAACTTTGGTAACTTGATTACTTCCCGTTGTGTTGTAATGTAATAAAAATTGTAATAAAATTTAATATAACTTTCATTATTAAAGTGTTGTGCTCTTATAAAGGAAGAACTTCTGCAAGGATCATCAGAGTTCTGCTTCACCAGACTTCTCCTTTAGGTTCAATCTAGGCCTGTTGAGTATCTTTTGCGGGTTTGGACTAAAGTTTTTTTTATTGTGGATGAAAGTCTAATTGTTTCCATTTGGACCCATGGCATATAGAGTTTAGGCTCTCTCATAGATATTGTTACTGGGGATGTGTTAGGATGAAAGACCTACATATTCAGAAACTGTATTATTGTCTATGCATGTGTACAATAAAACCTTTTTGTCCTCAGAATCCTTATAATAAAAGTTAGTGTCTTCATTACAGGCCAGGAATAAAGGATAATAGATTTTTAATAGACTTTGTTGTTTTTTCTGACCAAATTTCACATTTTAAGGCATTAGTGAATACTTGTGTCTAATACGTCAACCACTTCTCCCTCCATGGTCCAAATGAGTTTACAGATGCCTGAGTTAGAAATTTTAAAATGAGAGTTAAAATTGTGTTCTTCAAGAATAGAATTCTAACCAAAAGGGATCCTTTGTCTTCATGTCCAATTTGTGTGGGCTTCTCTGGTGCCATTTTTATATGGTGACACACAGGACCCTCAAATAGGACTGTGAAAAATCTATTTCCTATCTGAATCTTCACAGAATGTTGTTTCTGGCGTAAAGACATCTGCAATGGGAATGGTACTTTCTTGTTTGTTTTATATAATTTACTGATTAGCTTGGCAGATGTAAGTTGATTTGTGCTAAAGACTACCGAATTGTCTTTTAATTGGTTGCCTCTCATTTGCTACATTTCAAACACATTTTTAAAGGGAAAATGAAGAACTAATAGAATTTAGTTTGCACAAATTGCTGTACGTTCCCTGGTGATTGCAGTAGCATGCAGCAGAATAGATATGGCAATTATTTTCACATTCTTTACTAATTGCCGCTATTATGGCTGTTTGTCTCTCTTCATCCATGTCTGCCAGGCTCTCTAGTTTTGCAGATCATTGCTGGCATCCCCTGCTTGGGAGTCAAAGCTCCATCTGATTTTTCACATTTTGGGGTTTTCATACCCTTTGTATTCCTTGAAATTGTGTTTAGTTTGCTTTGATTTGGTTTTCCAGCAACCCACCTGTCAAGCCAGGAGTGTATTTTTGAGCTTCTTGCTTTTGTTTTCATGAAGGTGAGGTAAACCAGAGTGAGAACTTTTGAGACCCTCAAGTTAATCTTGGAGGAAATCTCAGAAGGCAGATAATTCTTATTGAAGTTTATGGACTTGAGTAGGCGTATGCAGTCCATAGTTTCTTCAAGAAAATCTTTCATCAGAAAAACGTCTGTGAAATTTTAAAGAATTTTTACATTTGTTACTGTCAGCAGTCTCACAGGTAAAAATAGGGAGACCTAGACTTGCATTAGAGCTATTTTTGTATTCAGTCTAGAGTTTGTTGACAGCAGCACTACAGCAAATACAGATAATTATTTTCTAGCATGTTTGTTTCACCAGAGTGAGTAATGATTGGACAACAAGGGCTGTGGAGGAGGGTGTCTTGACACAGCATAGATCCTCAGGTTCAGCTGTGTTACAAGGCATAAACTCTGGGGCTGCAGAAGTGCAAAATCCTCGTTGCCCTTTCGCGCAGTGTGTCATATTCTATTTCTTTCCTAAACTTGAGACTTGAAACGAAATGTTAACTGAAATTTCCATGACTCAACTTCATTCTACAGTGATTTGGACTGAAGTTATGTGTGAGATAAACTGGACATCTTTTCTTTCAGGACCAGCACTTGCAGATGTGGGAGAAGCCATGAAGGAGCTTTCTGAGGTCAAGGATTCTTTAGACATGGAAGTGAAACAAAACTTCATTGACCCGCTTCAGAATCTTCATGACAAAGATCTGAGAGAAATACAGGTATTGCCTTCAATCTGGCATTTTAATAGTGTCCAATCTGCAGACTCTGTATAAGTTTGAAATTTATGTTAGTTATTTAGTTTTAAATGTTCTTTGAGATTCACAAATGAACTGGTCTTAGGCTCTTTTGGCTTGAGTTTTACTTTTCAATTCTGTCTCTCTTGTTGATGATTTAGAATGAGACAGATCAAAATTCTAACATTTTTGGTGGTAGCATGTCAAGCTCATGCAAGCATGAGCACAGCTCTCTAATCTTACCATATGAAAGCTCATTTCACTAAATAAATAAACAGATGTTTAAATTTAATTTTCTAGTGTATGACATGTCAGTTGCCTGTAGACTGGCATTACTCTTTTGTCTGTATGAAGACTGTGTCTGAAACATTCCCAGGAATTTAGAACACAAGCACTGTTTGCTTGCATAATTACGTAATTAGTAATCCAAGAACCAGACAGCATTGACAGAGGAAAATCTGTTTGCCCACATACTGTGGACGTGACCTAACTCTATAATTGTGGAAGTAAATGTGCCTCCCAAATTCAGCAAGTGTTTGTCTTTACATATGACTGTTCTTCTGAGCTCAGTAAGGCTTTCATATTGTTAAATTTATGTGGAAGAAAGATGTCTTAGGCAGTTGGATATAATTTGAAAAGTTGACAAAGTTATAAGTGTTACAACAGACAACAAATTGATGCTTCTGAGGGAAACTAAACACCTGAAGTATTCATGCTTATGCCTGTAGCATTAACTTTTTTCCAGCTTGATGTGGCACCTGCTAAACAAATTGACGTGAGTGTTACATCAGTTAACAAACTAAAAAATCTGTAATAAAATATAATGTTAAGACCCTTTGGTGATCTGATAGAAACGATAAAAATATTTTCTGTGTTGTTTTGTTTATGAGAACTGTTACACAGGCAAAAAATGTACTAACTTGTGGTTTTAGTAGAGTTCTCTTAAACATCTAGGGAAAAATGGTGGTGTTCAGGTAATTCTGCATCAGAGTTAAAAGGCTAGAAACTCACTTGTCATTTACATGGGTGGCAATTGCAGTTATCTATTTCATTTTTTAATGTTGAAGGTCTGTCATTTAGACAGCAGCACACCATGGCTTCTTAAATTATATGTAAAACCACCTACCTCATTTTTCTGTATTTCTCCTCTCTGGGTAAAGGTTGATATACAGCAAAGAGCATATGCTTGCAAATGTACATGGACTACCCAATTGCAATGCAATATAAGGACAGTTGGGGAACATCCTTTATTCTGTGCCTGAGTTTGGGTTTTTCGTTTTTAGCATCACCTAAAGAAAATGGAGGGTCGACGCCTGGATTTTGATTACAAAAAGAAAAGACAGGGCAAGCTCCCCGATGAAGAACTTCGCCAAGCTCTGGAGAAATTTGATGAATCGAAAGAAATTGCTGAGTCAAGCATGTTCAACCTTCTGGAGATGGATGTGAGTTATCCCTTCTTAATCTTGGAGCTGAATCTTAAAAAAGGAAAGATACTGGTTCAGCAGTGAAGGCAGTCTAAGGTAGTCTAAAACCTAAAAGACTCATTAAATCCATGACACCACAGACTCCTGTCACTGTACAGTGGGGAAGCACTTGCCTCCTTGGTGGTCTCAGTGAGAGTCTCCAAAGCTATAGTAATGTACAGCATGCACACATAAGACTAATTTTATGGGTAACTAAGCTAAAGAACATAAAATCTTTGCAGCATCATTGTGCTTACTAATTGTATAGTGTTACTTACAAAACAAAACATCTTCCTTCTTAGAATTGTGTAAAAGTAACCATGACTTTTACTTAGCTGTGGTATTAGGGTTTGAGTCAGGCTTTTGCTCACGTGTGTGGGCTTCTCGGAGGATTGGTAAAGATCAGAGATGATGAACTCATAACCCCATGGTCTCTGCTGTAGACAGGTGCAATAATGAACAGGAAAGCCCAAGTTAATGTGACTGCTCAAATCTGACTCTACATCATATTTGTTGCTCACAGACTGGTTTAGGATTGAACATCTATATTTTTTTAATATTCTATTTACAATTAATGTTGAAACTGTAAAATCAAGAGAGAAGAAAGAATTATCTCTTTTGGAGGGAAAAAACACATTTTAGCTGATGTCTGTCTTATAGATTTTGTGATCAAAGAAAACTCGCTTTAAATATTCCCATTTAAGTAAATTACTAGATTTGTCCAAAATTTAAATACACACCTAATTTAATTCTTCATTTTGTTACCAGATTGCTGTAGAGGGGCCATAACAAACCTCAAAATATTTGCATGATAGAAGTTAAACATAGCTGTGCTGGAATTGAAGAAGTATAACAAGTTTGTAAATTTAGTCCTTGTGGTAACATCCAATGCCACGTGGCTATAGAGTGCTGGCCTGCATTACACCATTGCAGCATTGTCTGTTACGGGAACTGCTAGCAATTTTATTGCCCACACAAGAGTTCTGAATGCTTATTCCCTCATGAAGTAGAATGCTATCTGCCTTCATTACAAATATTCTGCATCCAGGAGTATGTAGTGTCTTCTTGTTTTGGTGTGCCTCACAGCACAGAGTACAACAGAAGCATGACCATAGTGCTGCTTCTTGTTTTGTGCCCCTCAAAGGCAGGATTGGAGAAGGTGTATTGTGCTCTCATTACAGTCTCATTTTTACTTTCATAGTGTTTGCTGGATGAGGTAGGTCTGTAGGCTGCTGTTCATGCAAATCAGCCGTGGAGACGATCAATGGACAAGAGTTGCTGTTACCATTCCAGATCAGGTCATAACCATACATGGTAATGAATAAAGATTTGTATGTAACCTATGTACAAACTACAAAGATGAACGAAGTCTTAGAGAGATAAGTAAAGCTGCCTTTGCATTGTCAGTGTGACAATGGTCTTTACTTGCTATTGCTGAGCTGCTAGTACTTGCCTAGAATCTGATGTTTTAATGTCAACCCTCAGATTGAACAAGTGAGCCAGCTTTCTGCTCTTGTGCAAGCCCAGCTGGAGTACCACAAGCAGGCCACACAGATCCTACAGCGAGTTACTTCTAAGCTGGAAGATAGGTAACACACTTTTTCTAAGTTTGTTGAATTGTTTTTTTGTTGGGTTTTTTTGTTTGGTTGGTTTTTGTTTTACAGAGGCAGAAAACCGAAGAGTGGTATAATGCAATGCGGTTATCTTTTGCAACATGGTAGCTGTATTTTTGTGAAAACAAGGTCCCTTTCATGAGGCAATTGCAAGTTGAGTTTTATGTGTTTTGGAGGGACTTATACTTCTGAGTATGGCTGAATGAGAACTGAGTTCGGGAATGCATCTCAGCTCAATAAAGCTGTTAAATGTGATTTAATTGCAAGCTTTTATAAACATTGGAAGTCAGTGGGACTTAAAACTTCAGATTCCTTACCATTCCTCTATGTATTCACAAACTATTCTTTCTGAGATAAGATGTTAATGATTGCTAATGAAAAATAGTATCTTGTTACATTCTTATCTACCTGAGCCAGGTAGTGAGACCCCATCATTTGCCACCTTATTAATACTCCTTTTTTCCAGCTTATTATCAGATCAAACTTGATGCAAGACTTAACTGAATTTACCTCTTCCATTCACTTTTCTGTAACTGTGAATTCTATCTTGGAAATGGTACAATATCTTTTTAACAGAATTTTAGAATTTTTATTTCTATCAACAAAAAACAGATTGTACCTCTTTGAAACGTGTGAAATAATGTTTGTAAAAGTTCATCAGCTTCCCACACACATCTTTCTTCAAGGAAACAACATGCAGGAAAGATTTCTTTAGTTTACATGGTTCTGGAGTAATTAATGCCCAAGAACAGATAATGCTCACATGCTGTGTAAAGGCAGCTTTTTTAATTGTGGATGATTCTTTGCTCTTTCCTGATGTCATTAGCATAGATCTAGTTTATGGTACTGCTGGTTCTGTTTATTTTCTTAGAGCACACAGTCTGTAAGCTTCATTCAGTTCTAAGTCTTAAATTTTGTTGCGATTAGGAGCAGCACTTTTTCTGATAGTATGCTGCACATCAGGCTGTTTCTGGATACACTTTGCAATACTGTCTAAACAGCTAACAGAATGATTTTCAGCCCTTCAGAATGAATACTTCAGTTACTTTACAGAAGTATTAAAACAACCTCAGGAGCAGGTGGGTTTTTCTGTAGTCCAAAAGCTGCATCATAGAGTGAACATACGTGCCTCTCTCTGCAACAGATTTCCTGTATCTGTTCAGATAATCCTTTGCCCCTTTGAAACTTCTGCTAAATGGTCCATATCTTTGCTTTAAGTTTCAGCTCTGAATGGTTTCAGCTTTTCAAGAACCTTGCTTCAGACGATGTGCTGAAGTAAATCTTTTGCATAAACTGACTGTGCATCCCTAATTGTAAAAAGTCTGCTGGCTATATCATTCTTTGTCCAAACAACTGGATGCAAGTTCAAGGAACATAATATGCTCCTTCCAGGGATTAAGCAGGGATATAGAGCTATTACTATTTGAACTACATATCTTTTGCCACTGTTGAAATGCAGGTGGCAAAGAATGCATGGGCCTGGATTTTGGGGGTTTGTTTTTTTGACCATATGGACCAGAAAATAAATCATGCTTTACTTTTAGGATGAGGAAATTTGTTACTGTTCACTCTCAGTGATGTCTACAGAACATACTGCCTGTTTTCTAGGTGGTTTTTAAAATATGTTAATGTAACTTGTTCGTGCTGTTGTTTGACATGGACAACATCCTCTAACTGCTAAGACTGTCCTATTTAAAACATTGCCCAAATAACTTTTTTAAAAAAGATGAATTAGATTGCAAAACCCATGAAAAATTTTTTAAAATGCACTCAGGTTTTTTTTCTGGTCCCTTTAGATTAGTCTTCAAAACTTTCTTCAGGAACTGCAAGTGCAAGAATTTTCATTTTTCTTCTACACATTACCAGAAGGGATAAACTTCCTTAAAATGCCATGATTGGAGGAACTGGGACTTTAGAAACTTAGCAAACATTGGGAGACTTGCAATAAAATTAATAAAACCTGGAAGGTCAACAAAGGCTTTTCCTTTTAAACTCTCTTTTTCATCAAGCAGCAGGAGGCTGCAGTTGTCAAGACAGGGTATCGTGACAGAGCAGCTGGGAAGCAGAAAGGGTTTCCTTGGAGATGTTTCTTAAGAAACATGGCTCATGCTGGGCTTTTGGGTAGTTTATAGCAAGTCACTAGAACTGTCACCTAGTTCATAATCTGTAAAAAATGGTGTTTGTTTGATCGAAGTATCAAGTGTAATAGAACTTGCTTATTTCTTCGAAACTTTCCTACTTTGAAAAAGCAACTTCTGTTAATGAAATACAGCAAAGTCTTTTTATTTATTTTTACAGGTTAATTGATCTATGTTTTTAATATGCTTATGCTTTCGTTTATGAAGAAGAAAAGCAGTGATAGTGAGGAAAACCCTTGTTATCAGGGCCAAAACTGCTTAAGTTAGAAGCACATCTTTTCAAAAGATAAATCAAAATGTTCTGTCAACAGCAAGTCTAGGCAGTTGTTTTGCATATGCTCCTCTGATTCTGTCATCATCCCTTCCCTGGGTTTTACCATAGAATCTGAAAATGCACCCTTTCACGGAAATTCTAGATTTCTCAATTAGAAGAGTAAGTTGAAATGAATGATGTATAATATTTTTGTTTTGAGAGTCACGAAAACTGGAGTTGTGTACCTTTGTGAACAAGTATTACAGATTAAAAATTAATTAAGTCCGCAACTGAAGTCAGTACATTCCCACACAGTCTCCTCACAAAATGACAAGAGTTGGCATCAAGCAATTGAACAGTTAAGGCTTGCCAGGGACGGAAGCAAAAATCTTGCTAAAAATGGGGGTAGAGACATTTGCACAGCCCTTCTGTAAGCATTGCTGATCATGTAACAATTTTTCTCTGTTAAAAGCTCTTTGTTATTGTTAGACAAAAGCAAGCCAGACAAAATTCTAGGTTCGTAGAGGGAAAGAAAAATTAACAACAACATGGTATAGTGTCATCAGGTGAATCTTGGTGATTTAAACTAGTGTTGTAAACAAAAAATTACTCCAAATGCCAAAACATGTTTAGTCTGGATGATTGGGAGGAGCTGACTAGGAGAGGTGCACTGCTGGTGAATGGGAACTTCAGCTGTGGAAATAAAGCTGTTTGGTGCATCTCATCTGTTAACAGGAAACTAGCTCTTGACATTTAATTCAATGTTTCGACAGAATAAAAGAGGCTTCATCTCAGCCCAGGAGAGAATACCAGCCCAAGCCCCGAATGAGCCTGGATTTCACAACTGGTGACAATACTCAGCACAATGGAGGAATATCCCATGCCACCACACCCAAACCGTCAGGTAATGGCTGTAGCAATATGAGAAGCCAACTCTGTCTGAAGTTTTGGTGCACTGCAGAAGTTTCTCTGAGGATTAGTTCTTCCATAATGAGGGGAAATGAGAGTGAGGATAATGTAGGGGAAAACTGTTTGAATGGTTATTTCTTTGTGAAGTGTTCACATCCCCAGACTGATGAACAGGGATGGATCATCCATTGCATTAAATGTGTCTTTGGGTCAAAGGATTTCTTTCCTTCCCACCACGTCCTGATGTAAATCTTTTGTGTTCTTCCAGCTACAGGCAGCAACAGTATCTCCATTTGGCATTTGCAGCCGGGAATTGTCTTGTATAACCCTGCAAACTGCTACTAATCTCACTATGCTAGTGAGGAGAGGGATACAATGGAGCGGGA
Organism: Columba livia; assembly: GCF_036013475.1. Lineage (NCBI taxonomy): Eukaryota > Metazoa > Chordata > Aves > Columbiformes > Columbidae > Columba > Columba livia. Next base: position 65,236,913 of record NC_088642.1, read on the forward strand.
GTGTGGCTTGAGTCTTGTATGGTAAATTTTCCCTCATGCCACCAGTAATTTTCTTCTTCACCTCTTTTATGCAGTGTCATGAAAACTTGTCTGTGTTAAGGCAGTGCAGACTGATATTTCTATCTCTTCAGCATTTGTGTTTTCCTCTTCAGGGAGCACTATTTAGCATTTTGGGTTCTTTCTTTTGAAGTGTTAATAAGTTTCAGAGAAACATCTTCTTCTTTCGCAATTATTAAATTTATGTTTGGCTTGCTTCATTCAAAGCTTCAGTTCTTCTGTGTTCACTAGAGTTTATTTGCTGAGTCTTCTAAATTTCATCTGGTAGCAATAAGGATACCAAACATGCATTGTAGGGCTTGCTGATGCCAGCAAAACAGTCTTCATTACAAATAAAACAAAATACACTGTGAGCAATATGTACAGAGATGAAATAAGGTTTCTCTATAGAATTTAATAAATTTAATCTGGTATTTGAAAAAATTGCTCTTTTGACATCTATGGAAATAGAGTATTTTTGTCATGAAATAGCTTAAGTGTGGGCCTTCTAGCTATAGTGAGTTGTTGAAATTAATATGTAAAAAGTTTGAATCTGAACCTTATTCATTGTGATGCCGTTACACATGAAAAAGCTGAAATATGTGTGCTTAGAAGTGCTTTATGGTGCAGTGACATGTGTTGATTCATTCTGGTCACTGAAAGTACATGAACTTTTACTGTGAAAAGTCAGGTAACAATATAAGATTCCTTACAATTTAGTGCTGCTAAATCCTGAATATTTTGACCAGTAATAATTTTGGTTTAATTAGGCTTGAAGCTATAGAGACTTCAGGGCAGGCAGGTGCTCGAAGGGGGATGGAGTTGTAGCTGGGCTTGTCCCAGTGGGGCAGCATTTTAAAACTGATGAGGACCGGGTGGCCTCCTATGCCCCTAGGGAGAAATTGGTGTGCTCTGCTCGCTCCCTGAAATGCCTGTACACCAATGCGCGCAGCATGGGGAATAAGCAGGAGGAGTTAGAATCCTGTGTTCGGTCGGGAGATTATGATCTGGTGGCAATTACAGAAACATGGTGGGACAGTTCACATGACTGGAATGTGGTCATGGATGGCTATGCCCTTTTCAGGAAAGACAGGCCAGCCAGGCGTGGTGGTGGAGTTGCTCTCTATGTGAGAGAGCAACTACAATGTACTAAATTCTGCCCGGGAGTGGATGATGAGCGAGTTGAGAGTGTATGGGTCAGGATCAAGGGGCAGGCTGGCAGGGGTGACACTGTTGTGGGCGTCTGTTACAGGCCACCAGATCAGGCTGAGGAAGTTGATGAGGCCTTCTATGGGCAGCTGAGAATGGCCTCACAGTCACAGGCCCTGGTTGTTGTGGGGGATTTTAACTTCCCTGATGTTTGCTGGAAGGACCATTCAACCAGCCAGCCACAGTCCAGGAGGTTCCTCCAGTGCATTGATGATAACTTCCTCATGCAGATGGTGGAGGAGCCGACTAGGAGAGGTGCACTGCTGGATCTCATCCTCACTAACAAGGAGGGTCTGGTCGAAGCAGTAAAGGTTGAGGGCTGCCTGGGTTGCAGTGACCACGAGATGGTGGAGTTCAGCATCTTGGGTGGCAGGAACAGAATAGCAAGTAGAATTGCAACCCTGGACTTTAGCAGGGCTAACTTTGGCCTTTTCAAGCAATTGCTGGGGGAAATCCCATGGGCAAGACTGCTTGAAGGAACAGGGGCCCAAAATAGCTGGATTGCATTCAGAGATTGCTTCTTCCACGCTCAGGATCAGAGCATCCCCACACGTAGGAAGTCAAGGAAGGGAGACAGGAGGCCTGCGTGGTTTAATAGGGATCTGTTGGGTGTGCTCAAGCAGAAGAGGAGAGTTTACAGGTTGTGGAAGCAGGCGCTGGCCACTTGGGAAGAATATAAGGCTGCTGTTAGAGGATGTAGGAAGGCAGCTAGGATAGCCAAGGCCTCCTTAGAATTACAGCTGGCGAGAGGGGTCAAGGACTGCAAAAATAACTTTTTCAAATACATAGCAGACAAAACTAATACCAGAGGCAATGTAGGCCCACTGATGAATGGGGTGGGTGCCCTGGTGGCAGAAGATACAGAGAAGGCAGGATTACTGAATGCCTTCTTTGTCTCTGTCTACTCTGCTGGAGGCTGTTCTGGGGAGCCCTGTACCCCTGAGATCCCGGATGGAGCCAGGTCAATGGAGGAGTTTGCTTTAGTCGATGAGGACTGGGTTAGGGAGCAATTAAATAGTCTGGACATCCATAAATCCAGGGGTCCAGATGGGATGCATCCGCGGGTGCTGAGGAAGCTGGCTGAAGTCATTGCTGGACTGCTCTCCATCATCTTTGCCAAGTCTTGGGAAACGGGGAAGGTGCCCAAGGATTGGAGGAAAGCAAATGTCACTGCAGTCTTCAAAAAGGGCAAGAAGGAGGACCCGGGTAATTATAGACCGGTCAGCCTCACCTCTGTCCCTGGGAAAGTAATGGAACAGCTTATCCTTGGTGCCATCTCAAGGCATATCAAGGATAAGAGGGTTATTAGGGGCAGTCAGTATGGCTTTACCAAAGTTAAGTCATGCTTGACCAACCTCATAGCCTTTTATGAGAGTGTAACAAGATGGATGGATGATGGCAGAGCAGTGGATGTGGTCTACCTTGACTTCAGTAAAGCCTTTGACACAGTCTCCCACAGCATCCTCACAGCTAAGTTGAGGAGGTGTGGTCTAGACAATAGAGTAGTGAGGTGGGTTGCAAACTGGCTTAAGGAGAGAAGCTAGAGAATGGTAGTCAATGGTGCAGAGTCTAGTTGGAGGCCAGTGTCTAGTGGAGTGCCTCAGGGGTCACTGCTGGGGCCAATATTATTCAATATATTCATTAACGATTTAGACGAGGGAATAGAGTGTACTATCAGCAAGTTTGCTGATGACACTAAGCTGGGAGGAGTGGCTGTCACGCCAGAAGGCTGTGCTGCCATCCAGCGGGACCTGGACAGGCTGGAGAGTTGGGCGGGGAATAACCTGATGAAATTTAACAAGGGCAAGTGTAGAGTCCTGCATCTGGGCAGGAACAACCCCAGGTTCCAGTATAGGTTGGGAAATTACATATTAGAGAGCAGTGTAGGGGAAAGGGACCTGGAGGTCCTGGTGGACAACAGGATGACCATGAGTCAGCACTGTGCCCTTGTGGCCAGGAAGGCCAATGGCATCCTTGGGTGTGTTACAAGGGGAGTGGTTCGTAGATCGAGGGAGGTTCTCCTTCCCCTCTACTCTGCCCTGGTGAGACCACATCTGGAATATTGTATCCAGTTCTGGGCCCCTCAGTTCAAGAAGGACAGGGAACTGCTGGAGAGGGTCCAGCGTAGGGCAACGAAGATGATTAAGGGAGTGGAGCACCTCCCTTATGAAGAAAGGCTGAGGGAGCTGCGTCTCTTTAGTTTGGAGGAGACTGAGGGGTGACCTTATTAATGTTTATAAATATATGAAGGGTGAGTGCCATGAGGATGGAGCCAGGCTCTTCTCGGTGGCAAACAATGATAGGACAAGGGGTAATGGGATCAAGCTGGAACACAAGAGGTTCCGCTTAAATTTGAGAAGAAACTTCTTCTCAGTAAGGGTGACAGAGCACTGGAACAGGCTGCCCGGCGGGGTTGTGGAGTCTCCTTCTCTGGAGACATTCAAAACCCGCCTGGACATGTTCCTGTGAGACCTCACCTAGGTGTTCCTGCTCCAGCATGGGGATTGGACTAGATGATCTTTTGAGGTCCCTTCCAGTCCCAAACATACTGTGATACCGTGAAAATATGGGGGATGGGAGGAATATTTGTTAATTTCATATAATGTATGAAAATCGAATGTAACTAATGACTTATAATATGTGTTAGTTATTGCAAAAGGTTTATGGTCAGATATTTTTGAACTAGGATACTAGAAAGCTTTCAATTTCAAACTTGTTCTGAGTCTATCCTGGTGGCCCTGCAATCAAGAGTTTTGTGGTAATGGGGAGAAAATGTCTTTGGAAACCTAATATTAAAATTCAGAGGATTAGGAGCATATACAGTGGTTTATAGTGCAGCTGTGCCAGTGCAGTTTCCAAATAAAGGACAAAAATACAGTTAGACCTTCACTGTTGTTTTAAGCTACCTCACACTACCTATGTGAAGTAAATAGACAAAGCATCTCTGTGCCAGTAAAGCTGGAAATACATTGGGGATGTTGCTTAAATTTTTGTGTTTTGTAAACAGACAAAAATTAGATTCTAAGCTGATCATAGCCATGCTTTTAGGTGTGGGCTTGACTGTATCTTTGTTCTTGTAGGATTCTCAGACATTTACTAACAGCCACATATGAAAACTGAAGGCTGCCAAAAGTCGATAGCTGTCTTCTGATGAAGTTTAGCAGTCCAAATTTAGATGTTCTCAAAGAACTGTCATCAGCACATGAGTGATACCAGAAACAGCAAAATCTGTAGTAGTTACAACAGTAAAAAGGATGCTGTAACTGTTGAGATTTTTAAGCACTTGTTTCTTTGTGTTTCTTCTTCATAGGTGTTCACATGGATCAGCCATGCTGCCGAGCTCTATATGACTTTGAACCAGAAAATGAAGGAGAGCTGGGATTTAAAGAGGGTGATATCATTACCCTTACTAACCAGATTGATGAAAACTGGTATGAGGGGATGCTTCATGGCCAGTCAGGTTTCTTCCCCATCAATTATGTCGATATTCTTGTTCCATTACCTAATTAGGATGGCTGATCCACCACCTCTGACCTAGATAGTTGTGTCAGTACCACTGCTTTCAAAATGCTGCTTCTTACACCTTACAAGTGCAAACTGCAGTGGTTAGAGTAATTGATTCCCACTGAGCATCTTTGGTTTACCTGTTGTCATACTGCATGGTGGTGATGCGTGGTATCTTCTGAGCCAGCATAGTGTGGGTTAGTTTGTTGGCCATGCTGGTGGTAACCAGAGCCGTTACTGAGATGAAGATGGGAAGATGATGGCAAGCAAAGCAGGTAACTCAATGAAATAGCAGGAAGTGAAGGTGGTATTGGGAAGGTAATGCCTATCACCACTGTATTACGTTTTAGTCTTAGTTCTCTATAAAAAGAGGGAAAAGTTCTTGCCATTCCGTCTTTCCCTTCCTAATGATACAGTTCACACAGGTCTAACATTGACTAACCAGAATTGTATCTTCCAACCAAACTGGCTTGCTCTCATAGAGACAACGTAAATGTAGACCCTCTGGTTTCTCGGAAAGCAAACGACTGTATTGTGTGTCTTGCTGCTCTCTGCTCACTTTTATATACTTAGTTATTGTTAAAAAGGCTTATTTCCATCCAGAGGTAAACTGTAAACCATAAAATGGGGATTGCTATAGTAAAACCTTGGACCACAAACGACCTGAATTTGCCCTTCAGGAACTTTGAGCATGCTCAACAAAATGCCAGTAAGAGGGCAAGATGGGGAATAAAACTGGCATTTGTTAACTGTTTCTTGTCGAGTCTTTGCACAAAATCATGCTGCTTAAGCACCAGATATCCTTTGTAAACTCATTCACCGAGGAATACAATAACCAACCAAACACAACCCTTGCTTCATTTGTTTCTGTCTACCATGTGTTCTTCAAACATTATTTGTGCATATTCTGCCCTCAATGAGGACTAAATAAAACTTACCTTTTTCTGTTGAGCAATTAAAAGACATGTGGCTGTATATGCAAAAACATTTCCCATATGTTTAGTTGGTTCTCTTGTGTTCCTCCGTCCTGCACTTTGTGTGTACAGTGCTGTGCCTAGCTTCTTGGCATTCTTTTGGTAACAGTTGCAGAAGTTCTCTTAGTTTAGTTATCCAGAGTTCTATTTATCTAAATTGTACAGACTCTTTCAGAGGTTTAATGTGCTGCTTCGAATGTGCCACTTCCAGTCCTGGATGATGTGAAATGAAGACAATTCCCTACTGCTTAATGTATAAACTATATCATGGAAAGTATTGATATTTCAAATAAATGCTGAGACAAAAACTACAAAAATGTTGTGAATTGTTACTGTCACGGAGGCACCCCGAGGTTAGTTTAAGGGTCAACAGGGTCCAAAACAACTTTTATTAAACCGGTGAGAAACAGGGTTTTAGCACTCCGAAAGTGACTTAAATAAAGGTTCGGATATCAGTTGAGGAAAATTATTAAGGGGCAGCAACTAGTACAACAGGCGGTCCACAGAGTGCATGCACGTGGCTTCACCAAAACAATGCCGGAGCTGTCCCCCAGTCCCGGAGAAGTACACACTTGCCAAAACACGGTACGGAATTATTTTTAAAGAGATACACGTACTCGTAGTGAGTACGGCAAGTGTACACTCGCGATTCCGCGAGGGTAAATTTATAATACACTCGCAATCCTGCGGGGGTTAATTTACTTACATGTGCAAGTGTGCACGGAATATTACACGTGCTTATGTGGAAGCACAGGAGGAAAATACACTCGCGATTCTGCGAGGATTAATTTTACACATGCTCATATGGAGCACGGAAAGTTACACGTGCAAATGTGCACGGAAAGTACACGTGCTTGTATTAAGCACAGAAAGTAAGCGTGCAAATGTGCATGGAAAGTTACACGTGCAAATGTGCATGGAAGGAAAATACACCTGCGATTCTGCGAGGATTAATTTTACACGTGCTCATATGGAGCACGGAAAGTTACACGTGCATATGTGCACGAAAAGTATAAATATACTCGCAGTCCTGCGAGAATTAACTTACTTCTGTGGCGGCAAGGCAAGCGGAGTCCCCATCCCGGGGGGGGCTCTCAGCGGCAGCATCTTGCTCGTGCTCCGAGAGACCTGCGACAATGGGCGGAGTCTCGACGAGAGTCCCGTTTGTATACTGGCTGATCAGATCTGATTGTAGGCATTCTAGAAGCTTCTCTGCACCCCCACACTGGCTGTGGGTGCCCCTGAAGCCTCCAAACATCCCCCACACTGGCCGCAGGTGCCCAGCGGCTCACTGGCGCCTCGGCACTCCCTTCTCCTAATGGCCCTGGCCAGGGTGCTCTGGGGCCAAACAAAAGAAGCTGTTAGCCTCAAGTAGCAGAGGGAGAGGGAGATGTGCCTACTCCTTCCATACTGAAGGAGAGAGGGGGGTTTGCATTCTGCCACAGTTACTTTGTTACTTTGTTACTTTCAAATCTGTTATGCTAAATTCACCTAAGAATAATTTTATTTCAGAAGGCATATTCCTCTTTTCTTGCAAATGTGAAAAATACTTTTTTGTCATTATCATAGTGCTTCAGTCAGTTAAACCTCATACATTTAAACGGCCAACATAAACAAGATGAACTGAACACTGAGCACATTAAATTAATGTCATGATGACCAGCATGCAATCTTGTGGATACAGGTTGTTTCTCATTAAAGAATGCTGGAGTTCACAAACCCCCTAGAAAAGCTTAAAGACATGTTAAATTATCACAGAATCACAGAATATCATGGATTGGAAGGGACCTTGAAAGGTCATCTAGTCCAATCTGCCTGCTGGAGCAGGAACACCTAGATGAGGCTGCACAGGAATGTGTCCAGGCGGGTTTTGAATGTCTCCAGAGAAGAAGACTATAATTTTCTTATAATTTTGTTTCATATGACACAGCATTTTATTTAATTTTATATTCTTTGTTGTACACATATGGTGGTGGGTTAGCTTTGGCAAGGAGCCAAACGCCCACCCAGCTGCTCACTCGCTCCTTCTCCTTATTTGGAGAATAAGAAAGCTCACGGATTGAGATGAAGACAAGGAAATTGCTTACTGGTCACTGTCACAAGCAGAACAGACCTGATTTGGAGAAAAGTAGTTTATTGCCAATTAAAGTAGATATGTGTAGTGAGAAACAAAAAAATATTGAAACAGAACTTTTCCTGCTTCATTTCCCTAAACTCAAATTCACTTCTTCACCCCTGACTCCTCCCCACCAGCAGTGCAGGAGGATGTGGAATGGGAGGTTTATGGCCAGTCCATAACAGCTCCTCTCTGCTGCTCCTTCCTCCTCACGGTTCTCCCTTGTTCCAGCAGTGGGAGCATAGGCCACAGTGTATCTGCTGATGTGTCATGGGCTGCCTCCTTCTCACTCTTCTTTGACCATAGTGTTCCTCTGCTCTTTCTCACTCTTTTATTTTTCCCTTCGTCCTCTCTGCACAGTGTGCTTTGCCATTTCTTAAGCACGTTTTCTTTGAGGCACCACCATCTCGCTTGAAGGGCTCAGCCACGTCCTGCAGTGGGTGCAGTGGAGCTGGCTGGAACCAGCCATGTCCAACACGAGGCAGATCCATCCGCTCATAGAAGCTGCACTGCAGCCCTCACTGCCAGCACCTTGTCACAAAACCCCATAGGCCTGCCTAAGGGATGTCCCTGCATGTGTTGACATAGACTCTTGACAGAGTAGAGCAAGACAGTCGCTGACAGAGATGGAGACTCATTCAAGCTTCAGTTCAAAGTCAGGCTGGACAGGGCTCTGAGCAACCCTATCTAGTTGAAGATGTCCCTCTGTCCCTCCTCATTGCAGGGTGTTGGACTATATGACTTTTAAAGGTCCCTTCCAATCTAAACTATTTAAAACAAAACCCAACCATATATATATATAATTACAATCTGGCCTAAATCTTATGATTGGATTCTTAAGTAAGATATTGTCAGTGACTGGAAGTCATTTGTTTCAAACCTGATGGCTGTGAAGCTTTAAACAGATGCATTGATGGTGACGTGCTACAGGTAACAACTATGCTACAGTTAATTAACTATGTTAATTATCAAGGCTTGGCAGTCACAGGTAGTGCCAGTGGATCTGAGAGACACATTTCTGGCCGTGGCCCACCCCTATTTTATCAGATTATTATTTTGTAGTGTTTGTGGAGGACACACAAACATAGGGCAACTCTCTTAGAGCTGATTTTATGTGATATAGAGCAAAAGGACTTCTGTTGTGCAGTGCTGTCCCGCCCCGCTGGTAGGGCCTGTTCTTTAAGATGTAGGGAAATGTTATGTCTTTCAACAAATGGAGCCAGAAGGAACACACAGAATAGTAAAACATCTGTTAGACGCCTTGACATGTTACACAATTCTTGGCAGTTTTGTATTGCTCTTTTCTCTGTCTCGTGCAGGTAATCCCTGAAGAACACTTTATTCCTTGGGTGGTAAAATCAAAACCTGACTTGGCCAAGACAGAGATTGCCAGGGCTGACAAAAGTTTGTGTGCTAGCCAAAAGAGGTTGCAGGAACAACCACAAATCACAGCTGAAGTGCAAAGAGTAAATTTATTTTCGTCACCTTGCTAACTGGAGGATCTCTGAAAAAGCACCTAAGCACCTGGGCAGAGATACACAAGTGGGAATGTAGGCACTGCAGAGCTCAGTCCTTGCTGGATGATCAACAAGCCTGCTGGTTTCACCTGTATTTCGGGGATTCAAGCAGGCATGCTTTTCTGCTTTGTTTTCATCTTTCTCACAGCAAAGCAGGAATCTCAAGCATATTTGATAAGGTCACTTTGAGTTTCTCACAAGACTATGTTATCTAAACACAGAGGTTCTACTTGTCAAGCACACAAAGCCAAAAAACAATTAGTGTGATACATGTGTTTTTCTACACCTAAAATGCAGTTGCTTGAGCGTATTTACAGTTCTCCTAGCCAACCTTCTGCTCTGTTCCCACAGTTTGCATCTAAAGCTTCAGTACTAGGGCAAGTGGGGTGGTCCAGGAATTGGAAGAAAGCAGGAGGCACTTTGCCGTTATATCTCAGTTCAAAGCTTTGCCTATGGAGCCCTGTGACCATTCCCTTCTAGAAGCACATAAGGCCTGTTGATGGAGGCAATGGCCTTTTTTCACTGGCAGAGTTACAACATCTGTCATCCTGCTTCCTAAGGTGTATGTTTTCAGAAACATTTCAAAAATGCTGCATGGGTTCCTAACTACCAAATTTGGCTGTGGAACTGCTGCTCCTCACAGAGGAAATTAGGAAGTCTTCCAGCACTGAGCTGTCAGCTGCTGAATATAGCTAAATGTTTTGGTTTGGTTTGGGGTTTTTTTGGTATGTGTTTTTTATTGGTTTTTGTTCGTTTGTTTTGTTTGTTTGTTGGGGGGGGGGGTTGTTTTTTGGGTTTTGGTTTGGCTGTGTTTTTTTTTTTTCTCTTCCAGTGAACCTGAAGTTTCGTGAAGGTTTTGCTTTCTTAGACTTTCTAATTTATTGCAAAGTGAAACTTTGTGAAAAATATTGCAAAAGTACTTAACAGTTCCCTAAATAGTTCTCCATTAAAATAAAGAAGTGATTGAACCAAATGAAGGTGTTGTGTTTTTTTCCCTCTTTTAAAACATCCCCTTCCCTACAGAAACAAAGATGTTAGTCACACCAAGAATTTTGTATTTGGATTTTGGCTTAGTGATTACACAGAAAACTCTGCAGATAATGATACTGCTTTTCCCACATGAACTACAAGACTTGAAAACTGCTATGAGGACATATTTCCTAGTTTCACATTTTTAGGTCTTTCAAATGGCTACTGCTATGCTGAGTAATAGTTCTGCTCCAGGATGTACCCTAAGCTTACCATATCTACAGGCAGAGGAGCCTGGCTAGACTCATGAAAGCAAGGAACAGGGTGCATGCAGGTCAGTGTGCAGATAGATGGGTCTTACCAGCATAGGAGTAGGCTGAATTTGAGATGGACAAATGAACTGATGAATTAGGGCACATTCCCAGGTAACAGTGAGTAAAAATGTGTGCATTCTATAAAAATGAACTTGATCCTAGTGTTCTGTAAAGCACCAATATTTTGTCTTAGACTTAAGCTCAGAATTTCTAGAACGCTCCACAATCGTTACGTTATTACCATTTGGCCTAAAATGTTGCAGTAGAGGGAACAGCTTTGCGATATATTTTTGCTGTGCGTTCTAAAGTGCAGCTAAATTCTAAGCTATTTACCTTTGATTGTATCTCCTTAGAGATAAAGCACAGGAGGGCATGTCAAAGAATCAGCAGCTTCTGGAGGCTCTGGAAAGCCCCAGCAGCTCTGGGACTGAAGCGGAGATCCTTTCCCTTTCAGGTGCTGCTGGGGCAGACAGTGCCTGAGCTGAGGTCTCTGTTTTAAGAGTCCTCTCCTGCACCCCAACTGATTCGGTGGGGCAGTGGCAGCCAGCTTTATGCTACTTGCACTCACTTGCACAGTGCTCAGGGCTTGTGCCTTTCATTCTCATCTTCACCTTTCGTGAAAAGAAACACTAACAAAACAGAGAAAGAAAAGGGGGCTCAAGCTCCTGTGTCTCTGCTCACCTGCAAGTTGCGAGGCCTCAGGAGGGGCTGGGCAGCTCCCTGACAAGATCTGCTTCCCCAGTGCTGGCAGAAACACACTGGTGCTTCCTGGAGAATTCAGCGGCTCACCCAACCACCATCAACAGTGCTGATCTATGGGACTTTCCTGTCCCTCAGCAGTCACTGACCTGTGGCATGTTCTTTGCTCAGAGCATCCCTGTGGGCAGTGAGGTCCTGAAGTAGGCACCAGCTGTAACTGCTGCCACCAGGACAGTTATTTTACTAGATTTTCTGATGATCCACATAGTCACTCTGTCTCCTCCCACACCAGAGTGGCAAGAGGTTCACTGAAGACAAAGAGAACTGGCCCAGAGAGAAGGCATGGCTCCAAATGGGGACTCTTTCACCATGCCTGGGGGAGTCTGCATATCCCTGGGCTATGGGCATGCTTGACACCCCACAGCTACTTCCTGTTTCTTCTTCCTGCTGCAGTGAGCACCAACACCAGGCTTCATAGGCTGTGAGAGAGACCTCTCATAGACCCCTGTTAGGGGTACGCTAGATGCTGTCCTCCCACCACATGGAGACCACATACCTCGGTCTGAAACCATGTACCCATCTAATGCCTACACACAAATTCAGTGTACTGCATAAACTCTCTTGTCCCATTTCCAGGCCTCTATTGTGATGTGTAACCTTCACACTGTCTAACATCGCCTCGGAGAGACTTGGCATTTCCCTTTGCTGAAGTTCATGAAGTTCCTGTTATCCCATTTCTCCAGCCCATTCAAGTCCCTCTGTATGCTAGCACAATCCTCTGTATCAGCTGCTTCTCTATGTTTTGTATGATCTGCAAAGCTATGGAGGGTGTACTCAGCCTCATCTTCCAGACCATGAATCTTAGAATCATAGTGTCATAGAACGGTTTGTTGTGGAAGGAACCTTTGAAGATATATTGTTCCAGCCTCCCACCCCACCATGGACAGGGACATATTTCACTGTATCAGGTTGCTCAAAGCCCTGTACAACCTGAGTTTGAACACTTCCAATGATGAGGCGTATGTAACTTCTCTGGGCCACCTGTTCCAGTGTCTCACCACCCATATTGTAAACCAGTTTATTTCTTATGTTCAACGTGTGTCTACCCTCTTTCAGTTTAAAACAGTTGCCCCTTGTCCTGTCACTACAGCCCCTGCTAAAAGCCTCTCTCCGTCTTTCTTATAAGCCCCTTTTATATATTGAAAGACTGCAATAAGGTCTCCCTAGAGGCTTCTCTTTTCCAAGCTGAATAACCCCAGTTCTCTTAGTCTCTCTTCATAGGAGAGGTGTTGCAGCCCTATGACCATTTTTGTAGCCCTCCTCTGGACTCATTTAATGAAGATGCTGAACAAAATTGGACCCAGTATTGATGGCTGATGTACACCATTTATAGTTGGCCTTCAGCTGGTCGTTGTGCTGCTGAACATAATCCTCTGGGCTTAGTCATTCAGTAAGTTTTCAATCAATCTCAGTGTCCACTGCTCTGACTCATACTTTATCAGCTGATTTAGTCAGATGTTAAACTGCAGAAAATGTTATACCACAGGAGTCTCAAAATAATAAATTGATTTGAACATATCCAAGTGGAAGGCTTTTATTTTATTTTATTTTATTTTATTTTATTTTATTTTATTTTATTTATTTATTTTTGCATAGAGGTGGAACATAGTTAGTTTCCACTGAAAATAGTGAAGTCACAGCACTGTAAAAGTTAGCTAGTATATGCTACACATCAGAATATTTGGATATCTACGGGCTTTCAGTGCTTGCTGTAGTGGCTGCCTTCAAAGCTTGTACATTATGTGTAGTCAGAATGAGACTAGTTACAACTCTGCGTAGCAGTTATGGTTGTAATGGCCAACAATATGAAGTACCTGTGGGGTACAGAGGCATCTAATGGTGGAAGTGACAACAAACTGCTTACAAAATTAAACTGAGTTAATTGCATAATGAGAATTCCACAAATACCTTGGCTAGGTTGCAAAGATTAAACATGCATTCCGAGGGCCTATATCTAAGGTTTGGTTTCTTAAAGTGTCTGTTGAGTTGCCACTTAGCCCAGTGATCATTAAAGACTTTGTTTATAAAGTTCTTCAAGTGTCTGCATTTCTTACCTAGAAGTACTGAACCCTTGGCAAAACTCACCTGTGACCCTTTGCCACTAATGAGCTACATAACCCTCCACCAATACTGCAAGCAGAACCCAGTACATAGTCATATTGTATTAATTTATTTCAAAATAGAAAGCAGCATTGCAGAGAAGGACTTGGGAGTTCTGGTTGACAAGAGGTTGACCATGAATCAGCAATGTGTCTTTGTGGCCAAGAACGTCAATGATACCTGGAGTGCATTAAGAAGAGTGTGACGAGCAGGTTGAGGGAAGTTATCCTACCCCTCTGCTCTGCAGCATCTGGAGTACTGTATCCAGTTCTGGGCTCCTGAGTTTAAGAAAGACAAGGAATTACTGGAGGGAGTCCAGTGGAGAGCTACAAAGATGATCAGGGGTCTGGAGCATCTTTCTTATGAGAGACTGAGGGAGCTGGGTCCGTTCAGCCTGGAGAAGAGAAGCTGAGAGGGGATCTTATAAATGTTTATAGGTATCTCAAGGGTGGATGTCAAGGGGATGGGACCAGACTCCTTTCAGTGATGCCCAGCAATAGGATAAGAGGCAACAGCCACAGACTGAAACACGAGGAGGTTCCATCTGAACATGAAGATAAACTTCTTTACTTTGAGGGTGCCAGAACACTGGAACAGGCTGCCCAGAGAGGTTGTGGAGTCTCCTTCTCTGGAGACATTCAAAACCCACCTGGACACATTCCTGTGTGATCTGCTCTGTGTGAACCTGCTTTAGGACGTGGCTTGGATGAGATGATCTCCAGAGGTCCTTTCCAACCCCAACCATTCTGTGATTCTGTGTGATTCTGTAAAATATGCTGGGTGATTTGATTTTTAAAACCTGCCAGTAAAAATTGTAACACTAACATAGCTGGGCAGTCCTAGTCAAACATTTTATATCTCTGTCGGGCTGGGCTTTCCAGAGATCACAAGAACAGGAAGAAACCCAGAAGCTTCTGTAGTAATGAGGAAAGTATCATGTATCTGAAGTTTCAGCCTAGGTACAGGGTTGCATAATGAAAAAGGAAACTTTAGAAGAGGCAGAAAGGATGTTTAGCCTCCTGCTAGTAGGAAGGTTCAGAGTCAGAACTATCCTTTCTTTTTGCTGACTTTTCAGGCAGTGCTGGGAAATGAGGGAACAGCAAAGTACTCAGTAAAAAGAAAGGGGAAGGAATATTATTAATCTTCTCCTATTCTTCTAGAGGTGGTAGTTGTTTTCCTGGAATTTACCTGATTTTAGCCTTTAAGTGACATGTGATCAAAGCTCCTTCTAAAACAAATACTGACAGGAAGAGAAGAGAAACAGGAAACCTTGCAATCATACTGTTACTTCTTCAGCATGAGAGGAGGTGGCTTCTGACAGTCCTTTTGCAATAAGCCAAAGTAGTTTTTTAGCAGATCACAGTTACCATAATGTAAACTTGAACCACCAGAAAAGTATACAGTATGATGACAGACATCAGTACACATCAGTGGTGACGTCCAAAGGAAGATGCAGATGCATCAGCTGCATCAGTGCTACAGTGACCTTCTGATCCAATGTTGTACCCAGTTCCAGTGTAGTGAGCGGGGCAGAGGGAACAGTAATGCTAAGGCAGCTCCCGTAAGTCGTGGAAACAGGTGCTTTAAAGCTTGCTCTTCAAAGGGCAGAATTAATTGCAGATATAAAGTAAATGGAAGGCAGCTGGACTGTTTATACCATCATTTTAACACTTCTGAGCAGAAGGATAAAAAGCCTGGTATACTATGTGAAAATAACTTAGATTCACAATGTCCACTACAGAAGAGCAGCAGCTGCTATGGTCAGCTGTGTGTAAAGCTGAGAGAGCTGTTTAAAATGAGGAAGCTTCCAGAGACTTGGGACATTATAGATCATTTCACCATGTCCTTAGCATTCCTTCTTTCAGAAACTGCTCCTTGCTTTCACTGTAGAACATCATGAAGTTACTATTTGCTTTGGTTTGGAAGTCCAGCAGGGTCTCATGGGGTTCCCAAAGTCACCAAGATCACGTCCTACCTGTTTCCATATTTGTCTAAAGTCCTAGGATGGGACTCAGTGTAGATTTGATTTCTGGTGCTGGCAGAGAGCTGTTGCCAGAAACTGGGCAGTGAATTTAGTTTTAATTCTCCAGCCATACAATAGGACTGGTAATAATTCTGTCTTTCACAGAGTTGTTGAGAAACAAGTCTGCTGATTTGGCTTGTAGCACTGTATGCACACTTCAAGAGATTACTGGGGGATGAAACTGGCAGTGCTAGCAGGTGCTAAAATGTTCATGCTGTGTGGGACGCTGCTTGCTGAAGGTCAGCCATTGCCTGTTGCCACCTCTGAGAGACAGCTTACAATTTGCACAAGAAGTTTCTTACTCGATGTCTGAGGCGAAGAGCTCCCTCTTGGTAGTGTGCAACTATCAGTCTTGTTTCTAAACTTAACACAGGCCAGCAGCCCACTTTTGTCATAGCTTCTGCAGAGAACTAGAGCTGGGAAGGACTGTGCAACAGCAGGAATTTCACAGTCCCTGCTGAACTTCTAGGCTCTGATGAGCTGTAGAAAATGTAATAGGGCATGCTTTGTTTCCATTTTCATACCCCAGAAAGCACTTTTTCAACTGATGATGCATAACATTGCAGCCTCGTTGCTGCAGTGTGAATGTGGTTTGTTCTACCATGCAGCCATCAGCCACTGGAGAAGCCAGTGAATTTCTTCAAGCCACATACAGTGTACATTGCCACCACCTTTTCAAGACGTGGGAGGGATCTAAATCTGCTTTTAACAAGTCCAGCATGTTTTAAATTAAATGCAGCTGGCAATCTTCTCTAATATTTTGGATGACGGTTCCTGCCGAGTTACAAACATTTGATTTTTGTTAATGTTTGATGTTTATAGTGTGAGCCAGTAGATGGCACACTGACATTTAGTTTTAATATTATTAACTTCTAAAAAGATTCATTTTTGTTCTGAAATTTAAGTTTTAAAGGATACTGTAAGAAAATATAGAGATTCCTATAGATAATGGCCATTGTGCAAAGCTTATTGTGAAAACCCGCTTTTTCAATAGCATTCAAACACTAGTTTTTTTGTAAAGACCCTGAAAACTCAAAAGCCATAGCTGTGGAAATTGCTAAAGCTCAGCCTATCTACTTTCATCTGTCATATTTTCATAGTGTAAGCATTTTTTTTTCAGACAGATCTTCAGAATGGGTTAATAAAACACACCTAAGGGTTGAAAAGTCCAATAAAACAGTTGAACAGCACCCACATACTCACATCACCCATCTGTCCTGAATAAAGTTATTTTTAGCTGTCTCCTAGCTACAGATCCTTCCAGCACAAAGCTTTATAATTTCAATCAGGCACACACATGCTTGTATGTAGCTCTTTCTCCCCTCGTCCCCATATAATAATAAAATTGCAGATGCTCACCTTCAGAAAACAGAAAAAAAAAAATCAAAATAGCTTCTGAAATTGTTCGTTCAAGCATGAACTCTCCATCAGGAATTACATCTGTCAGCCTTTAGCTGGAAGGAAAGTTATGCTTACTTTGGCCCAAACTGTCTCAAGAAATATATTACAATCTGAATGTTTTGACAGTTCATAGCACTTTTTATCTGACGTTCTCCAAATTCTTCACGTATATTATAATAATTGAGGTTCCTTCTTGTAGCAAATTCTTTGTATTATACCCAGCTAACAAATAGGCCCTTGGAGCATAGCTGATTAAGACCCACTTTTTCCAAAGTGTGTCCTCAAGCAGTTGTCTCAGTGCCTGGTTGCTCTTCACTATAAACTTATGGTAAATTCAAGTGTGTTTTGGTTTGTTTCTCTAAAAATGTATTAGGAGTAAGACGACATGTGGGAGCTAATGAAGTCTAAGAATTTAATTAATCTGTAACTTGACTGTAAGAGATAAATATAAGCATAAGGATAAAAGTGTTCTCAGGAGTACAGATAGGTTCTCCAGAGACATTCCAAAAGTTATTCATAACAGTAAGCAGCTAAGCTGAAAGTGCCTATTGAAAGTGCAGAAACATGTTCTCTTCATGTGCAATCTTAAAACCAACCTTAAAAGCAGCCTGTAAGGATATCAACCTCATGCACATGTGCAAAAGCAGACAATGTGTGGGACAAGAGGATAATAACCTGAGGCAGTATAGGTGTGCTATAGGCAAGGCAAAGAGGACTCAGGATGTCAAAGGTACAGGAGCAGTGATGGCAAATCACTGTCACGTGTGCCCTGCATGGCACCACCAGAGAGCTGGGCTGGTGCCATCGGCAATCCCACTGCTTTGTAAAATGTGTTTTTGGCAGCGGCACACAGACAGACCTTTCCCTGAGGCTTTCACCATCCATAGCTGTCATTTTACCCTTTAGAATGAGTTAAAAAGAAAACAAAAAAGTCTGACAAAAAGAAACTAGGCCTTTTTTGGCCTCATTGGAATAGAAAAATAAATAAAGAACACAAGCATGGGGACAGAGCTCCACAGAAACAGGCTTCTGTTTCCACCTGCACACCACTGTTGTAGGAAAGGCTTACAAGCTGTGCTGCAGGCACAACAGTGTCAGCACATTCTCTGCAAGTATCTTGAATGTGTGATGCAGAAATATTTTGTTGATGAGCTCTGTAAAATCACTTCTAGCAACTAGTCTTTGCTGTCTTTATTCCTGGGTCCTTTCAAAGCTTTATCAGTGACAGCACTTGTTTCAGCTAGTACTTTATTCCTAAAGACCTAAGGGAATTCTTTACCGTTAAACCCATCAGGATTACAAAACACAAGGTTTCCAAGGACTAGTCAGTCCCAGCCCCACATTATTTGAATATTCTGTGTTCTGGTAGATTTTCATAGCTTCTGGACAGTACAGACAGCAAAATATCTTGTGATAGCTGAAAGCAAATCCTTTTCATAGGATGTTAAAACTTCTACTCTTTTCCAAATATTTAATTTCTAATTTTTGTCTCCAGGAGAACAACACCTGAAACTGCTGGGAACACCTAGTGTGATATCATTGTGTATCAATTTGAGAAAGCATGTGGCTATAAATCCCTCCAGCAACAGAGTTTGGGAAAGATGGCACATGGAAATCTTGCACTGTGCAGATGCAACTGTTCAAGTGTTGCCTTCCAAGCCCTCAGGCAGAGACCATGGAGAGGCTGGAGAGACCGTTGCTTTTTCTGCAGCCTCGACTTTCTGGCATGCGAATGGTGGGCAAATCGTGCACTTAACTATATATGTTAGCTCTCTGTGCATGTATCTATGTGTGCAGGTGCAAGTGTGTGCATGTGCACAATCCTCTACCTGCCACAGCCCCTCTCACTTTTTTCGTCCGTTTGATAAAGTCGTCTCACCCATGTCATGTCATCTGCTGTTCGTTGTCCCCCATGACATTACAATATTATCAAAGAACAGAAGCTGTCTTTCTTCAAAATATTTTCTCCTTTTTTTGTGATGGACTACAAATATCTCGTGCATTGAAAATATTTTCTCTAAATGTCTCATCATTGGAAATTTTTTCTGTAACATTTTGCTTTTGACCCAATATGGAGAGTGAAAAGGTTCTGCTCTCAGTTTTAAAGTGATACACTTTGAAGTAAAATGACTGCTATTTTCTCTCTCTTATGCATTTTATAAGCCATGTTTTACACAGATTTCATCAGAAAAGAAAGCACGTGAAACAGAGACATGTAAAAAATATGGTAGTATTTCTAGCTTTGAAAAAAATGCCGAAAACTCTTCTGCTCTGAGTTGGCATTCTAAGAAAAATGCCACTGGAAACAATTAGTAATTAAAGAGTTGTAAGTTTTTTTTCTGACAAAAAAAGATTTGGCACACAATTCTAGTTCAGTTTTTGAGTATCTCTGTAATTCAGAGGTGTTACCTAGCTACGAGAAGACTTCATAGGCCAAGATGAAGATATACTAGGTGTTTAGCTACAAGAAGGGCAACAAAGATGATTAAGGGAGTGGAGCATCTCCCTTATGAAGAAAGGCCGAGGGAGCTGGGTCTCTTTAGTTTGGAGAAGAGGAGACTGAGGGGTGACCTTATTAATGTTTATAAATATATAAAGGTTGAGTGCCACGAGGAGGGAGCCAGGCTCTTCTCAGTGGCAAACAATGATAGGACAAGGGGCAATGGGATCAAGCTGGAACACAAGAGGTTCCACTTAAATTTGAGAAGAAACTTCTTCTCAGTGAGGGTAACAGAACACTGGAACAGGCTGCCCAGGGGGGTTGTGGAGTCTCCTTCTCTGGAGACATTCAAAACCCGCCTGGACATGTTCCTGTGAGACCTCACCTAGGTGTTCCTGCTCCGGCAGGGGGATTGGACTAGATGATCTTTTGAGGTTCCTTCGAACCCCAAACACACTGTGATACTGTGATACTGTGATACTGTGAAGACTCCATAGGCCAAGATGCAGATATACTAGGTGTTATGTGAGGTGGCATTTATACCTGCTTTGATACACAAAATTAGTGGACAACATGTGACACACCTTTACTCCTGTACTAGTTTTGCGTTCTAAAGATTGAAGCAACAGTGTCTTATTTTGTATTTTTTTCATGTTTATATGGAGGATAACTTTTGTTTCTGTAGAGGATGCACACCTGCTTTTTAAAGAGTTTGAACTGAAGGAGATAATTTGATGAATACAATACCAACTTCTTCTCCCCTGTATTTCAACTGTTTTGGTCCTGTGCCTAGGAAATGACTTACTTGACTTTGTTTCTACAGCACTTGGTATAGAAAAAGGAAAAAATTATCTGTCTTGTTTTTTTAACACTATGCCTGGCATGGTGCAAGTTCTTCCAGTAATTTTGCATAACAGTCCTTAGCAGCTATAGACATAGTCCTGCATAATACCCAGTATATCTTAATCTTAGCCTAAGCAGGTTTTCTGTGTATTTTTTACGATACTATGTTATTCAGACTTGCTTTTAAAGATCTCCAGTACTAAGCCCTCTAACAACAATGTAGACTGTAAGGACAACCTTCAGATGCTGCTGCTCAAGTGCACTTATACAGAAAACAAGTAAGAGGTGAAGTGCCATGCAGAACCAACATTTTAGAACATCTAGGCCTGTTCAGTTGGTGTCCTTAGGGTTAGCACTCCTGCAAACTGGAAACAGTTTGTGGGGCTGTCTTCATACAGAGAGAGATAGAAAGGGATGCTGAAGGCTAGGAGTCTGGTGAATAACTCTGGTGTTAGGAAACGGTAATCAGAAATTCCTGGCAGGCTGGTATCAAGCAAGATGCCATCTGCAGTCCCTGCTCATCTTGACGCAAAGGAAATACAAGAAGCAGGAAACTTCTCACTGAATGCTCTTCTCTCAGAATAATAAAAGTACTGGGATACTTTCTTATCTTACCATTAGGTGTGAACACATTTTCTTGTGTATCTCATAGTTTCTACTTTTATTATTTCCAGTTAAGAGCAAGAAAGCTAAACTTTCTCACAAAATATATTTCCAAAGTGTTGATTTACCAGTCAAAATATTTTGTGTAAGCTTCTGTATAACTATGCTTAACATAGTTTCTAACATCTTGAAAATAACTGAAGGATCGATAACCACATTGATAAGATATCACCGGTGGTTTTACTTCGTAAAACTTTATCTTTAAGAAAGAATGGCTATATGTTCTGACCAGCTTCTCTTATATTATAGCTGCGTAAATCCAGAAATCTTTCCTAACATTTCTGTGCAGGTGATCTGACATCTAGAGAAATTAATTGTGACAATCTATGATTGTTCTTTAAGAATTGATCAAAATTCCATTCCTTATACCTACTTAGGCTATCAGAAAGGCCTGAAGATTCATGACGTTTTTCTTCCCCCATCTTTTAATGTCTATGCTCTTCCTTTACCTCTGCAATCTGTTTGTGCATTAACAGAGTTGAGGATTTTTCCCCACTCACAATTGTTTTTCATTCCAGATTGCTGTTAGAGGCTGATAAATAGACACCATAAAAATCAGTGTCAGGTGACAACATGGGTATCAGTACTGAGATATGCGCATAAAAGCAAAGGTCACAAACTTTCACACAAGATGACATAGTGAGAAACAGAATAGGTGTCAGGTGCAATATCCCCATTAAGCATCACTGGGGATAAGTGTTCAAAGTATAGCCTGGGCTTTAAAAACTAGTTTCTACCAGCAGACATATGGAATTTTTCAGCTATTTTCTATGAATTTACTACACTTACAACTGATTCCAGGAATTAAAAATAAATACTATACTTCCATCCTAACAACTTTCTGAAATATGTAAATAGGGTAGTAACCTGGAGACATAGAGGGAGGCGATTTTTGTGAAACTGTTGCCAGGACACTACATACAGGTCTAACATCAACATTTACAAAGAACTGAAAAAAGGAAATGTGGGAAAATATTTGCTAATTGTTTGAAGGCTATGGAAACACCGTGCCTAGACGCAATCCTTGTTTAGTATAATAAACAACAATAATTTTGGCAGAAAAATATATTTATTGGGATAAAATAGAAAACATACTGGGTCTACTAAAGCTCATAAACGTAGTAAAGAAAGGCTGTTGACCAAAATATAAAGAGATGCATCCACAGTCTATCAGTGACTGAGTCCTTATCAAAATGCAGTGTTTAAAGTGGCACAGTTTACAGATGTAGCAACCAAGTGGCAGTTGAATGAAATTCTGTGGCTTGAAAAAAATTGCCTGTGTTTAATAGCTCCCACCAGTCTGAAAGACAAGAAATTCATAGTGGAGAAACCAAGTGAATTGGAGGGTAGAGGAAGGCATGAGCATGCCGTCAAAGAAGAGGAGGCAGATAAAAGGAAGGTAGATCAGCATCACAGTAATGACTTTCCCTTGATAGAGTGAACACCACTGATATTAATAAGAAGCTTTGTTTGGAATATGTGAAGAATGTTTTAAGTGATACATTATTCAAGGCTTCCTTTCTAAATTCCTCCCACTTTTCAGAAAAAGGATGCTGAACAGGTCGCTATCCCTGACTGCCAAAATTGAGACCAGCCGTGTAGCCTCAGTTGAATGGGTTAATAGGATCTGAAAACCTCATGTTTTATTTCTCCGGTATGCTGTCAAGAAGCAGCCAGATATCATAACATTTCATAGTGGTAGCTAGTTTTTAATGGCAAACAAGTCCAAAGAATATATGGTACGTGGAAAGAATTCACTATAGAACTCAAAAAAATGTGACAATATTTAATGTGCTAGTGTAAAATGCAATTCTGGATCAAAAAAAGTGTTGTAAAAAATAGACATGCAGTGGGGTTTTTAACTACATAGTTTATCAGTATGATTTAGTTTGACACAATTGTCTATGACCAGCAGTTTTTACTCAATGTTTCCAAGAAGTGAAGAGCTTTGGAGAATGACTGAGATGTTGTCAATGTTTAAACCACATTTTCCTGTATCTGTGGTTCACAGTAATCATGCAACAATCATGATCTGTGTCGAGGGTTAAGATTGCGGGGTGACAACAAAACCCTGGCAGATGTATTGCTAACCCCCTCTTCCCCCCGCCACTTCCCCCTCCCTCTCCCCCCTTTTCCACTAAGGAGAGGCGATTGGGAGGAAAAGAAAGACAGAGTGAAGAGAGTTGGAAAAAATTAAAGATGTTTTACTAATGCTACTAATAAGAATAGAGAAAATAATACAAAATATACAAAACCAATCTTGAAAGTCTCAGCAACTGCAGAGCCGGCATCCAAAGTCCTGGATTAGACTCTGCAGCCAATCAGAGCTGGATTCAGTCTGTCACTAGGCCTCAGTTTGCAGGGACAGCTAGCAAGGTCCTCTTCTAATGTCGGCCATAAGCAGAAGGGAAAAGGGCAAAAAGGAAAAGCAAACGAGATCCTCGTGATCTCCCACTTTTATATGAAGTATTCACGTGAATGGAATGTTATACACAGTTGGTCAGTTTCTTGCTCACTTGTTTTTCTCGTCGCCCCTCTCGCGAGATGTCCATCCGTGCTTATCAATAACTTTGCATTCCATTGCTAGGTTTACCAAAACATGTGTCTGGTTCTCCAGGAAAATGCAGCTAATATGAAGGCTTTAGCTGACAGGCAAAATCACTAAAAGAGAAACTTGTTTTTTAACAAAACCAGGACATTCCACCCCTTATAATATGCCATTCACTGAATGCTTAAACCTTATCAATACAATCTAATTAATCACTACTACTATATATATATATATCACTACTTATATATATATATATATATATATATACACATATATACACAGGAGTATATAAGTAATTAATCTTAATCAGTGGACCATCCTTTGAAAAGTTCATTAAGTTCATTTTGTCACGACAGTCTCCCAGGGCAGGAAAAATGGTACAAATGCATCTCATGACCACTGTTTGTGGGTTAAAGACATCAACTTCGAAGAAGTTGTCGGGCGCCACTCGAAGAAGCTAGCTCTGGTTTCATCATCACTGTTTTGATCTGAAAAACACTTATTAAACACTGTTAGTATGGCAATTCACATCATGCAGTTCAGTATTGAATATTTTCACCTAAACTCAAGTCCTCTTGAGGTACACACTGAACTTCTCCATCCTTAAGCATCACCCACCAGGTGCTGCCAGGTCCCTGGGCAAAAACAATCCCACGAATGGGCTTGCCTTTGCCTGAGGCAGGAGTAACCCAGACTGCCTTTCCTAACATGTTTTTCATGTCTACTACAGGGACTTTTATCTCCTTCTACAGTCCATAGAACTTCTGATTGGGCAGGCCCGGCTCGATTGGTTGGTCCCCTAGTGTTGACCAACCAAGTGGCTTTTGCTAAATGTGAATCCCAGATTTTAAAGGTTCCACCACCAAGTGCCTTTAGTGTAGCTTTTAGCAAACCATTGTACCTTTCAATTTTCCCAGAGGCTGGTGCATGATATGGAATATGATATACCCACTCAATACCATGTTCTTTGGCCCAATTATCTATAATACTGTTTTTGAAATGAGTACCATTGTCTGATTCAATTCTTTCTGGCGTACCGTGTCGCCAAAGGACTTGTTTTTCAAGGCCCAAGATAGTATTTCGGGCTGTAGCATGAGGTACAGCATGTGTTTCCAACCATCCAGTGGTTGCTTCCACCATTGTAAGTACATAACGCCTACCTTGACGTGTTTGTGGAAGCGTAATATAATCAATCTGCCAAGCCTCTCCATACTTATACTTTAACCATTGCCCCCCATACCATACAGGCTTTAACCGTTTCGCTTGTTTGATTTCGGCGCAAGTCTCACATTCATGAATAACCTGTGAAATAGTGTCCATAGTTAAATCCACCCCTCGATCGCGAGCCCATTTATATATTGCATCTCTACCTTGATGCCCTGAAGCATCATGGGCCCATCGGGCTAGGAAAAGTTCACCTTTATGTTGCCAGTCCAAGTCCACCTCAGCTACTTTAATCTTAGCAGCTTGATCTGCTTGTTGGTTGTTTAGATGTTCCTCGGTGGCTCGACTTTTAGGCACATGAGCATCTACATGACGAACTTTCACAGGCAGGCTCTCTAGCCGAGCAGCAATGTCTTGCCACAGCGTGGCAGCCCAAATGGGTTTACCTCTGCGCTGCCAGTTGCTTTTCTTCCATTGCTGTAGCCACCCCCACAAGGCATTTGCTACCATCCATGAGTCAGTATAAAGTATTGGCCACTTCTCTCGCTCAGCAATGTCCAAAGCCAGCTGGATGGCTTTCACTTCTGCAAATTGACTAGATTCACCTTGTCCTTCAGTGGCTTCTGTAACTTGTCGTGTGGGACTCCACACAGCAGCTTTCCACATTCGATGTTTTCCTACAAGATGACAGGATCCACCTGTGAACAGTGCATACTGCTTATCAGTCTCTGAAAGAGTATTATACGGTGGTGCTTCTTCAGCACGTTTTACTTCCTCCTCATCTGGAGACATCCCAAAGTCTTTACTTTCTGGCCAGTCTGTAATCACTTCTAAGATCCCTGGGCGATTGGGATTTCCAATTCGAGCTCGTTGCGTGATCAGTGCAATCCATTTACTCCACGTAACTTCAGTTGCATGATGTGGAGAGGGAACTGTCCCTTTGAACATCCAACTCAGCACCGGCAGTCGAGGTGCCAGTAGGAGCTGTGCTTCAGTACCGATCACTTCTGAAGCAGCTCGAGCTCCTTCATATGCTGCTAGTATCGCTTCTTCAGCTGGAGTATAGTTGGCCTCAGATCCTTTGTATCCTCGACTCCAAAAACCTAAGGGTTGACCTCGGGTTTCTCCTGGTGCTTTCTGCCAGAGGCTCCAGGAAAGTCCATTATGTCTGGCTGGGGTGTAGAGCACATTTTTAACATCTAGTCCAGTCCGAACTGGTCCAAGGGCCACCGCATGAGTTATCTCACGCTTAATTTGTTCAAAGGCTTGTTGTTGTTCAGGGCCCCACTCAAATTGGTTCTGTTTACGAGTCACTCGATAGAGAGGGCTCACAATCTGGCTGTAGTCAGGAATATGCATTCTCCAAAAACCTACAACGCCCAAGAAAGTCTGTGTCTCCTTTTTATTAGTAGGTGGAGACATTGCTGCAATTTTGTTGATCACATCCATTGGGATCTGACGACGGCCATCTTGCCATTTTATTCCTAAAAACAATCATGATCTGAAAGAGCTATGCTGTGATTGAATTACATTAAAAAAATAAAAGGAAAATAAAAGCTAACTTTCACACAAGATAAAACAGAAATATTTGTCTTTTTTAGTGTTCTTTCAAGCTGAAGATTCATACGTGTATTTTGGAAAGAGAATATAACACAAGGATCTTTCTAACGTGGACAGCTATGAAAATAATTTTATTTGGCGTTATAGATCCAAAATCTTCAGCATTTCACCACCATAATCCTCTACTAAAGCTTTACCTGACTTCATTTTAGTTTAATGGCATATGTATGTTTCTATAGCACATGAAGAACACAGCAATTTATATTAACAATAGGTGATTTAAAAATTTTTAATGGATGCTTTAGCCCCAGAAGGACACGAAGAATATTCTTCTATTGTGTTTGGGTAATTGTAACTGCATGCTAGATCTGCCCAGTGTAAATAGAATTGTTATAATATTTAAAATCTGCACCTAGCTGGCATACAAGCACTTTCTCTTTTATATTTTCTGCTGTAGAAAACATTCCTAGTGTCAAGCATTGTTAGCACACCTCTGGATTCCCTGCATATTTTCATTTTACAAAATAAACTGTATTGTCCTAGTTCTTTTTTAATGCAACTAGGGAAAAAAATAATTCCTTGTACAGTAAAATATATAATAATAATTGAGTAACCTTTGAAATATGTCAAACAAGTTCTTCAGACAGCATAAGCAGGTGAAGTATATCACATAAGGCTAATGCAGGCTTTTAGCTAGAGATACACAAGACAAAAACAGATCTTTTAACTAGTGATCTGTGGGTTCTTTTCATGAAAATAAGGAAGGCTTTGGCTTCAGCAACTTCAAGTAATTGGTGCCAAGACAGAAAGAAATGGATACCTGTAGTACCTTTAATGCAGAGAGAAATGGTCATATACCATCCAGGCAAACTGAGAAAAGTCTTACTGATGAAGAGGGAAACACTGCATTTCCAAGTGTTCAACAGGTTGATTCATTTATTCGTTTGCTCTCAGAAAGCACCTACTATGGAGTTTTGTTTACTTGATCATTAATACATTGAACTCAGTGCTTCTCTTCCGAGAGTCTCAAAAGCAGCCCATGGAAAGGAAAATTTGAGTCATAAACGTTGAAGGTACAGAGCCACTGATAGAGTTGAGGAGGAAAATAGAGCCCAAAATATTTTGTCTGATTTAATGGCTGCACCAAACTCTCTGCTAGATCCTACATTAGACTGTCTGGCATCTGATTGTTCAAACCTACTTTACTGTCTATCTTTGAAAGGCTTTTATGTCTTCTTATGTATTCTATGCATCTTAAAATCAGAATTATTCAACTGCCTGGATAGGAAACACTAAAAATCCAAACTTCATGGCATTTTTATGCTTTAAGTTTCTTTTAAAGTAAAATCACTATCTTTTTTATCTCAATGATGCTAGCACAGATTACTGCTGAAAATTAATTAACACTTACATTTCTATTTGGCCCAATTATTTGATAATTTATGAAGTAAAGTATTTGTGTTTTCTACTCAGATTTGATGTGGTTCACTCTGTGCACGTGACCAAATTGCATGCTCTCTGCATACACTGGTAGAACTTGCTAATCAAATATCACTAATGTTACCCAGCCTGGAAAAAAGTTGCTACCTGTGTGGTAGTTACCATAGCATTTATTGACGGAATACTAGTTTGCTGTGCTGTGAATAAAGTTATTTTCGGTGGCTGCAAAACCACAGAATCTGTTATAGTGTGCACTGTTTTGTTAATTTTGATAATAAACAGTGAATTTGCACTATTTAATATATATATATTTATACTGATATCACCTAAACTGAAACCTAGTGTAGTGTTCCAGTTTGTTCAATAGGCTTTACGTCAGGACCCAAATCCTGTAGTGACTGAACTGAATACCTCTTCCATCTCCAGATGCCTTAACAATAATAGTGCACTGATAGTAAAGTACTTGAAACACTTAAAAAACCTGAAACATTATCTCCCAGAATTTGCTGGTCAAAATTCTCTTTAATCTTCTTGCAGATTTTCATCCAGGTTAGACACAAACACAAATAAGTCAAGTAAAATGCCACATGCTTCAGTGAACAGAATGACGGAAAAACTTTTTACTTTCTGTGTTTCTGTTGTGACCTGATAGAAAAATTCTTCCCAGTTGCTGTATTTCAGTAGATGATAGGTTATGAAGTTCTTTCAATATTTATTTCTGCTGCTCATCTTCAGCCCAAGATTTTGCAACCTTCTGCAAATAGTTTAGCTCAAAGATACTCTTAACTTCATTTTTTGATAAATTTGTCCTGTAGTGTATTGGGTTAAAGATTTTGAAGGAGCATATGTGCCAGAGAGAGAGGCAGGAGCATAACTAGGCAATTTTAGCTAATGTCAGAACTACAGTTTAGAAATGTATCTGATTATATAGTCATTCACTATGTGAGAATGCCTTGAAATACTGCAGAAAGAAATTCCTGATTCTTGCAGTTCTCTTCTTATCAAGGAAACAGTATTTTTCTCCTGTTTTTTCCCCTCTCATTATTTCAAACTGCATTTTTGTATAATAGTAGATAAATATATGAGTTGAGAGTGTTTGTTTGTTTGTTTGTTTGTTTGTTTTCTACATTTTCTTTTGGCCAGGGAGGTACCTATGCAAAGATGACTGTTTTTCAGCTTTAGCATAAAATTAGTGATAAAATTAGTCATATATAAAATGCTTTGAGATCTAAGGATGGAAAGTGTCACTTCACCAGCCTCAGCTTGTTCCTAGGCAATAATCAATGTGTACTATACCTAATGGATGGGCTCACTTACCAATAATCCTTTTTTTGTGTGTGTGTTTTCCATGTCTCCACTGATTTAAATGAAAGTATTACATGAGAAATTCTTATTTTTGGAGGGTTGTGGGTGTATAGGACATTTTGAAAAAGACTAGGCAGGAACTGTACTTCAGATATTGCCCTGTGAAAGAAACATAATTTGCAAGGCTTTTCTGGAGTGAGAAACAGCAAGGTAAGTGCAAGAAAGATGTGACAAACTAGACTGGTACTAACAGTCTCAGTGCTCTGGTATGCTAGTTCATATGGGGAGAAACAGAAAAAAAAAAGGCAAGTTCATTACAAAGACTTTAAAAAAAGCGCCTGAAATCAATCAGGAGTGTTTCATCAAGGAGTATTGCATCCAGTGATGCAATGTATTGCAAAATACTTAAGGCAGATCTCACACTTATATTGGTACTTCCCAGGCTTTGTGTCTGTGTATGTGAAATTATGTCTGGTGTATTTGTTTTTCACAAGTCATTAGGATATAAATTATTATTGGTTGGTTTGACTTTGCCCACTTCACTAATGTTAATACAATATTTCAGATCCTTTTAATCCACATCTAACATCAGGTCATCACCAAGAATTAGTGCATTTCAAATTAACACACATTTTGGCAAACAGGTAATGCTCTTTGTATGAAATCTGAGGTATAAAAACCTTTCTCTAACCCTGGCTAGTAACAGTTAGAAAAATATTTAAACATGCTATAATAATTTCAAAAGTGATTATGGACTACAGAGCACGTGATAGGATCCAACTTTCTTTTGGAAATTTGGTAGCATGTTTACCAGACATTTTGTTAGCAATGGGATATAGATTTTAATACATGGTTCAATGAAAAACAAAACACACACAGCTTTTATTTTCTTCATAGAAAACTCTGTGTTGCTTAGAGTCATGATGAAAATGCCCTGCCTTGCAAATTTTCTTGCAGATATGGTTAGAACAATTCAGAAACTAATATACCACTTATTAAAGACAGCAAAGTTCAGTCCATAATAAGCTCTATTTCTAGTTTCTCTTTGTATACCCTGCAAATGAAATGTTTTATTCTGCCTCTCTCTTTTTCAGTTCCTATGTTTTTCCTTCGAATCTAGAAAAATTAAAATGTTTTCAACTCTAGCACTCTTTCAGTCTTGCTGTTTTACATTTTTCACTTTGGATTTCTTTAATTCAACCAAAAGCTGCACAGTCATATTATCTCCCTAGGAGTCCCACATTCATTCAGGTGCATACCCGCTCTTCCACCAGACCATACATGCCCAAATGTGATAGGATTTCTGGATCCCTGCACTCCAAGAACCCACTGGAGGAGGTTAACTGCTCAAAAAGCTTCATATTTTATAATATGTCAATTTCTCTTGTTTCAGGGCACATTTGATTTTAACTCCTGGAAGGGCAGGAATGTGAAATTTACTGCAAAGTAACAGTCCTTACAATTCACTATCATTTCAGTCTGCAAACAAGTGAGAAAGCCAACAAAGCATCTTGCCAAGCTTCTGTCCCCTAGGTATTAGCTTCTGAGTTAATTCACAAAGGATGCATGAGAGATATCTGGGTCATTTTCAACAAAGATGCGCTGTCAAGCTAAGTGCTTCTCAATAAACAGATCAATCTCTAACAAAAACTCTTGTTTAAAGAGCTGTCATTGGGCATCCTACTGTTTCCCTCCTTCCAAACAGTTTTTTCTTTTTAGGTTTTAAACTTTTCTTCTGCTTGATCTGGATTCTGTCTTTTTAAAACAATTAGGAGTTTGTGCCACGGGACGGAGCCTGTAAAACATGAGGAATAGGACCTAACTTACAAATTTTTAAAGTTCAAGGACAAATATAAGTACAACCTCACCAATCATTTCTCGAGAGAGGTCTTTCCCTATTCACCTATTACTAGACATAAAAAGCTTTGTTCTTTTCCAGTTTATACCATCCTCCAATTTTATCCAGCAGATTTGTGACACTGTGTTCATTTTTACAGCAATGAAATGCTAAGTCACAAATATGCTAAGTCACAAATGTGGTCACAGCTGACCACAAAATTATTCTGTAGAAAACGGTAGGCCAACTAAGTTGTTCTGCATAGAAATACAAAAGAATCAGTCTTAATATGCTACTCAAGAGATACTAAAAATTTGTTGCCTAGTGTTGGTTGTTTTAATTATAGGTCGAATAAAAATATAATTGGAAAATTTAGGGATGTTTTCAAGTGTCGCTAAAGGAAGGAAGTTTCCTGCTGTAAATGACAATTGGTACAAACATTATTATAGTCTATTAAGGGATCTCAGCATGAAAAAGGCTTTAATAGGAAGATGTCCAGTGGGACGTTTCTGATTGTTCTTGACAAGAAATTTATATCTTGATTGAATCATAGAATGCTTTGAATTGGGAGGGTCCTTTAAAAGTCATCTAGTCCGACCCCCGATCTAACTGATATACTCAGTTAGATCAGGTTGCTTAGAGCTGTGTCCAGCCTGGCCCTGAATGTTTCCAGGGATGGAACATCTACCACCTCTCTGGGCAACCTCTTCAGTGTTTCACCACCCTCATCATAAAGAATTTCTTTCTTGTGTCTAGTCTGAATCTACCTTTAGTTTAAAACCATTAGCCCTTGTCCTGTCATAATAGGCCCTGCTAAAACGTCTATCCCCATCTTTCTTATAAGCACCTTTTAACTACTAAAAGACCAGAGCCCTCTCTACTCCAGGCAACAATCCCAGCTCTCTCAGCCTGTGCTCACAGCAGAGCTGTTCCAGCCCTCTGATAATTTTTGTGGCCTCCTCTGGCCCCTCTCCAACAGGTCCGTGCCTATACTGTACTGAGGACTCCAGAGCTGGATGCAGCACTCCAGGTGGGATCTCACCAGAGCAGAGTAGAGGGGCAGAATCATCTCCCTCAACCAGTTGGCCATGGTCCTTTTGATGCAGCCCAAGACATGATTTGCCTTCTGGGCTGCGAGTTCACACTGACAGCTTGTATTAAGTTTTGCATCCACTGGTACCCCCAAGTCCTGCTGCACACGGCTGCTCTTGATCCCTTCATCCCCCAGCCTGTATTGATACCAAGGGTGGCGCTGACCCAGGTGCAGGACCTTGCGCTTGGCCTTGTTGAACCTTGTGAGGTTCACATGGGCCCACTTCTGAAGCTTGTCCAAGTCCCTCTGAATGGCATTCCAACCCTCAGGCATGTCAACCACACCACTCAACTTGGTTTCATCTGAAAATTTACTGAGAGTGCACTTGTCACTGATGAAGATATTAAACAGTACGGGGTCCCAATATGGACTCCTGAAGGAAACTGCTCTTCACTGATCTCCATCTGGACACAGAATCATTGACCACCATCAATCCAAGTCCCCCTCCACTGAATAATCCATCCATCAAATCCGTATCTATCCAGTTTAGAGAAAAGGATGTTGTGGTGGACCATGTCAAAAGCCTTACAGAAGTCCAGATAGACAACATCCATAGGTCTTCCCTTTCCACTGGTATAGTCACCCCATCACAGAAGATCACTAGGTTGGTCAGGCAAGATTTAACTTTGGTGAAGCAACGGTGGCTGTCTCAAATCACATCCTTGCCCTCCATGTAAAAAAGTCTATTTGGAGGCCAGTAACAAGAAGTTTACTAGTTTTACATTTTTAACAGTTGTTTTTCTTCCAAGTGTTTCTGATACAGTTTTCTGTGGAAAATGAAGTTTGCGCCAATGTGGTCCCACATTGCCAATAGAGGGCAGTAGCAGAAGAATTCTCTGGTGGCAGAACACAGACCTCTCCCACCTTGACCTGTGAATTAACTTGGTGACCATGTAATTGTCCACCTGAATACACCTAATGCCATATTAAATTGAAAGGCAAATGAGGAAAGCAATGTGGGAGGAGACCAGAGCTGCCCAAGCTTTCCCCACCAAGCTGCACCCACGGAAGTGAGAAGAAGACCACACTGGTTTCCTGGCCTCTCATGCTTAGCAGGGTAGCAGGGCTGACAGTGGCAGTGTTGGCTTTAGCTTTTGAAGTTTACATCAGTCGGAGACGAATGGGTGTAGGTCCATACCCTTGCGTACTTGCTGTTGAAGATACAGGGCTGAACTGGGCAAATCTGCCCCCTTGAAAAAACCAGATGTTTGTGTGTTCTGCGTTCAGCTGGGACCTGGCTGTGTTTTGGCATTTCAGGCTGGGGCAACGGTGGCTCTCTTAAAGACACGCAGAAGGCAGAAGCGGAGGGCTGTGCCTGGGAGCGCGCGCGGGCACAGGGAGCTGAGCCAGTATCCCCGCTCCGCAGCAGCTGGGCTGCTCGGACCTCCTTACACACCCCAGACACTCCTCAGGGGTCCCACACATGGCTGCACCCCATGTGGACCCCTACCAGACCCTGTCCCCAGGCCCAAGGTGCCATCTGAAGGAAATGGGCCAGTACTTTGGGGATCATGACCCTCAAATGCTGCCAGGCTGTCTGATGACTCCTACTTGGCATGAGATGGCGGGTTGCCCCTCATGCTGCAGGATTTTGTCAAGGAACTGTGACAAGGAAAGGCTACAGGAGCATCACCTCCTTTTGCTTAGTTAGGAAGCGTCCCTGAAGCGGAGGGAAAGTGGAAAGCCTGAGGAAGGCCTCAGCCTGCACGAGGCAGAACTTGGCAGCTTGGAGAGGGCCTCTGATATGACATTGCCCTGCAGCAGACCAACAGCCACAACCCTCTGGCCTGTTTCTCCATCTAACTCTTTAATAACTATTCAGGCAAGGTGTCCACATGTGTCTGGTGGACAGCACTTGCTCCCACGATCTTCCCGTGCACCTGCACTCGATAAATGCAGGTGTATCCTCGTTTTCCCCAGTTGCTCCGTATGCCGAGCTTCAAAAGCTGGAAGGCTCTGGGGTTCCCATTCTGCAACAAAACCGTGGTGAAAGGCAGCGTCACTCCTGGGGTGTAAAGAGTGAGCGCAGGCTGCGCGCATCTTCTCTGCCAGCCCCTCCCCTCTCCAGGAGCAGTTCCCATCCTGGCTGAGGCGGCAGCTCCCCCCTCCTTCCCTTCTCCCACCCAGGTGGCAAAGGACCCCGTGCTTCTGCAGACCAAACACCCGCCACAGGGAGTGCGGAGGGCAGCTGTGGAAAGCTGAGGCTTGCTGGCTGCGGGAAACGGAGCGTGGGGAAGGTCCTGCTGCCAGGGCCCTCCCTGCCACCACCTGCCCAGCGGGTGCAGCCGGGTACCCCTGGGGACCCACACAGCTGTGGGGGCAAGGGGGCCCTTGTTCTGCATTTGCTGCCCTGCTGGATGACACTCTCCCCGCAATCGCATCAGTGTTTCTCTCGGCCAGTGTTGAGCCCCTGCCCCGGCAAGGACCATCCACACTCCTTCTTTAAGTGACTTCCTGGTCAACCAGCGTTTGGGCCCTGGCCTCTTGCCCACACACACTCACTGCACCTGCAGAGGGAAGGTCTGGGTCGGTTCTTTCTGCACGTTGTAAGTGAAGGTCCCCAGCAGAGTTTCCTCTTTGCCTTCCTCAGCCAGTCCCTTGGAGATAATGCAAGAGGAGCAGGTCAGGCTGAAGGCGTCCACGAGGAAAGACTCATGCCAGATCTGGGCCCGTGATCCCCACTCAGCCCCTTCAGCTCCAGCACAGTCGGGTGCAGGATGCGGTGGGACTGAGTGTCCCCCTTGGCTGTTGCTCAGAGGCCTGCGGGTGCTGGGCCAAAACACGCTGAGCAAGCCTTAGAAGCGGTGACACCCCCCCCGGCGTGTCCTTTGTAGTGTCCCCTCAGGGAACAGCAGTGCTTGGGAGCACACCAGTCTCGGCAGAGGCGCAGAGAGGACCAAGTGCCCCTTACAGCTTTTCCCCGTGGCCCAGTCCCAGCCCCCAGTGCCCGGCAGAGACTTACAGAGACAGTGAAATCTCGGGGGGCGCTGCTGACGGTGCCCAGCGGAGAGGCTGCCTTTGAGGTGTGCTGGATGGTGACGGTCGTCGGTTGTATTGGCATGGGCAACCGGATTAGCACCTCGCTCTGAGACCCTTGGAAAGGCCAGCAGTATCCCGGGGATGTATCCGACTGAAAGCAGAGGCCAAGAGCCGTGAACGCGAGGCCATGATGGGCCCCGCTGGGCTCCCGTGCAGCCAGAAGCACAGACGGCACTGCGCCCGTGGGCTGGGCTTGTGCTCAAAAACAGCGGTGTGCTGGGAAGCGTGCAGAAGTGCCCGGCTCTCTTCCCGGTGTGGGACAGAGGAAAAAAGCCAGCCAGTGGGAAACAGCGATGCCCCGCACCGGAGCCAGCGTTTCAGAGAAAGCCCTCTCTTTGGCCCACAGCTCTGCAGCCTCCCCCCACTCTCCACTGTGCCATCAGGAGAGGGAAAATCCGAGCTGTGGCAGGGAAATGGGGTGCCAAAGCAGAAGCTCCTTCAGCCAGCAGTGACCAGGGATGATGGGCAGGAAGCTCAGCTCAGCTCAGCTCAGCTCAGCCCAGCCCAGCCCAGCTCAGCCCCTTTCTGAGGATAACTGCCCTGTTTTTGTGAGCCAAGTCCCATGTGAATCCTCGTGTGTCAGGCACCAGAGCAGTGCCGTGGTTTTGAGGAACACCACTGGCCTGAGGGGAGATGCCCCAGGGCTTGTTCCCAACTTTATAAGGGGCAAGAGAGGCAGTACTGGCGGTTTCTGCTACTCTACCTGCACAAAGGTACCCAGCTCTGGTGGATCACACAGGAACCAAAAGACACTGCTGAACCCTGTGCATCTGCTGGACGATCTCTGCAGGTCAATGGCAGCCCCTAAGGGGAGAAGGGAGCAGCCTCAGGCTTGGAGGACCTGCTGGCTGCAGGCCATTTCTGAGGCTGCCTGCCAGCCCCGCACACGGCCTCACACCCTGGCAGGGGATGCAGCAAACAGAAGGAGATCCCCATGCTTGGTGGCGACAGCCTTTGTCTCCCAGCCACACAAAGAGAAGGGCTGCGGGTGCTGGGAGGCTGCAAGCTCCCCATGGGAAGGGCAGCAGACCCAAGGCAAGGCCCCGCTGTGTGGACAGCAAAGGATGGCCCGGCCACTGATTTTCATTCCCCAGGAAGGCTCAGCGGAGGAGGAGAGGTCAGGAGCGCTGCGTAGGGCACGGCCGGGGCTCCAGCGAGAGCTCTGGCGGCAGGTCTGGTGCGAGCCCAAGGGAGCCGCTCAGCCACAGTCGTGCTCTTGGGCCCTGTGAATTCGTGCCGCCTCCCTCTGCCCCAAAGAGCAGAATGTGCAGCACAGCCTGCTTTATGGAGCGCTAAGCACGACGAGCCCAGTGCCGTGACAGCCCTACCCCTGTCCATTCGTCTGTACCTGCACTTTTCAGAGCCCAGTCAGACAACTGCGTGGTTGCAGACATTGCGTCTCTCATTTGCTGAACTTCCTGGGAAAGACAGAAAGAAGCAGGGGAAGCAACCACATCAGACCTGGGCAGCAGAAAGAGCTTTAGAGCGGAGAAGCTCAAGCAGCATCCCCTGGCAAGGGATGGATGTGTGGGCTGGGCAGGAAAAGCCCATCAACTGGCCCGGGAAGCACCTTGTGCAGGGCCCTACTCGACACAGCCCTCCTTCCCAAAGTGCAGGATCACCTTCATGGTAGCGCTGATCTCTGCAGCCAGGCGCACCAGCTCATCTCTCAGCTGTTTCATCTCTTGGGATTGTTCCCCGCCCAGAGCCATCGTGTTCCTGCATTCACCAGGAAGGAGAGCAGATCTTGTGAGAGAGCGGCGGCTCAGCTCTTCCCAGAGTCTCCAAGCTCAGGAGGAGCGGAGACAGAGGTGCTCAAGCCACCTTCTTTCTTTTTCGCAGGCTTGCAAATGCTTCGCTTCCCCTCCCGGTTTAGCAAAAGGCCCAGGCAGGAGCGAAAGGCATGAGCCCTGGGCGCTGTACAAGTGAGCGCAAATAGCACCGGCTCATCTGCCATTACCCCTCGAAACGTGCTGCGCGTCAGGAGAGGAGAGGGCTCTTACCGCAGGGAGAGCAGGTCGGCGGCAGGCTGCCCCAGCAGCACCTGAAAGGGAAAGGTTCTCCATTTGAGTCCCAGAGCTGCTGGAGCTTGCCAGAGCTGGTGGCTCTAGGAAGGCAAGGCGGAAACTGCTGCTGATTCTCTGGGTCACTGCCTAGAACCGCAGGGACTGGGTGGTTGACCCGCCACCATCAGCAGGGCTCCTCTGTGGGGCTTGTCTCTCCCACAACAACAGTCACCGACCTGCGGCGCGTCCTGTGTCCACAGCCTCAACATGAGCATCAAGCTCCCGCAGCAAACACCAGCTGGAATTCAGATCACCAAGAGAGTAATTTCATTAGGCTGTCCAATGATCTCTGGAGTCACAGAGTCTCCTCCCACCTCAGGGTAGCAAGAGGCTGTCTGAGGACTTGGGGGAAAGGGTGCAGAGCTTGCAGTTCCAAGCGGGGACCCTCTCCTTGGTTTCAGGGCACACTTGGCGTCCCACAGTTACAGCCCATTTTCCCTCCCTCCTCTGCATGTAGTGGGCACCTTGGGAGCTCCCTGAGCTGCAGGCATGGGAGGCTGCAAGGGCCCCACCAGCACCTCTCTCTCACGCTGAAGCTCCCGCTCTGTGCCTCTGCCACTGCGCTGGCAGCAGGCAAATGCTCACCTAGAGCGCCTGCGAGCATCAAGATGAGGATCGTGAAGAGCCTCTTCTTTTTCAAGGTGATGATCTCTTTCCTGAATAGAAGAGGGAGTCCTGGTGTTAGCAGTGCTCAAGAGCAGTGCCCTGCGCATGGGGGATTTTCTCTTACCAGCTGAGGAGCAGTAATGTGGGAGGAGCCAGGGTCTCCTGGTGGGGACCACTGCCAGCCTCCCCTTGCTCGCCTTGACCCGCTGGCACCCTTCGTCTGTGTGTCCATGCCGGACACGTATTGTACTCACACGGTGGAGATTCCGGGGCTGAGGCGTCTCTGGAGGGAGACCACAGCCATCACCAGACTGAGGACCAAGCCTGGGCAAAGAAAACAGAGAAAAGTCTGAGGACTCTTCTGGAGGACACTGGTCCAGCACGTGCCAGATCCCTGCAGGGAGGTGGGCGCTGGTCCTATGGCCTCGCTCCCTGGGGCAGGGGCAGGGCCAGGGTCGTGGTTATGCCCTATCGAGTGGGGCAGCTGTGTGTCAACCTGGCCCAGGGCGTGCGGAGGGCTGGGCAGGGTCCCCTCGCAGGCAGGGCACTGAGAGTGGGCCTGGAGAAGGAGGATGGCACGAGTCCTGGGTTACTCCACAGTTTCTAGAGCATCCCAGAAAGACACAGACGTGACGGCCAGCTCTGTCATCGTCACACAGCCGAGGTGGCCCCAGGCCTCCTTTGGGGCAGGAGGACGCTGGTTCTGCAGGGCTGTCGGGCCCGGCCGAGCCAGGCAGGCTTGGTGCAAAGATGGGGTGAAAGGCAGCGCCAAACTTGCCTTCCTTTACCGCAGCACCGCGGCGCGCAGGCCCTCGCCGTCTGGTGCCCGGGCTCCTCCTGCCTCCTCGCCTCACCAGGGCAGCCCGTTGTGCTCCACGAGGAGCCTTTCTCTTCCCCATCCTGGGGAGAAGGGATGCTCTCCAGCAAGCTTCTGTGCCTGTCCGGTCAGAAGTCCTCCTGGAGACAGCTGGGAGAATGCCCGCCACAGGCACAGAGCCACCAGCACACTGCGAGCTCCTCACAGGCCCACAGCTAATGGCCCAGAGTGCCCGAGCTCAGAGAGGCTTGGCCCTGCACGGCCCTGTGATGTCACGGCTGTGACGTCACAGACAGAGCTGCAGGGGCTGGGCGGGGGGGGTCAGGGAGAGACCCCGCAGCCCGCTTGGTGCTGTGTTTGGCATTTGTGAGCAGGCAGTGTTGAAAACACAGCAGCGTTTCAGCTGGCGCTGGGCAGCGCTTGCAGAGCACCGAGGCCTCTCCTGTTCCTCGCTGTGTCCCCAAGCGAGTAGGCCGAGGCTGGGCGAGAGCCTGGGAGGGGACACAGCTGGGGTGGCCAAGCCAAACTGGCCAGAGGGGTGCTGCGTGCCACGGAACGTCGTGCTCCATAATAAAGCCTGGGCCTTTGGTCTTTCCGAAGTAGCCATTGCGTGGGGACTGGCTGGGCACGGCTCTGCTGGGGCCAACTCAGCACTGCCAGCGGAGAGAAAGGAGGGTGTTTGCTGAGAGCTTTGTAGTCACCCAGTAGGCCAGGAAGGTTCCTGTGTGGCGGCACAAGGTGCCCTGGGGGCGCTGAGCATCTGGTGGGACAGCATGGGGCCACAGGGCGTCCTGAGCCTTGCCCCCACCTTCCCCCTGCCTGGGTAGGGCCAGCCTTGCCAGACAGGTGGTCTCATGGGGCAAGTAGGGCGGCTGGCTCTGCGTGACAAGGTGCATGGTCTGCACGGGTTCTTTGGGCCACTCAGCCCCGTTGGCATCGTCACGTCCTCTTGGGTTTCTTCAGCTTCCAAAGTGGCTCCAGGCACATCGGCTCCTTCTAAGATGAGACAGCCTTCAGGGTCTTGCCAGGTCGTAACGGGAGCAAACGCCTCTAAGAGGATAAAGACAGAGCCCTGGTGTGCACTGTCTCCATACCTTGTGAGCGAAGAGAGGGAGAAGCTGCCGATGCAGAGGCCCTGGCCAGAAGACAGGCTTTGGAAAGCCTCTTGGCAGATGTCCCTGCCACTGGTCCTTCACCCACCACAGTCCTTCCACCTAGACTCGATGTCTGTTCTTGCCCAGGTGCCTTTGCTGCTCCAGACACCCTCTCCCAGGGTACTGGTGTGCTGGGTTTCCATGTCCAGGTGATGGCAGCGGGGGCGCTGCCGAAGGGCGTCTGTGAAGAGAGGCTGTGGCTGCGTTGTTCCAGACATGGCCAGTCCCAGACGGCTCCAACAGACCCACCAGGGAACAGGGCTGAGCACACCCTATACCTTCCTGGGGCAAGATGTACCCCACAGCTGAGTAGTGGGTCCGGTCTTGTTTAACAGGACTCCTCCCACACCTGGACTACCATGTCCAGTTGTGGGCTTTGCTGTAGAAGACAGATGTGGAGCTACAGGACAGAGCGCAGTCTGGACTGAAGAAGCCAGTAAGACGGTGAAGACACTGGCCTATGTCTCATGCAAGGAAAGGCTGAGTGAGCTGGGACTGTTCAGCCTGGAGAACAGAAGGTGTAGGGGAATCGTAGTAATGTTTTCAAATACCAAAAGGGAGGATGCGAAGAGGACAGAGCCAGGCCCACTGACTGGACCGGAAGCCATGGGCACAAGCTGCAATACTGGAGGTTGCCTCTGAACATCAGGAAGCACTTTTCCACTCTGAGGTTGACTGAGCACTGGCAGAAACAATTTTCTTCTGGGAAATGTGTTGTTATATCGTCCTTAGTTTTCAACTGACAGTGCGCGAACTAAGGCCACTATTTCCAAACACGGTGAAGTTTTATAACCCGTCTTTAGGTCATACAAGTTTCTGAGTTGTTGTGGTAAAGAAGATATTTTAATTAGCACACATGGGAATTTCTCTGTCATGAGCTCCCGTGTGTTCCTCCTAGGTCAGTAACAAACGTTTATG
The DNA here is from genome assembly GCF_036013475.1 of Columba livia. Taxonomy (NCBI): domain Eukaryota; kingdom Metazoa; phylum Chordata; class Aves; order Columbiformes; family Columbidae; genus Columba; species Columba livia. The sequence continues at coordinate 65,277,331 of NC_088642.1, forward strand.
AATTTCTGCAAGGCCCCTTTACATCTCACACTCCTTTTCACAGGAGCTACAGTCACCCAGTAGGCCAGGAAGGTTCCTGTGTGGCGGCGCTGAGCATCTGGTGGGGCAGCACGGGGTCACAGGTTGTAGTAAGCATGGCTTCTGAGTCAGGGACCATATTTTAGGTTGTCTCAAAGTTTGCTTGCTCCCACCTCCACCGCAAGCGCTGACATCACTCTCCAGGAGCCCACCAGTGACAAGCCGTGGAGCCTGTGGGCCTGCCCAGCCACAAGACCTTTGCCTGGCTACAGGGGGCAGGGTGTGCAGGTCTCCTGACCGGCCACAGGCAATGAGAGACCTGCATGGCCAAGGACGAATCACCTGTCCCTGCCAAAGCGTGGGTGGTGCTGCAAATGGAGGATGGATAACTTAGAAATGCCTCCTCACCGTTTCTGTCCCCTAGTCAAGACCAAGTAGCAATACGAACATGGTGAATACAAGTCCCCTCAAATTATGACCAAGGAGTTTCCATACTCTGCAACGCAAGTAGCCAATCTAAAAAAGGATTTTAGTTGTTCACCAAAAGATTCTGCGATGGAATAGGTTTGGAGGGTGTCATTGTCTGGGGAGGATCAGATCTTATGAAGGGAATAGGAAGCAGAGGGATACTGTGGGCCAGGAGTGTTCCCTACCACCGGTGACCACCGTGTGCCCTGGTCCCCAACTCAAAGAGCAGCCCCTTGGGCTGGAGGCCTTAAGCCTTTCTAAAGGGGGGACCCCCTTGCCATTGTGGTGTCAGACAACCAGTTAGTGGAAAATGGACAGAGGGCAGCATGTCAGCAAATGACATATGACCGGGAGCTTAAATTTAGTCAAGAATCCCCAATGAGGACACTCGTTGACTCAGAGCAAATGATACCTCTCATACAGGACCTCCCGGCCTCCCTGAAAACTTTTGGCATTCAGTTGCAAGGAAAAATACAGGTGATGTCCCAGAGCAAAAGGCAATAATGCTGCTGCATTAGAAGGAAAAGTGACCCCCAATTGCAGATTCCCTGAAAAGAAAGGCTGGACATGGGGAGGGGTGGCCCGAGAGTTAATGAATTATGGCTGAAAGAATGGTCTGGTGCCCTCTGTTGAAGGTGACTCTAAAGCTATCAGATGAACAGAGTGGCACCCCGCTTCTGAAAAGGCAAAACCCCTACAGAATAACAACGGTAGGGGACACCCGAAACATGAGGATACCCGGGCCCCAAGGGAGAAACGCTATGCCCTCTGGAAGTAGGGTGTTTTAAAGGGGATCCCTCAGGAGGTGAGTGACGCGTTACCGACTCTCAACCTGGAAAGCCTGGTGAAAGGCTGGGCCAAAATACTGACGGGGTGGAAAAAAACCACAATCCAAGGTGTACCTTAGGAGGGTGAAAGAAAATGGGCGGATAAAAGCTACACCCTTGCATAATCCTGGACCCTCCGCAGCGTGGCCGACCCAGCCTCCTGATAGTAAAAGGTCTACACAATGGACAAGGGTATTTTGAAACCCATACATCTTTTTGGCACGATGATGGGTTCTATTTGCAGGCCCCGATTGTTATGTAGTCACCGTGTTTTCTGAAACTTCCTACTTAGCTGTGCATAGACTTTTTACAGTAATGTGCTTTGCACAGTCAGCCTTCTAACAGTGATCTAGTTCTGGTGTATAATATCTTGTATAATAGCGGCAGTTATAGCCTTCTTAATATTTTTAGGATGCAAATAAGGATATGAATGAGCTTGGTGACCATGTAATTGTCCACCTGAATACACCTAATGCCATATTAAATTGAAAGGCAAATGAGGAAAGCAATGTGGGAGGAGACCAGAGCTGCCCAAGCTTTCCCCACCAAGCTGCACCCACGGAAGTGAGAAGAAGACCACACTGGTTTCCTGGCCTCTCATGCTTAGCAGGGTAGCAGGGCTGACAGTGGAAGTGTTGGCTTTAGCTTTTGAAGTTTACATCAGTCGGAGACGAATGGGTGTAGGTCCATACCCTTGCGTACTTGCTGTTGAAGATACAGGGCTGAACTGGGCAAATCTGCCCCCTTGAAAAAACCAGATGTTTGTGTGTTCTGCGTTCAGCTGGGACCTGGCTGTGTTTTGGCATTTCAGGCTGGGGCAACGGTGGCTCTCTTAAAGACACGCAGAAGGCAGAAGCGGAGGGCTGTGCCTGGGAGCGCGCGCGGGCACAGGGAGCTGAGCCAGTATCCCCGCTCCGCAGCAGCTGGGCTGCTCGGACCTCCTTACACACCCCAGACACTCCTCAGGGGTCCCACACATGGCTGCACCCCATGTGGACCCCTACCAGACCCTGTCCCCAGGCCCAAGGTGCCATCTGAAGGAAATGGGCCAGTACTTTGGGGATCATGACCCTCAAATGCTGCCAGGCTGTCTGATGACTCCTACTTGGCATGAGATGGCGGGTTGCCCCTCATGCTGCAGGATTTTGTCAAGGAACTGTGACAAGGAAAGGCTACAGGAGCATCACCTCCTTTTGCTTAGTTAGGAAGCGTCCCTGAAGCGGAGGGAAAGTGGAAAGCCTGAGGAAGGCCTCAGCCTGCACGAGGCAGAACTTGGCAGCTTGGAGAGGGCCTCTGATATGACATTGCCCTGCAGCAGACCAACAGCCACAACCCTCTGGCCTGTTTCTCCATCTAACTCTTTAATAACTATTCAGGCAAGGTGTCCACATGTGTCTGGTGGACAGCACTTGCTCCCACGATCTTCCCGTGCACCTGCACTCGATAAATGCAGGTGTATCCTCGTTTTCCCCAGTTGCTCCGTATGCCGAGCTTCAAAAGCTGGAAGGCTCTGGGGTTCCCATTCTGCAACAAAACCGTGGCGAAAGGCAGCGTCACTCCTGGGGTGTAAAGAGTGAGCGCAGGCTGCGCGCATCTTCTCTGCCAGCCCCTCCCCTCTCCAGGAGCAGTTCCCATCCTGGCTGAGGCGGCAGCTCCCCCCTCCTTCCCTTCTCCCACCCAGGTGGCAAAGGACCCCGTGCTTCTGCAGACCAAACACCCGCCACAGGGAGTGCGGAGGGCAGCTGTGGAAAGCTGAGGCTTGCTGGCTGCGGGAAACGGAGCGTGGGGAAGGTCCTGCTGCCAGGGCCCTCCCTGCCACCACCTGCCCAGCGGGTGCAGCCGGGTACCCCTGGGGACCCACACAGCTGTGGGGGCAAGGGGGCCCTTGTTCTGCATTTGCTGCCCTGCTGGATGACACTCTCCCCGCAATCGCATCAGTGTTTCTCTCGGCCAGTGTTGAGCCCCTGCCCCGGCAAGGACCATCCACACTCCTTCTTTAAGTGACTTCCTGGTCAACCAGCGTTTGGGCCCTGGCCTCTTGCCCACACACACTCACTGCACCTGCAGAGGGAAGGTCTGGGTCGGTTCTTTCTGCACGTTGTAAGTGAAGGTCCCCAGCAGAGTTTCCTCTTTGCCTTCCTCAGCCAGTCCCTTGGAGATAATGCAAGAGGAGCAGGTCAGGCTGAAGGCGTCCACGAGGAAAGACTCATGCCAGATCTGGGCCCGTGATCCCCACTCAGCCCCTTCAGCTCCAGCACAGTCGGGTGCAGGATGCGGTGGGACTGAGTGTCCCCCTTGGCTGTTGCTCAGAGGCCTGCGGGTGCTGGGCCAAAACACGCTGAGCAAGCCTTAGAAGCGGTGACACCCCCCCCGGCGTGTCCTTTGTAGTGTCCCCTCAGGGAACAGCAGTGCTTGGGAGCACACCAGTCTCGGCAGAGGCGCAGAGAGGACCAAGTGCCCCTTACAGCTTTTCCCCGTGGCCCAGTCCCAGCCCCCAGTGCCCGGCAGAGACTTACAGAGACAGTGAAATCTCGGGGGGCGCTGCTGACGGTGCCCAGCGGAGAGGCTGCCTTTGAGGTGTGCTGGATGGTGACGGTCGTCGGTTGTATTGGCATGGGCAACCGGATTAGCACCTCGCTCTGAGACCCTTGGAAAGGCCAGCAGTATCCCGGGGATGTATCCGACTGAAAGCAGAGGCCAAGAGCCGTGAACGCGAGGCCATGATGGGCCCCGCTGGGCTCCCGTGCAGCCAGAAGCACAGACGGCACTGCGCCCGTGGGCTGGGCTTGTGCTCAAAAACAGCGGTGTGCTGGGAAGCGTGCAGAAGTGCCCGGCTCTCTTCCCGGTGTGGGACAGAGGAAAAAAGCCAGCCAGTGGGAAACAGCGATGCCCCGCACCGGAGCCAGCGTTTCAGAGAAAGCCCTCTCTTTGGCCCACAGCTCTGCAGCCTCCCCCCACTCTCCACTGTGCCATCAGGAGAGGGAAAATCCGAGCTGTGGCAGGGAAATGGGGTGCCAAAGCAGAAGCTCCTTCAGCCAGCAGTGACCAGGGATGATGGGCAGGAAGCTCAGCTCAGCTCAGCTCAGCTCAGCCCAGCCCAGCCCAGCTCAGCCCCTTTCTGAGGATAACTGCCCTGTTTTTGTGAGCCAAGTCCCATGTGAATCCTCGTGTGTCAGGCACCAGAGCAGTGCCGTGGTTTTGAGGAACACCACTGGCCTGAGGGGAGATGCCCCAGGGCTTGTTCCCAACTTTATAAGGGGCAAGAGAGGCAGTACTGGCGGTTTCTGCTACTCTACCTGCACAAAGGTACCCAGCTCTGGTGGATCACACAGGAACCAAAAGACACTGCTGAACCCTGTGCATCTGCTGGACGATCTCTGCAGGTCAATGGCAGCCCCTAAGGGGAGAAGGGAGCAGCCTCAGGCTTGGAGGACCTGCTGGCTGCAGGCCATTTCTGAGGCTGCCTGCCAGCCCCGCACACGGCCTCACACCCTGGCAGGGGATGCAGCAAACAGAAGGAGATCCCCATGCTTGGTGGCGACAGCCTTTGTCTCCCAGCCACACAAAGAGAAGGGCTGCGGGTGCTGGGAGGCTGCAAGCTCCCCATGGGAAGGGCAGCAGACCCAAGGCAAGGCCCCGCTGTGTGGACAGCAAAGGATGGCCCGGCCACTGATTTTCATTCCCCAGGAAGGCTCAGCGGAGGAGGAGAGGTCAGGAGCGCTGCGTAGGGCACGGCCGGGGCTCCAGCGAGAGCTCTGGCGGCAGGTCTGGTGCGAGCCCAAGGGAGCCGCTCAGCCACAGTCGTGCTCTTGGGCCCTGTGAATTCGTGCCGCCTCCCTCTGCCCCAGAGAGCAGAATGTGCAGCACAGCCTGCTTTATGGAGCGCTAAGCACGACGAGCCCAGTGCCGTGACAGCCCTACCCCTGTCCATTCGTCTGTACCTGCACTTTTCAGAGCCCAGTCAGACAACTGCGTGGTTGCAGACATTGCGTCTCTCATTTGCTGAACTTCCTGGGAAAGACAGAAAGAAGCAGGGGAAGCAACCACATCAGACCTGGGCAGGAGAAAGAGCTTTAGAGCGGAGAAGCTCAAGCAGCATCCCTTGGCAAGGGATGGATGTGTGGGCTGGGCAGGAAAAGCCCATCAACTGGCCCGGGAAGCACCTTGTGCAGGGCCCTACTCGACACAGCCCTCCTTCCCAAAGTGCAGGATCACCTTCATGGTAGCGCTGATCTCTGCAGCCAGGCGCACCAGCTCATCTCTCAGCTGTTTCATCTCTTGGGATTGTTCCCCGCCCAGAGCCATCGTGTTCCTGCATTCACCAGGAAGGAGAGCAGATCTTGTGAGAGAGCGGCGGCTCAGCTCTTCCCAGAGTCTCCAAGCTCAGGAGGAGCGGAGACAGAGGTGCTCAAGCCACCTTCTTTCTTTTTCGCAGGCTTGCAAATGCTTCGCTTCCCCTCCCGGTTTAGCAAAAGGCCCAGGCAGGAGCGAAAGGCATGAGCCCTGGGCGCTGTACAAGTGAGCGCAAATAGCACCGGCTCATCTGCCATTACCCCTCGAAACGTGCTGCGCGTCAGGAGAGGAGAGGGCTCTTACCGCAGGGAGAGCAGGTCGGCGGCAGGCTGCCCCAGCAGCACCTGAAAGGGAAAGGTTCTCCATTTGAGTCCCAGAGCTGCTGGAGCTTGCCAGAGCTGGTGGCTCTAGGAAGGCAAGGCGGAAACTGCTGCTGATTCTCTGGGTCACTGCCTAGAACCGCAGGGACTGGGTGGTTGACCCGCCACCATCAGCAGGGCTCCTCTGTGGGGCTTGTCTCTCCCACAACAACAGTCACCGACCTGCGGCGCGTCCTGTGTCCACAGCCTCAACATGAGCATCAAGCTCCCGCAGCAAACACCAGCTGGAATTCAGATCACCAAGAGAGTAATTTCATTAGGCTGTCCAATGATCTCTGGAGTCACAGAGTCTCCTCCCACCTCAGGGTAGCAAGAGGCTGTCTGAGGACTTGGGGGAAAGGGTGCAGAGCTTGCAGTTCCAAGCGGGGACCCTCTCCTTGGTTTCAGGGCACACTTGGCGTCCCACAGCTACAGCCCATTTTCCCTCCCTCCTCTGCATGTAGTGGGCACCTTGGGAGCTCCCTGAGCTGCAGGCATGGGAGGCTGCAAGGGCCCCACCAGCACCTCTCTCTCACGCTGAAGCTCCCGCTCTGTGCCTCTGCCACTGCGCTGGCAGCAGGCAAATGCTCACCTAGAGCGCCTGCGAGCATCAAGATGAGGATCGTGAAGAGCCTCTTCTTTTTCAAGGTGATGATCTCTTTCCTGAATAGAAGAGGGAGTCCTGGTGTTAGCAGTGCTCAAGAGCAGTGCCCTGCGCATGGGGGATTTTCTCTTACCAGCTGAGGAGCAGTAATGTGGGAGGAGCCAGGGTCTCCTGGTGGGGACCACTGCCAGCCTCCCCTTGCTCGCCTTGACCCGCTGGCACCCTTCGTCTGTGTGTCCATGCCGGACACGTATTGTACTCACACGGTGGAGATTCCGGGGCTGAGGCGTCTCTGGAGGGAGACCACAGCCATCACCAGACTGAGGACCAAGCCTGGGCAAAGAAAACAGAGAAAAGTCTGAGGACTCTTCTGGAGGACACTGGTCCAGCACGTGCCAGATCCCTGCAGGGAGGTGGGCGCTGGTCCTATGGCCTCGCTCCCTGGGGCAGGGGCAGGGCCAGGGTCGTGGTTATGCCCTATCGAGTGGGGCAGCTGTGTGTCAACCTGGCCCAGGGCGTGCGGAGGGCTGGGCAGGGTCCCCTCGCAGGCAGGGCACTGAGAGTGGGCCTGGAGAAGGAGGATGGCACGAGTCCTGGGTTACTCCACAGTTTCTAGAGCATCCCAGAAAGACACAGACGTGACGGCCAGCTCTGTCATCGTCACACAGCCGAGGTGGCCCCAGGCCTCCTTTGGGGCAGGAGGACGCTGGTTCTGCAGGGCTGTCGGGCCCGGCCGAGCCAGGCAGGCTTGGTGCAAAGATGGGGTGAAAGGCAGCGCCAAACTTGCCTTCCTTTACCGCAGCACCGCGGCGCGCAGGCCCTCGCCGTCTGGTGCCCGGGCTCCTCCTGCCTCCTCGCCTCACCAGGGCAGCCCGTTGTGCTCCACGAGGAGCCTTTCTCTTCCCCATCCTGGGGAGAAGGGATGCTCTCCAGCAAGCTTCTGTGCCTGTCCGGTCAGAAGTCCTCCTGGAGACAGCTGGGAGAATGCCCGCCACAGGCACAGAGCCACCAGCACACTGCGAGCTCCTCACAGGCCCACAGCTAATGGCCCAGAGTGCCCGAGCTCAGAGAGGCTTGGCCCTGCACGGCCCTGTGATGTCACGGCTGTGACGTCACAGACAGAGCTGCAGGGGCTGGGCGGGGGGGGTCAGGGAGAGACCCCGCAGCCCGCTTGGTGCTGTGTTTGGCATTTGTGAGCAGGCAGTGTTGAAAACACAGCAGCGTTTCAGCTGGCGCTGGGCAGCGCTTGCAGAGCACCGAGGCCTCTCCTGTTCCTCGCTGTGTCCCCAAGCGAGTAGGCCGAGGCTGGGCGAGAGCCTGGGAGGGGACACAGCTGGGGTGGCCAAGCCAAACTGGCCAGAGGGGTGCTGCGTGCCACGGAACGTCGTGCTCCACAATAAAGCCTGGGCCTTTGGTCTTTCCGAAGTAGCCATTGCGTGGGGACTGGCTGGGCACGGCTCTGCTGGGGCCAACTCAGCACTGCCAGCGGAGAGAAAGGAGGGTGTTTGCTGAGAGCTTTGTAGTCGCCCAGTAGGCCAGGAAGGTTCCTGTGTGGCGGCACAAGGTGCCCTGGGGGCGCTGAGCATCTGGTGGGACAGCATGGGGCCACAGGGCGTCCTGAGCCTTGCCCCCACCTTCCCCCTGCCTGGGTAGGGCCAGCCTTGCCAGACAGGTGGTCTCATGGGGTGTCCTGGTTTTGTTAAAAACAAGTTTCTCTTTTAGTGAATTTGCCTGTCAGCTAAAGCCTTCATATTAACTGCATTTTCCTGGAGCACCAGACACATGTTTTGGTAAACCTAGCAATGGAATGCAAACTTATTGATAAGCACGGATGGACATCTCGCGAGAGGGGCAACGAGAAGCAAGTGAGCAAGAAACTGACCAACTGTGTATAACATTCCATTCACGTGAATACTTCATATAAAAGTGGGAGATCACGAGGATCTCGTGTGCTTTTCCCTTTTCCCTTCTGCTTATGGCCGACATTAGGAGAGGACCTTGCTAGTCGTCCCTGCGAACTGAGGCCTAGTGAGAGACTGAATCCAGCTCCGATTGGCTGCAGAGTCCAATCCAGGACTTCAGGTGCCGGCTCTGCAGTTGCTGAGACTTTCAGGATTGGTTTTGTATATTTTGTATTATTTTCTCTATTCTTATTAGTAGCATTAGTAAAACATCTTTAATTTTTTCCAACTCTCTTCACTCTGTGCTTCTTTTCCTTCCAATCGCCTCTCCTTAGTGAAAAGGGGGGAAAGGGAGGGGGAAGTGTGGGGGGGAAGAGGGGGTTAACAATACATCTGCCAGGGTTTTATTGTCACCCCGCAATCTTAACCCTCGACATGGGGCAAGTAGGGCGGCTGGCTCTGCGTGACAAGGTGCATGGTCTGCACGGGTTCTTTGGGCCGCTCAGCCCCGCTGGCATCGTCACGTCCTCTTGGGTTTCTTCAGCTTCCAAAGTGGCTCCAGGCACATCGGCTCCTTCTAAGATGAGACAGCCTTCAGGGTCTTGCCAGGTCGTAACGGGAGCAAACGCCTCTAAGAGGATAAAGACAGAGCCCTGGTGTGCACTGTCTCCATACCTTGTGAGCGAAGAGAGGGAGAAGCTGCCGATGCAGAGGCCCTGGCCAGAAGACAGGCTTTGGAAAGCCTCTTGGCAGATGTCCCTGCCACTGGTCCTTCACCCACCACGGTCCTTCCACCTAGACTCGATGTCTGTTCTTGCCCAGGTGCCTTTGCTGCTCCAGACACCCTCTCCCAGGGTATTGGTGTGCTGGGTTTCCATGTCCAGGTGATGGCAGCGGGGGCGCTGCCGAAGGGCGTCTGTGAAGAGAGGCTGTGGCTGCGTTGTTCCAGACATGGCCAGTCCCAGACGGCTCCAACAGACCCACCAGGGAACAGGGCTGAGCACACCCTATACCTTCCTGGGGCAAGATGTACCCCACAGCTGAGTAGTGGGTCCGGTCTTGTTTAACAGGACTCCTCCCACACCTGGACTACCGTGTCCAGTTCTGGGCTTTGCTGTAGAAGACAGATGTGGAGCTACAGGACAGAGCGCAGTCTGGACTGAAGAAGCCAGTAAGACGGTGAAGACACTGGCCTATGTCTCATGCAAGGAAAGGCTGAGTGAGCTGGGACTGTTCAGCCTGGAGAACAGAAGGTGTAGGGGAATCGTAGTAATGTTTTCAAATACCAAAAGGGAGGATGCGAAGAGGACAGAGCCAGGCCCACTGACTGGACCGGAAGCCATGGGCACAAGCTGCAATACTGGAGGTTGCCTCTGAACATCAGGAAGCACTTTTCCACTCTGAGGTTGACTGAGCACTGGCAGAAACAATTTTCTTCTGAGAAATGTGTTGTTATATCTTCCTTAGTTTTCAACTGACAGTGCGTGAACTAAGGCCACTATTTCCAAACACGGTGAAGTTTTATAACCCGTCTTTAGGTCATACAAGTTTCTGAGTTGTTGTGGTAAAGAAGATATTTTAATTAGCATACATGGGAATTTCTCTGTCATGAGCTCCCGTGTGTTCCTCCTAGGTCAGTAACAAACGTTCATGAATTTCTGCAAGGCCCCTTTACATCTCACACTCCTTTTCAGAGAAGCTACAGTCACCCAGTAGGCCAGGAAGGTTCCTGTGTGGCGGCGCTGAGCATCTGGTGGGGCAGCATGGGGTCACAGGTTGTAGTAAGCATGGCTTCTGAGTCAGGGACCATATTTTAGGTTGTCTCAAAGTTTGCTTGCTCCCACCTCCACCGCAAGCGCTGACGTCACTCTCCAGGAGCCCACCAGTGACAAGCCGTGGAGCCTGTGGGCCTGCCCAGCCACAAGACCTTTGCCTGGCTACAGGGGGCAGGGTGTGCAGGTCTCCTGACCGGCCACAGGCAATGAGAGACCTGCATGGCCAAGGACGAATCACCTGTCCCTGCCAAAGCGTGGGTGGTGCTGCAAATGGAGGATGGATAACTTAGAAATGCCTCCTCACCGTTTCTGTCCCCTAGTCAAGACCAAGTAGCAATACGAACAGGGTGAATACAAATCCCCTCAAATTATGACCAAGGAGTTTCCATACTCTGCAACGCAAGTAGCCAATCTAAAAAAGGATTTTAGTTGTTCACCAAAAGATTCTGCGACGGAATAGGTTTGGAGGGTGTCATTGTCTGGGGAGGATCAGATCTTATGAAGGGAATAGGAAGCAGAGGGATACTGTGGGCCAGGAGTGTTCCCTACCACCGGTGACCACCGTGTGCCCTGGTCCCCAACTCAAAGAGCAGCCCCTTGGGCTGGAGGCCTTAAGCCTTTCTAAAGGGGGGACCCCCTTGCCATTGTGGTGTCAGACAACCAGTTAGTGGAAAATGGACAGAGGGCAGCATGTCAGCAAATGACATATGACCGGGAGCTTAAATTTAGTCAAGAATCCCCAATGAGGACACTCGTTGACTCAGAGCAAATGATGCCTCTCATACAGGACCTCCCGGCCTCCCTGAAAACTTTTGGCATTCAGCTGCAAGGAAAAATACAGGTGATGTCCCAGAGCAAAAGGCAATAATGCTGCTGCATTAGAAGGAAAAGTGACCCCCAATTGCAGATTCCCTGAAAAGAAAGGCTGGACATGGGGAGGGGTGGCCCAAGAGTTAATGAATTATGGCTGAAAGAATGGTCCGGTGCCCTCTGTTGAAGGTGACTCTAAAGCTATCAGATGAACAGAGTGGCACCCCGCTTCTGAAAAGGCAAAACCCCTACAGAATAACAACGGTAGGGGACACCCGAAACATGAGGATACCCGGGCCCCAAGGGAGAAACGCTATGCCCTCTGGAAGTAGGGTGTTTTAAAGGGGATCCCTCAGGAGGTGAGTGACGCGTTACCGACTCTCAACCTGGAAAGCCTGGTGAAAGGCTGGGCCAAAATACTGACGGGGTGGAAAAAACCACAATCCAAGGTGTACCTTAGGAGGGTGAAAGAAAATGGGCGGATAAAAGCTACACCCTTGCATAATCCTGGACCCTCCGCAGCGTGGCCGACCCAGCCTCCTGATAGTAAAAGGTCTACACAATGGACAAGGGTATTTTGAAACCCATACATCTTTTTGGCACGATGATGGGTTCTATTTGCAGGCCCCGATTATTATGTAGTGACCGTGTTTTCTGAAACTTCCTACTTAGCTGTGCATAGACTTTTTACAGTAATGTGCTTTGCACAGTCAGCCTTCTAACAGTGATCTAGTTCTGGTGTATAATATCTTGTATAATAGTGGTAGTTATAGCCTTCTCAATATTTTTAGGATGCAAATAAGGATATGAATGAGCTTGGTGACCATGTAATTGTCCACCTGAATACACCTAATGCCATATTAAATTGAAAGGCAAATGAGGAAAGCAATGTGGGAGGAGACCAGAGCTGCCCAAGCTTTCCCCACCAAGCTGCACCCACGGAAGTGAGAAGAAGACCACACTGGTTTCCTGGCCTCTCATGCTTAGCAGGGTAGCAGGGCTGACAGTGGCAGTGTTGGCTTTAGCTTTTGAAGTTTACATCAGTCGGAGACGAATGGGTGTAGGTCCATACCCTTGCGTGCTTGCTGTTGAAGATACAGGGCTGAACTGGGCAAATCTGCCCCCTTGAAAAAACCAGATGTTTGTGTGTTCTGCGTTCAGCTGGGACCTGGCTGTGTTTTGGCATTTCAGGCTGGGGGAACGGTGGCTCTCTTAAAGACACGCAGAAGGCAGAAGCGGAGGGCTGTGCCTGGGAGCGCGCGCGGGCACAGGGAGCTGAGCCAGTATCCCCGCTCCGCAGCAGCTGGGCTGCTCGGACCTCCTTACACACCCCAGACACTCCTCAGGGGTCCCACACATGGCTGCACCCCATGTGGACCCCTACCAGACCCTGTCCCCAGGCCCAAGGTGCCATCTGAAGGAAATGGGCCAGTACTTTGGGGATCATGACCCTCAAATGCTGCCAGGCTGTCTGATGACTCCTACTTGGCATGAGATGGCGGGTTGCCCCTCATGCTGCAGGATTTTGTCAAGGAACTGTGACAAGGAAAGGCTACAGGAGCATCACCTCCTTTTGCTTAGTTAGGAAGCGTCCCTGAAGCGGAGGGAAAGTGGAAAGCCTGAGGAAGGCCTCAGCCTGCACGAGGCAGAACTTGGCAGCTTGGAGAGGGCCTCTGATATGACATTGCCCTGCAGCAGACCAACAGCCACAACCCTCTGGCCTGTTTCTCCATCTAACTCTTTAATAACTATTCAGGTAAGGTGTCCACATGTGTCTGGTGGTCAGCACTTGCTCCCACGATCTTCCCGTGCACCTGCACTCGATAAATGCAGGTGTATCCTCGTTTTCCCCAGTTGCTCCGTATGCCGAGCTTCAAAAGCTGGAAGGCTCTGGGGTTCCCATTCTGCAACAAAACCGTGGCGAAAGGCAGCGTCACTCCTGGGGTGTAAAGAGCGAGCGCAGGCTGCGCGCATCTTCTCTGCCAGCCCCTCCCCTCTCCAGGAGCAGTTCCCATCCTGGCTGAGGCGGCAGCTCCCCCCTCCTTCCCTTCTCCCACCCAGGTGGCAAAGGACCCCGTGCTTCTGCAGACCAAACACCCGCCACAGGGAGTGCGGAGGGCAGCTGTGGAAAGCTGAGGCTCGCTGGCTGCGGGAAACGGAGCGTGGGGAAGGTCCTGCTGCCAGGGCCCTCCCTGCCACCACCTGCCCAGCGGGTGCAGCCGGGTACCCCTGGGGACCCACACAGCTGTGGGGGCAAGGGGGCCCTTGTTCTGCATTTGCTGCCCTGCTGGATGACACTCTCCCCCGCAATCGCATCAGTGTTTCTCTCGGCCAGTGTTGAGCCCCTGCCCCGGCAAGGACCATCCACACTCCTTCTTTAAGTGACTTCCTGGTCAACCAGCGTTTGGGCCCTGGCCTCTTGCCCACACACACTCACTGCACCTGCAGAGGGAAGGTCTGGGTCGGTTCTTTCTGCACGTTGTAAGTGAAGGTCCCCAGCAGAGTTTCCTCTTTGCCTTCCTCAGCCAGTCCCTTGGAGATAATGCAAGAGGAGCAGGTCAGGCTGAAGGCGTCCACGAGGAAAGACTCATGCCAGATCTGGGCCCGTGATCCCCACTCAGCCCCTTCAGCTCCAGCACAGTCGGGTGCAGGATGCGGTGGGACTGAGTGTCCCCCTTGGCTGTTGCTCAGAGGCCTGGGGGTGCTGGGCCAAAACACGCTGAGCAAGCCTTAGAAGCGGTGACACCCCCCCGGCGTGTCCCTTGTAATGTCCCCTCAGGGAACAGCAGTGCTTGGGAGCACACCAGTCTCGGCAGAGGCGCAGAGAGGACCAAGTGCCCCTTACAGCTTTTCCCCGTGGCCCAGTCCCAGCCCCCAGTGCCCGGCAGAGACTTACAGAGACAGTGAAATCTCGGGGGGCGCTGCTGACGGTGCCCAGCGGAGAGGCTGCCTTTGAGGTGTGCTGGATGGTGACGGTCGTCGGTTGTATTGGCATGGGCAACCGGATTAGCACCTCGCTCTGAGACCCTTGGAAAGGCCAGCAGTATCCCGGGGATGTATCCGACTGAAAGCAGAGGCCAAGAGCCGTGAACGCGAGGCCATGATGGGCCCCGCTGGGCTCCCGTGCAGCCAGAAGCACAGACGGCACTGCGCCCGTGGGCTGGGCTTGTGCTCAAAAACAGCGGTGTGCTGGGAAGCGTGCAGAAGTGCCCGGCTCTCTTCCCGGTGTGGGACAGAGGAAAAAAGCCAGCCAGTGGGAAACAGCGATGCCCCGCACCGGAGCCAGCGTTTCAGAGAAAGCCCTCTCTTTGGCCCACAGCTCTGCAGCCTCCCCCCACTCTCCACTGTGCCATCAGGAGAGGGAAAATCCGAGCTGTGGCAGGGAAATGGGGTGCCAAAGCAGAAGCTCCTTCAGCCAGCAGTGACCAGGGATGATGGGCAGGAAGCTCAGCTCAGCTCAGCTCAGCTCAGCTCAGCTCAGCTCAGCTCAGCCCAGCCCAGCTCAGCCCCTTTCTGAGGATAACTGCCCTGTTTTTGTGAGCCAAGTCCCATGTGAATCCTCGTGTGTCAGGCACCAGAGCAGTGCCGTGGTTTTGAGGAACACCACTGGCCTGAGGGGAGATGCCCCAGGGCTTGTTCCCAACTTTATAAGGGGCAAGAGAGGCAGTACTGGCGGTTTCTGCTACTCTACCTGCACAAAGGTGCCCAGCTCTGGTGGATCACACAGGAACCAAAAGACACTGCTGAACCCTGTGCATCTGCTGGACGATCTCTGCAGGTCAATGGCAGCCCCTAAGGGGAGAAGGGAGCAGCCTCAGGCTTGGAGGACCTGCTGGCTGCAGGCCATTTCTGAGGCTGCCTGCCAGCCCCGCACACGGCCTCACACCCTGGCAGGGGATGCAGCAAACAGAAGGAGATCCCCATGCTTGGTGGCGACAGCCTTTGTCTCCCAGCCACACAAAGAGAAGGGCTGCGGGTGCTGGGAGGCTGCAAGCTCCCATGGGAAGGGCAGCAGACCCAAGGCAAGGCCCCGCTGTGTGGACAGCAAAGGATGGCCCGGCCACTGATTTTCATTCCCCAGGAAGGCTCAGCGGAGGAGGAGAGGTCAGGAGCGCTGCGTAGGGCACGGCCGGGGCTCCAGCGAGAGCTCTGGCGGCAGGTCTGGTGCGAGCCCAAGGGAGCCGCTCAGCCACAGTCGTGCTCTTGGGCCCTGTGAATTCGTGCCGCCTCCCTCTGCCCCAAAGAGCAGAATGTGCAGCACAGCCTGCTTTATGGAGCGCTAAGCACGACGAGCCCAGTGCCGTGACAGCCCTACCCCTGTCCATTCGTCTGTACCTGCACTTTTCAGAGCCCAGTCAGACAACTGCGTGGTTGCAGACATTGCGTCTCTCATTTGCTGAACTTCCTGGGAAAGACAGAAAGAAGCAGGGGAAGCAACCACATCAGACCTGGGCAGCAGAAAGAGCTTTAGAGCGGAGAAGCTCAAGCAGCATCCCCTGGCAAGGGATGGATGTGTGGGCTGGGCAGGAAAAGCCCATCAACTGGCCCGGGAAGCACCTTGTGCAGGGCCCTACTCGACACAGCCCTCCTTCCCAAAGTGCAGGATCACCTTCATGGTAGCGCTGATCTCTGCAGCCAGGCGCACCAGCTCATCTCTCAGCTGTTTCATCTCTTGGGATTGTTCCCCGCCCAGAGCCATCGTGTTCCTGCATTCACCAGGAAGGAGAGCAGATCTTGTGAGAGAGCGGCGGCTCAGCTCTTCCCAGAGCCTCCAAGCTCAGGAGGAGCGGAGACAGAGGTGCTCAAGCCACCTTCTTTCTTTTTCGCAGGCTTGCAAATGCTTCGCTCCCCCTCCCGGTTTAGCAAAAGGCCCAGGCAGGAGCGAAAGGCATGAGCCCTGGGCGCTGTACAAGTGAGCGCAAATAGCACCGGCTCATCTGCCATTACCCCTCGAAACGTGCTGCGCGTCAGGAGAGGAGAGGGCTCTTACCGCAGGGAGAGCAGGTCGGCGGCAGGCTGCCCCAGCAGCACCTGAAAGGGAAAGGTTCTCCATTTGAGTCCCAGAGCTGCTGGAGCTTGCCAGAGCTGGTGGCTCTAGGAAGGCAAGGCGGAAACTGCTGCTGATTCTCTGGGTCACTGCCTAGAACCGCAGGGACTGGGCGGTTGACCCGCCACCATCAGCAGGGCTCCTCTGTGGGGCTTGTCTGTCCCACAACAACAGTCACCGACCTGCGGCGCGTCCTGTGTCCACAGCCTCAACATGAGCATCAAGCTCCCGCAGCAAACACCAGCTGGAATTCAGATCACCAAGAGAGTAATTTCATTAGGCTGTCCAATGATCTCTGGAGTCACAGAGTCTCCTCCCACCTCAGGGTAGCAAGAGGCTGTCTGAGGACTTGGGGGAAAGGGTGCAGAGCTTGCAGTTCCAAGCGGGGACCCTCTCCTTGGTTTCAGGGCACACTTGGCGTCCCACAGCTACAGCCCATTTTCCCTCCCTCCTCTGCATGTAGTGGGCACCTTGGGAGCTCCCTGAGCTGCAGGCATGGGAGGCTGCAAGGGCCCCACCAGCACCTCTCTCTCACGCTGAAGCTCCCGCTCTGTGCCTCTGCCACTGCGCTGGCAGCAGGCAAATGCTCACCTAGAGCGCCTGCGAGCATCAAGATGAGGATCGTGAAGAGCCTCTTCTTTTTCAAGGTGATGATCTCTTTCCTGAATAGAAGAGGGAGTCCTGGTGTTAGCAGTGCTCAAGAGCAGTGCCCTGCACATGGGGGATTTTCTCTTACCAGCTGAGGAGCAGTAATGTGGGAGGAGCCAGGGTCTCCTGGTGGGGACCACTGCCAGCCTCCCCTTGCTCGCCTTGACCCGCTGGCACCCTTCGCCTGTGTGTCCATGCCGGACACGTATTGTACTCACACGGTGGAGATTCCGGGGCTGAGGCGTCTCTGGAGGGAGACCACAGCCATCACCAGACTGAGGACCAAGCCTGGGCAAAGAAAACAGAGAAAAGTCTGAGGACTCTTCTGGAGGACACTGGTCCAGCACGTGCCAGATCCCTGCAGGGAGGTGGGCGCTGGTCCTATGGCCTCGCTCCCTGGGGCAGGGGCAGGGCCAGGGTCGTGGTTATGCCCTATCGAGTGGGGCAGCTGTGTGTCAACCTGGCCCAGGGCGTGCGGAGGGCTGGGCAGGGTCCCCTCGCAGGCAGGGCACTGAGAGTGGGCCTGGAGAAGGAGGATGGCACGAGTCCTGGGTTACTCCACAGTTTCTAGAGCATCCCAGAAAGACACAGACGTGACGGCCAGCTCTGTCATCGTCACACAGCCGAGGTGGCCCCAGGCCTCCTTTGGGGCAGGAGGACGCTGGTTCTGCAGGGCTGTCGGGCCCGGCCGAGCCAGGCAGGCTTGGTGCAAAGATGGGGTGAAAGGCAGCGCCAAACTTGCCTTCCTTTACCGCAGCACCGCGGCGCGCAGGCCCTCGCCGTCTGGTGCCCGGGCTCCTCCTGCCTCCTCGCCTCACCAGGGCAGCCCGTTGTGCTCCACGAGGAGCCTTTCTCTTCCCCATCCTGGGGAGAAGGGATGCTCTCCAGCAAGCTTCTGTGCCTGTCCGGTCAGAAGTCCTCCTGGAGACAGCTGGGAGAATGCCCGCCACAGGCACAGAGCCACCAGCACACTGCGAGCTCCTCACAGGCCCACAGCTAATGGCCCAGAGTGCCCGAGCTCAGAGAGGCTTGGCCCTGCACGGCCCTGTGATGTCACGGCTGTGACGTCACAGACAGAGCTGCAGGGGCTGGGCGGGGGGGGTCAGGGAGAGACCCCGCAGCCCGCTTGGTGCTGTGTTTGGCATTTGTGAGCAGGCAGTGTTGAAAACACAGCAGCGTTTCAGCTGGCGCTGGGCAGCGCTTGCAGAGCACCGAGGCCTCTCCTGTTCCTCGCTGTGTCCCCAAGCGAGTAGGCCGAGGCTGGGCGAGAGCCTGGGAGGGGACACAGCTGGGGTGGCCAAGCCAAACTGGCCAGAGGGGTGCTGCGTGCCACGGAACGTCGTGCTCCACAATAAAGCCTGGGCCTTTGGTCTTTCCGAAGTAGCCATTGCGTGGGGACTGGCTGGGCACGGCTCTGCTGGGGCCAACTCAGCACTGCCAGCGGAGAGAAAAGAGGGTGTTTGCTGAGAGCTTTGTAGTCGCCCAGTAGGCCAGGAAGGTTCCTGTGTGGCGGCACAAGGTGCCTTGGGGGCGCTGAGCATCTGGTGGGACAGCATGGGGCCACAGGGCGTCCTGAGCCTTGCCCCCACCTTCCCCCTGCCTGGGTAGGGCCAGCCTTGCCAGACAGGTGGTCTCATGGGGTGTCCTGGTTTTGTTAAAAACAAGTTTCTCTTTTAGTGAATTTGCCTGTCAGCTAAAGCCTTCATATTAACTGCATTTTCCTGGAGCACCAGACACATGTTTTGGTAAACCTAGCAATGGAATGCAAACTTATTGATAAGCACGGATGGACATCTCGCGAGAGGGGCAACGAGAAGCAAGTGAGCAAGAAACTGACCAACTGTGTATAACATTCCATTCACGTGAATACTTCATATAAAAGTGGGAGATCACGAGGATCTCGTGTGCTTTTCCCTTTTCCCTTCTGCTTATGGCCGACATTAGGAGAGGACCTTGCTAGTCGTCCCTGCGAACTGAGGCCTAGTGAGAGACTGAATCCAGCTCCGATTGGCTGCAGAGTCCAATCCAGGACTTCAGGTGCCGGCTCTGCAGTTGCTGAGACTTTCAGGATTGGTTTTGTATATTTTGTATTATTTTCTCTATTCTTATTAGTAGCATTAGTAAAACATCTTTAATTTTTTCCAACTCTCTTCACTCTGTGCTTCTTTTCCTTCCAATCGCCTCTCCTTAGTGAAAAGGGGGGAAAGGGAGGGGGAAGTGTGGGGGGGAAGAGGGGGTTAACAATACATCTGCCAGGGTTTTATTGTCACCCCGCAATCTTAACCCTCGACATGGGGCAAGTAGGGCGGCTGGCTCTGCGTGACAAGGTGCATGGTCTGCACGGGTTCTTTGGGCCGCTCAGCCCCGCTGGCATCGTCACGTCCTCTTGGGTTTCTTCAGCTTCCAAAGTGGCTCCAGGCACATCGGCTCCTTCTAAGATGAGACAGCCTTCAGGGTCTTGCCAGGTCGTAACGGGAGCAAACGCCTCTAAGAGGATAAAGACAGAGCCCTGGTGTGCACTGTCTCCATACCTTGTGAGCGAAGAGAGGGAGAAGCTGCCGATGCAGAGGCCCTGGCCAGAAGACAGGCTTTGGAAAGCCTCTTGGCAGATGTCCCTGCCACTGGTCCTTCACCCACCACGGTCCTTCCACCTAGACTCGATGTCTGTTCTTGCCCAGGTGCCTTTGCTGCTCCAGACACCCTCTCCCAGGGTATTGGTGTGCTGGGTTTCCATGTCCAGGTGATGGCAGCGGGGGCGCTGCCGAAGGGCGTCTGTGAAGAGAGGCTGTGGCTGCGTTGTTCCAGACATGGCCAGTCCCAGACGGCTCCAACAGACCCACCAGGGAACAGGGCTGAGCACACCCTATACCTTCCTGGGGCAAGATGTACCCCACAGCTGAGTAGTGGGTCCGGTCTTGTTTAACAGGACTCCTCCCACACCTGGACTACCGTGTCCAGTTCTGGGCTTTGCTGTAGAAGACAGATGTGGAGCTACAGGACAGAGCGCAGTCTGGACTGAAGAAGCCAGTAAGACGGTGAAGACACTGGCCTATGTCTCATGCAAGGAAAGGCTGAGTGAGCTGGGACTGTTCAGCCTGGAGAACAGAAGGTGTAGGGGAATCGTAGTAATGTTTTCAAATACCAAAAGGGAGGATGCGAAGAGGACAGAGCCAGGCCCACTGACTGGACCGGAAGCCATGGGCACAAGCTGCAATACTGGAGGTTGCCTCTGAACATCAGGAAGCACTTTTCCACTCTGAGGTTGACTGAGCACTGGCAGAAACAATTTTCTTCTGAGAAATGTGTTGTTATATCTTCCTTAGTTTTCAACTGACAGTGCGTGAACTAAGGCCACTATTTCCAAACACGGTGAAGTTTTATAACCCGTCTTTAGGTCATACAAGTTTCTGAGTTGTTGTGGTAAAGAAGATATTTTAATTAGCATACATGGGAATTTCTCTGTCATGAGCTCCCGTGTGTTCCTCCTAGGTCAGTAACAAACGTTCATGAATTTCTGCAAGGCCCCTTTACATCTCACACTCCTTTTCAGAGAAGCTACAGTCACCCAGTAGGCCAGGAAGGTTCCTGTGTGGCGGCGCTGAGCATCTGGTGGGGCAGCATGGGGTCACAGGTTGTAGTAAGCATGGCTTCTGAGTCAGGGACCATATTTTAGGTTGTCTCAAAGTTTGCTTGCTCCCACCTCCACCGCAAGCGCTGACGTCACTCTCCAGGAGCCCACCAGTGACAAGCCGTGGAGCCTGTGGGCCTGCCCAGCCACAAGACCTTTGCCTGGCTACAGGGGGCAGGGTGTGCAGGTCTCCTGACCGGCCACAGGCAATGAGAGACCTGCATGGCCAAGGACGAATCACCTGTCCCTGCCAAAGCGTGGGTGGTGCTGCAAATGGAGGATGGATAACTTAGAAATGCCTCCTCACCGTTTCTGTCCCCTAGTCAAGACCAAGTAGCAATACGAACAGGGTGAATACAAATCCCCTCAAATTATGACCAAGGAGTTTCCATACTCTGCAACGCAAGTAGCCAATCTAAAAAAGGATTTTAGTTGTTCACCAAAAGATTCTGCGACGGAATAGGTTTGGAGGGTGTCATTGTCTGGGGAGGATCAGATCTTATGAAGGGAATAGGAAGCAGAGGGATACTGTGGGCCAGGAGTGTTCCCTACCACCGGTGACCACCGTGTGCCCTGGTCCCCAACTCAAAGAGCAGCCCCTTGGGCTGGAGGCCTTAAGCCTTTCTAAAGGGGGGACCCCCTTGCCATTGTGGTGTCAGACAACCAGTTAGTGGAAAATGGACAGAGGGCAGCATGTCAGCAAATGACATATGACCGGGAGCTTAAATTTAGTCAAGAATCCCCAATGAGGACACTCGTTGACTCAGAGCAAATGATGCCTCTCATACAGGACCTCCCGGCCTCCCTGAAAACTTTTGGCATTCAGCTGCAAGGAAAAATACAGGTGATGTCCCAGAGCAAAAGGCAATAATGCTGCTGCATTAGAAGGAAAAGTGACCCCCAATTGCAGATTCCCTGAAAAGAAAGGCTGGACATGGGGAGGGGTGGCCCAAGAGTTAATGAATTATGGCTGAAAGAATGGTCCGGTGCCCTCTGTTGAAGGTGACTCTAAAGCTATCAGATGAACAGAGTGGCACCCCGCTTCTGAAAAGGCAAAACCCCTACAGAATAACAACGGTAGGGGACACCCGAAACATGAGGATACCCGGGCCCCAAGGGAGAAACGCTATGCCCTCTGGAAGTAGGGTGTTTTAAAGGGGATCCCTCAGGAGGTGAGTGACGCGTTACCGACTCTCAACCTGGAAAGCCTGGTGAAAGGCTGGGCCAAAATACTGACGGGGTGGAAAAAACCACAATCCAAGGTGTACCTTAGGAGGGTGAAAGAAAATGGGCGGATAAAAGCTACACCCTTGCATAATCCTGGACCCTCCGCAGCGTGGCCGACCCAGCCTCCTGATAGTAAAAGGTCTACACAATGGACAAGGGTATTTTGAAACCCATACATCTTTTTGGCACGATGATGGGTTCTATTTGCAGGCCCCGATTATTATGTAGTGACCGTGTTTTCTGAAACTTCCTACTTAGCTGTGCATAGACTTTTTACAGTAATGTGCTTTGCACAGTCAGCCTTCTAACAGTGATCTAGTTCTGGTGTATAATATCTTGTATAATAGTGGTAGTTATAGCCTTCTCAATATTTTTAGGATGCAAATAAGGATATGAATGAGCTTGGTGACCATGTAATTGTCCACCTGAATACACCTAATGCCATATTAAATTGAAAGGCAAATGAGGAAAGCAATGTGGGAGGAGACCAGAGCTGCCCAAGCTTTCCCCACCAAGCTGCACCCACGGAAGTGAGAAGAAGACCACACTGGTTTCCTGGCCTCTCATGCTTAGCAGGGTAGCAGGGCTGACAGTGGCAGTGTTGGCTTTAGCTTTTGAAGTTTACATCAGTCGGAGACGAATGGGTGTAGGTCCATACCCTTGCGTGCTTGCTGTTGAAGATACAGGGCTGAACTGGGCAAATCTGCCCCCTTGAAAAAACCAGATGTTTGTGTGTTCTGCGTTCAGCTGGGACCTGGCTGTGTTTTGGCATTTCAGGCTGGGGGAACGGTGGCTCTCTTAAAGACACGCAGAAGGCAGAAGCGGAGGGCTGTGCCTGGGAGCGCGCGCGGGCACAGGGAGCTGAGCCAGTATCCCCGCTCCGCAGCAGCTGGGCTGCTCGGACCTCCTTACACACCCCAGACACTCCTCAGGGGTCCCACACATGGCTGCACCCCATGTGGACCCCTACCAGACCCTGTCCCCAGGCCCAAGGTGCCATCTGAAGGAAATGGGCCAGTACTTTGGGGATCATGACCCTCAAATGTTGCCAGGCTGTCTGATGACTCCTACTTGGCATGAGATGGCGGGTTGCCCCTCATGCTGCAGGATTTTGTCAAGGAACTGTGACAAGGAAAGGCTACAGGAGCATCACCTCCTTTTGCTTAGTTAGGAAGCGTCCCTGAAGCGGAGGGAAAGTGGAAAGCCTGAGGAAGGCCTCAGCCTGCACGAGGCAGAACTTGGCAGCTTGGAGAGGGCCTCTGATATGACATTGCCCTGCAGCAGACCAACAGCCACAACCCTCTGGCCTGTTTCTCCATCTAACTCTTTAATAACTATTCAGGTAAGGTGTCCACATGTGTCTGGTGGTCAGCACTTGCTCCCACGATCTTCCCATGCACCTGCACTCGATAAATGCATGTGTATCCTCGTTTTCCCCAGTTGCTCCGTATGCCGAGCTTCAAAAGCTGGAAGGCTCTGGGGTTCCCATTCTGCAACAAAACCGTGGCGAAAGGCAGCGTCACTCCTGGGGTGTAAAGAGTGAGCGCAGGCTGCGCGCATCTTCTCTGCCAGCCCCTCCCCTGCTCCAGGAGCAGTTCCCATCCTGGCTGAGGCGGCAGCTGCCCCCTCCTTCCCTTCTCCCACCCAGGTGGCAAAGGACCCCGTGCTTCTGCAGACCAAACACCCGCCACAGGGAGTGCGGAGGGCAGCTGTGGAAAGCTGAGGCTCGCTGGCTGCGGGAAACGGAGCTTGGGGAAGGTCCTGCTGCCAGGGCCCTCCCTGCCACCACCTGCCCAGTGGGTGCAGCCGGGTACCCCTGGGGACCCACACAGCTGTGGGGGCAAGGGGGCCCTTGTTCTGCATTTGCTGCCCTGCTGGATGACACTCTCCCCCGCAATCGCATCAGTGTTTCTCTCGGCCAGTGTTGAGCCCCTGCCCCGGCAAGGACCATCCACACTCCTTCTTTAAGTGACTTCCTGGTCAACCAGCGTTTGGGCCCTGGCCTCTTGCCCACACACACTCACTGCACCTGCAGAGGGAAGGTCTGGGTCGGTTCTTTCTGCACGTTGTAAGTGAAGGTCCCCAGCAGAGTTTCCTCTTTGCCTTCCTCAGCCAGTCCCTTGGAGATAATGCAAGAGGAGCAGGTCAGGCTGAAGGCGTCCACGAGGAAAGACTCATGCCAGATCTGGGCCCGTGATCCCCACTCAGCCCCTTCAGCTCCAGCACAGTCGGGTGCAGGATGCGGTGGGACTGAGTGTCCCCCTTGGCTGTTGCTCAAAGGCCTGGGGGTGCTGGGCCAAAACTCGCTGAGCAAGCCTTAGAAGCGGTGACACCCCCCCGGCGTGTCCCTTGTAATGTCCCCTCAGGGAACAGCAGTGCTTGGGAGCACACCAGTCTCGGCAGAGGCGCAGAGAGGACCAAGTGCCCCTTACAGCTTTTCCCCGTGGCCCAGTCCCAGCCCCCAGTGCCCGGCAGAGACTTACAGAGACAGTGAAATCTCGGGGGGCGCTGCTGACGGTGCCCAGCGGAGAGGCTGCCTTTGAGGTGTGCTGGATGGTGACGGTCGTCGGTTGTATTGGCATGGGCAACCGGATTAGCACCTCGCTCTGAGACCCTTGGAAAGGCCAGCAGTATCCCGGGGATGTATCCGACTGAAAGCAGAGGCCAAGAGCCGTGAACGCGAGGCCATGATGGGCCCCGCTGGGCTCCCGTGCAGCCAGAAGCACAGACGGCACTGCGCCCGTGGGCTGGGCTTGTGCTCAAAAACAGCGGTGTGCTGGGAAGCGTGCAGAAGTGCCCGGCTCTCTTCCCGGTGTGGGACAGAGGAAAAAAGCCAGCCAGTGGGAAACAGCGATGCCCCGCACCGGAGCCAGCGTTTCAGAGAAAGCCCTCTCTTTGGCCCACAGCTCTGCAGCCTCCCCCCACTCTCCACTGTGCCATCAGGAGAGGGAAAATCCGAGCTGTGGCAGGGAAATGGGGTGCCAAAGCAGAAGCTCCTTCAGCCAGCAGTGACCAGGGATGATGGGCAGGAAGCTCAGCTCAGCTCAGCTCAGCTCAGCTCAGCTCAGCCCAGCCCAGCCCAGCTCAGCCCCTTTCTGAGGATAACTGCCCTGTTTTTGTGAGCCAAGTCCCATGTGAATCCTCGTGTGTCAGGCACCAGAGCAGTGCCGTGGTTTTGAGGAACACCACTGGCCTGAGGGGAGATGCCCCAGGGCTTGTTCCCAACTTTATAAGGGGCAAGAGAGGCAGTACTGGCGGTTTCTGCTACTCTACCTGCACAAAGGTACCCAGCTCTGGTGGATCACACAGGAACCAAAAGACACTGCTGAACCCTGTGCATCTGCTGGACGATCTCTGCAGGTCAATGGCAGCCCCTAAGGGGAGAAGGGAGCAGCCTCAGGCTTGGAGGACCTGCTGGCTGCAGGCCATTTCTGAGGCTGCCTGCCAGCCCCGCACACAGCCTCACACCCTGGCAGGGGATGCAGCAAACAGAAGGAGATCCCCATGCTTGGTGGCGACAGCCTTTGTCTCCCAGCCACACAAAGAGAAGGGCTGCGGGTGCTGGGAGGCTGCAAGCTCCCATGGGAAGGGCAGCAGACCCAAGGCAAGGCCCCGCTGTGTGGACAGCAAAGGATGGCCCGGCCACTGATTTTCATTCCCCAGGAAGGCTCAGCGGAGGAGGAGAGGTCAGGAGCGCTGCGTAGGGCACGGCCGGGGCTCCAGCGAGAGCTCTGGCGGCAGGTCTGGTGCGAGCCCAAGGGAGCCGCTTAGCCACAGTCGTGCTCTTGGGCCCTGTGAATTCGTGCCGCCTCCCTCTGCCCCAGAGAGCAGAATGTGCAGCACAGCCTGCTTTATGGAGCGCTAAGCACGACGAGCCCAGTGCCGTGACAGCCCTACCCCTGTCCGTTCGTCTGTACCTGCACTTTTCAGAGCCCAGTCAGACAACTGCGTGGTTGCAGACATTGCGTCTCTCATTTGCTGAACTTCCTGGGAAAGACAGAAAGAAGCAGGGGAAGCAACCACATCAGACCTGGGCAGCAGAAAGAGCTTTAGAGCGGAGAAGCTCAAGCAGCATCCCCTGGCAAGGGATGGATGTGTGGGCTGGGCAGGAAAAGCCCATCAACTGGCCCGGGAAGCACCTTGTGCAGGGCCCTACTCGACACAGCCCTCCTTCCCAAAGTGCAGGATCACCTTCATTGTAGCGCTGATCTCTGCAGCCAGGCGCACCAGCTCATCTCTCAGCTGTTTCATCTCTTGGGATTGTTCCCCGCCCAGAGCCATCGTGTTCCTGCATTCACCAGGAAGGAGAGCAGATCTTGTGAGAGAGCGGCGGCTCAGCTCTTCCCAGAGCCTCCAAGCTCAGGAGGAGCGGAGACAGAGGTGCTCAAGCCACCTTCTATTCTTTTTCGCAGGCTTGCAAATGCTTCGCTCCCCCTCCCGGTTTAGCAAAAGGCCCAGGCAGGAGCGAAAGGCATGAGCCCTGGGCGCTGTACAAGTGAGCGCAAATAGCACCGGCTCATCTGCCATTACCCCTCGAAACGTGCTGCGCGTCAGGAGAGGAGAGGGCTCTTACCGCAGGGAGAGCAGGTCGGCGGCAGGCTGCCCCAGCAGCACCTGAAAGGGAAAGGTTCTCCATTTGAGTCCCAGAGCTGCTGGAGCTTGCCAGAGCTGGTGGCTCTAGGAAGGCAAGGCGGAAACTGCTGCTGATTCTCTGGGTCACTGCCTAGAACCGCAGGGACTGGGCGGTTGACCCGCCACCATCAGCAGGGCTCCTCTGTGGGGCTTGTCTCTCCCACAACAACAGTCACCGACCTGCGGCGCATCCTGTGTCCACAGCCTCAACATGAGCATCAAGCTCCCGCAGCAAACACCAGCTGGAATTCAGATCACCAAGAGAGTAATTTCATTAGGCTGTCCAATGATCCCTGGAGTCACAGAGTCTCCTCCCACCTCAGGGTAGCAAGAGGCTGTCTGAGGACTTGGGGGAAAGGGTGCAGAGCTTGCAGTTCCAAGCGGGGACCCTCTCCTTGGTTTCAGGGCACACTTGGCGTCCCACAGCTACAGCCCATTTTCCCTCCCTCCTCTGCATGTAGTGGGCACCTTGGGAGCTCCCTGAGCTGCAGGCATGGGAGGCTGCAAGGGCCCCACCAGCACCTCTCTCTCACGCTGAAGCTCCCGCTCTGTGCCTCTGCCACTGCGCTGGCAGCAGGCAAATGCTCACCTAGAGCGCCTGCGAGCATCAAGACGAGGATCGTGAAGAGCCTCTTCTTTTTCAAGGTGATGATCTCTTTCCTGAATAGAAGAGGGAGTCCTGGTGTTAGCAGTGCTCAAGAGCAGTGCCCTGCGCATGGGGGATTTTCTCTTACCAGCTGAGGAGCAGTAATGTGGGAGGAGCCAGGGTCTCCTGGTGGGGACCACTGCCAGCCTCCCCTTGCTCGCCTTGACCCGCTGGCACCCTTCGTCTGTGTGTCCATGCCGGACACGTATTGTACTCACACGGTGGAGATTCCGGGGCTGAGGCGTCTCTGGAGGGAGACCACAGCCATCACCAGACTGAGGACCAAGCCTGGGCAAAGAAAACAGAGAAAAGTCTGAGGACTCTTCTGGAGGACACTGGTCCAGCACGTGCCAGATCCCTGCAGGGAGGTGGGCGCTGGTCCTATGGCCTCGCTCCCTGGGGCAGGGGCAGGGCCAGGGTCGTGGTTATGCCCTATCGAGTGGGGCAGCTGTGTGTCAACCTGGCCCAGGGCGTGCGGAGGGCTGGGCAGGGTCCCCTCGCAGGCAGGGCACTGAGAGTGGGCCTGGAGAAGGAGGATGGCACGAGTCCTGGGTTACTCCACAGTTTCTAGAGCATCCCAGAAAGACACAGACGTGACGGCCAGCTCTGTCATCGTCACACAGCCGAGGTGGCCCCAGGCCTCCTTTGGGGCAGGAGGACGCAGGTTCTGCAGGGCTGTCGGGCCCGGCCGAGCCAGGCAGGCTTGGTGCAAAGATGGGGTGAAAGGCAGCGCCAAACTTGCCTTCCTTTACCGCAGCACCGCGGCGCGCAGGCCCTCGCCGTCTGGTGCCCGGGCTCCTCCTGCCTCCTCGCCTCACCAGGGCAGCCCGTTGTGCTCCACGAGGAGCCTTTCTCTTCCCCATCCTGGGGAGAAGGGATGCTCTCCAGCAAGCTTCTGTGCCTGTCCGGTCAGAAGTCCTCCTGGAGACAGCTGGGAGAATGCCCGCCACAGGCACAGAACCACCAGCACACTGCGAGCTCCTCACAGGCCCACAGCTAATGGCCCAGAGTGCCCGAGCTCAGAGAGGCTTGGCCCTGCACGGCCCTGTGATGTCACGGCTGTGACGTCACAGACAGAGCTGCAGGGGCTGGGCGGGGGGGGTCAGGGAGAGACCCCGCAGCCCGCTTGGTGCTGTGTTTGGCATTTGTGAGCAGGCAGTGTTGAAAACACAGCAGCGTTTCAGCTGGCGCTGGGCAGCGCTTGCAGAGCACCGAGGCCTCTCCTGTTCCTCGCTGTGTCCCCAGGCGAGTAGGCCGAGGCTGGGCGAGAGCCTGGGAGGGGACACAGCTGGGGTGGCCAAGCCAAACTGGCCAGAGGGGTGCTGCGTGCCACGGAACGTCGTGCTCCACAATAAAGCCTGGGCCTTTGGTCTTTCCGAAGTAGCCATTGCGTGGGGACTGGCTGGGCACGGCTCTGCTGGGGCCAACTCAGCACTGCCAGCGGAGAGAAAGGAGGGTGTTTGCTGAGAGCTTTGTAGTCGCCCAGTAGGCCAGGAAGGTTCCTGTGTGGCGGCACAAGGTGCCCTGGGGGCGCTGAGCATCTGGTGGGACAGCATGGGGCCACAGGGCGTCCTGAGCCTTGCCCCCACCTTCCCCCTGCCTGGGTAGGGCCAGCCTTGCCAGACAGGTGGTCTCATGGGGCAAGTAGGGCGGCTGGCTCTGCGTGACAAGGTGCATGGTCTGCACGGGTTCTTTGGGCCACTCAGCCCCGCTGGCATCGTCACGTCCTCTTGGGTTTCTTCAGCTTCCAAAGTGGCTCCAGGCACATCGGCTCCTTCTAAGATGAGACAGCCTTCAGGGTCTTGCCAGGTCGTAACGGGAGCAAACGCCTCTAAGAGGATAAAGACAGAGCCCTGGTGTGCACTGTCTCCATACCTTGTGAGCGAAGAGAGGGAGAAGCTGCCGATGCAGAGGCCCTGGCCAGAAGACAGGCTTTGGAAAGCCTCTTGGCAGATGTCCCTGCCACTGGTCCTTCACCCACCACGGTCCTTCCACCTAGACTCGATGTCTGTTCTTGCCCAGGTGCCTTTGCTGCTCCAGACACCCTCTCCCAGGGTACTGGTGTGCTGGGTTTCCATGTCCAGGTGATGGCAGCGGGGGCGCTGCCGAAGGGCGTCTGTGAAGAGAGGCTGTGGCTGCGTTGTTCCAGACATGGCCAGTCCCAGACGGCTCCAACAGACCCACCAGGGAACAGGGCTGAGCACACCCTATACCTTCCTGGGGCAAGATGTACCCCACAGCTGAGTAGTGGGTCCGGTCTTGTTTAACAGGACTCCTCCCACACCTGGACTACCATGTCCAGTTCTGGGCTTTGCTGTAGAAGACAGATGTGGAGCTACAGGACAGAGCGCAGTCTGGACTGAAGAAGCCAGTAAGACGGTGAAGACACTGGCCTATGTCTCATGCAAGGAAAGGCTGAGTGAGCTGGGACTGTTCAGCCTGGAGAACAGAAGGTGTAGGGGAATCGTAGTAATGTTTTCAAATACCAAAAGGGAGGATGCGAAGAGGACAGAGCCAGGCCCACTGACTGGACCGGAAGCCATGGGCACAAGCTGCAATACTGGAGGTTGCCTCTGAACATCAGGAAGCACTTTTCCACTCTGAGGTTGACTGAGCACTGGCAGAAACAATTTTCTTCTGAGAAACGTGTTGTTATATCTTCCTTAGTTTTCAACTGACAGTGCGTGAACTAAGGCCACTATTTCCAAACACGGTGAAGTTTTATACCCCGTCTTTAGGTCATACAAGTTTCTGAGTTGTTGTGGTAAAGAAGATATTTTAATTAGCATACATGGGAATTTCTCTGTCATGAGCTCCCGTGTGTTCCTCCTAGGTCAGTAACAAACGTTCATGAATTTCTGCAAGACCCTTTTGCATCTAACACTCCTTTTCACAGAACCTAGCATATGTACATGTTATAGGTTTATATACTGTTGACTATGCCCAGTTCCTGAAGCTGTCCCTTGAAATCATAAACACCATGGAACAAAGCCCAGAATTCTCTTTATTAATTCAGCAGTTTGGAGAAGCACTTGGGGACACCTAGCTTTAGAATGAACACAGGCTGCTTAAGGCCACCTTTTAGGCTTTCATACACAATTTGCATAGTGCTGCACATGTGGGTTAAATAACTGAATAATAAATATTATAATAAATATTTGGTACCACCTTTGAATAATGCAAGACTTATATATCATATCTAGTATGCCGGTCGGGTGCTGTTAGGTGAACATGAACTTCTAAGAACCTTTTATATGTTGTTTATACAGTTGCTTCTCCATTGGTCAAACTCCAATGGTTTCTCAGAGAGAGAGCAGAGGTTCAGATGGGGAACTAAAAATTAATTCTGGGATGTGACGTACAAAATCTCTCAGCACTCTAGTGGAAGGGCAATGTCCAAAGCCTGATCTCTAGGCCCTACTCAGTTGAGTTCTATCATCAGGCTGACTGAAATACCTGAATGAGAGCTGAACTTGGGTTTCTATCTAGAATTGCATTTTGATTATTTTTTATCATTCTTTTATGTTTGCTGGGGCAAATGTCTAACAACCAAGGGAGTGCTTGTAGTATTTGTCCTCCAGCATAGACTATAAGATGTTAGTTACTTCTGTTGACAGTGATGAGAGTGGCATAGAGTAATGTTTATTAGTGCAAGTCTATAAGCATGTAATCAGATGCTAGAAATAATGATATGGTGTAAGTGAGGAACCCAATAACTGGGGACAGTTAAAGAATAAAGTGATCACAGTGTTCTGGTCAATAGGAATTTACTTTTGAGAGGACAACGTACTGTAGCTGCAAAAAACCTCACAATTCTATCAATAGATAGCTTGGGAAGCAGCAGTAATATATCATACAGTCGTCATCATGGATGTTGAAGAAAGATGAACCAAAATTGGAACAGGTGCACATAAGGGATACTATGAAGATTTGCAAAACAGAGTATCTAAGAAAAATTAAACACTCTTTAAGTTAAAGAAGAAAAGTGCATATTCAAATGGTTATATATTTAGTTATGGAGAAATTATTCATAACTGAACACTGAAATACCTACTAAAATGCTGTTACAATAGTATTTCCAACCATCTAAAGAGATGCCCTGTAATGTTCTTTAAAATAAGGTGAATGGTGAATAACATCAGATTGATTTAATATGAAGCTTGAAATATTTAGGAGCAGGGTTTTCTGTTTTAAATAAGATCATACCTAGGAGATCAGGAATGAAATTCTGAATATGTGAGTACATCATATTCCAAAAGTAGTTTGAAAAGAGCCTGGATTACTGTTTGTTTGCAGTCTGGCTTTGTTGTATTACTATGTGCTTTGAGTCTTCTGCTGGTTTCTGTGGAGGCTTATTTCATTGCCAAAGAAAGAAGACTGTTTTCTCCTCTCTCCCACTCTTCTTCCCCCTCTTGCCCTCCTCTGTGTGCACTTAAAAGATGGGCTGCAGGGCATTGTCATCTTTCTCTGAAACACTTCACTGAAAATAAAGTAAATATAGATAAAATGTGATTACTGATAATAATTTTTGTCTGATGTCTGACTAACGTGACCAATTAATATGCTCAGGATTTTACCAACTACCAGAACTACCAGGTTTGGGATAAAGAAGTACTTTTCATTTAGATCAAACAGGAAAAAAAAAAAAAAAAAACCAACAGATTTTTTTTACTTTCTCTTCAGTAATGTAAGGCATAACTTACTGTTGAGGATCAGCTGGGAGGCTCATCAAAGGGGATCACTGTTAGATCAGGAAGGCATGAGATTTGCGAAACCTTCTGTTTGCTCTTCTCACTTTCCATGTTTCTTTATAGTTGTGGGTTTTCTTCCTTTGTCTTTAACTTTTCTGCAGGCTACTAAGAAGTGCTGTGGGTTCTATGATGACACACAGAATAGAAATTCTACAGTTATCTAGGCTAAGCCTTTTTACAGTGTTTTTTCAAGGTGGACTTGGCTATGCCTCTTATCCTCTCCAATCTTGTTTGTCTAAACACTTATTATTGTCTTACTGACTTGCTGCAACCACAGACTTTGAAGTTATACCTAAGAGTATCACTAAATCCTCAGTTACTTATCTTAAATTTCCAGTAAGAGTGTTGATTAATTTTGATTGCTATAACAGCTTTGAAACAGCACTTTTGTTTACTTATGGAAAGCACTGTATCTTATTACAAGGCCTGTGAGATTTGAGTCTGTCATCTGACATGAACTGAAGAATATTCCTCATGCTCTGTTAAAGGTTTCCTCTAATTCATTTTAGTAGCATTTATTACTCTTGTAAGTTAAACAGTTGCAAAAATGAGAGACGCTCCTTTACCACCCTCTCGATACAAAGCTAGGTAGAATTATAGGGCAAATTATATGCTAGCTATTGGCATGGTAACTGTCTGTTTTATCTGCTGCTTAAGTGGGCAAATGAGAGGTGGTCCCTGCCAGTGTAGAGGCCTGCTGTTCTCTTAGTTTGACCATGATTACTGATGATCTGGGTTTCACTTATCTGTTTCTAGCTCTCACAGAAGTTAAAAATACTTAAAACATTGCTAAATGCTTTCTAGGGTCTCAAAATAATGAGAGCAGCTAAAAATGGCATTTACAGAAACTTGAATGAAATAGTATCTAAGAACTTTGCATTTTTGAATGGTAGTTGTGACTGTAATCTTCATGGTGTTAGAAGTGCAGTTTGACACATGTCTCTCTGAAAAGCCTCTGAGTAGATCTTTCTTTCCTGAAAGAAAAGGAAATTCTGGTTCCCCAAATTCTCAACTGAGAGAAAAATTTTGTGTTTCACAGGTAGTCTGTTATCCTGCTGCTGTTCCAGGCTTCTGGGTGAAGAACTCTACAAAAACACAGGCTCTCTGGCCCTTTAGCTGCAGCTGACCAGTCTTCGTGATTGATCTCCTCAGTGAAGATGTAATTCTACTGCAGAGCAGTAGATAAAGGTGCAGTTTCACATCTACTTCTGCTAAGCTTCTAGGTGCACTACTTGTGACACCCACCTCTATAGCTGAGGTGCAGCTGGTACAACGTGAGTGGTACCTTGGGAAAAAGGAACAGCCTGTGGTGCCATTCGTGTCAGGAGACGGCAGCTCTCGTGAAGCTTGGGCATCGCCAGGAGGAACCACAGGAGATTTGCACAGCCCCAGGGAGCGCGGGTGACCAGGCACGTGGCAGTTCCCATGGCAGTCTGTATGCAAGCGCAGGTACCATGGGGAAAAAACAGGAAGAATTAGAGATTTATGTGTGGCCACAGGGCCATGATCTCATTGTAATCACAGAGACATGGTGGGACAGGTCATATGACTGGAATGTCATGGAAGGCTATGTATGTTTTAGGAAAGACAAGCCAGCAAGGTAAGGTGGAGGAGTTGCACTTTATGTGAGAAAGCAACTCAGATGTATAGAACTCTGTCTAGGTGGGGATGACAAACGAGTTGAGTCCTTATGGGTAAATTTAAGGGACCGGCTAACAAGTAGGACACTGTGGGTGTTTACTACAGGCCACCTGATCAGGAGGAGGAAGTCAATGAGGCCTTCTACAGACAGCTGGAAGCAACCTCACAATCACAAGTCCCGGTTCTCATGGGGCCTTCAATCACACTGACATCTGCTGGGAAGAGAAAACAGCTAAGCACACACAGTCCAGCAGGTTCTTACAGATCATTGATGATAGCTTCTTGACACAGGTGGTGGAGGAGCCTACGGGGAGAGGTGTGATGCTAAACCTTGTCCTAACGAGCCAAGAAAAACTGGTTGGAGATGTGGAGGTTGTGAGCAGCCTCGGCTGCAGCGATCATGAGATGGTGGAGTTCAGGATCCTGCATGGAGGAAGCAGGGCAATAAGTAGGATTACAACCATGGACTTCTGCAGGGTGAACTTTGGCTTCTTCAAGGTCCTAGTTGAGTTAATCCATGGACTAGGGCTCTAGAAAGTAGGGAGTCCAAGAGTGCTGTTAAATATTCAAACATCACTTCCTCCAAACACAAGACCAATGCATCCCTATGAGCAAGAAATCAAGTAAAGGGAGTAGGAGGGCAGCATGAATAAGATGCTCCTGTCAAAACTCAGAAGGATGTTTATGTAATGTGGAAAAAAGGACAGACCACCTGGGAGGAATATATGGTGGCTGTTACAGTATGCAGGGATGGAGCGAGGAAGGCTACTTGGAATTAAGTCTGGCCAGGGATGCCAAGGACAACAAGAAGGGCTTCTTCAAGTATATCAGCAGCAAAAGGAAGAGTAAGGAAAATGTATAATAGATCTGCCCCTGAATGAGACGGGTACTCTTGTGATGGAGGACACAGAGAAGGTGGGGTGACTGAATGCCTTCTTTGCCTCTCTTTCTACTGCTAAGGCCAGCCCTCAGGAATACCAGATCCTGGCGATAAGAAGACAAGTCTGGAGAAAGGAAGATTTTCCCTTGGTTGAGGAGGAGTAGGTTAGAGATTATTTAGGTAAACTGGACACCCATGAATACAGGTGTCTTGATGGGATGCACCCATGAGTGCCAAGAAAGCTGGCAGATGTGGTTGCTAAGCCACTCTTCATCATCTTTGAAAGGTTGTGGAGAGCAGGAGAGGTGCCTGATGACTGGAAGAAAGCCAACATCATTCCAGTCTTAAACAAAGGCAAGAAGGATGACCCAGGAAACTACAGGCCACTCAACCTCATCTCCATCCATGGAAAGGTGACAAAACAACTCGTTCTGGACATTATCTCCAAGCACTTGGAGGAAGTTAAGGTTATAAGGAGTAGTCAGCATGGATTCAACAAGAGAAAATCATGTTTGACCAACCTGATTGCCTTCTATGATGGTATGACTGTCTGGGTAGATCAGGGGAGAGCAGTGGTTGTTTTCCACCTCGACTTCAGCAAGGCTTTCGACACTGTCTCTCATAACATCCTCAGGTAAGCTCAGGAAGTGTGGGCTGGGTGAGTGCACAGTGAAATGGATCATGAACTGGCTGGATGGCAGAGCTCAGAGGGTTGTGATCAACAGTGCAGCATCTGGTTGGAGGCCTGTAGTTAGTGGAATCCCCAGAGGTCAGTACTGGGTCCAGTCCTGTTCAGACTGTTCATCAATGACCTGGATGAAGAGACTGAGTGCACCCTCAGCAAGTTTGCTCATACCAAACTGGGAGGAAGGGCTGACACACCAGAAGGCTGTGCTGCCATTCAGTGAGATCTGGGCAGGCTGGAAGACTGGGCAGAGAAGAACCTGATGAATTTCAACAAGGGCAAGTGTAGGGTTCTGCAGCAGGGGAGGAGTAACCCCAGGCACCAATACAGGTTAAGGAAGGACCTGCTGGAAGGCAGCATTGCAGAGAAAGATTTGTGAGTTCTGGTGGACAACAGGTTGACCATGAGTCAACAATGTGCCGTTGTGGACAAGAAGGCCAATGGTAGCCTGGTATGCGTTAGGAAGAGTGTGAGCAGCAGGTTGAGGGAGATTCTCCTCCTCCTCTGCTCTACCTTGGTGAGGCCACATCTGGAGTACTGTGTCCAGTTTTGAGAGCCCCAGTTTAAGAAGGACAAGGAATTATTGGAGGTAATCCAGTGGAGAGCTACAGAGATTGTTAGGGGACTGGTGCATCTTTCTTATGAGAAGCTGAGGGAGCTGGGTCTGTTCAGCCTGGACAAGAGAAGCTGAGGGGGGATCTTATAAAAGCTTATAAATATCCCAAGGGTGGATGTCAAGGGGATGGGACCAGACTCCTTTCAGTGGTGTGCACTGACAGGATGAGGTGCAATGGGCACAGACTGAAACATAGGACGTTCCATCTGAACATGAGGAAAAAATCATAGAATCACAAAATATTAGGGATTGGAAGGGACCTCAAAAGATCACCTAGTCCAATTCCCCTGCTGAAGCAAAAACACTTAGATGAGGCTACACAAGGATGTGTCCAGGTGGGTTTTGAATATCTCCAGAGAAGGAGACTCCACAACCCCTCTCGGCAGCCTGTTCCAGTGTTCTGTCACCCTCACTGAGTAGAAATTTCTTCTCAAATTTAAGTGGAATGGCCTGTGTTCCAGTTTGAACCCATTACCCTTTGTCTTACCATTGTTTGTCACCGAGAAGAGCCTGGCTCCATCCTCATGACACTCGCCTAAATATATTTGTAAACATTAATGAGGTCACCCCTCAGTCTCCTCCAAACTAAAGAGACCCAGCTCCCTCAGCCTTTCCTCATAAGGGAGATGCTCCACTCTCTTAATCATCTTTGTTGCCCTGCACTGGACTCTCTCCAGCAGTTCCCTGTCTTTCCAGAACTGGACACAATATTCCAGATGTGGTCTCACCAGGGCAGAGTAGAGGGGGAGGAGGACCTCTCTCGACCTCCTAACCACCCCCCTTCTAATACACCCCAGGATGCCATTGGCTGTCTTGGCCATAAGGGCACAGTGCTGGCTCAACTTTGCTGGCTTTACCTTGAGGGTGACAGAGAACTGGAACAGGGTCCCCAGAGAGATTGTGGAGTCTCCTTATCTGGAGACATTCAAGACTCATGTGGACACATTCCTTTGCAATCTGCTCTAGGTGCACCTGCTTCAGCAGGTGGATTGGACTAGATGATCTCTCGAGGTCCCTTCCAACTCAAACTGTTTCTGTGGTTCTGTGAAAAAGGACAGGACCCATGCATCCTAGAGATGCATGCATTCTAGTGCATCTTCCAGATACCAGAAGTACTTGACAAATCTCCAGTTTTGACAGACTTTTTTGTTTTTCTTTGCAGAAAGCCTGAAGAAGGGAATGGGAAAGTCTGACAGATTTGTCTGTGAGGAGGCAAGGAAGGAAAAAGGAAGAGAAACAGCAGCTACTAGTATCAGCAGACATCAAGACCCTATTTTGTGGAAAAGCTTAGCCTTTCAAACAGTCGTTTTCCTGGCCAGACATTTAGGTCAACCCTCTTAACTATGTGTATCAAAGGGTACCACATTTATCACAGTGGGCCTCAGACTTCGTATATCTCTGGCTACAATAGTTGTTCTCTGAGAAACTGTTGTCAGATTCTTTTTGTGTAATTATTTCCATCTCACATGATATATATGAAATAAATAAAATAATTATTTAAAAGCAATAGCATTTAAAGAAGGTATTTAATCTCTCTGTGGTATTAAATTAATTAATTTGTGTGGTGGCAAACAAGGAAAAAAGGAAGTGTTATTTACTTATATTTCTATTCAAACAAAAAATGCTTCTTATCTTGCAAGAGAAAATATTCTGGTGAATACCAATGATCTTTAAGGTTTCTAAATGACCTATGAAAAATGTTAAGTATTCTGACTGATAAGTGAGAAACCACGCTCTACATAATTGAGCGGTTCAATAGATGTTGCTTTGTGCTTACCAAACAAAGTAATACTGTATGCAAGCAAAACCATTAAAAGGCATCTGGTTGCCTCTTAAATAATATCTAGTATTTCTTTGTAATGTAAAAGGTGAAACTTACGGAAACATAATGCACACACATTGCCTAGGACTGGTACAGTGTGCACAATTAAACTTCTACTAAGTGAGTATGTGAATAAATTCTAAATAAGGAAATGGAAAATTAATTAATCCAGTTTCTTAATATGGTAAAGCATCTCAACGTGTATTTCAAAATGTTTTTATTTTTACAAAGGTCAGTTATTTTAGTGGTTCAGAAACATCTAAAATGCATGTATTGTAACTGGGACAGAGCTACAAACTAAGATTCAAATTCGAACTTCTTTAAAACTCAGATATTATCAGGTCCAAGGTATCATTACAAGACAGCTGCAAAATCTGAATTCTGATGAAGCAACTTCGTTGGAGTCTGCGATGTCCAGATGTTTGGTGGGGAGTGTTACTCGCTTGGGCCATTCTATTGGTTTGGGTTTTGTCTTTATATCTATATATATTTATTTTGACATTTTTCTTTTCATCTTATATCTGAAATACATCTCTTGAGACAGTAAGCTTTATTTTGACTGCATTTGAAATACTGGAAATCCTTTAATCCTTTTATTTTATTTATTTATTTATTTATTTATTTATTTATTTATTTATTTATTTAATGCAATAGAAGCAGAAGATAAAGGTAATACTGGAGAGACTATTCCTCAATAATTCGTTGTGGGAGTCTACTACTGGCCACTATTGAATTCAGTTTTGGAGTGATTCAGTGTATCACTTCGTGGGTTTGAAATCTTCAAGACATTTCCACTGCCACTGCAGATTTTTTTAAATGGAGCACAAATATTTTTAAAATATGAGTTTTCAGTTAAAAAATGTGTTGTCTCACACAATTGTGTCATGTTCATACTCGGTTAAAAAGCTGGGATTAAAAAAATCCAAGATAAGTTGTTTTCAAAACTAGAACCATATAGATAATGAAGACCACACAGTTTGTAATACACTGGCAGATCTAGCATTTTCATTTATTGTTATGACGTTTTTGTTCCTCCTTTTGGAATTGCTTAACTCCAACATGTAAGCTCCACTCCCCATTTGTTACTGATTTGTTGCTTCCTTTACACACGATAATCGTTCCAATGAGTTGAACAGTGATATTGTTCTTGAATGACCATACCTTCTCTGAACTGTTTGGGGAAATGAACCTGGAAGGGTAATTCTTCATGGTTTAAGGTAATGATATCACTGAAGTAAGTACCTTAACCATAGCAGACTACACTGCAATAAACTTTGGCTTTCTGATTAAATTAAGGCCAAAGGCCAAAAACAGGGATGGACTTCTAGATCAACTTACCTAATTTAGAAAACAAGTACGCTGTGACGTTAAGTACCTTTCACAGTGAATATTCTACTGACTTCGTATTTTAGGCTGTGCAGCATGCAAACA
This sequence comes from Columba livia, assembly GCF_036013475.1. Classification (NCBI taxonomy): domain Eukaryota; kingdom Metazoa; phylum Chordata; class Aves; order Columbiformes; family Columbidae; genus Columba; species Columba livia. Next base: position 65,316,040 of record NC_088642.1, read on the forward strand.
AAACCTTCATCTAGGAGGGGCTGTATTTGAAAATAATTTGTTCTGTGGCATCTAGACAAAAAGAGAAGATTAATTCCCTGCCTCATAAACATCTATTCTGCAGAAGCGTACTGCAGGTGGTGACCATCCGGAGGCAAAGCTGGGAACATCTCTCAGCAGAGAGCTGGAGGATGTGACACTTCTGCATTCTCTCCCTGCTAGGAAGGCACAGGCTGTAAAATGGTGCGTGTTGGGGCGGGGAGGGCAGGGCCATTCTTTGTGTGTCTCCCATGCCCTACGATCAGTCTTCACTTGGAGCATGCTATGTTCAGTCAGTATGACTTCATTAGCAGGGGACAGTTTCCACATGTGAGGCAAGGAGGAGCAGTGCTTTCTAAGTAACAGGGATGCTGACAAATCTGAGCCTGAACTGTACAGGAACAGCGTGCAGACAAATATTTGGCATCAAAATTACATTTGGGCTCCAGCAATTTAGCTCTTCAAGTCCTGTGAGGCTCCACAGCCAAAATCATGATACTCTGACTTCTCACTTTATAGTGACCAGTTTTATATTAGGCATCAATTTCTGCTCAGTTTAACCTAGTTCACGGTGTACTAAGAGGAACTACTTGCAGCATCCTGCAAAGGCATAAATATTTACTTACAAAGACAGCATGAGATATGTATTTTTCTTTGACAAGGAATGACAAAATTACTGTATCAGAAGCTGAGCAGGACTTTCAGCTTCTGCAATTTAGGATAGTCTGAAAGTATGCATATTGGCTAAACTCCTGCTGAGCTGTCTAATAACAAGAATTTCCAAAGGAGGGCTCGGGGGCCATTTTGTGTGACATCTTTACTGGCAATGTAATACTATTTTATTTCATAAGTAGCCTTATTGATCTCTGATGGATCTTGGATGGTAAATAGCTGTTTTAAACATATAAGAAATGCAAAAACAGATCACAAAGCAAAGCTGCCTTTATGATCTTGGAGAATCCAAAGCAAGTGGCCCTACAGTGGGCCAAGGAATTGCTAGCCTTTTTTTAGAGCTCTGCTCATCTAATCCATCTCAACAAGCAGCTCTCAGTCTTTGGCATTTAGCAACAGTGTCAGGGAGTGTACAGAGTGTACTTCCAGCACCAGAGAAGTAGGAGGCTTCTCATTTTCTTTCTTTATAGTTCCCCTTTAAAGAGTGACTCTAAGTGCATCTGGCAATCTCCATTCACCTACGTAAAGGAGCAGAAGTATGTTGTAGTTTTTCGTGTACTTTTTCCTGGCAGCCTTTGCAATAGGTATTTTTTGTACTCCTTTTAGCACATAAGCAAGATCAAAGGTGACTTTTTGCTTGTATCTTAAATTAACTATTGAGTCTTGTAATAATGAATGTTGAACATTTTACAGAACAATCATATATGTATAAGTTAGTGCTATGAAAAGAGGATCCTTCCTTTTCCTGAAACACAATAGTTGTGCACAAAGAAAGGATGGAGATTTGCTTTGGGTAGTATCATGGAAGAGAGCTGGGAGTACTGGTGTCAGATGGTAATAGAGAGAAATCAGCATAGGCTGAGCAATCAGAAAAAGTTCTTAATGAGTTAACATCCCAAGAGGCATAGGGAAAACCCTGTCATACGGAATGCTTAACATTGTATGTTTAATGCTAGACTACAAAATGCATTGAATGGGGGAATAATCCTGCTCTGTCAGAGGAAAGTAGTTATAATGCAAGTAATAATTTCAGGGCCAAATTCTCTGCTAGTATAAATAAGCCAAACTCTGCTGAAGTCAAAGAAGACCCACCCTTTCATGCCAACAAAGGATATAATCTTCCCTATGACTCTGAATTCAGAACAGTTTTGAATGAGGATTGTTAATCCCCATGAAGCAGAGGCCTCCTCTCAAAGGAGAAAAAAACAAACTGTGGCATACTTTCTTTAACCCCCAATATGTTGTGTTTGTTGACCGTTAAATCGGTTTTTGTCCTAGCTGTGTCATTAGGCTGTGTGTTTTTTTCAAATCAGGTACTGCCAAGGAGAACTGTATTGAACTAAATGAATATGCTTGACAGAACTAAGGGCATAAAAACAAGGAGCCAGCATTCTAACTGCATGCACATTTCTGAACTCCCTTTGGGATTTTTTGTCATCCTTTTCCCTTACTACTTATTACTTAGTTTAAACAGCTAAATCTCTCTTCCTTCTTTCTTTCTTCTCTCTGCTCTCACTAGCTTCCTTCCAATAAATAACAGGCTCAAATGTGAGCTTAAGATGTATCCTGGGAGATCATCTAACCTCACACTTTCAGACCTCCAAGTTTCACATGACTAGAAGCAATTCAAAATTTATTTGTTCTTCTTGCTAGCTGCTTTGCAAGGCTTGAGGGAATTATCAAGACTTACTTGCAATTACAGTGGAGAATGCCTCAGCCAGGAATAAAAGATGCTGTCCTCAGGTAAACAAAACCTGATGAGATTTAGTCAGAAATAAAAATTAAGCCAGCATAAACCTGCTGGGCTGTGACCCCCATCTATTCACAAGCCCCATAGCAATTTGGTTGAATAGGTCCAGGCAGAACACTGCCTGAAACTTCAAAGGGAAAGACCTAAGTGTGATTTGGTGCATTATGCAGGCAGAGGCAGAACACAATTTTTACTGGTGTATTAGAATATCTCAAGGTTTGGGATCTGAGTGGGCTTGACTCTTCTGTCTGTTTCTCTTCAATCTGGGCAGGATCACTGCATTTAAGAAATGAAATCTTGCCACTGACACCAGTGGAAATAGGTGGAAGTGCACCACAGAGGCAGCATCCCAGTTACTCTAATCAATGACCAGATGGAGTGCAAGAACCTCTGCCTGGGGACAGACAAGTGGCTGATTGAGAGCTCATGAGTCAGGATTCAAGGGGAGGCAGGGACAGGGGGCGTTATAGTGGGAGTTTGCTACAGGCCACTTGAACAGGAGGACTGAGTGCACGAGGTGACAAATAGGAGCAGCCTCACATTCACAAGCCCTGGTCCTCATAGGGTTCTTAAGAACTCCTATATCTCTTGAAGGGACAACACAGCAGGGTTGTTTGCTGGACCTTGTTCTCACCAATAAAGAGGGGCTGGTTAGGAATGTGAAGCTCAAGGGCAGCCTTGGCTGCAGTAACTATGAAATGGCAGAATTAAAAGATCCTTAGGGCAGGGAGGAGGGTATACAGCAAACTCACTACCCTGGACTTCAGGAGAGCAGACTTTGGCCTCTTCAGGGATCTGCTTGGTAGAGCACCATGGGATAAAGCCCTGGAGGGAAGCGGTGCCCAAGAAAGCTGGTTAGTATTCAAGGTTCACCTCCTCCAAGCTTAGGGACGATGCATCCTGACAAAGAGGAAGTCAGGCAAAAATGCCAAGAGGCCTGCATGGATGAACAAGGAGCTCCTGGACAAACTTGAGCACAAAAAGGAAGCCTACAGAGGGTGAAACCAAGGCCAGGTAGCCTAAGAGCAATACAGAGAAATTGTCCGAGCAGCCAGGGATCAGGTTGGGAAAGCTAACACCCTGATAGAATGAAATCTGGCCAGGGACACCAAGGGCAACAAAAAAACCTTCTGTAGGTATGTTGATGAAAAAAGAAAGACTAAGGAAAATGTGGGCTCTCCCCAGAAGGAAGCAGGAGACCTGGCTACCCAGAATATGGAGAAGGCTGAGGTACCAAACAACTTTTTTTGCCTCCGTATTCATCAACAAATGCTCTGGCCACATTGCCCAAGTTGCAGAAGGCAAACAGAAAGACTGGGAGAATGGAGAACTGGACACTGTAGGAGAAGATCTGGTTTGAGACCATGTAAGGAATCTGAAGGTGCACAAGTCCACGGGACCTGATGAGATGCATCCACAAGTCCTGGCAGAGGAAGTTCCTAAGCCACTATCCTCATGTTCGAGAAGTTGTGGTAGTCTGATGAAGTTCTTACTGACTGAAAAAGGGGAAACATAATCCCCATTTTTAAAAACTGATAAAAGGAAGACCTAGGGAACTACAGGACAGTTGGTCTCACCTCTGTGCATGGCAATACTGTGAAGTAGATCCTCCTGGAAACTATTTAAGTTTTAAGGAAAATAAGGTGGTGATTTGTGACAGTCAATATGGCTTCACTAGGGGCAAACCATGCCTGACAAATTTGATGGCATACTATGACAGGGTTACAGCATTGGTGGATAACAGAAGAGCAACTAAAGTCATTTGCTGGACTTGTGCAAAGCATTTGATGCTGTCCTGCACAACATTCTTGTTTCGAAAATTGGAGAGACATGGATTGGATGGAATAAGGAATTGGCTGGAAGATCGTTTTAAAAGAGTTGTGGTCCACAGCTTGATGTCCAACTGGAGACCAGTGATAAATGGTGTTTCTCACATGTCGGTATGGGGACCAGTGTTGTTTAACATCTTTGTCAGCAACATGGACAGTGGCATGAAGTGAACCCTCCACAGGTTTGCTGACACCACCGAGCTGTGTGGTGCAGTTAACACAGTGGAGGGAAGGGATGCCATCCAGAAAGAACCTTGACAGGTTTGAGAGGTGGGCCTATGTGAACCTCATGAAGTTCAACAAGGCCAAGTGCAAGGTCCTGCACATGGATTGGGGTGATCCCAGGCACAAATACAGGCTGGATGGAGAATGGATTGAGAGCAGCCCTGAGGAGAAGGACTTGGGGGTGTTGGTTGATAAGAAACTCAACATGATCTGACAATGTGAGCTTGCAGCCTAGAAAGACAAAAGTACCCTGGGCTGCAGCAAAAGAAGAGTGACGAGCATGTCGAAGGTGAATCTGTGCCTCTACTCTGCTTTCAAGAGACTCCCACCTAGAGCACTGCATTCAGCTCTGGGGCTTCCAATATAAGAAGGACATATACCTGTTGGAACAAGTCCAGAAGAGGGCCATGAAGATGACCACTGGGCTGAAGCACTTCTCCTATGAAGACAGGCTGAATCAGTTGGGGCTGTTCAATCTGGATAAAGGAAGGCTCTGGGGACACCTTATAGCAGCCTTCTTGTACCTAAAGGGGACCTACAAGAGAGCTGGAGGAGGAGTTTTTACAAGGGTATGTAGAGGTAGAGCTAGGGGTAATGACTTTAAAATGAAAGAGGGTAGACTTATTAGGTAGGAATTCTTCAGTGTGAGGGTGGTGAAACACTGGAACAAGTTGCCCGCAGAGGTTGTGGGTATTCCGTCCCTGGAAGTGTTCAAGGTCAGGTTGGATGGGGTTTTGAGCAACATGGTCTAGTGGAAGGTGACTCTGCTCATGGCAGAAAGGTTGAAAGGTGTGATCTTTAAGGTTCCTTACAATCAGTCTGTGATTCCATAATGATTTTACAATCCTTATCCTGACTAATTGTATTCCTATACCACTTTAGCATCACTAGATATTGTAGGAAAAGGTGTCTTACTAGCTCTTCAGCAGGTTTAAGAAAAAACTTTTGCTTTTAGGGAGTATGGGAAAGAAACACAAGCTGTAAGTACATAGCGCTTTCTATCTACCTTATATGCCAAAAAGATGCAATGATGCCAAAATGGCAAAATATTGAAAGGACACTTTTCCACAAAGCATTTTGCATCTATTCAACCTATCCAGAGCCCATCCAGCCTACTAAACTAGAGCTTTCTTTCTGATTTCAGCTTGAGGTCTGGCAGACTGTAGTTTTTACTACAGTTTGGATGAGAATAGAAATTACTTATTTGGTGCTCTCTTTTCCAGTAGACACTGTTGTTATGTGTAGACTTGGGTGGAGACATACTTATGATAGCCTTGCAGGGAACAGGAGTTTGAAGGACATGCTTGTACTACTTAGGCTTTTAACGAACCTGCAAACCTTTTTCAGCTTGTGCATCTTTTGGGGCATTAATTCAATTCTCTCCTTCAACACATTCTGGGCATTTTCAGAAACAGTCTTCATCAGGTCATCAGAAGCAATGCAGAATATTGCTTTCCTCTGCCAGGTGAATGCCTAACCAACAGTTCCAGGAAGGACAGACACTGGGCCATCATGTTTGTAAGTCTACACTGATAGCAATGCAAGATCTCTATTCAGGTCTCTGTTTACTATTGAACACTAGTCTTTTTTGTTTTTGAAGTGTAAAGAGCCAGCCAGTCTGGCTGGAAAAGACCAGTTCTTAGCCTAGAAGTCCCTGGGTAGAAACATTTAAACTGGCAACCAGATACTCAAGTGATACATACATAACTTATTCAAATGCTTCTCAAAAGAGCAAAGCAGGCTGCCAGGGTGTCAGAATTTTCAAATGTAACTCCACAGTGTCCAAGAGAGTAATGTGTTCTTTTGCTGATGAAGGGATAGATGCTAGGAAATTCATCCTGATATATTTTTCTGTCAGTAGCTGGTTTGTAATTCTTACAAATGGCATTTGTCCTGCCATCAAAAAGCACCTTTAGGGACCAGCTGCATGAGCAGCTTGTCTGCAAGTTCTGTGTCTGACTTTGTCATAGTGATCTGCTCATGCACCTGTTTAGATCTTACGTTAAAACCCGCTCTCTTCAGATGGTCCATCTTTTGTTGTGTTGTGTAATACATATATCCAAAGATGACCCCTGCCAGAGGCTTCCAGTAATTTTCATGATAGCATTTGATTCAGCGATGGAAAAAGCATCCATTAAATAAAAAATCTGTTGGCACCTTATCCATGACTGCATGGTCATCTAAGATGTAGGATCATATTTGATATTCACTGTATTAATATGACAAAACTCATAAAAGTTTCTCACCACAACTATCTTCCTGACCTCCTTAACACCATAATAACGTTCATCATACAAAAGAAGAAAACAGATCTTGGGGTATTTAAGACTGCAATTTGGCTTAAAAATCCCACAACCTTTTCACCCCTTGGATAGAATGATACATAGATCAGCATGTAGGAGATGCTCACACAAGAGTATGTCACTCAACATGACCTTCCCATGCACAGACCACCACAGTTTGTCACATAGCTCTTTTGATCTGCTTAATAGTTCTGCGTCTGTCAGGTCCCTCTTGGCTCTGAGTACTGAAAGACTCACAGCAAAACAGAGATTATTGTCACTGTTCCACTTTTCATTTGTAATTTTGGATTAGGAAATAGGCTGCAGGGTTCTGCAAACCCTGCCCCCAAGGGCTCTCACAATGATGACATCTAGAATGAAAGTTTGATCAAAACAAAGCTCTCTCTTACTTTGCAAGAGAGTACTGACCCAATCTAAAAACTCTGTTGCATTCCCTTTTTTAAATTAATATGAATATGAAGTCACGCATGCAGACAGCTTCAAGATGAAGCTGAGCAAAATCACTAGGTTCAAACAGCTAGCATAAATTATAAAAAAATTGCTCTACACCCTGAACAAATATTCATAAGCTTCAAGTAGGGATACTGGATGTAAAGTGACAAATCCATATTCTTCCACATACTGCACAGCTCTGAGCCTCCGCACTGGCCAGTCCCATTGCCTAACATGCTCCATGGCAGCCATGGAGCAGCCTGCTGCCTCCTCCACCTCTGCTGCAGTGACTGTTAAGTGCCTTCCAGGCAGTCATCTTCTAACCTGGTGGGAAACTTGTTAACTGGTCCACATGTTCAGAAAAGCAGTTTGCACCTAAGGGCTCTGGTGCTTTCCCCGTGGCAATAAGACACTTGCAGTGATGCAAAATCTATTTGGTTTTCCTAATTAGCAGTCTTAATTCTAACATTTTTTCTTCTGTTTTGCTGGTCTGTAAGCCAATGCCCCAGTATTAACAGCCCCACAATTCCTTCTGTCACCACCAAACTGCTTGCTATCCCTCTCTGCTTGAAAACAAATAATAATGGTTTGTGAGTGGTAAAAACTTTCTTACAGTTTTTTGTTCCAATCCCCAAAAATTGGCTTAGCTGTACTGATTAATGGCCTTGTTCGTGACACAGTGTTTTGCTTTGATGTCCCGTGAATAGTAGCTGTGCCTTATCAGCACAGCTAGCACTGGTATGACCATCCACCTTGAGCCTCCATCACAGCACCAGAACCTGCCCTTTCATCAGCAGCATCCTGCTGACGTTCCCTGAGAGCATGGGGCTGCAGTCTATGTCCCAAAGCCTGGGTCTTGCTGCTTTTACAGTTATCAGGATGTTCTAACAAGGCAGTCTTAGTGGCATGCTCAATCCTCCACCTCTTATTTGCAGCTTCAACCTAAGGATATGTAGACATATATAGCACCAGCCTCCACCTCATAATACAGGTAGTTGTGAGACCCCCACAACCACAGCTAAAGAATGCTTCTTGCCACTACTCATTCTCTCTGTGTGACACTGATTTTGAAATCCATCTCATGGTTCATGGGCCCACTGGAGAGTTCTTCTGGTTCACCTGGTCTTTTACAGGATCCCCTTTGGGTTTTTCCTTGCTGCCCCCACATGCATGTTCTTCGTAAGCTGGCATTTTGCTCTGGTTTTCCACTTTTGCAGGCAGCACTGCCTACATCTTGCAGGGCCGAACAAAGCCCTAAGCCTGCTCCAGCTGTTCTGCGTGACCATCCTGCTGGGCTGAGCACAGGTGCAGGACCCTCTTGGTCCATCTCTTGGAATCAGTCTCCTCTTTGCATATAACAGTGTCTGCACCATGGACCTCTTGGTGGGCATCCTAGGAAGGGTCCACAGGCCTTGGGCATGTTCCCACACCCTCAGCCCTCTTGAAGTCATCCTCCCTCAACCTGTTGGGCTTGATCTGAAGCCCGGTGAAGAGAGGGACCCCAACTTCTGTTTAATTGCTTTCTATTTACATTTAAACTTTAAATAGTCATCCCATTAACTCTTATTAAATAATGCTTTATCCATTCTAAACCTACATTTTCATGGAATATATATTCAATTTCTGTATTTTATAAATACATATATAACTATATATATAATACTGTATCTGTGTATATATAAATGTATACATATATATAAAAATTTTACACACCTTTGTACATATATGTTTCTACATATGTATACATTGGATGTAAAGATATATTTTTATATCTGGGCACTCTCTGGCCCAAAGGACAGAGGCAGCCAATCAAAGGGCTGCCTGACAACATATGGGTATGACGGTGTCAAGAAATGGCTGTCAGCCAATCATAGTGAACTATGAAAACACGTGGGTTACTCCTTTTAACTAACAATGCCATAAAATGAATGAAAACACATGATTTTCCTGTAACTGTTCCGGTACTGTCAGGTCCCTTTACACTACATGGTGTTCGTATCCCAGCTCCCTGAATTAGGTGTTGATTTTTTGGAACTTGCCAAATGCACAGATGTCCTTACTTCTTTTTTTTTTTTTTATTTTATAATAGGTTTGGAACAAGCTGAAAAAAAATGAGTTGACCTGAGCATGCAAGTAACATCTCAAACGTTCTACAGCCTTAGAAAAAATGGGGCGTAGAGGTTGAAACTGCCTCCAGGCAGCTTCAGGTTTTAGGATTGGCACTTACATAACTGATCATGCTAGGCCTTACTGAATTTGGCAGCCATGTAGGGGTTATGCTTTTCACATGGATGAACTGTTCTTGAACAATTTCTCCAGTGTATTAAGCACAAACAGGCTTTTCTTCGACATCAAGCATGCAGGTCTCTCTCTTTTTCTCACCCTTTCCTCCCTCCTCTTATGCTCCTAAAGACAAATGAAGTTATTGTGGCCACAGTGGCAGTGAAGTGGATTCTGTTTAACAACAACAACAAAAATTTCCAATAGCATGGTGCTATAAAGAACGGGGAAATGGAGAGAAGCAAATTCACTTTGGGCTGAGTCACATCTGACACAATGGTGCCAGAGAGGGAAAGTACAAGGATATTGCCCTTGTGCTTACAGGCTCTGCAGATCGGCAATAACCACAGTCCCTGAGGATTAGCAATGCTCCAGGACAAACAGCTGAAATCCCTGACAGGGCGGAGGGAATACTGCAGGCCCCCGCCTGTCCTGCACTGCACCCACAAGCAGAGACCATGGAAACTGCTGGTCTGCACCTGGGAGCTGGGGGGCAAGGGGCTCTGCCCTCCCCAAGAGCCGGCCGACTGCCCTCCCCTCTCTGGGCAACAGTACGGCTCAAGCCTTCAGAAGGGTTAGAAAACCTTTATTTTCCTTACATACCGCCAGCAGGAGGGCAGTAAAATATCCATGATGCATTGTGAATGGCTGTGTATAGTCAACCCACCTTTTGTCCACCTTTTAGGAGTGTTTTCTAAGTAGGTTCTGTAGTTCTTGCTATATGAGCAGCTCAGGGATAAACAAGTGCTTTCTGAAATTCTGAGAAAATAGAAACCATAAATATTGTTACAGTTAGAGAGAGGAATCTTTCACTAAAAAAATATGCTATATAGTTATTGTAGAAGGAATAGGGAAACTGATAAATGTTGAAAAAGTACATTTCTACCATTTTTTTCATTTGAGATACTGTCAGAAATACAGATTGGGAGAGCAATGATATGTTAAGTTAATCACTTGTTCCGAATTAATCTGTGAGCTAACAAAAGCTAACAGAACCTATACATTATGTGAGAGTTAACATGAACAGTGAAAATCTGATAGCTCCACCTGGAATTTCCTCACAGATTTTTTGATTCTATTGTTTCACTACCCAGAGGTGCATCAATGAAAGTCTGGATCTGTGGATGTTTCATTTTCATTATAGTTGATTTGATTTTTCTAATTTATTGAATTTTTATTTTCCCTGCTAGAGTTCTTATGACTGCTTTCATTAACCTCATAGTTTAATATAACATCTATTTAAATGTGATGATTTTGCTTCCTGCATTTGTGCTATCAGCAATACTTTTAAGGCATGTTGCCACTGATTTCGGATTCTGGGAGACTGAGGCACCAAACTACAATTTAAAATATGGAGGATCTATTTTACTAAGTATCGCAACCGTTTTATATGACTGTCTGCTTTCTGGACTTCCCCAAAATACTGGAGAATGGGGACTGCAACTGTTTATTAACTACAGATGAGTTAGGCACTGTGAGGGGAAACATAAATATTGTGGCAAGTCCTACACTGTGCCATCTACTATTCTAAAATCTTCTGGGCAATCAATATTGTTGTTTTACTACATGTACCAAAGTAATGGGAGAGATTCAAAAAGCAGCAGCAGTGAAGCAGTGGTGAATTAATTAGCTGATTATTGGAGGTGTTGGGCTAGCCAAGCTACTCATGACAAGAGCAGCAGGTGTTTCTTTACATTTAAAAGTCAGACTATAAGTGGGGAAGAAATTAAGCATAGCAGCTTTAAAGAACATCTGAATGTAAAATGAATACAGGGAGACAGTTCCTAAAAGAGCCCCGTGCTGTTGTGCTTAAATAAAACTGTTCCTGGTTGAATAGTGAATATTCCTCATAGGACATTCTAGTAGGATGATGTAAAGTAGTTCGGGTGTGGGAGGCCATACCATGAAGCACAGGAAATAGTTTAAATCTTTTGATATGTTTATAATGCTAAGTAAATGAGAAGTGGCTACAGCTGAGGTTGTCAACCACTTCACAGTCATTTTTTCTGACAGGTGGTCACTTTTCACTGTCAACATTTTTCTGAAATTGCATACACAAGCAAGGTATGCGGGCATGTTCTGCAGCTAGAGCTCAGGATATTCTCTTAAAGCAAGTTGCTCCCAGTTTAGAAGTTTTCCTTTGTTATTTCTCATCTCCTCTGTGAGGCTCCAGAATACTCCACACGTGCTTCAACTGCTTAAATATGGTGTTTTCTTTTCACTGGTGAGGTTTGGATGTTCTTTACTGTACAGCACATGCTTTTAAAACAGCCTGTAACACCAGCCGTGACAATCTTGGAGAGCACTTCTGTTCCCTTTTTCTGCTATTTTAAAGCTGTTTTCCAAACCACTGAAAACATAGCAGATTTTTTTCCTTCCTTCCTACCTTCCTTCCTTCCTTCCTTCCTTCCTTCCTTCCTTCCTTCCTTCCTTCCTTCCTTCCTTCCCTTCCCTTCCCTTCCCTTCCCTTCCCTTCCCTTCCCTTCCCTTCCCTTCCCTTCCCTTCCCTTCCCTTCCCTTCCCTTCCCTTCCCTTCCCTTCCCTTCCCTTCCCTTCCCTTCCCTTCCCTTCCCTTCCCTTCCCTTCCCTTCCCTTCCCCTCTCTTTCCTCTCTTTCTCTCTCCCCTTCTCTCCTTCTTTCTCTCTGTCTCTTCGTTTGTTCTTTTTTTCTGTATTTCTCCTGTAAGACCCTGGCATTCCCCTATAGGATGCCTGAGTGCAGGTAGGTTCATGCCTGCCCCTCCTGCTTGCCTGACAATCAGGTTGCCAAGGAGGCTCTTCAGCTTTTGGTAGGGACAGTACCTCAGAAGTGATTAGAAAGGCTGAGGATGAGAGGACACTACAAAAGAAAGTTAACAGCTTTGAGACCCTGATCCAGGAAAATATCTTAATTCAGCACACTCTCATCTACTGAAACAAATAAGGTTCATACCCAAAGCTTTAATTTAGGGGTTTAGAACTCACACTTCAAACTGATGCTTTTTGTTTTTTTAAGTATTATCTTTTATTATTTTTTTTAAACATTAATATCACCTAATTTTTGACTGATCATAAAAGAAAACAAAATAATCAAAAAGTACTGACCAAAAGGAAAGCCTGACCAAAAAGGAAATTTTTTTACACAGTTGTGTCTTTTTTGGTTCCACCGTTAATAATCCCAGTTTTCAGATAGGGGTTTAGCAATTCCTATTGCTATTCCTGCAGTGAATGGGTGGTGTGCTCCACTCAGTTCCACTGAGTCTCTGGAACTGCAAAGCAGCCCATCTTTGCCTGCCCCTGCAGCTTCTTTCTGAGGAAAATAAGGGCAAGCAGTGGGGATTATACTCAAGAAGTGGCCACGGTATGTATGTGCACCTAAAAGCCTTATTCCTTGGTTTAAATGCATTTATTGAGCGCTCTTCAACCACTAGCTGGAATGAAAAACTAAATCTGTCTGAAGACAATTACATAATGGGCATTAAGGTAACTCGGTATAAAAAAGTGCAAATACTAGGAACCTATTCAATTAATGTTAGTTTGAGAGATATTACGTGACACATGATTTAAGCTTAAGCTGATGTTCAATACACAGGAAGAGTTCCTAGGTGAAATGACTTATTACTTCTTTTATATCAAACAAGAATTTTGATATCTCAAATTATCAATGTCTGTAAAGGTCTCTGCTGCCTGTAGTTTATCTTTCTTCCTAAATTTAAGTTACAAGTAAGCCACTCTACTTCCAACAAATATGAATGTTGGGGCTGGAAGATCAAATATGAATGTTTTGTGAACAAGAGAAAGAAGTAGTCTATTCCATGAGATTTTGTTCTTTAAACTTGAGGGACTATAGACCCTGCTCAGTTTTACAACAGATACAATACAAGAAGCAGTACTGCAGAGTTCCCCACAGCCTCATCTTACCCTTACCTGGACAGGTTGTCCTCTATGTCCCTTCTGCTGTAACTACCATAAATGAACTAAATGGTTTGTTATAGATTTGCTGTAGTTTTCGTCCCATCAAGACTGAAAATCCATTTAGCTTGGAACAAATGATTGGAATTGGTAAGAAAGTTTTCAGCTCAATCAGAGCATCAGTGTGACTCCATTCTGCCTGAAATTTTGATCTATAATACAACGTTTGCTTATAAGATAGTCTGTGGGAAAAGGGTACTATTCAGGCATTAAGAAAACACTACTTACTGCCCTTACTGCCCACAAAAGGTACATTCCTTGTCCCAAAAGCTAGACATTAACATGCTCACTATTTACTAGGAAAAGCAAACAAAAAAATCTTACTTCAAGTAGTTTAATATATGTGAAATTACAATCTCAAATAAGGTAGGGTAAATGCCATATATATAAAAGGAAATCTCATACAAAGCCTCTTATGACAAGAACATCTTTCTTGTCATAGAGATCATAAAATGGCTGTAAACTTGCCTGTAACACATAGCAGCCTCAGTATCAGTGTCGCAGCCAGCCAGCTACTAAGGCAATGAAGTCAGTTCTTCATATTGACCACTATAGATTACTCAGTACAAATGGCACTGTAAAGGGAAAATGTAATTAATATCTGAATGATCCTTATATGTCACAGGTCTTCATTTTGACTGGGTTCTGGCTTTCTGTATCACATACATGTACTGGAATCTTAGGTGTGCCTTAAATGAAGGTAGTTCCAGTGTGACTTGATTACATGTTATAGAAGAATTATATATCTGAAAAAATGTACTTATACTTTGGAAGACTGCTGTCCTGGTTTTGTTAAAAACAAGTTTCTTTCAGTGAATTTGCCTGTCAGCTAAAGCCTTCATATTAGCTGCATTTTCCTTGAAAGCCAGATAGATGTTTTGGTAAACATAGCAATGAAAAGCAAAGTCATTGATAAGGATGGATGCACATCTTGTGCGAGTGGCAACGAGAGACAGGTGACCAAAAACCGACCAACTGAAGTATTCCATCCCATTCACATCATGCTTCATATAAAAGTGGGAGATCATGGGGATCTCATCCCTTTTTCCTTATGGCTGACATTAGGAGAGGACCTTGCTAGTTGTCCCTGCGAACTGAGGGCTAGTGACAGACTGAATCCAGCTCCGGTTGGCTGCAGAGTCCAGTCCAGGACTTCCGGTGCCAGCTCTGCAGTTGCTGAGACTTTCGAGGTTGGGTTTGTATATTTTGTATTGTTTTCTCGATTTTTTTTTGGTAGCACTAGTAAAACATCTTTAATTTTTCCAACTCTCTTCTCTCTGTCCTTCTTTCCCTTCCGATCGCCTGTCCTCAGTGGGAAGCGGGGAGAGGGAAGGGTTGAAGGGGGGAGGGGCGGAGAGGGGCTTAACAATACATCTGCCAAGGTTTTATTGTCACCTCACAATCAAACCCTAGACAACTGCATATCACAGCTGAAACATAAAGTGGCTTCAAAGTGATTTTTTTTTTTTTTTAATAATTAGATAGGACCTGCTGAAAATAAAACAAAATAAAAATTTTAACTGGTTTGCTCTATTCTAAAAGCACTGTTCCAAACTTTTAAAATAGAATCCAGGCCCACTGGAGATATAACTATTGCAGTTACTGGAAAGGAAGCTACATTTTACACTGGCTGGTGTTTATCTCCCCTAATCTGAATATTTGTGACTGTTTCCACCTCATAAGCAAGTTACAATATCTCTATGTGCCCTTCCTTCCCAATCTGTGAAACAGAGGTCTTTATAATTTGTTTTGCAAAGTATGCTGAAAATTACTAAGAGAAGAACAGTGCCTAAACTAATATTTTAGTTTTAGTTCACATAAATGCATTTTTCACTTTTTTTTTTTTTTACTGTATCCAATTATTGCCAAATCACTATAAACAAATGCTTGTCTTATTACCTGCTCTTTTTCTGCTTATTTTTGAAGGAAGGTTATTAATTTATTAGGTCAAGTTATTTTCCTTGTTGCAGTATGAACAGCCAGACTTAAATCAAGAATGCTGAATACTGTTCATGGCAGATGCCACTTCAACAGAACTGGAAGATACCACGTCCACAGAGGAATGGGTAAAATCATTGTCTACACACATGCAATTCTTGAATCTGACCTGATCTACCTGCACAGGCATCCTCAAAACAGCACATTTTGACCTCTGTTCCTACTGAGTCACCGTTCTAAGACTATCAAAGAGAGAAGGGTCGTATCAAACTCTTTTGTAATAGTAGAAACTACTCTCTAAAAACTGTCCCATACTGTTTGAAAAAATGACCCACTAGGCATCTGTGAATAGTTAAGGTATTCCATGCTGGACAGATTCAAACATGGTCTTCTAAGGTTTCAGAATTAGACTCTCAATTTAGTACATTAGAATAGTTTGGCTTCCCGGTATTATATCAGTGGTGAAATATTTTTATACTTTTCTGGAATGAAACTTGTGAATAGTAAATGACAAAACAAACAAACAAAACCCTGTTATATCTATAGTCTTTTTTTAATTCCCCAACAAGTCTGGCTTTGAATGGAAATTAGCTAAAACCGACTACTGCAATGATAGTTTGAAATCTTGTGTTCTGTGTTTTGAGTTGTATTTGGAAAACACTTCAGGAATTAACAGGACTGACTGCATTTTTCCCCTTTCTTCCTACTTTTTACTATTGGAAAAAATCTTCTTAAGATTTTTTCTGTAAGAAATTCAAATTCCTGGGGATATTGAGTCAATATTGGTGAATATGTAATACCCAATACAGCCCAAACATACAAGACACTCTTTGTTCCCTTACATGTAAAAAATACACTTTCTGGCAAATAAGTTAGCCATAATTCATAAAGCCCAAAGAGAAAAAGACAGTTGAGGTTTTCAGATTGTTTTCAGTTAGACTGATGAGCTGCAGGCTTTAAATATATTTTGAAGTTAATATTGCTTGGCAATATAATTAAACATGTCTTTCTTGATTCACTCAGTCTGAATGCTAATTTTGATCTAGCCCTGAAGGGATCAGTTCAGGAAGAAGTTATGCACCTTTTGCAATATTCGTAGCCTTTCTTAGGAAACTGGAATGCTGCGCAAACAAGTAGAGTCACAAAGATTCCTTATCTATTTATATTAACCCTCCAAGCAAACTCTGTTCTCATCTCCCCACCAGTAAAATGTGGAATTTGCTTAAGGTGAATGATGGCTCCATTGTAATGAAGTGTGAAATGCTCGGTTTAGGTCTGTGTTAGCTTTTGTGAATAAATGTAAATTCTCTGGGTATTTTTTATCTGAAACAACTTTAATTTGCAAAGCTAACACAATTTTGTGAATAAGGTTCAGTGTCCAGTTTCATTAGCTATCAATGTACTCATATATTCAGATATAAAGTTTTATATCTTGTGCTTGTGCACAGTTTTACATGGTAACTCTTGCAGATCCATTGCATGTGTCAATTAATTGCCCACGGTATACTTATTTGTACATGAAGTCTCTGTTTTCTGTATGTCATATTTGTGAATACAAAACTGAAAAGCATTGACTAGTTCCATCTCTAGAAAGATCCTGCTTTCCAAATGCAAGTCTCGTTGATCCTCTTTGGCAGTTCTTGTTAGATAACAGCAGTTAAACGGCAGCATCGTATGTTGAAAGTGATACCACTAAGAGCAGAGGAAAGCAAAAAAGACCAAATAATTAATTGTCCTATTGGTTCACTGTCTGTAAGTGCCCTAAATTTAGTGTATAATATCTGTGCTTGTCATCCAGGAGTTTGAATTGGAGTGGGGGGCGTAGGGTTTTCAAACACGTGATTTTTTCTTTCTGCTTATAGGAGGCACAGCTCCTCTTTTTCCTGTGTAAGGTCCATGTTCACTCTTGCTTCACAAAGGAAGCCTGATGTAGGCATTCTAGAAATTCACAGGTTGTTTCTAAAGGCAAAGGAGACAATTTATAACTGTGGTTAATTTCAAACTGTTCATGTTCCTTTAGTTATTCATGTCAACCTTAACACTTTTGACATGGATTCCTGGTGCAAATCTTGTTCCAAATGGGCAAATGTCCACATTAAAGATATTGGCACCATGAATAATCAGTCATAATTAGTCGAGAAGCAAAAGACTACTTTATTTCTCCTGCAGAAGGTATTTTTATGTAAAACTGAATGCTAGCAGTATCCAGTGCTCTACTTTATGATTCAAATTAGAAACTAGTTTACTCTTGTATAAACAAAACAAAACAACAAAAAAGCCCTTACGTAGAAATCAACATTAAAATGTATAACAGATTTTTAATGTTTGATAACGCCTTCTGTTATTACTTAAAATAATTAATGTCATCTGAAATCCAAGGATGATGACACTTCTCTAATTTCTAGTGAAAAACTGATTAAAACTCTTCTTTAAGAAACTGACAGTGGCACTGTTATGCAACCTACCTCTACCTGTGCTTCTGTCCTCCAGACAGGCATGATAAAGCGGTAGATAGCTGTGTAGATACTACCTCAAAAGAACGTGATAAATCGTAATTATTGCATTTAATGAAACCTAAATAAATAAATTTTGATTTGAAATTTTGAATAGTTTTTAAGACAGTTTTTAAATTATTCTGTGAAGCAATATTCAAAACATACATACAGATAATTAAATAATTATTTTATGTAACAAAATCAGGGATTTCTATTTTGGAATATGATTTTCTGCAGTGTCAGACCTTAGGGTATTTACTTCAGCCAAAGTGGGAATATTTCTTCATTTAAGTGTCCTTTACAGTATAGTTCTTCATACTTTTTCAGTAGACAAAATAGTTGGCATAAATCAGATCTCTGCTCTTATGAACAGCTATTACAAACAGTGTTCAGACGTCTATATTTGTGGAATGTTCCATATCACAATTTGTAGATATAGAATAGGTTGTGCCATGGTGCCCCACAATGTATTTTCACCTTGGCCTGGAAGGGAATGAAAGACAAGTACACTACTTGTGCTTAGTGTTCTGATTCCTTAGTATTTTGTTGAGACTCTTAAACGGTGACAGAGAAAGCTTTTGTAATGTGAATCCTTTTCACCTCAAAAAGGCTCAAAATAGAGCTTTTAAAACTGGCAGCAATTTTATTTTGTTAGTGATGTGTGAAGACATTTTACAGCTAGTTATTCTTTCTCTCACTTTTTAACTGCAAGCTGGAAAAAGGACGGAACCTGCAAAATGCAGATATGAAGCCATACCTTCCCTAAAATGTGTGATTTGAGTTTATATTTTAATAGAGAATATGACAGACACTAGCACCTATGTTCAGGTCTATTAAAACTGAATGTCAATCACTAAAACCTGGCAGTTCTTGGGAGCAAGATTTTGGTCTGTAGTCAGCTGTGACTTGCACCAAGGTAACCAGGATATATTTACCATAAACACTGAAGGTTGTTTTTGTTTGGTTGGCTGTTTTTTTTATCCCAAATGTTTAACTTCTCGCTGACTTTTGATGCATTCTGTTTCCCAAAGCTTGAAGGGTTCCATTAAAAGATGTAAAAATTACTTAAAT
Organism: Columba livia; assembly: GCF_036013475.1. Classification (NCBI taxonomy): domain Eukaryota; kingdom Metazoa; phylum Chordata; class Aves; order Columbiformes; family Columbidae; genus Columba; species Columba livia. Next base: position 65,335,003 of record NC_088642.1, read on the forward strand.
ATTAATACAAGATGATAAATCAGAATCAAATTTGAAGCTCTTTGCCTTTATTAAAAAATGTAGTTTGATAGTACATAGCAGCCAAAAGCTATATTGGATTGTGTGTTCTTCATGTTCTGCCCTTCACTTTTTCTCTCTTCTTTTTTGCACATGGATGAACGAAAGTCACCTGTGGAGCAATTCTGGAGAAACTGTTTATAGTCCTATTTGCATAACTTCAAAGATACCTTAAGAAATTCTAAGGCAAAAGGCAAAATTCAAAATATTATGTAAATGAAGTGCCTAGAATTTATTGTTAGGGCAGAGTATAGTTTGTAATATGTAAGTCTTAAAAGGAATGTATGCCCCATAAGTAAATAGATAGATAGATAGATAGATAAATAGATAGATAGATAAACAGATAGATTATTTTTTTTTATTATTCCTGGTCAAGTTTTTGAAGCATTTCTACACAGAGCTGGCAGTGCAGTTATGTAGTGCTCACGAGAGCAGTTGGCTCTCTGTGGCCTGGAGAGCAGCTATGGATCCCTTAGGGAGTGCCTGGTGAGTTACAGGGCAGGCTGCAGAGCATTGAAGTTGGTGCCAAAGGTTCAGGTGTTGTGCATGGATATCTTCTACTCTATTTAAAAAAAGGCATAAACAGGACTGGAAGATGAGTTCTCACCTTCGTTCGTACTGTGAGATTTTACCCTGACTGATAGGGCCTCTGTAGCAGAAGAGGAGGAAACCTGGTCCACCATTTACTTTCTCCAGGGCGGGAGTTACTCCAGAGTTATTGGAATACAAATTTGTGGAGCTCTGGGAAAAGCTGCTGCTGAGCTCATCTGTCTTGCTCCTTGTTTTTAACTATGCAGGAGCTGCCATATTGGGTGAAATCAAAAGCTTGCTTGGCTGGAGCTCTGTCTGTCAGTGTTGGACAGACTGTGACCATGCATGCTAGAATTTAGTCAACTGTGTGCCAAGACTGTGCATGTTTCTGCCTAGTCTTCATCAGATAGATGGAGACTGACACATATAACCTGTCCCTGATACTTTCTGTACACTGTGTTTTAGAACTACAGTTATTTTTCCTTGCAATATGTCTAGTCCACTTTGCCTCCTAGTGATTTTTTAGCCTCAGTGACATCTTGTGGCTGCAACATGTTCATATTTCAATTTTCGAAAAGTACATTTTTTAATCTTGTAGGACTTCCACTCTGAAAACTTTGTGAGAGAAGGTGAAGAGGAAAATTCTTATGGATACAGAGCTGTAAGCTTTCTTCCTGAGCACCAACAAGCTGAATGAAAGTCTTTAGAGAAAAACATTATCTGGGGTTTTGTAATGAGTTTTAGCCTGTGGCAAAATGGAATTAATCATTGTAAGAGATTTACACGGATATACACACAAAAAATGAACACAAGCTATGACTCATCACAGTTGGGCATGACTTTTTGCATCTTAGATTAGACAGTATTGCTGGCTTTCTCGTCAGGCTTCAGCTACTTCCCCACCAGTAGGACTGAATTTCTCTGACTTTTGAAATGTTATTTCAGAAGACTGCATCTGATCCACAGCTTACCAATAGGCTTCAGGGGCTGTGGGATTAATCTGTTAACATTGTCTTATTTCTTATTGGTTTTCCATATAAAACACATTTATTTTCAGTTCTGCTGGCTTCTTGCTTTCCTGTCTCCATTTATGTCAATGTTGTACTGAAGCTTATGTAACTGCAGCAATAGTTTGCTCAGTTGCCACCTGACTGGTATTTTCTGACCATTCCTAGGTGGGAAGAACCTTCCTTTAGGCTATATAGGGAGAGAGAATGCAATCCAAAAGAAACAGCTCTCCTAAAAGAAAAGAGAGGCAAGCTTCTATACTGTGATGTTTTGAAATATTTCACATTTCAATTACCTGTTCATGAAACAAAATATTGGATAAATGGCTAAGTTGCCTGGTTCAGAGTTTGGTCTTCACTGAATCACCTCCGGATCTCTGATGCAGCATTATTGCTTTTACTTTAAAAAGGAGAGATAAGGTTTTCTCACGCATTGTTCCAGCAAGTCCAATGTGCACCTGCCGAATTTTGTAAAGTTCTGCTTCGAACCGTGAGGATATGATGTGCATTACTGTTGCCTACCGCTTTCATTTTTGTACAGAACATGAATCAAAACCAGAATTTCTATTTTATTTTACTTTACCATTGTGCTTTAACACTGAGGTGTGACATATTTCTTAATGCCAAAAGAGAGGATAGCTAAGACTTCCTATTACTCAGGTTGCTTTGTCTTCATGAGCACCTTGGCTGTTCTCTAATCACTACTAGGAAGAGGAAAAGTAGTTTTGTTATCTGTGCATGACACTGGTGAATTTAAATGTTTTTACTATGCATACACTGTAAATGTTACGTTAAAAGAAGATACTCTACGCTTTCAATTTTTCCATACAACAGTTGTCTTCCTTCCACATAGGCAGCCTAGGCTCATTGAAGACTTTGAGCCTGATTCTGTTTTCACCCAACCAATCAAATGTAACTCAAAAAAAAATCGGTCAGATTATTCTGACAGGAAAGAATATTTGGGCTCATGAGTAGTTGTCATGGGCCCTGTTTTCAAAAAAGTAGATTGTTTTTGTGGCCTTTTAACTTGAGGAGCTGTGGGTAGTCTGCTCCCTTATACCTCAGACAGATGTATGAAAGTGAGTTCAGGACTGGAATAAAACAAGTTGGAATAAAATGAAAAAAAAAAAAAAAAAGGCTGAAACTGGATGTTTTAGGTCACTAAAACATTTTGGGTTCCAATAACTGTCAAAAGACAATGGTGTGCAGAATACTGTAGAGCTTACAAGTAATTTCTGGGATTTCTGGAGGATGATAAAAGATAAATTTATCCCCTTGCAAAAAGTCTTCCTGTGAGCAAATGAAGCCAGATTATGGCTATAAAGAGCTGACAGGGAATGAGGTACATGGTTCTGCTTTTGTGGAAAATTGATCCATCTTCTGTAGAAAAGGAAGGAATACACAATGAAAAGATGAATGACTTCCAAAATGGCTGCTACTCTATCTACCCAAAGTCAGCATGTCAGGAAGGAACTTGACCATTCAATAAAAACAAGCAGATAACCTGAAAATGCCTGGGATTATATGGATTTGATTTATATAATAATAAACCGTGATCATTCTGCTAAACTGGGTAGGTAGAAATGGACTGTGTATATTATGTTAAATCAAATGTGTTCCTATCTGTAACTCCAAAGAAACAGAACTCATATTGGAGGATAGAAGATTCTACCGAGAAAACACACACTCTGGAAAAGACTTATAGGTTGTAGTTGATATTATGAGCCAGTGATACAGTGGCCAAAAAGTTTTATTCAACCATCGGATATATAAAAAATGAAAACTAGCTAGTGGTAAATAGCTAATATTACTGGTGTATCTAGCACAGATGCAAGTATTACTGGTCATTTTCTTGCATCCGTAACTCATACGAGATGCTAAACTGGAGAAGGCTGAGAAGATCCAAATGCATGATTAAGGAAAATTTCAGGGAATCAAATCTACTTAAGTTTGTCAAATGATAAAACTGACAAGGCCATAGTTCACAACAATTCAGGAAGTTCTGTGGACTGTCTTATACAGTAAGTCAGCACACCTGGTCAAAATGGTACCTTCTGACTTTCAGGCTGTGAAAATAAAGTCTTAGAGCGGATTTTTAAATACAGAATTCCTTCAGGCTGCTAGCATTCATACGGACACAGTAAAAGTGGCACACAGCTCCAACCTGCAGTTTATCATCTGATGTGAAATAAGTAGTGTTTCACACTGAGAACTGCAGAGGCAGTGTTGTCCAGTCACCTTATTAATGACAACACGTTTAGGGTTCTATACCAAACCCTGAATGAGATTAGCTCAGAAATATTGTTGTCCTGGGAAGTTAAGTGTTTGAAGTGATGCAGGAGCTAAGGACTAGGTTTGGATTCCAGTAAGACAATAGATACTATATTAAATTTTCAGTAACACAGTGCTTTAGAAAGATACTCAGATGGCAATTTACAAGCATCCAAACAGGACAAATGGAACAATTGTATGAAATTGCTTATGATTTATTTTTTTTCCACCAAGCCTTTGGAATTCAAAGGGCTTAGATGTTTAATTCTTTCATTTTCATTGCCTGCTGTTATAAATCTATCATCTGTTAGATTGTATGTCACAAAAGACTGGATTTTGTTCTAAAAAAGGCCAAAGGAGCAGGTTAGTAGAGGCTGCTGGCCTGTTCAGTACTGCAGAAGAGGTATGTGGATGACAATCTGATTTAGAAGGAGAAAGTCTATATTTATTTTTATTACCATTTATTTCACTGAGGATGAGAGCATCATGAGCAAAAGTTGACTGCACTGAAAAGTTCCTTGGGAGGCAAATAATACTGCTAATTTCTATTATCAGACTAAACTAATAAGAAATACTTAATAAACTCCAAAAGTTCTATTGCTAAAACATAATGCCATTGTTTGTTTTGGAATAAATACCAAGCCTCAGGATACTGTTTTCGAGGTGTGCTGTAAGTACACCAAAGTAACAAAAAAAAAAAAAAAAAAAAGTGGCCTGATTCTGTGCTAGCACAGTATTTTAAAGAAAGCTAAGAAAGCACCAAAATATGCAAACAAATACTTCAGCCTTGTCAGAGAGTGCCGTTCTACTGCAGCAGAAAATGTTTTCTGGGGCTGGAATGTGTAACTGCCTGACAGCTCCTTATGTCAACAGAGCGTTTCCCATGCCACTCCATCTTCCAGTAACGGGTAAATGCACTGTGATGAAATAGTGAAGGCCACATCACAAATGGTCACTTACAGGTCAGCAAGGTGAATCTTTGTTTTCCACAGCTCCTTACATAGCATACTCAGATGTTCATGACTGTATTCTGCTCCCATCCCCTTTCTTAAGTGATTAAATCACTTGAGTTGAGGGAGAAGAAGGAGGTGACAGTTTTGTTACAACCTCTCTCTTTCTCCTGCATTTGAGAGGAGACCAAGGATTGCAGGTGCAGGATGAAGAATAGGATTTATCCTAACAGTTAACAGATTTTAAATAGATCTGGGAGAGGCTTACTTCCTGGAGATGTTGCAGCACTTTTCCTCGAATGGATCTATCTTGCCCTGTGTAACAGGATACTAGCAAGTAGGTTGGAGACCTGCTGCATTCTGTACACCAATTTGTGTTTAGTGTCTGATATCACAGACTACATTCACAAGTCAAAGGAGTTGCCTGTTTTTTTCTCCTGCTATTGTCATCAGTTTTCCTCGTCATCAGTGACGAGGAAGAACTGCTACAGGAGGCTGTCCCACAACTCTTCTGAATTGATGCAGTTGTTACTGTAGACATGATCGCATATTTTGTTAGCATTGTTCACTTCTATTTCTGGGCTTTCCTTATTTAGATAAAGAAAATATCTTAAACAAACAAACAAACAAACACAACAACAACAACAACATAGATCCTTGAAAAATCATAGTCCTATTACATGTAGTCTGAAACTAAATTCAGTACATTTTATGTGACTGTTTCCTGATACATTGCAAGTATAGAGAATTCTAAGGTACTACAGGAATGTAGTACCTTAGGTGCTACAGGAATCAGAAATAACTCGTGCATCGGTCTGCCTCTTCCACAAATGTTACGTATCTTAGTATTTTAAGTATCTACCTCCCACATATCCTTGGGGAACAGCAGATGGTAAGTGATTTGGGAAGGTCTTTGAACACTCTGTGACAATTTCAACAACTGTTTATTGTTATTAATCCTAGCTCTTGTATAGCTAGTTAAGCCTCACCCAGAAAGCCTCACCCAACAGAGTTTATATGTGTTATTATACTTTGGAATGTTAAGTGTTTTAGATGCAGTCTCTGCTGGGAGCTGTTATATAAAGAACAGGTTTTCTTCCATGAAACAAGCAAGTATTCAACACCCCACCTCTCCCCCTCCAAAAAAAAAGTCCTGAAATCATGCTGTATTATTTAACTTCTTAACAGTTTGTGATGTCATTTTTTATAAGTTAAGAAAAACAAATGCTGTCACATTCTAAGTCTGAGTTTTGAACAAGCCAAAATCAAGAGATTAAGTGTTCCAAACACTTAAACATTTCATCCAATTAGTTAGTTCAGTCTGGCTTCTCTATCTCTGAACTGCTTCCAATAAACTGTGGATTTGAATACAGAAAGATAAACCCATTGATAAGTTTCTACTACTGTACACATATAATGTTGTTTTCATACAAAGTAATTTTAATGTTTTAACTTGTAAATGCATTCTTCATTCTTTTTCTATGCTGATTGTTGCATTTCTGTGATTTTTTTTTTTACTAATTCACTGTGCTCTCTTACTCTGAAACAGATTCTGAAGGGGCCTGATTCTGAAAGCTCTGAAAGACCACCTCTGGAATAATCAGGCGTTTGCTTGCTGAGTGTCTCCAACGAGAGATGACAATGATAAGTGGAGCAGCTGGAGTTAAAAGGTCATTGTCTGCTCAGATGTCAACAGGTGAAATCCCATTGATGCACACACATAGCAAACAAAATGCTAGCTTTGTTTGTTTTAGGAAATGGAACATGGTGAAAGGAAGATGAGAAGAGAGGAGAGGGTAGTTGTAGGTGTTCTGCTTCACTGTTCTCGTCACTGGTAGTAAGGCGTATTTCTAGAGGTTGAGTCCCCTTCAGCTTCACCATCTGGGATGGAACTACACTATCAAAACTGCGTGTTCTAAAGAAAATAATTAACTTTTCAAGACTAATGATTTTGGCTCACTAAAAAGTGTAATATTTGAAACATCACTGTTTTCTGCATAAAGTACTTCCTCCACTGGTTATCTTTTTTTAACTTCTAAGGTTCAAGTCAAAGTCATGCCAGCTATTAATTATCAAGAATAATCATGTTCGCTACTTATTACAATTTTGAATATATGTAGTTAAAGATCCAGAAGCATATAAATCCGAAGATACCTACTCATATGATGTACTTCATCCACTTTGTATCTGAGCTAACACAACCTATGGAATGGAAACTGTCAAACAAGCTGAAAATTATTGTATTGGTGACAAGCAGTGGAGGAAAAGAAGACAAAATTTACGCACACATTTTCTATATTCTTCGAAAAGTGGTAGGGATCTTCATTGTTTACACTGAGCAGCAGGTGACATACGGGAGCAAAGGGCTTATCTACCCTCTGAGACATCTGTGGGCTTCCATGTTCAGAACCCCCCAATCATCTCAGCAGGACCAAAGTATCACAACATCTTTAGATATTTATGAAAGGACAAACACATGCTGCTGCTCATTTTTGCAAGCACCTAAGTGGAAATTGTGAATATCTAAATGGAAATGTGGCCCCCTTCATAACTTCTGAGCTATTGGAAATCCTGGGTCCTTGAAATTAATCCTACAAAAACACTGGGAGTGGTGGGACATCACCATCATAGTGCAGAGGAGCATTTTGACTGAATATGGTGTGTGATCCTGAGAACGGTGTAGGAAAATTCCAAAAGCTTTGGGTGTTTAATTTAACATCAACCTACCATGTATTATGCCTGCTTGGAGGCTCTATCTGAATTTAGACTTGCAAGTCCATATTCAAAAATTCATTTCCATTTCTGCAACACATAAATAAGTTGTACAGGAAACAGAAAGAGACACAGAAAAGTTGTATCTTGTAACATCAAAGCAATCATGCTGGGAGGAAGAAGATTTTTAGGAGTGTACTCTGCCTACATTCTAAATGTGGAGAAAAGCATATTCTTGCTAAGCATGTTATTTGCCTTCTTCTGGCTAATGCTAAAAATTCTTTCCAAGTTGTTAACCGGTCTCTTTTTCTGAACAAGGAGAGTCATTCCTTAGGAAGTCTCCTTATGTACCTTCCTTCCCTACGCATGAAGCCTTGATGTTTTCTTACATCTTAAAAGATCTTAAATCTTCCTAAGCCTTCTCAGATCCCTGGGCTGATGATAGTGTAGATGTGAGATCTTGTGCCTGGCAATATTGTTGCATGTCTTACAAAAGAATAAGAAGGATACTTCTGTAAGTTCTGTTAAGTTCCTCTCTGGCTAAAAATAGTATTGCCAAACATCTCCATGTCTATTTAACTGGGAAGACACTTTCAGAAAGTTCTTTTCCCTCCTCCCAGTTGTTAACGCATAGCTCTACTCTTCTTCCATACACAACTGTAAGAAATTTCTTTTTTTTTGTTATGTCATTTTTAGACAACAATTACACACTTTAAATATCAAAGAAGTGTAAAATCACCTGTAGCTAGAAACTCGGTGTGATAATAAAGAAATCTTACATTTTTTATGCTAATATCACAGAATTCATTATGTAAATAGTAACATTTGTCTGTACAACATTTTCTGACAATTAACATGCAGCTTGGTTTTACCTTGAACCCTCAGGCCCTTCAGACAGTTGTAAGTGCCAGGAAATGTCCTCTTCATTTCTTAAAAGATAAGCATAGTTTGCAACATGAAACTTGTAAACAGCTCATTCCTGACAAATTGGATGTCATGTTTTGTTCAGCCAAATTGTGTTTCTTGGATCATGCAGCATTTATGACATATTTTAGACCACACTACACCATGCATACAGGAGCCTTAACCTCTATAATTACATGCTAATAAAAACAAGAACTGCTGAATGTTTACATCTTTGGCTAACCGTATGTCTTTAGAAAGAAAAAAAATTCCAGAAGTTCATCTGTCATGCACATTCATAGATTATTCTTGGGTGTACTTGAATAAGCAAGCACTTTTCAATTTAAACTACTATGCTTTATGTAGCTGTACTTGAAAGAGCATTTCTAAAATGTTAACCATAGCACTTCTGTTTGTTGTATAAATAACAGGTTGTAGAGAGTTATCAGATGAAACAGGTTATAAATCTCAATGCAAAGAGCTGTTATGATTTCACCTGCAGATCTGAGCCTGACACCCAATGTGTCTTGTCTGCACAGGGCAAAGACTTTCTCAACAATGGCTGACACAATGCATGAAAGATGAAGAGAGATGTGGCAGTCTTTAGTCCATGTGCATACTGCTTCATCAACATAGATTTATTTAGGATTTCCATATGATTTATTTGGCTCTTCAACGAGGTGTGCATTTTCCAGGGATAATCCAAGTATGTGCCCAGACGCTATGGAAGCATTAGAATAGGCTCATGGTGGGAGTTTTAGAAATGCGTGTAATAATAATACATTTTCTTGTGGTTTTGCAAGAGACTTATAGAAGCTGCCACGAACCTTTCACAAGCAGCCAACACAAATTTGGCCAGGTTGATCTCATTTGATTGCCACAGCTTGCGTTTTGGTTGTTCTGTTAGCGGATGCTGCAGTTGCAGGTACTAGCCAGCACCTCCAGGTGAAGGATTGAAGGCAGCTAGAGACCTGTATGAAGGGTCTGTGCTCTCCAGACCAACCATCTGCCACCTTTACCTCTAGGCAGGTGTGAGCAGCAAGTGCTCACAAATGCAGCTTGTGAGTCCTAGAAATGCTTACAGGCTTAGTAGCCAGGCACATCATTGAAAACAGTCCAGTGCACCACAGTAGGAGGGGGCCCGTCCCTTGAGCTACACACACTGTGCCGGCCTGCCTGGCTATGCCTGCCTGCCATCTGCTTGCCACTGTGTCCCACCCTTGCCAATATGCACTGTTCTTGCTCTCCACATCCCTGGCTGCATGCCCCATCCCTGTCTGTGCTCCATCCGTGTTTGCCCCAAGCTGAAAGGCTCATCCCTTCCTGCATGCCCTGTGCCTGCCGATGTGCCCCATACATACCTGAGCGCCTCATCCCTCCCCAAACACCACATCCTCACTTGCACGCCGCCTCTGTCTGCGCACCCCATCCCTGTCTACCCGCTTCACCCCTGCGGTGCGCTCCGCCCCTCTCGAGCGTCCCGTCCCTGTGCGCCCCGTCCCTGCGTGCGCGCCGCGCATCCTCCGCGGTGCCCGCTCTGTCCGAGCCCCGGGGAAGCCTCGGGGGAGGCGGCGGCGGCGGGCGGGGGCGGACTGGCGGCAGCGGCTGCTCCCCGCCTCCCTCCCCCCCGCCCGGCAGCAGGGGGCCGCGCCCCCGCGCACCTCCCTGCCCTGCGGGGCCCGGAGGCGCCGCGCACCCCGCGCCGCTCGCAGAGGCGCGCAGGGGCGGCCGCGATGCAGGCGCGGGGCGGCGGAGCGGGCGGGCTCCGGTGCACCACTCCGGAGCGTCGCGGGAGGAGGATGGCGGCGGCGGCGGGGCCACGCCGGGGTACCGGCGCCCCCCTGCTCGCCCTCGCCCTGGGGCTCCTCGCCGCCGCGCAGGTAAGGGTGTCCGGGGGCTGGCCCACCTCCCCGGGGGACAGAGGCGAGTCGGGGCTTCTCTGCTCTGGGGAGGCGGAGGGAACTTCGCGAGGCGCGGCGACGCGCTCCGCACCTGCGGCCACCGGGATGCTCCTGACCCCGGAGCCGGGGGATAGCTGCCCCGGCCGGCGGAGCGGCTTCTCCTCAGCCCGCAGGTAGGTGCCGCGGCTCCCGCAGCCCGTGTCCCGCACGGACGGCTGGCGAGGGGCGCTGCCCGCAGTTGTGTTTTCTGAGCGGACGTCTCCGGGAGCCTGCGCTGGGCTGGTTTTACAGCTCTCTGGAAGGAAGGATGGGAGGGTCGTTATTACAAAAGTTACGATACTGCTGAGTTTTGCCGTATGCCGGGGTGAGGTTCTCATGCTCCTTAGAGGGAGGGAAATATTCTACAAGTTGCAGAGCAACTTTGGGAGTCCCCTGCTTGCGTTTCTCTGATGAATATTTCGTTCTGAAAGCAGAGAGCTGAACTGGGTCGTGTCACTGCATTTCCCTTGGGTGTAATTTACATCCTCTAACATGCTCTACAGGTAGTTTGCTTTGCTTAGTCATCAGTTTGCCATTGCCCAGAGTTTGTTTCAGACTCTAGCCAAGGAAAAAAATACGAAAGAGAAATTAAAAAAAAAAAAAAAAAGAAAAAAAAAAGAAAGAAAAAAAGGAAAACAGCCTCTGGTGATGCCCAATTCAGCCCTCTGGAGACAATAAATGAACTCACTTTCAGCTTTGTATGTGCCCTAAAGAAAAGCAAGTGTGAACATGGCTTTCCTAAATCATTCCCATTTGGTTTTGTTCTTAAATTTTGAAGACGAGTTTTAAATAAATAGTAGCACATTTGCAGTGAAGATTATGATCCTTTCGTGTTTAGGGCAATAGCTTAAAAAAAATAGTACAGAGTCACTTGAAATAAACTTAGAAATGTTACTATGTGTATAACTTGAGGCTGCTGCTGAATTGGACATTTCTGGTCTCCTCTTGTGCTCCCGACCATGCATCTTCTCCTCCCTTGAACCTCTGTGATAACGGTACATCCATAAGTAGGTTAGCCCAGTTACCTGAGTAAAGTTCTTAATTTTGATAGAGAAACTTTTATATTAGATTACTTTGCCTTCTGTCATTGCATCACTTCTGGACCCCATGCAATACATAGTTCAAAAGGACAGTGCGGGGCCGTGGGGAATTAAGTGTGCTGCCAACCTACACGTGCAGGCGTGTGGTCAGGACTGGATCATGACTGTCACTGGAAAAGTTGTTGACAACAGAACACTGCAGGGTGCATTGGTGGCACTGGAAAGCCCCAGGAGCGCACAGACCTGCTCACAGAGACCAATGTCTAATGTGATCTGGTATCTGTTTCTGATAAAGTCCACAAGAGCCATAATAGCTGCGACACTGCAAAGGAAACCTCATCTGCCACGTCCTTCAACCTTGCCACCAGCTTTGTTCCCAGGGCTGAGATGTTTCCTGGCACTCAGCTCTGTCCCTGCTTATCTTGGTCTGTGCACCTCCTTGCCTTCTTTTTTGCAAGCATCTCCTCTTTGTGGGGAATTAAAATATCTTCTTCCTTTTTTCTTTACATGCAAATACAGAATATTCAGGCTCACTTTGGAAAAAGTGTGGAAAGAGTGAGATACAGTGAAGTGGCTTGTGAGCTGGTACAGACAGGCAGTTCAGTTGCCTTTGACTTTTATGATGCATACTTAGTTACACTAATTTCATTTTACAGTTATTGAGATAGTATTACACTTTAAATAGCAGAGTTTGGCTCTGCTTTCTGCCTCTAGTCTCAAATTTACACAGTGATAGTGTGAGTAAAATTGGTTGTCCTCATGGACAGCGTTTCCTAGAGCCAAGAATATAATCAGCCCAGGGAAGCCTCCTGTTGTTTCTTCTACCATTTCTAACGCAAGATAGTGGAGCAAATGGGGATTAAGGTTATACTTTACTAAGCAGTCACAGATATGTGTGTGTATCACAAAGAAGATATTAAAACAATTGTAATTCAGTGACACTGTATTGTATTGGTCTGAATTTTAGATTAAATGAAGATGAAGAACGATTGTTCTCATATACTAAGTATGACCATGAGTTTAGGATTTGGATGGTATTGATATACCATATTGTGATAAAAATTCCTTTGCCTTTTTTTTGGAAGGAGAAGTAAACTAAGTCTTTGAATTGTGTGTTGCTATTGCTATTTTATAAGTCTTTCAGGAACTAGACTAATTTGGGTCTTTTAGTTAGTAATAAATAGGATCTATTAATAATTATAGGTCTGAACTCTGTTTTCAAGCTGTATTTTGGAATTAAGTGCCAGATTGGTGAGAATGACCATCTGCACCATCAAATTCAGTGCTCCCGCACAATTTCAATTTCATCTTCTTTTCCCATAGTTTTGACAGGGAATAGCTATCACCATTTTTTATAATTTTGTCCTCCTTTAGGTCTATAAAACAATATGTTGGGTTTTAGTGGAACTTCTCTTAGAGTGATCTTTCTTCTACAGTGTTTAAAAAAATTGTTTTTTGTTGCAAATTCTAAAAAATACGGAAGAGATTATAGTAGATTCACCAGTAAAAGAACCTCAGATGTCTTTTTAAATTTCACTGTGACATAATAGTTATTGTAGAAGACTCAGATTTTATCTCTGTGTAAGATTCCATGTATGACCTTCGTGAATAAGCACAGGCATTTTCACATGTGCTTGTGGCCTGACTTGGTTTGAGCAGGTTTAGGTCTGACAGGAGTTCAGGGAAATGTGGGCCAGGGTAGGATGAATTTTCATGCTAGTCTTTGTATTCCTAGACCTTTTGTGCTTCATATTTGCTATATCCTATTCAATTTTTATATTTAAATAATACGATTGCTACAGTGTTTCCATTTTTAGTGTCTATGAGGTGCTGTAGGGTGGCAGGGAGTGAAGTGGGGGTATTTTGTGTATTAGGAAATAGTCCGTACAGAGATGAAAGCATCTTTCTAAAACACTTGCAGGTTGTGACACAACAGTAGATTACATTAAACATCTACCTTTATCTTTTCTCCAACAAATTACCAAGTAAAAATCCACTGAATTTTGTTCCACCATCAAGAGAAGACTATAGCTTTCGTTTCCATTGAATTATGTCAGAAACAAAGCTGGTAAAAGCTACTGCAAACAGGAGTACACTCACAATCCCTACATTTGAAAAAATGTCCATGTTACAGTTAGTAAGTCAAAATACTTCCGTATGGAAGCATTTTAGATGAGACTGTAGAAAAAATAAATGCAATAAGGACAAACTAGCAGAATACGAGTAGTAAATATATGGAGTTCAACTAGTCAGCTAGCACTGATGTAACACCATGTTCCTACTTGTTTCATGTAAAATCATCTTGAAAGCAGTTTGTACCCATCAGAATAACTTTGTAGTGTGTTTGTTATGGATCTTGGTAGTTGTATGGCCAAAACTGTACTGATGACATTAATTATGGCTGTAATGTCAAAGCCGAGCAAACTCAAATTTCACCTTGTTGTGGAAGACTTAAATAAACTTCCATTACTTTAATGACTGGAGTTGTCTTTTGAGCTTTCTAGCAGATAAAATGGGTTCCTGGTTATATTGTTAGCTGAAGGCATGAAGCTGCAGAAATAAGACTCTGTCTCTTCTCCCAATTAGAATCATAGAATCACAGACTGCTTGAGGTTGGCAGGGACCTCTGGAGGTCACCTTGTCCAACCCCTGCTGCTCAAGCAGGGTGACCTAGAGCCGATTTCCCAGGACTATGTCCAGATAGCTTTTGCGTAATTTTAGTGATGGAGACTACACCATTTATCTGGGCAACGTGTAGCAGCGCTAAGGCTCTGAGTGAAAAAGTGTTTCCTGATGTTCAGAGAAAACCCTCCACGTTTCTGTTTGTGCCTGTTGCCTCTTGTCCTGTCACAGGGCACTGCTGAGAATCTTCTTTACATTCTCCCTTCAGGTATTAATAAGATCCTCCTGAGCCTGCTTTTCTCCAGGCTGAACAGTTCTTCCCATCGTTTCCTCATAGAGAAATGATCCAGATCCCTCAACATCTTTGTGGCTCTGTGCTGGGCTCTCTCCAGGATGTCCATGTCTCTCTTGTATTGCAGAGCCCAGAACTGGACACAGGACTCCACCTGTGGCCTCATCAGTGCTGAGTAGGGGGTAAGGATCACCTCCCCTGACCTCCTGGCAGTGCTTTGTCTAATGCAGTGTAGGATGCCATTCGCGTTCTCTACCACAAGGGAACGTTGCTGGCTCATGGTCAACATGGTGTCTACTAGCTCTGCCCCTGTTCCATCCCTTTCTGCAGACCTGCTGTTTACTTGCAAATTTGATGGAGAGAAGACTGGACTAGCTTTTTACCATGGTGGGCACCTGACCAACTATTAATAAATGTTTTCAGGAAAGTTTCATGCAAAATTATAGAGCAAATTTTAAGAATTCAGGTGTATGGGGAAAAATGTAGTTTAAAACAGTTCTAATGACCTTTCTTTCAGGAAAGACCTAAGCCTCTAGTTTATTAGTGAAGAAGTGTTGAAAATTTAGCAAGATGCCTTTTGCTAAAACCGTGGAAGTAAGACTCAATTTGCTTATGTTACAGGTCTCTTAGTATTCATACTATACAGCTCACTAGAGATTTAATCCATCAGCATTTTCACACATTTTCACAGGCCATATATAAATATGTGCATATGCCAGGGAAACAAGCTGTACTTCCTCTTCTGCAACACCAGGCAAAGTTAGATTATTCACAAAATGATGCTACACCTGGATCCTACAGTCACATTTTCATCTGGACATGTATAAAGGTGGGGTGAATAAGGAATTTGTGGCATCCAAATGCAAATGGAACAAGAGCTACAACAGGTCAACAGATAAGCAGAAGGAGTGGGAATATTTTAGCACCGGCCTGATTGTACAGCTTCTGACAAGTTGTATGGTCTCTGACAATATTATTTGTTGCTCTCTTGTGTGACCCTAATAAACAACTCTTCTGTAATAGCTTTTGCCTCCTTAAGATTAAAAGAGGGAAGCAAACTATATTTTTACTTTTATGGTGTCTATCTGATTTGAAATTTTATCTCATTCCTCTTTTAGAGCTGCATACCAAATTTCACAGATTTAAAGATATTGCACTGTGTGTGAGCTTTTTTTTCAAGCAATAATTGGGTTGATAATGCAATCATACAGTTAGGTAAAGATATGGAATACTCTGTTATCAATTAACGAGTGATGGCAGAATTGATTGATCAACATATCCTCCAAAAAATGGAGGTATAATTTTTGATAATCTATATTAGATTGGTTTTATCATGTTCGAGTCTCACGTCCCTGTAAATTGTTTATACTGAAAAAAAATGTAACCTTTTCATTAAAATGCACCTCTGTTCTTGGTGAAGAAGTTCACATCAGGTACACAGAAGTGGATACTACTAGAACTTTATGGAAACAGCAGAGCATGTAAATTATTGCTACTAGATGTCCCAAGGATTGGGGAATGCTGTGTGGATATTAGATAAGTGTGTGTTTTGTAGTAGGAGCTTTGAAAATCTTGGTTAGAAATTGAATAATATCCTTAGACTTTGAGGTTACTTAACATGAAAAAGAGAAAAAAATGGGGGGGGAGAAGATTGGCCCAGGTATGCTTTTAATCTTCTTTCATTGCAATCCACACATGAAGGATTTCACTCTCCAGTGTCTTCTTCTAATTTTTTGCCCTATAAAATATAATAAATATGCCTTGCCTGTGATCAAACAATCAAACACGATGAAGTCCTCTAATGGGATGAGGTATGGCAAGCAGACTAGCAAGTGATTAGCTGGATTTAGCAACCACAGTATTCCCTGTGTGGTTCTGTTCCTGTATTTTAGATCTTCCCATAACAGCTCAAGTACATGGGTGCATGTTACCTTTGTGTACCTTAAGGCCCTTTGCACTCTGAAAATGTAGCTTTGTCCCAGCTGCAAACAAGATGTTTCTGTTTTAGTAAGCGATGTAACAGTGAAGTAACATGTCGTTTACAAGATGAGGTGAATAATGCCATGTGCAGCTGAGTCATGCCTCTATTAAATTTAATTAAACTCTTTAGTCCCTTCTCAGTCTTCAGGGCATGTATTTTGTATGCCTTTTGAGAGAAATGTGCAGTCAGCATAATTGTGGAACATGTATGTGCAAGGAAAGTTACCAAGACGGGAAGAAATTGAAAGAGACGAGACAATGCAAGACCTTTGGGAAATGTACTAAATGGAGCTGCACTAGGTACCTTAGAATAATTTGTGGGACGAATAGATCGCTAGTGCTGTTTGACACAATTTTACATTTTTTACAAACAGGACAAAAAAAAAGGAAGGAGAGGAAAAAAGAAATTGCATAATTTGGATTGAACATAGAGGGGAAATGAGATTATAACAGTGATTTCTGTTGGATAACAGAAAACCTCATTCTTTCTGAGTGGACAAGCGTAGTATTATATGTACTGCTTACACACCAGAGCAGGACTGAAGTAGGAACGGAGTGTGGGATCTAGCAGGACTGTCCCACCTCAGCCAATAATATCCATCAGAGGAATTAAACAAAACCTATTCTTGCATCCATGCTTCAGCTTGTTCATAGTCCTCTATGGCTAGGTGCCACAAAGGATGACTGCATTACATCAGTCCCTGATATGGCTTGTGGAGTGTTGTTTGATGCTGTTACTTTTGACTCAACCAAATGCTTCCATTATTTTAATCTGCGCAAATACATTTTTAAAAACTGACTCCATATATGCCTGTTCTTTCAATGAGGCATTTAATAATGGAAGAATAGATTTACACAAAACTGCCAATAATTGTTTCATTTGGTTTTGTTTTGATTTACAGATTAAACAGACATATGTATTGCATTGAACAGAAGACCTGCTTCTGGATTTTGACATAATAATACTGCTACCCTCTGTGTAGCTCAAGTGAGCTGAAGAAACCAATTTATCTTTGGGCTGCACATGTTTTTTGATTCTATGAAGAGCTGATATGAAAGAAAGACTTCACGTATAAGAATGTAGTATAGTAGCCAAAAACTAGTCCTGTGTGGCTTCAAGCTTTATTTTCTTTTATTTTATTCCTCTCAGTGGTTTTTGAGAGGAAATAGAGGGGAGCCAGACTCATCCTGACTTACACTAACTCCCGAAGAAATGACTGACCTGTTGCACTGAAAAACGCCCCTTCCTTTCTGCTGTGGGCTTGGCTGAGCTATGTTGTAGTAGGGAAGGGGAAATGAAGAAGGGAAGATTTTTTTTAACAGTTGAATGACATTTCAAGCTTTCCCTTCAATTTCAGAAAATTTGATATTTAAGTGTTTAAAGTTTTTCAGTTGGCTGGAGAATTAAGGAGGCAGCAAAGGTCAGAGCTGAATGTCTCAATGATCATTTTGCTTAACTAATGTTTGGAAAAATGGTGCATTTGTAAAACTACTATTTTTTTTCAAGGAAAGAATAACTGCTTCTTTGTAATAGGCCGTGTCAATAATTTCATGGCAATTCACTATGGCTGACTGGTGCATAGAGTGGTACCTGGGACCATTTTGAAGTGAAAACAGCTTAATTTTTCTCTGAAGATTTGTTAGAAAATTCTCGTTTTGATATCTGACATTTTAAACATCTCTATGTTTAAATGAGAAAAAGCTGTTTTTGCAAAATCTCTCAAAGGAAAAGAGGTGTGCCTATGTAAAAGGCAGAAATTAGTTTTCAAATATTTTTTCTCTTCTCCTCTTCCTTCTACCTGTCTCTCTGAATCCTCTTTTGCTACAGCCAAGCTCCTGCTGAAAAGTGTGTGTATTTTGTGTTTGTAAGTTTGGTTGTAACTGATCCCAGTGAACCTAGGAAGGTCATGTGAATCAACTTATGTGTTCGATGATTTGAAGGCTCTGTTGAAGAGTCCTTAGAAAGGCAACAAGACCTCTGCATTTGATATGTTCTCCCCCATTGCCTTTTACTTCTAACCTCTAACTTGCAGGTAATGGCACTGTGTGTTGCATCCAAAAGCTTATTGTGAGCACTTTTGCTGAAGAACAATGCTTCACCTGCAATTTGTACAGTGGTTTTTCAAATTGTGTTTAGTTGAAGACTGCTGTCAAGAGGTAAACTCTTGAAAACCAAGAGTTTAAATAATGTACCTATGAGTTTTTATGCTGTACTGCAGTGATTGATGGAAGGTGGTGTTTATCCTGGAGGCGAGTGATTTTTTAACTTTGAATGTAACCATGTTGGATGTTTTTCAGGTATAAGTCAGCATTATACTTAATGACCTGTCTACAATTATGTTTTTGTAGAAACTGTCCTGGTTAGGGTTAAATTCTCTAAGATGTTACACAACCTTTGCTGAGCCTTTTTGAAGGACTATTTCAGAAGATTAAAGAGCAATTTGTAGATGGGTCAGAAACTTTGCCTTTCATGGGAATATTTGTATGGGTCTTTTGGTTGCTACTGAAGTTTCTTTTGTAAGCAAATGAGCTCTCTGCTTACTAAATTCCGTATTTTCATTTTGCATATTTCATAAGTGCTTAAGCATTTTCATTTGCTGACAAAACGTACCCTTATCCAGTAGTCCTTTACAAGAATAAGCTGTTACTACAGCCTTGCACCTGTACACCTGCTTATGTGGGACAAAGGTAGAAGTCATTAGAAAAAGATCCATTCTGAGTTTGAAAGCTACTTGTGCTCACTACTTTAGCCTTCAATTGCAGAGGGTAAAGAGATGTTTTAGTAGGTGATTTTGAGTATTAATTATGCACAACCAAAAAAGTGCTTAATTTGTGGTAAGCAAAACCAGGACACAGAACCAATAAGAGCTGCAAACAGACAGAACTCTGTTTTTCTTTTGATCTAGAAGCTTGAGCTGTATTAATATTTTCATTAGAAAAGTGTTTTTGTTCTCTTCACTCTGTATTCATTCTCTGATACTTTGGGCACCAGTGTCCTAACATTGTTATGATGTTTTCGTTTTAAGAGTAAATGAATATACTGAAACGAGGACTATGCAGTTTTGGATTTTAAATTGAAGACCAGGAAGTGGCTTTATCTTTGGATTGCTTTATTTGTTCAGTTTTCCTGATTTAAAACAGTTTGAAATGGTCTGGTTGTGGAATGTATGCATTTTTAATGGCAAATTTTAAACATATCTGCCTTGGGTTAATCATAGTGAGGCTGTAGTGTAGAAAGGATTCATTATTTGATGACTGGCTTTGTCAAGCAGGTCAAACATAGGGATTACCTGAGTGCCATTAACTTTTAATACCATTTGGAAACCTAACTTAATCTTATTATGATAACTGAGGAATCTACAACACACTGAACGGCCACATGGTGAAGAATGTTTTTGTCTGCTTTAAATGATGAATAAAGGAAAGAACAGGAAAACTTGATGCTTGGTTGCTGTTCAGAGGGAGAAATACAACAGAATTCATCAAACAGGTGGTAATTTCCACACTTGCCTTGACTGACTGACCTGCAGAAGTCAAGATATAGCAAGCTGAAAAGTGATGTGCTTAACATTTCAGATAGATAATATGAAAACAACAACTCCCTGATTGTGGGAAAATGATCTTCCTAGATGAATATATGAATATGAACTCAACAAAATCATTGGACTTATTGCTACAAGACAATTTTGGAAAAATATCTTAAAGCTGTAGTTGAACAGTCTTTAAAGAAAGGTCTACTTATCAGAAGAAAATTATTAGGAAAAGCTTACTTCTAGGTATTTTAGAAATTTAAGAATCTATTCTTATTTTTTCTAAAAGCTTTATCTGAATTATATTTGCAGTAACAAAAATTACTTTGTCAGGGTCAAAATTATTAATAATTATTTGAAACCTGATACCTTATATCAGGTCAAAGTGGACCATTCTGAGCTTAATTTAACTAGTGAAACCTGCAATCTGTTCAGAGGATTTTGATGTGGTTGGGTACTGTTTGGCTATTTCTTTTCTCTCCAGATTTATAATATTTCTTGCAGTCTGTTTGTGATTTTTTTTTTCTTCTTTTCTCTTTTCTTCTTAAACTGTAGTAAGGACATTCCCGACCTCAAGTATCTGTAAGAACAGAATATGGATTTCTGCTTAGGTGTAAAATGCTAAAGTTAGCTTGCACCATGTCCTTATTTCTCCTCTCCTGAAACTAAGGTGATGGAGCAGTCTTTGAACATGCTGATGAAAATTAAATTTTTGCATTGAATCTGAAATCCTTTCCAAGAAATCACAGCAGGTATCAGGTGCCTTTTTTATCAGGAACTTTTTTTTTTTTTTTTGGGGTGGTGGTGGCAGTGCTTTTATTTTAATTTCCTTAAACTTAAACCTCAGCTTTCAGGAGAAATTTTTACCTAGAAAACTTTTATTCAGTATGTCAATTGTAAAGCAGTAGTCTTTGGAAAATGAAAAGCAGCTTATATAGCATCAAAACTATTTTCAACAGCAATGAATAACGGTAATTCCAGAGTCTTGCCACATGTCTAGCACTGACATACTGCTATTAATTGGTTGCTGACTAAAAGGAAAAAGAACTGATATTTTAACAGGATCCCTGAAATGTTCTGGGTTGCAGAACAACCCTTTTCCTGGTCTTGGAGACTGCATATTTTCATGTCAGATCACACATAAAGAATTCTGGATGTTGGAGTGCAGTTAAAATGAGTATTTACTGGGTTGACTTCAAACTGGTTTACTACCAAGAAAAATATTACAACTATAAACTATGGCATTTATGTGACATCAGACCTCCAACAAGGTGAGAACGTAGAGGAAAGCCCAAGACTTCATTAAAATAATTTGAAACGTTTATATGAGAATGATGAAGGAAAGAACCTGTGCAATAAAGGATGGGCTAGTTTTGTTTTAAAAGAAATATTCCTCTGTAGTTGATTCTATCCTTGATATAACTTGGCACTATATTGAGACTATGTCAATATTAGGAGGAAAACAGGTGTATTTTAAAAAATGTGTTAAACCCCTGTGCTAGTGGTTTGGAATTAACTGCTGCCTATTTTGGATTTTACTGCTGATGTGGTGTTGTATTTTTGAAAGCTCACCTCTCTCCTATCTATACAAAGCCAAGGTGGTATGTTTCCATATGAAACACTGTTTTGACTCAGTTCCATGCAGAGTTTCAGTGCTGGTCTGTGTCTGCTTTTGTGCAGAGCAGATTCTGACTTTGTGAGCCTAGGAGCTTGGACCTTCTGAGGCCTCCTTAAAAATTCAAGCCAAAATGAAAACATGGAAGAAGGCTAAGTATATAGTTGCTCCCCAGGCTTTTTATAAAAGTGTATTTAGAGCCTTGTCAGGCTCCTGTAACATCCTTATGGGATTTTAACAGTAATAGAACATGTTCTGAAATAGTGACCAGAGCTACAGAAGAAAGCTGACACATCACAGAGTCACTGTGGTCACGTAATATGATAAAATGCAATACATAATGTAGAAAAAAAAACATAGTTAAGTAGGTTGTTAGTCAACAATCCTTATGCTCCAAAAATATTTCATCATGTAATGACCATTTTAAAATTGCAGCAGATATGATTCTCTGACCCCAGTGGTTAATAAAAGTACAAATATAAAAGTAGTCCTGGCATAGCTACTGTTGTATTTTCTTTAGTTTGTTTACTAGTTTGTTTTGGATTTATTTTTTTTTTTAAAGAGCTCTTGGAATTAATGTGGGAGTTAAAATATTTTTGCATCTTATTTAATACTCTGTTACGTAGATGTCCCTATGATCACGGAGCTGAAAGATGTGGTTTATATGTTTATATTTCTCTGACTTACTGCGTGTAAGTTTTGCAGTCATGGCCGTCTGTGGTGGGGTTACAGCATTGGTGAATAAGGGAAGGGCAACTAAGGTCAGCTACCTGGACATGAGCAAAGCTTTTCATCCTGTCTTGTGAGACATCCTTACCTTGAAAATGGAGCGACATGGATTTGATGGGTCAGCCACCTAGTGAATAAGGAATTGGCTGTCTGGTCACACTCAAAGAGTTGTGGTCAACAGCCTGATGTGCAAGTGGAAACCAGTGATGAGTGCTGTCCCTCAGGGGTCCTTGCTTGGACCAGTATTATTTAATGTCTTTTTTGGGACATAGACAGTGAGATTGAGTGCACTCTCAGCAAGTTTGTGGATGACACCGAGCTGAGTGGTGTGGTTGATACTCTAGAAAGAAGGGATACTGTCCAAAGGGGCCTTGACAGGCTTGAGAGTTGGGCCCATGCAAACCTCTTGGAGTTCAACAAGGCTAAGTGTAAGGTCCTGCGTCTGGACTGGGGCAATCCCAAGCACAAATACAGGCTGGGCAATGAGTGGATTGAGAGTAGCCCTGCAGAGAAGGACTTGCGGGAGCTGGTAGATGCAAAACTGATTAAGAGCTGGCAATGTGTGCTCACAGCCCAGAAAGTCAACTGTATCCTGGGCTGCATCAGAAGGGTGGACACTGGGTTGGGAGGTGATTCTGCCCCTCTCCTCTGCTCTGGAGAGACCCCACCTGGAGTACAGCCTCCAGCTCTGGAGTCCTCAGCACAGGAAATACATGGACCTGTTGGACAGAGTCCAGAGGAGACCACAGAGGTGATCAAAGGGATGGAATACCTCTCCTATGAGAAAAGGCTGAGAGAGTTGGGGTTGTTTAGCATACGTATAATAGCCTTCCAGTACCTAGAGGGGACCTACAAGAGAACTGGAGAGAGAGATTTTACAAGGCTATGTAGAGATAGGACAAGGGGTAACGGCTTTAAATGGAAAGAGAGTAGATTTAGATTAGTTATTAGGAAGAAATTCTTCAGTGTGAGGTTGGTGAAACACTGGAACAAGTTGGCTAGAGAAGTGGTGGGTATTCTACCCCTGGAAGTGTTCAAGGCCAGACTGGATGGGGCTTTGAGCAACCTGATCTAGTGCAAGGTGACTCAGCCCATGACCAGGGGTGTGCAACTAGATGATCTTTACGGTCCCTTACAACCCAAACCATTCTATGGTTCTATGGGAGTTGCCTATCTAACCCTTCAAGTTGTCCATGACTACTTGTGAAATGAAGACTGTAATGCTCTGTTTTGTCTTTGTTGACTCAAATGGAAATGCCTTAATAGGTGCTTTCAGTCCCACTGAGTGATATTTTATTGTTTGTCTGTTTATTTACTTAAATTATGTGTAACAGATTAAGTACTCAATTAAGGTGAAGTATTATATGTACTTACTTATTATGCTTTCCGAGTGTGTTCACATCACAGTCTTGCTGGAGATTCACATGGAATTTTAGGTTGTTTGAAGGAAAAGTAAGGAAAGTGGCAAAAAACCTGAAACAATCTAATTTGATGTAATATTTTTTAATTTTCCTGAATTTTAACCCTCTCCATTCTCATAAGAGGCAAAATCCTCTGTTTTCCCATGTTACTGAATCTTGATGTATAAAAAGCTAATCTAACTTTTCAAGAATAAGGGTAATATAGCAAAATAAATGTTTCACCACTTGTTCCAGTCTATCTGCTTCCCAAAAAAAGTCTTAAATAGAAGAGGGAGTTAAAGCTGCCCTGAATTTTTGCTTACACATAGGCAACTACAGTGGTTTCCCAGTCCTCTGCATTCTGTCCTGAAGTGTTGCATGAATTTTGGTGATTGCCCCATGGGGAAGCTATTGTCTGTTTGGTTCTATTCTGAAAAGAGAAGCAGATAGAGTATCTCAAATTGTTTGTAATGAATCCATTGTTTGTCATCCATCTAAAGCTCTGCAGTGTATACACATTTCTCAGAGTTCCCTTTCCTCTAGGAAGTAGCATTTGCTAGATCTAGCCTGGATGGAGGTGGTAAACCAGTCTCCAAAGAGGAGACTAAAACATTTCCAAACACTTGCTTCAACCTCCTCAGCTGTTAAGATTGGATTGTGATAAGGACTATGGGTAATGCAATAGTGTAAAACCCTTCTTGGATGTGACAAACTGCTTGAATACATGTTCTGGAAGCCAACCTGACATGCTTTTTCCCTGCTCCTCAGGCAGCTTACTAATAGGAGAAAAACAATGAGAAAACTCTTACTTTGTCCTAATGCTCCCCTTCCCCTTCACCGAGTTCTGTTATTACTTTATTTCCTGGTAGAAAAGGTGAGGTATTGTGGAAAACATTCAGCCAGGCATAACTTGCATTTTCCTTAGCTTTTATCCCCTCCTGAGTCTGGACTTCAGCAGCTTGGAAAAGTGATCCAGTTCCTCTCAGTGTAGGGGGAAGAGGGGTGTCTGTCTTTTGCCTTCTGGATAATACAGTATAATTCTTACTCATGTAGGGCACTAGGTGCAATTAAAATTTTTGCTTATGAAGAAGCACAGAAAACATTTGCTAAACAGCTTTTTTGTATATCTAAAATACATTGAAATATTTTGAGTGAAAAAATTTTAAGTGTTTGGTAAAATGTCTATGAGTATATAAATATTATTTAATGTATCAGTCTAATATGTGCATTAATAGATATTTTCCAAATTTCCATAAGTTTTTGGATAGGAATCAGTTTCCTGCAGTTCAGAAAAAGAGGCAATTGGATATTTACATGGTAAAAATATCCAGCATTTTCAAATATTTGTGAAAAACAGGAAACAGCAAATCAGGTAAGCAAAGATAGTTTGAATAAGTTCATTGGACTAGAGGAAGCCTGTTCATAGAGTCATATGTCTGAATGCCTTTTTTTTTTTTCTCAGTTGTGATATAGAAAGGCAATTTTATTTTCAGTCAGTAAGTTTTACCCAGCTATAAACCCCCAAATTTACTATTGTGAAAGTTTTCCACACAGCTGACTTTTTTTACATTTTATTAGGATAAGTAGATTTTGAGGGAAATAAGGTAATTTAATATAACTTACCATTGCATCCTGTCAAATGTAACTTTGTTCAAGTTTTTATGTGTATTTTGTATTGCAAGAGTGGTGTTGACTGGCAGTTCATATGCCTGTCACTTAAAAAAATACACCTGTGAAAATATTTTTTTACTTGAAAAATAATCAAACAATTTAGAATTAAATATACAAAAGAAAAAGAATCATTCATATGGATAGGTGCAGAAACTGAAAATGCAGTCGCTAATGCTCTGGGTCAGATACACAAATGAACACTGTTAAATATTGTGTACATGCAGCAATCTATAAACATAGCTGATTAACTACTGTATGCTGTTAACACAAGAAAAGCAAACTGGTTTTCAGGGCTACTTACAATTATTGTCTTTACAGAAAGAAAAAAAAACTCTAGAGGACACAGTCTCAAACCCTTCAATTTCAGAGAGAGGCAAACAAAATGCTAAACAAAAGAAAAAGTTATCCAAATTTTATTGAAATCCTCTTTTATTTTTTCTTAGAAGGTCCATTGATAAAATTAAAATGCTAAATCTCCTTGCAGAAGTTTGTACAACATTTGTGGCCTGCTGTTGAGCAATAGAAATACTTGAAAACTGAACAGATTCGTAAGAGTTCTTGGTTCCCAAGGAAAGTGTGTTGCAATACTAAGAGGGCAATTATAGCCAACTGAGGCTTTGTAATCCATCACTGCTTTGATTTGTTTTATTTTTCTTCTGTAAAGCACAGAATAAAAATATATCTATGAAATCATAGGAAAAACTGAAAATTGTTTAAGGACTTCAGTTAACTCTGCTTAGTTAACTAGGTGAACTTTGAAGGACTGGATATAAAAACAAAGTTCCAAGCAGGAGGAAAATGAGTGCAACTAATGATCTGACCTAGGCTGGTTCACCAAGGCTCAGGCTGAACTCGGTATGGACTTCAGGCTCAGGTAAGTGGGCCAGAAGAGCTGATTTCCCCAGCTGATCTCTACATCTGAGAGTTCAGGCAAGAGCTGGTTTGAGAGCACATGTGCCTGTTTCTTTACTGCTCTGTTGCCCAGGTGCCCTCATCATCCCTGGCCTCGAGTTTCAATTATGTTTAGGCAAAATGGAGGTAACGGGGCTGATCCGATTCATAGGCTTTTTCTAGATGCAAGTGCAGATGCAGAGATGGGGCTGCACTGGATGGAAGGTATTTGTGTGAGGTCTAACAGCAGGTAGGGCTGACAAGATATCACTGGGTTTAGGATTTGTGTTTCAGAATGGCTCAAGAATAGGGAGGATTAAAAGTCTGATTTTCTGAGTGTTGTAAGAATCTAGCATTATCGATTCAGTATGTCATTTGAAGAAATTATTTTTGTTCAGACTGAAACAATATGTGTTGTAACAAGTATAATCGGCCGCTAAGAGCTGAGTGCTACTACTGACACATCTTACTGCAGTTCAATTCCGCACATCAGACCTGAAAAATATTCCTGAAAATATCAATGTAAGCAGATACTTATCAGTGAAACTGCAAAAATAGAACAGAGAAACATTTTTCTTTTTTCACCTCTATGAATGCACTGGTGCAGTATATGAAGATTTTGCTCAGAGTTATTTATATTTTATTATTTTATGCTATGCTATTTTATGCCATTTTGTTTGTTTGTTTCCAGATTTTTTTTAAAGAAGCTGATAGAACTGTACTTGAGAAGATCTTTGAGTTTCTGAACTGACTTCTAATGCTTTGATATGTTTCTTTCATCTTCTGTTTGGTTAGTACAGGATATCTGCTTTTCTTTTTCAAGTTATAATTTTTTTTTTTCTGAAGATAGGTAGTGGTGTAACGTGAGAGCCTTATTAAACTAGTTTACTTTGTGATTATGGGTCTATAGGTTCTGCCACATCAGATATGATAAGATGTAAATTGAAATCAGCTGTGGATACACCAGGTATGTGTATGTAGATTACTTATAAAGTGATTTCTCCTGTGGATTATGCTGTTACAGGTTTGTTCTCTGTTTGAATGTATGGGTGTATAGGAGTACAGCCTGTATAAAAGTGCATTTCAATATATGCTACTTCTTTCCATCTGTTGTTTACAAAGGCCTATTTGTGTCTCTGTCCATAGAGGATTCCCATTCTCTCTTTGGAACTCAAAGTTTTACAGATGGTGTATCTATATGTGATAACATTTATTATCTGCTACGACCGTATTTTATTGTAGGTGTATTTATTGCTGATTTTGTCTTCTTTGCAGTCAAGACCAATGTTTATTCAAAGGATGTTAATCCACCATAGGTTATCACTTTTCTTTGAAGTCTTTATGCCCTGTTCTACAAGTTAAGTCATTCATTAGTATAAATTTACCTGTCTCTGCCTGGTTTAGGAAAGAGTTCACTAAAATAAAATTGTAGGTCTATTAAAAAGTGACAATGTGTTATCTGAGAAGGAAGGAATGACATTTATATGAAACTAAAATGCTGAATGCATTTTGCAGACTAATATATAGAGAAAGAGAAAACGTCCTGGTTATTTACCCATTAAAGGATGGGTAATAGATGCTTGAATACACTGTCAGCCTCAGCACAAAGCCTTTGGCTAGGCCATTTTAGGACTGTGATTGTCTTATGGTGATAATACTTCACCTAACTGAGGTAAAAGAGGGTTGGGAGAAGAAACAGATTTGTAAAGCATGTTGAAAATGAAATGCCCTTTCTTTTAAAATTCTTGTGTTGTTAGAAATAAAACACATTTTTGAATGGCAGACTTGCATTTGAAAGATTATTTCATCACAGCAGTATTGGTGATTGAGCGATGTTATGGTAACGTAGGGCTGGAGAGATCTGGGATAATGGCACTGACAGTGTTTCAAACAAAGCTGCTTCTTTCAGGTGGTGTACAGTTTATCAGCCATTATTTCTGCCTTAATAAAGAAGATGTAATGAAAGAATGCATATGCAGGCAACTACCTGGGGAGGCAGGCATCCCAGATTGTTGATGTAATTTGGGTGTTTTTTCCTCTCATCAATTATAAGGGGGCAGATGAAATTAATTTATTATTTTTCCTCCTAGAAACAAAGTTGTCCTGGAGCACAGAGGTGCCTAGTTAGTTTTGAACAAAACTTAAGAATTAACCTCAAAGCCAACACTAAGTTTTTAAATTATTATACTTACTGGCAATGTTGCTGAAATATAGAGAAAATATTTTGGATTACAGTATGATAGATATGTAATAAAAATGGACTAATAAGCTTTTGATATAGCTGTTGCACAGTCCAGATACAGAATAGACCTATTGGCTGCTCTATCAGAAAACAAGGGTCTGTAAGTTTCCAATTTAAGGGAAAATACCCCTGTATTGTATAGCTATATTAGTAAATTGTCTGTTAAAAATTGTTCTTGAAAGGCCAGAGTTCAATCTTTTCAGTTTCTGCCTGTGTTTGATAATGAGGATGGAGTAAGGCACACAGTTATGTATCACGTGTAGTAGATGAAAGCTGAGTTTTCCATTTGAACTGGTTTGGTTTTTCATAGAATCATAGAATGTGCTGAGTTGGAAGGGACCCACAATGATCATCAAGTCCAACTCCTGTCCTTGCACAGGACAGCTCCCCAGTTCACACCAAGTGCCTGAGGGTGTTGCCCAGGCTCTTCTTGAACACTGTCAGGCTTGGGGCCGTGACACTTCCCTGGGGAGCCTGTTCCAGTGCTCCTCCACCCTCTGGTGGAAGAACCTTTTCCTAATGTCCAACCTGAACCTGCCCCGGCACATCTTCCTGCCATTCCCTCGGGTTCTGTCATTGGTCACCAGAGAGAAGAGCTCAGCACCTGCCCCTCCTCCTCCCCTTGTGGGGAAGCTGTAGCCATGACGAGGTCTCCTCTTAGTCTCCTCTTCTCCAGGCTGAACAAACCAAGTTACTTTAGCCACTCCTCATATGGCTTCCCATCCAAACCCTTCACCAACTTCATGGCCTTCCAGTAGCTTTATATCCTTTTTATACCGTGGTGCTGAGAATTGCACACAGTATGGGTTTGGGGGGGGACACGAAGAGATAGCTACCAGCAGAAAAATCTCACTCCATTGTTTCTTGTCAGGCCAACGTGAGAGGAGGCAAATGTTCATTTCTTTGAGTGCTATATCCTGCTACAAGAAGACAGGGTTGATACGGACTATTAGAAAAGGATACAAGTACCAGGACAAGCTGAATGTGTCTGAAAAGAGGAAATGGATTAGTGTTGCCCTCAAAAAAGAAAACAATGTAAGGGAAAGAGAATATAGTACATGTTTTAACATCTCAAAGAAAAGAGGTTTTTTGTTTTGTTTTGTTTTAATAAACTTAAACTCTGCTATCACATTTAAGGTATTCTCCTCAGCTTCAAATGTTCATCTGTCTGATGAACAAGACAATGTCTTGTATATTGTACATTTCTGTGTCAGAATCAACTTTAGGACAGGAGAAATAGTTACTGTTTGTCTTTTGCTTACCCCTTAGACACTGGTGAATGAAGAAGAAATGGAGAAACGTGAGAATCTAAGGAGTATGTTGGACCTGCCTCTTGCTAGTGTTTTCCTTTGGGCTGTGAACTGGAGCCTCCTAAAAACCCTTTACCTCCAGACTTTTCTTCCTGCCCTCATACAACTCTGCACTCAGAGAGTGATATTTGATTCATAGATCCTTCCACAGGATCAAGCTGAATTCTTGAATTTCTAACCCTATATTTTGCACTTTATACAGCTCTTCTGGTTTCAAAATGGAGATGAAAATTTATGGGTTTTTGTGTCTCCTCTATTTCTGGTTGGTTTCAAGCAGGGATTTGTATGTTCTTTAGGCAGTGCACAACACAACATAACCTGGTTCTTTGCAATGCTCTTCAGAAAACATTCCAATTTAAATGACAACTGTGAAAACCACAGGCTTTAGTGGCAGAACCTTTGCGAGCTGTATTCTCACTAGCTGAATGTTTTTGGATTACAGTGTTAACACCTGAAGATGATGTTTAAAATCATTTTTATTAGTTATGTTTTTGCACATCAGCTCTGAAATTCAGCTTAGGATCTGCTTGGTGCATTTTTCTTACTTGTAGTAACAAGATTACATGTCTACGCCCCAAAGTCTGCATTGTGTAATGAATCAGTCATGAACACATATCCTTCAAACTCCTTCTCAGTGCTTTTTCTGTCAGTATCCCTGCTTTAGTAATGATATCCAGCTTTTTCTAGGATTATGGCTGCTGATAAATTTGACTGTAACACTGGGTAAAATCATGGTCTGGAAAGCAATTTGGAAGACAGAATTAGGAAGAAACTTTTTCTTTTTAATACTGTGTTTTAATGCTTTTGTCAACAATTTCTTGCATAGCTGAAATACAGCAGACAGAAACCAAAGAACTGACAGTACCTCCTTTGCTCTGAAGATACCACCTTCCTGAAAAATTCCATCTACAATTCTGCCTATTGGTGTATGTGTCTAGCTGATTGTCTTTGTAATACAGAAACCCTACAGTAAGCTAAACTGGCAGTGGGGATATTTAACTTCATTTCTTGAACATGAAATTTTGGCACATTTGCAGTTCTTGAAGTAGGCAATGTTTGAACAGTGGCATCTGTTATGAACTCAGAATTTAACAAAGACTCTGGATTCCATAAAAAGCACAAAATGGCAAATATTTTAAGGCCAAAATAATGTTTACAGCAGTACTTTTGTCTACAACATTCTATCTTAACAAAGTAGGAGGATTTTTTTTTTCCTTTTACTTTTTAGGAGTACTTTGGAAGCACTTCATGCTGTTCATATTTGGTTTGTTTTATTGGGCTTTTACTTCTGTTTACTCTTTCTAAATATTCAAAAATGCACAGACAAAAGACTGGATTTGTAAAATGGCGTAGGTTAGAAAGATTTAGGTGGTTCTATGGGATGAAGACCACATGAGACTTAATTCAACCTGACAGAAGCTTTCCCACTTAATCCAAAATCTAAAGCCTAGAAATCCAAAGATTCCTCATTTCTTAAAAGCCTAGAAATCCAAAGATTCCTCATTTCTTAAAAGCTTTCTTAAAAACATTGGGATTCAAACTTGTAACTCTGAGAAGAACAAAGAACTTATATGGGATTTCTAAAATTATGACATTTTAAATAATTTGCAGTGTGTGCTAGAATTACTAGGAGTGTCTCATAATGTGGCAACTTGAATAGACTTTTCACATCATTGGTAAGACCTGGTTTTGTGTTCCTTTAGTCTAAAAGGGTGGATTCTAAAATGGTCAAAGTTTGAAATTTTTTCATTTGGTTTGAGTTTAACATTTGATGCCAAATTTTAGAAGTTGTGAAAGAGTTAGCAAGAGAGGTCTGAAGAAGTTTTTTGAAGGTAGGAACTTAACCATAGCTTTTTAAAATAATGTTTCAGAGGCAACCCTTGCCCTTTTGTTCTCAGTATGACTTGTTCCTTAGGAATCACAGATCATGAGGTTCAGAAATTCCAAGGTTTCTCCACTATAGCAATGAGGAGAAAATGAAATTACTGGGATTATAGCTTCGAATTGTTTTGTCTGGTTTGATGTCACTGAGGAGTGTAGCAAAAGATGTGTTCATGTCAGTGCTGTGGTGTTTGGTGGGTTGCTTTTTGTTTTTGTTTGTTGTTTGTTTGGTTGTGGGGGTTTTTGTTTGTTTTGTTTTGTTGTGTTTTTGGTTTTTTTTTAATAAAGGGAAGGCAAACCACCTATGGAGCTTCAAACAGTAAGTGTTTGGAACTGTTCCAGTTGTGTCTGATTGGTTTAGATGAGCATGTAAGTGACCTTACTGAGGTCCCTTAAGTTTCTCATTGTTGAAAGGAACATGTCTTAAATCTCTTTAATACAATCTAGAAAGCAGGAAATCACTGCAGGGCGTTGAAAGCTGAAGTCTTACAGAGTGTTTGCTGTGGGCTATTGGATGCAAGAATAAACATCAAAGAATTACAAAAGAAGGAAGTATGAATTTTTAGGCAGAATTAATTTGAAAGTACTTTTAAATCATAGAATATCAGGTCGGAAGGGACCACAAAGATCATCTAGTTCAACTTTTCTTGGCAAAAGCACAGTCTAGACAATAACTAAGTACATTCTAGTCAAACAATATGAAATTTGAGATGTTGTTTGTTTTCAGTAGCAACAAGTAGTTCTACTTCTTGGTTTGATATGATCAGCCTGTACAACAACTGTTTTTAAGTAGATGGTCAAAAAGAAGAGAGTTGCCTTTGGAAAGCTTGTTTAGATAGTTCACAGAATTAAATTTACACAGGTAGTATGTGCTTATTATTCTTAACTGCAGTAATAAGAAAGAAAACAAAATAAAAGTTATTCTATGCCATTTCCTGATAGAAGTGTGTAGGTACTGCTTTAAAACAGTTTCCTTAAATATGGCATCTTCATCACATTTTGCCGTAATCTTTGTCATACCACTACCGATTATAAATGCTTGTAAAACCAGGAATCTAGCAAGGCTATCTTCAGACCAGAGTACTTTGGAACATGCTATTTCATTTTCAAGAAAGAGGAAATTCTAAAATGAGAAAAGAGATGGTTCAGAGGAAGTTATGAAAACAGAAGAGCGGATGACCCTGGATTTACACTTAATGAATTCCTCCAGCAACATTCATGAGCAGGCACAGGAATCTTACTGGAAATGTTTCGAATAGTTATATGGAATAATACATTGCACATTGGAAAAGGGTTTAAAGGAAAGTATGGACAGAAACAATTAACTGAGAAGGTAACTAGAACTTCATTGTGATAAACACTTATATAACTCCTTCTAGTGTTCTGTAATCTTTTTGGGCAGATATTTCCTTTTTTTAACAAGACTCCAACTGAACTTTTATTTGTTCAGATGCTGCTTTTAGACTTGGACTTGGCTAACTGTTGATTTAATTTAAAAAGAAGGAAGGAGAGAAAGAGGGACAGAAAGAGAGAGAGAAAGAACGAGAGAAAAAGAGAAAGAAAGAAAGATAGAGAGACAAAGAGAGAGAGAGGAAGAAAGAAAGAGATAAATGAAGAAAGGATGGAAGAAAGGAAGGAATAGAAGTGATTGATTTAATGTTGGCAGTAGCTTATTTTCATGAAATTGCTATAACCATTGCATATTGTGTGGACACATATATTTTTCTCACATTCCTCTCTCTTCTTCATCTCCTTTCTCTTCAAGTCTACTGGTAAAAATAAAGAGTATTCCCACAATAACATACCATGTCTTGTTGAAAGCAAAGTTTAATACAAAGATTTAATTACATTAATTATACAAAAGCAGTGATAAAAAGAAACAGGACTTGGTTCCTTCTTAACCTTTAATAACAGGATGACATGCTAGTTATCTCCAGAATCTTGGAAGAATTATTTACATCCTCTCCTGATGAACATTATTTGTTTCTCCCTCCCCCTCTTACCACACCCACATTCCTCTGAAGTGCTGGATGTTTGCCACGGTTTGAAGGATGTTGAGCTGCATGTGCAAGTGTTGCTGTTTACTTGAGAAACTTCCCTGGTGCTTTGGTTGTGTCATTTTGCTCACTCTTAAACCACTTGCCAGATTTTTACGTCAGCATCCCTGTGCTTGTCTCAATATCATCTGGGAAGTTTCATTTAACAAGTTCTTTGTTGTAGGGGTGCCAATGATGTGTTCGATTTTTCCCTTCCTCGTGAAATGCACTGATTTGTGACCTTAGGTACCTTATACAAAAGACATGTATCTAACCATCATTCCCAAGGGCGTTTGGTTGTATGTGTGTGGTAAGCATGCTGTGGAACTTTCCAAAATTGGCCTCTTATGCCAAATTAGTGTCCCACATCCTTCTATCCAATCCTGTTCTCATAGCTGTACCAAAAAATAGTACCCCCAAGTGTGTCTCATCTATCTGTCAGGTAATTATTTTTTGTACATAATTCATTGTCAGCTTTTGTATTATCCATTGTCATGGGCTCTCATAACTGCCTTTCTCGATTAGTATTGTAATGAAATTTCACACCATGATTAATCCTGTTCATCAGTCTTTTACATTTTCTTCAGAATGGTTTGAATAATTAGATCTGTATTCTCTGTAGCTATGTTTTATTCAACAGAAGGAAACATAACAAAAAAGGTATTAATAGAAAATTAATCCTTTTTGAATCTTCCATTACACTTTTGTTTTCTAATCAAAGCAAATTGTCAGTGCATGCATTTATATTTGAAAAATATTTTTCTTTTCATCAGCAACTGCCATAGTGCTCAAGAACTTCAGTGTTTTCTTACTATGTTAGAAGCTAAAAATACAGAATATCTGAAGACAACTGGATTAATAATCATAACCTGGATTAAATTGATTGGCACTAAACCACATTTATCCTTCCTTTATCCAGGTGTGAAGTCAGTGGTATTTTAATGCAATGACGCATAGGCACTGTTGAATTAAAAACTCGAACTCTGTAATGCTAACGTTATTTTTTCTGCTGATGTTTTTTCCTGTTCTTACCATCACCACCCTCAACCCAAATCCTGCACATGTACTGACACAATTTCACAGAAAAGTTTAAAGAAGATTTAAAAACTAGAAGGTGGTGGTTTATCTATCTTTGAAGTCCTGTGACTAGAAAACAAAAAAGACTCATGTTGTGGAATAAAATCACCAGCTTGAAAGTAATACTGTAGGAAACATAGAAATATGCCTGTATGTGAAAGGAGTTATGATGAGCAGAAATGATAGTACAGCAAATTAGACACATGGAATGATATGTAAGTGAGGTATAAACATAGAAAATATAGAAGGACAGAAAACAAGAGAGCCGAACAATTATAAGTAAAATGATACTCTGTGACTAGTGGGTTCTTTGTGGGTTTTTTTTGTGTGTGTGTTTTTTGTTTGTTTGTTTGTTTTTTGTTTGTTTCTTCTTTTTTGTTTTTGTTTGTTTGTTTTTTTCTTTGTGTGTCTGCAGCATAATAAAATAAATTTATATTAATACTAGTCAGAACTTAACTTGCTTTTGTAGATACTTGCTATTTTTAATGAAAATGGGACTCTAATTAGGAACAACACTGTTTTTTGTTATCTTAATCTCACCTTCTGCTCTATCTACACCACAGAATTTTATCAAAAAAATCTCTATCTAGACAGTGACTTGTGCTGAAATTTAAAAGTTATGTATACTGATATATTGACTCAAAATTATTTATTTTTAATTACATATTAACAGCATTGTTGCTCAAAACCAATACTACCTACCCCTTATAGAAGGTACAATGTTTTGACATGGTACTGGAGATGGTTTTTGTTGTACAGTAAGGTTATTTAAACTGAGAGTTGTAAGTAACAGCCTCACTAACTCAGAGCAGTATGGTAAAATCTTCTGGTAGCTATGAGCCACAAACACATCCCAGATACCTTGGTGAGAAGAGGTCAGAGGCAAGGGAGTGTGTGGCTCCTCAAGGACCCTGTCCTGGGACAATGGTGGGACTGGGAGCCTGCTGGATCCTGGGGTTTCTTCGCAAATCCTTCCACCCTATCTGGGAATTTGAATGATAGAGTAGACTCCATGTTAGCAGAAGTCTTCTGCTGCTTATGTGAATTAGCTGGCAGCACTGCAAGAGAGATGTTCATAAGCCATGTGTGTCTAAACACACATTATTTGCCCATACATTAAGTATGCGAGTATATAAGAAATTCTGTATTGATATGTATATGATGGTCTGTATCATTGGGAGATAAATTTAAGCATAAAGGGATAAATTCAATAGAACTAATGAAGAACACATTCCAGAAGGCGGGCAGTTAGCCAAAGATGCATATTTTGACTCTGTAAGGTATGTGATGCCATTGTAAGTAGGTGGGAAAGCAGAAAAGCAGGTTTGCACATGTTACTTCTGCTTGGGAACCAACCTGTATTGTACAGGAACACTGTTCAGATCATCTAGGAGATAACAATATTTAGTAAGATCATCACGTCATTCAAGGAAATTGAGACGTTTGAATCTAGTACTGCAGAATTACTCTTCTGTTTTTAGCTTACAGTGTGCTGCATGAAATTGAAGAGCACTAAATAATTTGAGCAGTAGTAGTCTAGATTAGACCTGGAGTGAATACAACTACTATAAGAATCTATTAGTTGCATTTGTTAGTTTTTCTTTCATGCATGTTTAGTTTCATTTTTTTGTGAAAAGGTTTTCTATTTATTGGAATGTTAGCTGGAAGCAATGACCATTAGCCTTTGCTTTTCTAGGAGTTGGCTGAGCCAACATGCCAAAATCACCATGTATGGTATGGTGGGTACGTTCAGTGCCTGAGCAGCATGTACTGCATGTTCTGTGATCTTACTGGTTCAGAATGTAGCACAGATGCCTTTTCCAGGTAAAATAAATAAAACAAACTGCAAGCCCCTTCTAACAACACACTTTAAAGGAATGTGTGTGTATATATATACATATATATTTATATATATGAAAATTTATATTTGTATGTATGCATGTGATTACAAATTCAGATAAGGACAGAGTGAGCCTTGAGAATCTTTTAAATATAAATTTATGTATCTAGTGTGCAAAATTACTCAGAACTATTTTGTTTCTGTCAAAAATAGCTTGATACTAAAGGATATGTAAAACAAAGCTTGGTTATAAAAGGGAATAAGCATTTTTCTTGACAATTTTTAGATACAAGTTTTGTTTTCCTGACGCTATCTGGGGAACAAAAAGATATAATTAATTTGCCTTTATAAAAACGTTAAGCTAAATCTTAATTCCTAAATGCCAAATTTATCTAACACTGTATAAGTACTCATTTTAATACTAGGTAATAATATGGCTGCCAGCAGTCAAAGTTTTGGAAGGCTTATGGACTGGAGGAGATACAGGTTTATTTGAAAACTGGCAAGCAGTTCTTTCAATCAGTTTGGCAGTAACAATATGTTATTCTGATATTTTCTTCTTTGGGACATTACAGAGAGAATCTGTAAAGAGGTATTATAAAGGAAGTATA
Organism: Columba livia; assembly: GCF_036013475.1. Lineage (NCBI taxonomy): Eukaryota > Metazoa > Chordata > Aves > Columbiformes > Columbidae > Columba > Columba livia. The sequence continues at coordinate 65,372,141 of NC_088642.1, forward strand.
TTTATTTTTCATTTACCCTGTGCTAAAATAACAGTGGATAATGATAATCCTTGTAATATTAGATTTTCCTGAATTTGTTCTACATATGCTCTGGACTGCTTCTTTTGAAGAATCCAAAAGGTCCTCCCGATCCTCATGTGAACAAAATGCTATCTAAATACAAAATAAGAGGAAAAAAGAATTATCAATCCACACGCGAATAGATAGAGAACATGTGACTGGAGCTGGCAGAAGGAAGGAATAATGGCTAAGAACTGGTAGACATCAGCTGAAAGTCAGCATCCAGCTGAACATAAGGAGTGGTGAGAGAGGTGGGGTGTTGTCAATTGACCACATGTGAATTCTTTCCACATATTTATAGGGAGTTCAGTGAACCATAAGATAGTGCGATGGGGAATGCCTTTGGTGTAGATAAAATGGTGAAGAAGAGCTATTTTAATATCTTTGGGTTTGTGTTCAAGTCTGTTTCTTGACAAAGATGAATATAAGGTTTTTCAATGAGATCTCCTCCATTGCTTCTCCAATGGAAGCAAATGGTAATTCATTCACAGGTTGTCATAAAGATACAGTACAACGGATTTGTTCAAGGACCAGGTGTGGAAGCAATGCCACTATTTGACTTTTTCCTTTGACAGATGACTGGAAGAGAAGATTGTCCGGGGCAAACATTACCTCATAACATATTTGGCACCAGCACAACTGGAAAGATTATAAAAGAAAATAGTAATGTACTAAAATATGAAAATAATATTTTTTTCTTCATCCAAAATTCACAGTTTGTCCATTAATGCTGCATAGATTGTCTGTCTGAAAGTAGGTTATTTCACTATTTTGTGTATGGAAACAGGTGATGCTTGCTGGATATGCATGTCTGGACATCTATAACCATTTGAATGAACAATTTCTTCTTATGTGGTGATAAGCAATCTTATTTATCACGCTTGAGGAAGATTAACAAAGACGTCATAAAGTCATTTTGCATACTAGCATACCAAGCTGCGACTTTCTTCGAGTTTTCTCAAGTCTAATTACCTGTGAGCTACTGGGGAGCTAGTGGCAAGTTACATTTAGAGTAATTTCTCTAGTAACACCTGGTAAGAGGGGGGCCTACCAGCTCCAAGATCCCTGGCAGTGGAGTCCACCCAGCAATCTGCTTTCAATTTTCATACAAGCATTCCTGGTTTTGCTTTTCAGCCATCGGGAACTTTATGAACCAGTTTTCCTTTTCCTCCCTGAAACAAATGTCAGCAGAGTCAAGATCCATAAACTCACTGTCGAAAAGTGAAAACAAAGTGCTGACTGAGCCACAGGGGGCTGGAACCAGGTTGCTCCTAAAACAGGTTTGCATGGAAATAAATGTTGTGGTAGTTGAGAGGGTCCTGTAAGTTTGTTTTTTATGGACATTTCCATATTGGCATCTGGTGTTGTGCTTTTGCATCATTGCTTGAATGGCATGGGCAGCACAAAATATTTCAGGACACTGGGACAGTAACTCTTGTTGAGTCTGATCACTTATTTCTGTGTTTTTGAATCTGCATTGTCTGGTCTTAACCACTGTGTCCCTTTGCTCTGAAATGTGGTGGTGTTCACTTCTGGGAACTGTGGTGATATAACTACAAACTGGCAGGTGCAGGCAAAGTTTGAGTGCTTTCTGGCCTGTATTTTGTTTCTCCTGATTACATTCTGAACATGAAATCAAAACTATTCATTCCTTTTAAAGAGTTGCATCTCTGAAGTGGTTAGGGTTTACTCCCTTGAAGACAGGCCATGTGCTGCTCTCCATTTATATCCCCTCTGCAATAAGAAATAAATCCAGCAAACAAAACCAGCTTTACTATCCTGAACTTTATAAATTTTCCACACTAGGCAGTTATCTAGTTAATGTATGGATCATACAATAGATGATCCCAATGTGGCTATGCTGTAAGCCACTCGAGGGATTCTGGTGCTGTGATCAATCATAAGAGCATTTGCTCTGGGGCCATGTGTTATTATTTATAATATATACTGTTTATACTTCATAAAACTCCCTTATCACTCCTTATTTTATAAAATCAATTTATTGAAAGAATGAGCCAAAAGATTCATCATTTTTGTAATAAAATATCTGACTTCACCTGCCAGAAGTAGCCAAATAGATTTTTAACGTCTGTTAATGATTTAACTTTCCCTTTTTACTGACGTCAATAAAAGGGCGTTACCACTCCCAGTCCTCAGTGAAACAGTATTTTCAGTTTACAGAAGAATATACTGCTTGTCTCTGCATTTATAGATGTGAAATGTACACCACACTTCAATTGCTCACCTGTAAAATGTTGGAAATTTAGGTAGAGGCTAGATAATAGGAGGACTGGAGATTGTGAATGTGGTACTGGGCAAGAGGGTATAGAGAGGGTTTCTTAATGATTCGTATCTTACATTTACTTCTATTTATTGTGAGTACATAAAGTAAGACATCACTTTGATTTGCTTATTTATCAATACGCCTGGTTACAATTCAGAGATCTTCAGATCACCTACTGATTATGTTAAGTCACAGGGACCATGTGTGCAAATGTGTTTTTAGAAAGAAAATCCATTTCAAAAGGAATCGAAGTAATTAATTTAATCAATGCTGTCTTATGCCTCATGGTATATAACATAAACACAGATAATATTTTCCTCATTTCACAGTAAAAACCATCTTCTTTACCTCTCATTAGCATCATGTGCTGTGTAAGGCCAGGGTGAATTTCAGCCTTAATTGTGCTTCTGTGATAGGTTTTCTTGGTTCAAATGGATTTCCACTCTTATTAAAAGGTTGATACAAATGCCTAAACTTGATTATAAAGAGATGTGATTATTTTATATGTAAGACCTTAACAGTTTAACAAAATAGATATTTCCTTACATATTCTTCCCAAAAATGAGTTAGTCAGAGGTTCCTGTCTAACATATTTTCAATTGTTACTTAATGTTTGTTCATCAAAACATTTTGTAGAAATTTAACTATTTCAGTTTACCAAGACTTTTGTTCTGAGGGTTTTCTACATCCAGGATGGTTCTTTTGTTCTGTAGTAAGAAAAAGAACAACAACCATTACAGACTAGCCAGAGAGTAGTACAGTGAGAGGTTTGGATCTGTTTTTCCTGCACTTCATTTGTAAGCTGTCACTGACAATAATTATTACTAACTCTTATGGTGTGGTTCTTTATTGTTGAAGGAGGAAGCTGGGTTGGAAACATCATTCAGTCTGCTTAAGTCTCAAATGGGAAACATTTTTTAGGCTCACTGCCCTGTCAAATGTGGGCAGGATTGTATAACTTCTGGAAGATGTGGATTGTTTTCTGAATGTGCCCAGTTTTCCCCCTTCAGTATACAGTAAGCTTAGGAAGACTGTCTCCCTAATTTAGCACATGTAGGTTACCTTCTGGCATCTTTGTGATTAACCACTTTAAACCTGTGACCCAGTGACAGTCTTGGAGGCCACAGCCTATTGGAGAGGGCACTGAGCTGCCTTGTAAGAGTCATAGGACTCTGACTACTGAGTACTCATTCCCATGTGTCTTGTCTCAGCTTTCTGTGTTTCAGTTTCAATTAATAGTGTTTTTGAGATAACCATTGGCATGAGCTATAATCATGAATACATTTTACTTGTTGACTTAATTTCTTACAAGTGAAAGGTTCTTAACTGTCAGTCCCTCTGAAATCTCAAATCAGATCCAGTCATTAAAAAGAAAAAAAATTACTGTGTGTCTATCTCACTGACGATTATTTAAGATTTCGTTTTTACCTGTTAAAATTATATTATAAAACCACTGATATTTAAAGGTCTGTCTGATGAGCCTAGCCTTTTGGCTACTTGGTTTTGGCAACAGTGAAAAGTTTCACTCTTCTTATAATCCACTTGCTATGGCTTGGACTGGGTCAGGATAATATTGATGTTTCACATTATTTTTTTTAAAGAAAGAGTTATATTCAAGTGAAGCGTGGACCTCTTCCTCCCCTTCCTTTTGTTTCCCCTCTCCAGCCTCTGAGAAGATCACTCTCCAAAAAAAAATCAGTTTTGAGATGATCATCTGAGGACTGACCATTTCAGTAGTCCATTTATGTAGATGGATATCTGTTTCAATGCTTGTATTTATTTTTCAGCCTCAGCAGGAGAAGACTACTTTTATTTTCTGAAGGTCCTGCTCAAATTTGGGCTAGTAATAGCTGAAGCAGTTTGTTGCCTACTCTAACAACAGCATGGACAATTATAGCTGTATAATTGCATTTTACTCTGAGAGAAACCACATTCTGTGGGCTGAGCTATTTTGGGCAACAGAGTATATGACTGAGCTTGTGTGTGCTGAGAATACTGACCATGGCAGGAGCCTGATTATCCTAGAGGGAAAGAAATTACAAGTACAGTAGCAGTTAAAAAAGCCATTGTGTGTATACCATCTCTAAGAGATTTCAGACCTGGAAGCACCAATGGTAATCAGGAGCTTTTAAAGAGTGGAAATAGGTCTGACAGATGTATGAAGGTATTTTTCTCTTCATTAGCAAGTCAGCAAACTCTGGCAGGAATTAGAGGACAAAGGAAGCTTGGCAAAGACAGGTCACAGGCAGTTTAAGTAATTATCAGGCTTTTCCAGTGCTTTGCAGGACACAATAAATTGCAGCAACTTCAGCTACTGGGTAGTTCAGTCTTACTGATTGAAGTGCCGTTTCTTCACTGAGACACTCAGGAGCCAGTTCACTGTGACCCGATATGAATGAAAGTGTCGTTCCCCAAGTTTTGTTACTGGTTTCGAAGAGTAGGGTAGGTCTGTTAAATCTCTTCTCTGAAAAGCCAAGCTACATCTGGTGGCTGTTTTGGCTTTATGTGAAGAAGTGACTTCAAACTGGCAGGACAAATCTCTCTTGTGGTGATGAATGTGTGGTGCAGCTAAATAAAATCCTGAAGTTTCCTTGTCCCTTGTGATCTGTACAGCTACTTTTTGATTACATGCCTAACATATGACATTTTTCATCAAGAAGCTTGATAGCCATATGGTGAGCAAATCCATGCGATGTAACTGTATCACTCTAGAAAATTAATTTTGAAGCTGTCTATAAGTGATAGAAACACTTTGAAATTATATTTAGGGGCCCACTGAAGTATTGTGAGTTTGTAGCATCCTCTCCATTTGTTTGCCCAATTGGATAAATATTTCTTCAGAGAGGTAACACAAATGACAACAGGATCATGGAAAAAATTGCAGAGAAAAAGGACTTGATTCAATCATTGACACAGGATTGAAAATGCACAGTTCATATTAGTTAATAGTACAAATCATGAACTACAAGTTATCTGTGAAACAGTTATATTCTGCTTACAATAAGTTCTGTCTATAAAAAGTCTTTCATAGACAACTAGAAGGCAATAATGGATGTGAAGAACTTAAGAATAAGGTTCCCCCCTTAATTTATTTTTTTTTTTAAAGCAAAAGACTGATGATACAAGCTGACAAAATTAGTGATTCAAATCAGATCTGTTCCCTCATCTTTCTGCTAGTAATTAGTTATTAGGTAAAACGTGAACGTAGTACCTGTATAATCCACAGCAAGTGCAAAACTGGGCCTATAAAGTAGACTGACTTCTTGTGTTATTCTTTGATTGATTAGTTTGGTACTTGATCGAAAAATCTTACTATATGAAACACAAATAGTAGTTATTGATGACAGCAGAAAAGCAATTCACATGTCTTAGTTTTCTGTGGTATGTGAGGTGTACTGTGTGTTGCACTTCAAATGTACAGGACATGTAATTTCCATAGGCAAAAGAGAGACAAGCCAGTACAAGCAGGAGTCAGAAAGTTAAGAGTGCAGTGATCTTTTAACACGGAGTAGTAATAATGCATATTGTGTTTTCTCACCTGAGGAAATTAACCACTTGTTGTAATCTTTTGACAGGGGTTCCAAATGTCTTTCACTGGATGCATGGCATTTATTAAAAACGGAAGCAAAAGCTAAATTAAGGACACATCTTTTACCTTTTTATATAGAACGTTTTTAACACCCATGTACACACTGAAATCACAAAATAACAATGTAGGACTGTTTTTTCACTCGGAGATTTCACCCAAGCTCTGAAGAAGCCTGACTCTTTTGAAGAACTAAATAGAATTTGCCCTCTAACGTACATTCTGTAACAAGCAACCTTACAAATTGCTGCTAGCGTCCCACACAAGCAATTGGATAAGGCAGAATAGGCTTGAGATACATAGATGAGTTCAAAAATTTGAAGAGATTAAAAATTTGCAAAATGCCGACATTTTATTTTCAGAGGTAAAAATTTCTTACTAAGAATCAATGAGATCTGGGAGCATAGGTGTATGTGAGCATTTTATAAAACAACATCCTGTTTAGGTTAAGGACTTTAAAGCAATATCGATAGGATTGTGAATAATTTATATATTGCAAATATTTTTTCAGGCTAATCTCACTTTTTTAAAAAACTTTTTCTTTTTTTGGAACTGATCAGTTATTCCATTAAATTATGCCAGAGTCTTTCTCAATCCAGCGTTTATTTTTTTCCTCATATTACACCCACCTTGTCCCACTTGATTCAGTAGCTAACTGAAAATAGTGTTGCAGAGTGCTTACTGGCAATGATAAAATGATAAGGTGAGACTTTTTAGTTTTTTTCTGCCATAATCTACCAGTGTCATGAATGCTTCACTACTTACCATAAAAACTACAGTATTTCCTTTTGACTGAAGATAACTGCATTCTTAATTAAACTTATTTTCCTTTCAGATACAAAGGAAAAGGACTTCCGTTTATATAAGCCATTTGCTTAACTTTGAGCTGTTGATAGAGAGGTTCCCAGCACACGGCTGAATTCCACAAGTGCCTTTAGTTCCTAGTGACTTTTAAAGGGTATGGTGTGGCACTCAAATTGTCCCAATCAGGTCAGAGTAAAACTCAAATAGACATCGAAACAAGAAACAAGAATATATGTTTAAAAGATGTTAGCCTGCCAAAAGTAATATCTTACTGAATTTCTCTTAACTGATTGCATCTTACAGAAGTCTGATCTCTGTTCTGTGTGACCTGAGTACTACTCTGCTTCAGCTCTTAAGATCTGTACCTCACTGTGGGTTTGTCAAACCTCGGTACTTATTCAAAAAGAAAGATGCTGTAGTTATTTTAAGGCGACAGGCATGACAAGTTCCAGGCTGACATCTTGTTGTTTAGATGTGTATATTTTAATTTCCTTCTTGCTTTTATGCATCTTTTAGTTTTTACCAAGATCTGTCTCCAGATATGGAGTGAAAACACTATTAAGATTATGGTTCAGAAACTTTGTAGGCCTTGCGGACATAAATATTTCTGGGTAAAACTGCTACCAACCATGGTAAAAAACAACTTTTATTTCTGTCTCCCTGTTCTGTGCATTAGGATCCTCATATTTTGCAAAATAATCTAGGGGCATGGAATAAGCTTGGGGACTTGCAGGGCATTACAGAAAGCAAATTATTCAATAGTCAGATGGGAGTAGATGGTTTGTCAGTACCTCCTCTCTTGCTCACTTTGTCCTCCTTCCTCTTGCAACACAGATCAGTGGGATGTGCTATCTGCCAAATGCTGTAGGACAGAACATGCATCCTATGAATTCAGCATTCTTTGAGACCTTCACTTTGAAAACATTTGCAGAAGACTCTCCAGAATTAGGCAGTTTGGAACAAAGTCAGATAGTTTTTGAAGCATTACAATCTTCATAAATTAGCTGGTTTGTGTTTGTTTTTTGGTACATAGTGACATTCATATGTTGCAGGTACATCTGATAAATTCCATGTACTAATTTCCTTCACAAGACCTGAAAAAGACTATATCTGAAGTATCCACTGAAAAGGGAGTTTGCTTGATTACCCATGTGAATCATGAAAATGTCAAGGAATAATTAATATAGAAACTAGGAAAGGTAGTATGAAACAGAGGATCCTGCAAAGATTTTTCTTTAGAAATGTGACTAATATTAACTGTGTTATTTTTAAAATGTGAGCTGTGGGTTTTTTTGTTGTTTTGTTTGTTTGTTTGCTTGTTTGTTTTTAAAAGCTTTGTTTCATTAGCTTTGTGATTTCTTCTTAGTCAGTGACTTGTAACATTGGTGCCAATATCTAGTAATTACGTGCTAATAAAGGTTCAGTATTCACAGCTTTAAATACCATCAATCTGTTGTGAAACGGGACTAAAAAAGGAAAACTCTGGTAAAGGACATATATTTTCATGACAAACAAAAGTGTCAGGTCCTTTTTCTTACCCCTTCTCCCGTTCTTTTACCATTTTAAGCTGTATCAAATGCCCTGATCGTTAATTATGATATGATATTCTCATACTTCAAGACTAACCTTTCACCATTCTCTGTCACCAAGAGAATCAGACATGCTAGAGTTTTAAAAAGTTAGCTCTCATTTTGTAATAGAACACATTGTGGATTGGACTACATCTTTGCTCATACCCAAGGAGCTCCTAGATGAAAGGAGCTGGTGGGCAGTAAACCAGTAACCTTGATTTTGCCAGTTCTGAACCTGTTCCGTACTAGCGGAGTTTGCAGTAAAATCACAGCAAGCTGCTGTGAAGCTGGCTGGCTGCCATTTGCTCCGGAGACCTAGTAAGGAATTTGGGCATGAGTAAAACATGTGAAAGCCCTATCTGTACACTTCTTCCCTGGTTATGATCACTAGATCAGGAAGCAGGAGGACTATATAATATTTGATGATACATTGATTTTGCAGTATTTGAAAGCTTTACTTTCATGTTACATCTTAAAACTGATCTGTACATATTTTAGCAAGAAGGATGAAAATTACAGAAGAAAAGAATAAAACTGACTAAACCATAGTAGGTAAGTTTCCAGGCAACTGTCATTTATACATGTCCTGGTGGTAAATTCCTCAATAACTGGATGACACTCAGAATTATAAAGTTATCTAGGACTCATTAAAAAGTGGTTTATTTCACTGAATCATTTAGTTTTTTGCTGTAGGGCACAGATCTCATCAGCTCCATTATTTACTGTGTACAGTTAGTTCTCTAATAACAACAGGGTTTTAAAAACTGAATTACACTTTTCAAGCAAATAGTAACTAATTGTCATCTGGTAGTAAACAATGGATTTCCTGGCTTTTAATTCAGTGCCTCTAAAACATATGCATTTATTATGTTCTTTCAGTTAGATAAACATAAATTTGAAATTATATGCAATGAGATTTCAGCTTTTTTTTGAGAAGATTAATGTAAAAGCAGATAAGAAAAGGAGTATCTCAGCAGATTGACAAAGAAAATTTGTTCCTTTTTGAATTTTTTAAGACTAATTTAAAAGTGGTTTTTAGAAAGAGTGTACTAAGTACGTAATTGAATTATTTAAGATTTAGCCTCATAGTAATTTATAACATGGGCCCTCTTTAGTAAGGGAATATGGGTAAATGCTGGTTTTAGCACTAGCATGTAAAAACGTGCCATGAATAAGGAATCCTGTCGCTATGTTTTTATTATGGGCTTATCAGAGACTGCTCAGCAGAATGCCCAACACTTCCATTACCTCTACCCAGATGCTGCTTAATGATTCCTCATCTGTAGAGAGATTCCAGTGATCCAGAGGAAAATGTATTAATTCAAGAACTAAGATGAGGTCCGCTAATTTATTATTTACCACTCTCAACTTTGAGACAATTTTTGTCTTCTACTTGAATCCATTTTAGAAATTATCTCAATTCCTCAATTCTGCATCCTTTAATGGCTCTTGTATCGAAACATAAATCTCCGGTAAAGCAACCACGTGAATATAAATATACTATCTGATATTGTCTACCTTCTGTGCACTACTGTTAGTGTTAGTTTGCAATTATATAAGCATAGAGTAAAAGAAATACCCTGTGCAGTTAATTGCTTTTGCTGCACGTGTCTTAGCATGTCCATTTAAAGCATCCAAATTCACATGCAATTGTTTTATGGATTTTCCTTTGAACTGAGGTGTACTTGTCCTTGAATAGCCCTAGTAATTTGGGAACAAATTACGATCTCAAAACACGTTTTGTATTTTGTGATCATAAGTGTTTAAGACAAGCTAAAAAACCAGGCAGTATTGTCCTTATTATAACTTATTGTGAGAAAATATTAATAATATATTTATGATCTATCATTATCTATACTGCAATAGTTCTCAGATAACACTTGACCTTTTTTAAAGGAAAAAACTTCCAAATCTTAAGAGTGTAGTAAAAGTTAATATCTTTTTCCCTGTGCAATTTTTGCTTTACTGGACAGTGATTTCATGTTCATATTCCAGACTTTTTCCCTTAAGTAAATAAGGAGGACTAAAATTGTCACGTGCTTCAGTAAGGTCATTGTATAAAGCTTCAGAGGTGGCAATGTGTTGCCAAAACAACACCACCTCTCAATAGAAGTTTTGTGGAAGCATTTACCTGAGAAACAAGCAGACTTTCCATGAGACAAGCAGGGCCAGGAGGAAAAACAGATGAAGGAGGGTGTAGAGGGGTGGCTTCGGACATTGCTGTGCCGAGAGGAGCAATTTAACTCAGCACAAAATTGTGGATGCCCAACCTCATTGAAGCCAGAGATCTTGTAATCTCTACTCTTTCAAATAAGATTTGAATATGGTGGTGTAACCATATTGGAAGTAGACTGGTACCCACTTTTTGGAATGGATCTTACCTTAAAACTGCTAAGAGACTGATGAGGTTAAACCTTTATCTGCAGATCTGGCTTACTTTTTGAGACATCTCTGTTGAGCAGGACCTGGCCCCTGGAAGCACCACTGTGCTCATGATCCACCTCCAAATACTGCAGGGACCTTCGTCTCACACTGTTGGTAATGGGTGACAATGGGTAGAAAGGTGGGAAGTGCTCAGAAAAGGCTAAGCTAAAGCAATCTCCTGGTAACTCTACTACTGGAAAAATTATAGGATTCAGTGATATAGGAGGACAAACTAAATGAATAGTAAAATTTGCCTACAAGAAGCAGAGGTTTCACAGTAAACACTAGAGTAGATGGGTTTCTAAACTGTAAAGGTACCATTAAAAGACCTGATTGCAGGATGTAGTTTTCATCACTATATGGATTCAGTAAAAACACTTTGCCTGCAATATACAACTATACCACCACATGAAGTGTGTAATGGACCCCTTTCTACTTGTAAGAAATTCTGTATTTGCTTACTGTACTGTAAAAGGCTTTGTCTATCTGCTATGTCAATTATACCTGTAAACATTCTGTTTAAACCTTTAAAGCATAAGAAAATATTTTAAGTAAAACATGTTTTCTTTGCTTCTAGATGGGGATTTTTCTATTAGCTCACCAGTAGTTTCTGTAATATTAATACTTTGAGACTTTTGAAATACTATCTGTGGCTTCTTTTTACTAGTTAATTTAAAAGTTTGAGTTTGTTTTTTCACTCCTGTGAATGGACAAATTAAACTAAGATTTAGTTAAAATGGAAGCTCTGACTGCGGAGCTTTTTTTTTTTTTTTGCTTTCAGTTTGACCTGTGCTACGACTGCAATGTCAAATGAGACTGACTCTAGTGCTGCTCAGAAGGTGGCAGAATTTTATCCTGACAGACCCTGTAGCCTCAGTGGGGTTCACTTACCTCTTTTTCGCAATTTTTTGCAAAGCTGGTTCTTACAGAAGGCCCTTCTTCTGCTCTGTAATCCTATAATGGAGGGCAAAATTAATCTGAAGTATTCTAAATGTCAGTGCTGAAATACTTTTCTCAGACATGCCAGGGAACATCGAAGAAAGGTCACAACATGATACAACATTTGAAGGTGAGAATCCCATCAGATCTGCTATGAGACCCCTATTAATACTTTCATTTTCAAGGAACTAACTGCTCTGACATCCAATCTACATCCCCTGTGGTTAGCTTTTCAGTTGCTTCCTGAAGTGCTGAATTATAATGCGACCATAACTGAGATGTTGATGAGGGAGAATGATGGTGTGAACAAACAGGCTATGCACAGATGTTTTTTTCAAGTGTGCTGAAGTAGGTTCCCCTTACAACACCAAGCTAAACATATGTAGACACTTCATATTCCTTTTAGATACATAATGACCTCTTTAAGGTAAAGAAGTCTTTACTGGGCTTTCATCATTCCAATCCATGTCAAAATTTTTGAACTGAGATGGATAGAGAAACCAGAAGCCATCTGTCACCCTGAAATTCCCCTGTAAAAAGTAGAAATTATCTTAGTAGCCCTGAAGAAGCAATTTTATCAGTTCTTATACACCTGTCATCCCCTATACATCTTTCAGAAAGTAGTTGACTGTAGTCTTGCTTCCTGGTTTTGTTATATACTCCAAGCATACTTCTCAAAATGTTCTGTTAAGTATAAAACACAGAAATCTTTCCTCTTCAAGCAAAGCTGTTGAAAGCTCTATTTAAAAATTCTGTATCTAATTCTAAAAAGTTTTAACGTTATTTGAAACCAGTTCCACCGTAAACAGTTACTGGTTTTGAGAAAAGTGACTCTGGAGTGAGTATGAGAGTATAAGCTGCTAGGTGATAATGGATAGCACATGCTGCAATTAAAGCCAGACTTGGTAACTTACATGCTGGAATGCATTTCTGTATTAGCTCCACTGTTTTGCTACTCAGAATTGGGTCTCCACCAGATTCACTGAGTAGAAAATCCTGGTTCCTTACTGAAAACAAATAAGCCCTAAGGGTTTGAACTTCTCAGTGAATCAATGGGTTCTCTTGTCTCCGCTTTTTTCCAAATTGATGCCTCTCACTTTAATATCTTGCCTCTGTAAAGTCCTCTTCTTTTTATAGCACAAGACTGCGCTCTAGAAAGACTATATTTAAATGGTTTATTATTGTTTTCTATAGTTCCGATCATACTCAGCTCTTTTCTGGGAAGACAGAATTTATATACTCCTATATGTTTGTCGCAGCAATCCACCTCCTAAGGTTGCTCCACAGTTTTTGTGATGGCCTTATCCACAACAGTATGAGAGCAAGAGGAATTGTTTTAAATCACTCTCACAGTGACTTTCTATGTAAGACGTATATTTCACTTTAAATTTGCTGAAAGTTTGAGAAAAAATGTGTGAAATATATTAGTGATCAGGATTATTAGCAGATCTGAATCTTGATTTTTTTAGAGTTTTACCTCACCTAGTGGTACCCCCAGTCTCCTAAGTCCACTGTGATGTCCACATAGGTGTTGAGGCTAATTATAGACAAAGTTGCTTCTGGGGTTGTTCGTCAGTGTACAGAATGTGGCATGTATCCTTTGGATCAGCACATAGTCTAACTAACTAATGCATCTTAATGAATTCTCAGAGTAATAGGTTAAAAATGTGCCAACAATTCTAAGTTTTGATTGACCTGTTTTCTTGATTAATGATATTGTGGCCATAACCTGTCTTTGCTTATGACTGCAGGCTTTCCTAGGCTAAGCACAGACTGTGGCCCTTTGGTTTTGCCAAATTTTCAGGGGAACATTAGCCAAAATGTATCCTACAAATGTTAAATATTAGATCTGTTTTGAGATCTTGTCTTTGCAGTACAGTCCATCACAATTCAAACATCTTGGTTTTATTTTTGAATAATTACTGCTGAAGTAGATGCATTCTGTCAAATCACAGTGTAAATACCAATATAATGTGAAAATAACATTTATGCTGTGTGCAGGAAGGTTGAAACAAGTAAGCTGTCATTTTCAAGTGCTGATGCAGAGCTGAAATAATCCTTTTATGCTGTGATGATAAGCTGATCTAGTTGAAGATGTCCCTGCTCCTTTAAAGGTCTTTCCCAACCCAAATTATTCTATAATTCTATGATGGTAAATAACACATGACAGCATCTGCCAATAAATTCCTTGTATGACTAACATGGAGGAATTTGATGCTTAAACCACAAAATTAATTTTAAAAATTACCTTTTCTTATATCTTAATGCAGTTGTATGCCTGATGCCTTGTATGTTATGTCCTTGTTACTATGTTATTATGTTTCAACTCCAGTTGTAAGCATACCCACACAAATTTGCAGCTAATCAACCAGGACAGTATCAAAGGCATGTTAACACCTTTTTATCTGCACAGGTCAGAGTGAAGTTACGTGCTGGCAGGATTCCCAGTGTGGAAGTTTTGCTGTCATTGGCAATATAGACCTCGGCTGGATTGGGCTGTAACTTCAAAATAGGAAGTTCTGCAATAGGACGAGCAATTCTAGTTGGGTCTGGGCATAGAGATGGAGGAATGGGATTCACATATATCTTTGTCAGGTTTTTTGGAACTGCTTTGAAGTTGTAGAAAGTGAAACCACAGTTTATAGAGTATATTTTGTATAAGTAGCATATCCTGTTTACAGAAGTGCTGTCTGTGGGCTCCTGTTGTTTCATGTCTTTTTCAGATGTTTGTCACCAGAAAGAACCATGTTTTCTCATTTTGGATCATCATAGTTATATCATGTTTGGGAATTTTTGAACAGCATATGTGTCGAGGATTTAGATTGCGGGGTGACAATAAAACCCTGGCAGATGTATTGTTAACCTCCTCTTCCCCCCCCCATTTCCCCCTCTTGCCCCTCCCTCTCCCCCCTTCCCACTAAGGACAGGCGATCAGGAGGGAAAGAAGGACAGAGAGAAGAGAGTTGGAAAAAATTAAAGATGTTTTACTAATGCTACTAATAAGAATAGAGAAAATAATAAAAAATATACAAAACCAATCTTGAAAGTCTCAGAAACTGCAGAGCCGACACCCGAAGTCCTGGATTGGACTCTGCAGCCAACTGGAGCTGGATTCAGTCTGTCACTAGGCCTCAGTTTGCAGGGACGACTAGCAAGGTCCTCTCCTAATGTCGGCCATAAGGAAAAAGGGAAAAAGGGAAGAGATCCTTGTGATCTCCCACTTTTATATGAAGTATTCATGTGAATGGAATGTTATACGCAGTTGGTCAGTTTCTTGGTCACCAGTTTCTCGTTGCCCCTCTCGCGAGATGTCCATCCGTGCTTATCAATAAGTTTCCATTCCATTGTTAGGTTTACCAAAACATGTGTCTGGTTCTCCAGGAAAATGCAGCTAATATGAAGGCTTTAGCCGACAGGGAAATTCACTAGAAGAGAAACTTGTTTTTTAACAAAACCAGGACAATATGTAGTGCACTTTTTTTTTTTCCTTGTGAGAAAATGTAGATTTGTCAAAACTGAAATAAGAAAAACCTCAGCTTTCATAAATTTTTGGTCAAGTTCTAAGCATATTTCAAAATTCTCAGAGCAAATGTGATTGTTCTGTTTTACAACAGCCTTTTTTTCTGCAAATGTCAGTTACCGATAAAAATTAACAAAATTAAAATAAAAATTAAATATTTTGAAGTTATACTAAGGAAAACTGGTAACCTCAAACTTATTTTTAAATTACATTCACTATGTTACATACTTAGGTAATAAATTATAATAATGAATTAGATTTATAAAATAATAATGAATATTCTCTGGTATTTTCCAGTCCACAATGGTCAGGCTTCTGCTTATGGGTATTATATACTGTTACGACTTTGTCAGTTCAGAGAGCTATCTATGATTGAAACATAGGCAGATATTTCTAAATGAATGTAAGCAATCTATTTTTATTTCACTTATTAAACTAAGTTTCTGAAAGCATTTCTCATGAGGCAATATGTTTCCTTAATTCCTCATATCATTTTTGCAATTTGCTCAGAATATTTTCAAAAATTTTAAAATTTTCCTTACCCATTTAGGAGTATGGATGCCAAAACTGAGTTAAGTGGTCTCATCAGTTCTCTAAATGTGTGATATTACAACAAACATGTCTAAACAGTTAAGACATTCTCCAGAAGAGGAAGGTGGATTTAGTACTTCTGGTACTTTTAAAATGGATACGAACATGTATGTACACAAACAGGCAGTCATCAAGGGACACAGGGGCAGAGGCAGCTGGTCCCTGCAGCTGAGTGCTAGATCAGCACAGTCAGTGGTGACAGATCTATGGTGGACCAAGCTGCTCTTGCACTTCTTCATGTTTTTGCACAGTGCGATGCTCCACAATAGATGCTTCACAAGAGATTAGCCTATGCTAGGCTAATGCATCAGTCTACATAAATACATGAATCAATTCCTGAATGTTCTTTGCATTTCCTTTATGGTTCAGACAAGAATCTTTGATAGTTATTTCAGAAAATGTTGATGTTTGGTCGGCTTTCCCAAAACATCTTGATCCAGAAATATCGTATCAGTGAATCGGAATTTTTCAGTTGCAATTCAGGAATGTACGTATTCAGATTTAAGCTGCCTAGTATTAGGATAGGTTGGCATACCTTATCATCAGAGAACTGAGTGTATAACTTTGTTATTGTGTGGATGTCACTGCTTTGATCTGGCTGTACCATTATCATATGACAGTCATAGAGACACAGAATGGTTGAAGTTGAAAGGGACCTCTGGAGGTCATCTTGTCCAATCCCTTTTCCTCCAGCAAGGTCACCTAGAGCCTGTTACTCAGGACCGTGTCCAGATGGCTTTTGCATATCACCAACTGGAGATTCTACATCATCTCTGGGCAATCTCTGCCAGTGCTCAGTCACCCTCATGGTGAAAAAGTGCTTCCTGATGTTCAGACAGAGCCTCTCATTTTGTGCACTTTGCCTCTGGTCCTGTCACTAGACTCCATGGAAAAGAGCTTTCCTTCAGATATCGATATACATTGATGAGACCTCCCATGAGCCTTTTTTTCTCCAGGCTTAGTAACAGCTCTCTCAGACTTTCCTCCAGTTCCTTCGTCATCTCAGTGTCCCATCACTGGATTCTCTTCAGTATGTCCAGGTGTAGCCTCACCAGTGCTGAAGGAAAGGATCACCTTCCTTCATTGCTGGCAATACAGGTCCTAATGCAGTTTAGGACACCACTTGCCTTATTTGCTACAAGGATGCTTTACTGGCTTTGTGTTTAACTTGGTGTCCACCAGGACTTCCATGTCTTTTTATGCAAAGCTGGTTTCCAGCCAATCATTCCCGTATACTGATGCATGGGATTATTCTCAGGTGCAGGACTTTGTACTTCCATTTGTTAAATTGCATGAAGTTTCTGTTGCCCCATTTCTCTAGTCTGTGGTAGTCCTTCTTAAAAGTCATGACTTAGGTATTGTGTAAATCATTAAGTCAGTTCACACTGTAATGTATTGCTGTTCATGTATTAATTGCACCCCAACTCTTGTTTTACCACAAGAATTACCTAACTGCTGCAGCGTTAATGAACCACACCTAGATATAGGATTTGTTTTTACTAACTGTTAAATAAACAGTTTAAGTCTAGTTTCCCTTTTCTGTTACCCATTCTGAAATAAAGTCCAAGCTTAGTGTTTTTTTTGTTTGGTTTGGGTTTTTTTGGTGCCATTTTATTTCGGGGTTCATTTTGTAGGAAAGTTCCATGAACAGTATCATACAAACCGATAAGTCTTTTTTGTCTGTCTTATAACTTCTCTTCCTGACTTACTTGACCTTCCTTTAGATTTTCCTATATCCTCTGCATCAGAGAAATAAGAAAGTTGTATAGAATTTCTTCCCCTTTCTTGTGTTGTTTTGTCTTTGACCAAAATTTTTTCTTGATCTTCTTGCTGTGGTCTACAAGGTGTAACACATAAACAACTAAGCGTGCTGGCCTGGATTTCGTAGCCTAACAGTAGAATCACTGTCAGTACATACTTGCGGTCTGTGAATAAGTGCCAAGTGAATAATACTATTGTAGGGATCACAGCTGTTGAATTTTACAGAAAATGAGTCTTCGGATTTAATTATTTCAAAGTGCTTGCAATCAGAGATAAACTTGGGAGGAATTTCCTTCACAGAAGTCAGAGCTGGCAGGCACCCTTTTGGGAAGTGTGTGTTTATACAGAAGTACACTGCAGGACAGTGGGAGCAGCTGATATTGAACAATCTGGTTTAAAAAAATGTTTCTTACCTTAGCTGTTAAAGGTGGCATTACAGCACATGGCATAAACATATGCAGTTTATCTGAAACTTCTTCCATCAAAGACAACAGCCAAATTTCCACACATTTACTTGGTGTAAAATTGTCCTCAATTTCCATTAATTTGTTAAAAAAAGAAATATTTATTCTTACCTATTTTTATGTTAAAGTTGGTACAGTCATATCTCAGCAAATGGGATAAATGCTGATAAATGGCTAGGCTGGAAAATGGCTAGCCAATTTCAGATACATGTCCTGGGTAAAAGAACTGAAAACTGGGTTCTTACTTTTTGTAAAAGCAAATTGAAAACTCGTAACAGGTTTGAGCCAAACTCAATAATCCAAAGAAATTGTAAGTATGTTCTGTATTTAGTCTTTTCACTGAAATGTCAATGGACAGTTTTTTGACCAATCCTACGTAGATACCTTAAAAGACACTATAGCTTTGTATGCAAATATTTTAATGTTTCATTCTAGTTCTTTTCAGTGAGAAATAGAAGCTCTGTACTAAAATCAGTCATTTACTCTCACTTGAATTGTTTCTCACTGCGGGTAAGGTAGGAAGAAATAAATAAATAAGAGAGTTGGTAATAAGACATCAATGATAGGGAAGTAACTTGAACTGGATACTATGCTACTGTCTGTGCCTTATTGCTATCATTTTGATGACAATATTAAGAGTGATATGATCACCAAGACTGTTTAGAAGAACTGAAAAACACTGAAATTATGACAGCTACAGGAGGATCTCTCAAAGGAGGAAGCTGGAGGAGCTTCCCTTGACCATCACTCTTACCTCCCCTTCAGAGAAAGGAAACTCAGCATTGTTTTCCCATATCCTACCAACAGACACAGTTCGAGTATGTAATATCCCACATTTTTCTATCTATATCACTCCATTATGGTAAATGCATAATTTGTAGGATCAGGTATGGGACTGACAGAGAAAGAGATTCCTCTGCATGATTTTATGTTCTGTTTGTAAGTACACATAGGGCAGGGAAGAGATTAAAAAAAAAAAAAAAAAGTTAAATCACATGCCTTTTACATAAATGAGCAGAGGAACTAGACCTGTTGTGATGGCACTTATACTCCAGAACTGAGTCTTCCCTTTGATTTGCAATATAATCTCAGTTGTTCTTATATCTATTCAGTATACCTAAGAAATGGAGATCAATGACCTGATATTACGATATTTTAATAAAGAAATACCTTGGGCAAATGATTTCATATTCTTCAAGGAGAAAGTAAGAAATGAAATAGTGTGTAGGGGTGTTGTTTCTATTTTGTGCACAATTAAGATTGGCAATTGAAGCCTTGTCCCTCTTTTCTTCTCTAGTTAGTCCTAAATCCTGTTGAAATGCCTGCTGGGATCTACATTTGTATGTTTTCAGGATGGGCTGTAGGTGTAAGTTAATCACATTTTTTTCCCACAAGTATGTTAAAAACAACTATTAAAACCCTCTAACTTTGTTGTAGGCAGAAACATAAGTGAAAGGGAAGGCAGAGAACAACATATTTCTTCTTCATATGAAAGGCAGCGAGTCAATTTAAACAGAAATATATGTAGTGCAAAGTGAGAGAATCTTATTTTCAGAACTGCTGCTTGAACTATGTCTAGCACAGAGAAATTAGAGGAATTAGAGTCTCAGAGGACATATAATTCTTAGTGAACCTAGAGAAGTATTTGTTGGCAAAGTATTTGTCTCACTACGGAAAACAGTATTCAGCCTCTGTGGCTGGATGATGAGTGTTCTTCTCCAAATATGTAAAAGGACAAGATGGCATGTTCACTCATCAGCTTCAGTTCTTTTCTCAAGCACTGAAGTTTTCAGGCATAGGATAAGTCTTTTCATTAAAAATGCTGAGACTGTCTAAATAAAAAATATAAAAAATCTGGCAATTAATTTCTATTTAATGAGAGCGGAGAAAATTACCATTGATATGGAGACATATTTTAAATGAGATTAAATGAGTCCAAAGCAGTATGTGAAGTAATACACTGCTCTGAAAAGGGGTCTACCACTGAATAATAATTTCTATGTAAGTGTGGTCATTTTGCACCATACAGTCACAGTGGGAATCACCAGAGAGTTTTGTTCATGCTTCAATATAATGTGACTCTTTAATAAATGTATGGTTAATACATGTTAGTAAAGAGAAAACATATGGAGCCTTTGCATAATAAATAGTTTACAAGGTGAGGGTTTTTTTTTTTTTTGAGCTGTTTTGCTGTCTCCATATGTCTTCTCTGACACTAAGCACAACACTGATTTATGGAAGTTCTTTTATATACAAAAGCCTACATTGTGGGTTGTTTTTGTTTGTTTGTTTGTTTTTTGTTTGTTTGGTTTTTTTAAATAACTTATTTGCATTGATAGTTCAAAGAATTTCAACTGATTTGTCCAAAAGTTGCATTCCCGAGTGTGGAAATATAGGATAACTTTACAGGGCAAAAATAAACAATTGTAATACTTATCTTCATAAAGAAGAAACAAGTTTATTGTATGTTATTTAACTGTTAACTTGACAACTGCAAGTATAAAGGACTCAGCTTTCCATGTTCTGCCCTTTGTGTCTTGACACCTTCTTCCCTACACAGCAAAAAATTGCCCTGAAAAGGTATTTGATTCTTGATGAAATAGTGTATTTTTTTTACATTTACACTTAATAACTAAAAATTTAACTCAAACTTTGCATAAATGAAAATGTTTAAGGGTATGGGTTAATATAGTGAGATTTCCTGGGATAATGAGTTCAGCAAATGCTTGATGAGGAAATGAAGAGTTAGGTATACGAGCACATAACTTTAACTCTGTTTTCTTGAACTGGCAGAAGCCACTGGAAATTATCTGTAAGGGCTCCTGTTGCATTCATTATGTTCTTCTTATGTCCTCCTACCCTAATTATGTTTTTCCAAAGTGAGGAACACACTGTGGTGCGATTCGTAGTCACAGTTTGGAAGCCACTTGTGCTTTCAGTTGGCCAAATGTTGCGAAGTATGCTTGTAGGGGATGCCTCTACATCCTTGTTCTGCCTGACCACTCTGCATGTCTAGGCAAGCACACAGAAGTCCAAAACATCTGCTAATGCTCATTGCTAATGCCTTAGCAGTATATTATCTAAGAAAGTGTATACCATTTTTACATACTTGTCTTTCTCACATCAGGCATAAATAGGAATGGCACAGGCATACAAGCTTGTGGCAATCCCAGATTTTGTGTGTCTGTGTGTGCCTATTTTCTAATTTTTTTCTAAGGAATACTATTTGAATGAAGGATGTCTCTGAGATTATGCTGTTATACCCTGCTGATAGATTTGGGTTGGAAGGCACATGGAATAATGAAAGAGAAAAGCTCTTGTGGTGAAATATGGCCCTCTTCTTCCTCTATTTTGAGAATGATCCAAAGTTACCAACAATGTAAAATACCCGGAGTACTTCTTAGTGCAACTGAAGATAATGTCAGCCCAGTCAGAAAGCACAGTTTGAAAGGGGACCTCTGGGAAAGGTGGTTGGAGTTATTAATCACAATGTCTGTTCTCCTTCTGACCTCTCTCTTCTCGAATCCGTAACTGAGAGCTTTGTATCCCAGACTTAGAGATGTGATGTACGTAAGCGTTCCCCTTATCAATTTCTCAGCACTGTGTTTGAGGTGTGCAGCCATTCTACTACTCTTTAGCTCTCCATTCAGACCAAGAGGGGAAGGGGACCTGGGCTGGTGTTAAACTGCTGCTGTAATTGTAAAATGGGAGGAAACATGCATATTAAGTTGCTTCATGATGGAAGATTTTGGCTATTCTGTGCATATGAATTGGCTTGAGATGCTGGCAGCTGCCTGAAGAGGGATTTTTGACTTCATTGTTACAGTTTTTGGTTTTATTCTTCCCAATGAGAAGTAAATGTCCTGCAGTATAACTGTCAAGCGAGACATGCAGGTGTAGCAAAATGGCCAATCACAGTTTGTTCTCACACCTGTAAGAACATGTCAGCCACCGAGACAAGCAGTGGCAACATATTTTGTGCGATTTTTTGGTGAGAAGTTGCAGAGTTGTAGATGTTATCTCTGCTCATTCACTTGAGAGGCTGATGAAGTTGATGAAATAATGAATGGAATGGAGAGCACATAAACAGAGAAGAGTTGATTACTGTACCTTCCAATCCAAAAACTAGAGATCCCCAAATTACAGCAACAGATCTTAGATTAAATAAAAAGAAAAGGGCCATATTTCTTCAAAATATACATAATTAAGCCATAGGAAAGCACAGATTCAAACAGCTGAGATCATAGTTGACATGGAAATAGGCTTATACTTGCTCTGTTTGTATACTCTCTCTTAAGTGACTGCTTTGGCCACAGTAGAGGTGGGACACTGCTAGAGTTTGACTAAAATCATACTTTCTTTATATGAAAAAGATAAATACAAATTTCTATTGAGAGGGAAAAATAGAAAAATCCTGCAGGCAAACATCTCCTTTCCTGATATGTCAATTTTAAATTAGCATGATCATAACCAGAAAACATTTCCCATAGCAATACTGGTCTTGCCTGACTAAACCTTGTACAAATACTCTAAAATTATTGTCTTAGATTGAGCACAGCAGCACCTGTTTTTGAAAACAGTTTAGAATCACCAAGAAGAAAATCTATTTAGCTGGAACATTAGTATTTACCAAAGTTGACTATATTTTTAAAGAACAAATTGTGTACAGATGCTCATCTGTACACAAATAAACAAATAATTAAAAACCCAACCCAAGTAAACCCACAACAGGTTTTCCTGTACAACTATGGTATTTGTGATTTGTTTTTATGAATAAGTGAGGGAAGAATGTTCGTATCTCATACATTTTTTGCAACAAAGATTCCAGCAGGAAAACTCACAGATGTAACTGCCAGTCTTAGGTTTCTAGCAAATTACTCTACCAGTCCCATGTGAGCTTTTTAATTTAAAATTTCTGTTGTGCTGAAATTTAATGGGGATGCCTGTGTTTGATTGTTTGGCTTATTTGCTTGTCTTGGAATCAGAAGTTCTTCTTTTTATTTTTCAATTTGAGGATCACCATTTAAAATATCTCCTTCAAATTTGTCCATGTCCTACTTTTTCATTACTCTAAATACAAAATATGCTTCACCTTTGCATTTCTGTATTATTGTTAAATATAATTAATTGTAGCAAGAAACCTACCTGAAAGGATTTGGCTTGCAGGCTCTACACTATATTAACCTGAAGGAAACAGTAGTCTAAATGGAATAATCCCAGTGTTAGGCAAGTTTATGCATTCTTGGCAGAAATAGGGGGAGAGGGAAAGGAAAGAAAGACATCTCACTGCCTCTACAGAATAATCTCATCTGTCCGAATCTCTTGATATTCTAAATCTTTCTGCTATCCTGCCTGCACATTCCACCATAGAATTCTTCTTTAGTAGCTAAATACCTAGATTAGGAGTTTGTGCAGTGGCTGCAGCTCTGCTTGTAAATCTCTGTCTGACATTTGAGCTCACTTAAACTGATGTTTCAGTGCTGACTATTAGTTGTGTATTCACTGCTATTAAAAAAGTTAGCATGTGTCTGCTGCTGCTGTTTCTGGAACACATAGAGGATTGGGCAGAAACACTGATTTCCTTGGGTTGTGCAGGTTTCCAGATTCCCTTACATACACGTAGACATAATGCCTCTACTCCCTGCTCTTTGTCATAAACTCTGTGAGCCCAGTGTGGATCATGAGTGGTTTCAACTGACATTAAAGAAGTTATTAGAAGTGTAACTGTAAAAGATTAACATGGAAGTAAAATTTAGAGGAACTGTTAAAGCTGATGCTTCAAATATGCATAACTGAAAGGCAGAGAGATGTACCACTGGTATTTTACCTGATCTCTCTGTAGATGTCTCCTTGCAGTTGACAGTAGTTGATATTAAAATTTCACTTGACAGGAGCTGCCCTTCTGGTCCAAAAATGGTTTTTTGTGTGCCTTTGTAAAGTAAATTGTTCAAGTGCCCCTGTAACCTTTGATGGTTAAATGTTTGGTGTAAAGTGTAAAAATGCTGTTTCTTATTACCATTTCTACAAGGTATTGAGTTTCAAAGTTAGTGTCAATGACATTTAATTGCTAGCGGTAAATTTTTTGTATGCCTTCTTGTTGCCTTCAGTAACACTGTACAGTAGTGTTACCCAGAATGTCATTATTTTACCTTCAAGGGAAAATTAGAAAGTTGTTTTCTTTCAGGATGTGAAAGTAGCAAGAGTCTATTTTCCTTCCACTTTTTCAAGGCTAATAGGAGTAAACAGTAATAAACAGATAGCTCAGGAGAGATGACAACGTGAGGTATCAACTACGTGTTAATATAACATTTGCCCAGAAAAGAGATACGTCACACTTCTTTGCTGTACTGTACCAAAGTAAAGGGTTAATGTCTGATGTGTGGTAGAGAATATTTTAGTAGGAAGGTTTTCAATGGAGGTATTACTGTAGAACTGTTGGGCCAAATCCTCAAAGACTGCTTGTTGTTTCCACCGTTTTAATACCCCTGGAGAGTCTGGCAAGATGTCATGTAAGTATTAACTAGCTCTAAAGCCTTCTTTTAGCATCAGTTGCATCTGAGTACTTCTTTACAATTAATTTTGTGTTGTAATTTACTCACAGAAAGGGAAAACTCACTCTGTGTAGACTTTGTGCTGCAATCACTAGTGTCTTTTGACATGGTATGCTTGTATGTGTACTTGTCTGGTTATTTTACCTATATTGAATGTGTTGTTACCCTGACATAAACAACTTCAGGAAGGTGAGTGATTTTAATTTGTTTCATCCTTTATATACATAAATTAAATAAATTTTACTTTGGGAAATACATGTTAATATTTTTAATTAAAACTGTATAAATATCTTTAAAAGTTGTTTAGCTTCTTAGAGGAAAGACACTTTGGAATCCTCTCCAGCATGTGCCCTTGTTTAAAAGCTCTTTTGCTGAAAAGCTTGGCCGTCACATAACACGAACTCCTCTTTTACAACATGCCTCTTGCTGTTAGGCGGATTGTTTGGCCGTTGTAAACCTCTTTTGTCGAGTGGGTGTTCTGAGTATAAGCCAGGCTCTACTCTAATTTCCTCCCAGGTTCTGAAAGGCAAAACCAAACTATTCACATACACTCCTGTTACTGTATCTCCTGGGTTTTGGCTTTTGTTTGTTTGGGGTTTTATTTTTATTTTTAAAAATTATTTTTATTTTTCCCATTGATTTTGCCTTTGTTAAAAAATAAAATTACATAGGTATTTGTAAAAAAGCCACTTTTGTATAGTGTACTAGGCAACCCATAGAAAAAAGTGGAAAGAACGATATTAATCTCCATGTTCGTGGGACTGTGCAGCTGGATACAAAACTTTGCTTTCTTAAAAGCTAAGAGTAATGAGGAGAAATGTGAACTAGCTGCCACATGCTTTTCAAGAGGCAGATCTGTGGATCCTTATTTCACTACAGACAACTTAACTCATCGCAAGCCAATCTCGATAGTCTCCATGGGTTTACAGGCCCTTTGTGAATTTTTTGCTTTTAAGAAATTTCAGAAAAGGTTTTGGATGATAACTAGGTCTGATTTGTTTGGTGATGCTGTTATGCTACCACATATTATATCATTTTTATGGAAAAAACCCTCTTATTGGCGAATAATAATTTCAGTGTGATTCTAAAAATCTAACTGAAAGATTTACAGTATTGTTCTTCCTCCATCCCTGGTGGAGATTTGCTCACAAATGCTCATATTCAGCATAAGAAAATCAGGTAAATTAACTCAGTGATTCCTGATCAGTATCAATACAGTAAAATTTGTCCTCTGGGGACAATTACCATGTATAGACTACTCCCACCTGCCTTTTCTGGACATGTGAGTGGTCATACTACTTTCCTTTATTATTTCCTGTACTTTTAGCCCTTCTCTTACTTTAGCAGTTAGAAGAATCTGTGTGTTGCTCTAGGGAGACTTACGGTAATGGCTTGTGGCCTTTGGCTGAAATTAGCTTCGATAAGGTATAACAGTGGCTACTAGTTGGTAAGGGAATCTTGTGGCTGTGCTGAACTGGCTTTGACTTTCAAACCTGACTTCACGAGTGAATTATAAACAATTTCAGCAGCATGTATTTGTGTTGGAGAAAAAATAAAATATAATTAAATGTATTTGGAGTGGCTGAATACTTTGGCGGCGGAGGGAGGAATATTTCAAAATATTGCTTTTCAACAGCTGGAAAAGCAACAACATGTAAAACTGACTTCCCAGTTTAACCCCCAAAAGGGAAGGTGCTGAATCATAGAGGCTGCACTCTTCATACATCTATTTTCCCTTTGGGCATGGTTTCTCTTCAAAACAGAGCAGGAGATTTCTCAGTTGTTATTTTAAGTGTTATACTACTTTGTAGAAAATATACCTTATAATTGCCTTTGGCAATAAAGACATTCAGGTCATCTTGTTTTTCTGTAATAATCACTATGATAAACAAAGTGGTCTTCATCTGTGAAATGGAATTAATGTGAAAGTATCTGAAGCCAACTTTCTTACTGATTTGCATATACATGAGGTCAGTATAACATTTTACCCTCTGTGACTTGTACATTTAAAAGAGAGCAGGTTGAAGGAAAAGTTTGTCTTGTCTGCTATATGCTCTAACCAAGCAGGCTTTTAAAAATGGCAGTTAAAGGTGTATTTTCCCCCTCCCTGTTTCACTAAGCAATTGGGAGGGTGAGGCAGTCTCCTCAGTGCTGATTTTCATCTGTGAAATGGGAGCTCTAATAGATCTGGAATTTGCTGTAGATAAGTAGTTTCCTAGGGTATTGTGGAAATTACAGAGTTGAACTATTTCTCCTATATTAATTTTATAAGACAGGTGAATCCTTTGAGGATAAGTTATTTTGGAACAAACAAGGACGGGTTAATTCACTATTACACAGTTTTAGTGCTCTCTGTGCCACCAGAACAGTAAGGGAGCAGGAAGTCTAGTGCTGAAGTTCTTTAAGGGCTGGTTGGTGCCACCTTTTGTGTTTTGAGCTTCGAAGCTGTAAAATTAACAGAGTTAAAACATGCCCTCACATCCCTTTACCATCCTAGGAGATGAGCAATGAAATTAAAATATCTCTGCATGCCCAAAATCCCATAACAGTTAGAAAAAATGCTGTGAGGATGGCTGAAATTTTTTATTCATTTGGAATAGCAGAAAAATGGAGTTTTGTCTTAGCTTAGTTTCATAGAACATTTTCTATTCCTTGACTCGTAACCACATGTAAACGACATATCTGGACTAAAACCTGGGTTTGGATATTAACGCAAATATGGAGGTAGCACAACTGTCTGGTTATTGCTCATTAAACATTTCATTTTCTTGTGATTACTTCAAATCTTTCTGCTTTGAACCCCCTTTGTGAAAAGAAAATGATCTCCAGGAGAATACCAGTTCTGTTGACACTTGGCAAGGCAGTTTGGCTCTGGACCCATATTTCTGTGACCTTTGCCAATGTCCAATTTTACCTGAATGCCTTTTTTTTTTTTTTTTTTTCCCATCATTTTCGTAGAGAGCTCAAAATTTGCTTCTAAAGCAGCTCTCTTTTTCAATATTGTGGCAGTGGTTGCCATTAAAAGGTCATCTTTCACTCTAAGTTAACATTTACAGTGATCAAAATAGGATTATCCAGATTTCGAATAGGAAGTAAGTTCAGTTTCATATCGCAAATGCTGTAATACAGAACTTGATGCAAAAGGAATTGGATCTGCAAGAAGAAAATTCCATATTTCAGAGGAAAAAAAAAAAAAGAGTAGTAGAGTGAATGCTTTTGAATAAATCAAAGATTGTATGCGTGTGGCACTAAAAAAAAAAAAAAGAAAAAAGAGTACAAGATTAGGCGATATTTGGAGATGGTGGACTACTTGACTAAAACGCTCTGTTACAAACAGCTATACTGAATTACCTGTCTAACGAATTGTTGCTGAGACTCACTCAGCCTCTCCACTAACAGAGGTTGACTTTAGTTCAAGTTTACTTTTGGGAGTCACAAATGTTTATGCCTTGATTAAAACATGCAACAAGTAAGAAATACAGAGTTGAGGATTATAAAGTCCTCCTAATGGTTCCATTGCGGCCAAACTCCTTCACCGTTACTCATCTTTCCCCCACAAGTAATCTCATCACAGGTACTGTTTAATCTGAATAAATAAGGGAAAACAGACCTTCAGAATAATTTTTTAATCAGATGTTGGTCTTCAAGAATTGATTTGCATTCAGCATTTTAATTCTTACTGTGCTACTGTTTTGGACTTTGTTCTCTTGATTTACTGGTAAAATACCCACAATTGCACTCATATTTTGAAGAATAGCCTCTGTGATCCATGTGATCCTTGTACAGCTGTGGCTATTTGGGCCAGGGATTACCTGAACAATTTTTATACAACTGCTCCCAACTTCATTTCATATTCCTGTCTTTCAAAATCTGGTGGGAATGTAGGAGAGGATGACCTGTTAAACACAGGTTACGATTCTGCAGAACTTTTGAACTGTTCTTTGAACTTTAAGACTGATCTAGTGGCTTAAATACTGGAGTGAAAGACAAAGAATTACATTTTTGTTCACAGTTTTACCAGAAAACTCTTGTGTAAGAGCAGAAAAGGGTGTAAATCTGATTAGTTACTTGTGGCATAACAAACTTATGAAGTTGAGATGAACATTTGCTTAGCTAAAGTTGGTCTGATGCTTTGACATTTTTAATTGAAAGCTTGCAGAATTTACTCTGTACACACATAATTTTCATCCCTTCTAATGCCTTAACCACTCTTCAGTGAGGACTTAAAAATGATTTTGCTGTATGAAATTGAGCAAGTTTGGCTGTGAACTCAAATGTATGGTCAAACTCATTTGCTTTTCCTTGGGGAAGCTAGCAATTCTGAGCTCATATGAAAACCAAACCAAACAAAATAAAAGAATCCTTTTGATTTTAGTGACTGTCTACAAGCAAACAGTTTTTTATTCATTAGTAGCCTATAACCAGAGCTGCTGATTAGCAGTCAGGTTTACCGATGTATTGGAGCATGATACTGGGGAAGGCAGCTTTCAATGAAGAATGTGTATTTTCATATACACTACTTTTATGGGTATTTAGTTTGTCTTCTCACATGACAGGTCTGAAAAGGAGTTGCCTAACCAATCTGTCTCTCATGAAGAAAAAAGGTGATAGAAGTCGTATATCTTCAAAATCATCTTAATGGAGATGACACGGGAGGTCCTAGAATGGGTTCAGAACTGAAACTATAAGTCATAGACACAGTTCCAAATGACAACAGATATTTGATGGAGAGTTCCTGAAGCCCCCTGGAAGAATTGTGCAGTCTTTGTATCTTTCAGGTAGAGAAACCACAGGCCATGCCAACTGCATGCATTTTTTAAAGTTAGTTTCTCAGACTTCTTTCTAATATATGCTATTTTTGCAACGGTTTGCAGATGTTCAGTTCAACCTTCCTCTAGAGAATTGTTCACTTAGTACTCTGGAACTGATGCAAGGGAAACTTAGATCATTTTAAATTATCCAGAGTTTGTGTACATAATCTGTAATAAAAACTGAGAAAAAGGAGGAAAGAGGGATGTCAGTTGGCAAATTAAAACATGGTTTGTTCTCTAATCTATAATTTTAGGAGTGTATCGAGTTTGATTTTAATTATTGTTTTCATTAGAGTATTGTAAAATGAAGGAGCATACTTTTTTGGGGGGTGACAATGAAGTCTGTTGTATAACCAATTAACTTGGCTATTTGCAGACTTCTTGGAATTTTTTGGGGAAGGCATTAATGTATGAAGTAGGTGCTTTTTAAAATGTGTTGTCATGACTCTTTTAAAAGAGCTTTCTAGAACTCTTCAGAACCACAGGCTCAAAATCAGTTTAAAAAAAAACATTTTCTTCCTTGTAAGATAGCAGAAGTTTAAGAAAATATAGTGTCTCTGAAACCTGTTGGGGTTCTTTGAGAGAACACTACTTTTTATCCACATATGTAGATACAGAATGTTTGGTTGAAATCACAGAATCACAGAGTGGCTGAGGTTGGAAGATACCTCCAGAGGTCACCTGGTCCAATGTCCCTGTCACCTAGAGCTGCTTGCCCAGGACCATGTCCACACAGATTTTGAATATCCTCAGGGATGGAGATGCCACACCACTCTGGGCAACCTGTGCTAGGGCTTGGTCACCTTCACAGTAATAAGTGTCTCCTTACAGTCAGAGGGATCCTCCCATGTTTCAGCTGGTGCCTGTTTTCTCTTTTTCTGTAACTGGGCACCAATAAAGAGAGACTGGCTTCACCCTTTTTGCACCCTTCCATCAGGTATTTATATACATTAATAAAATCTTCCATGAGCTTTCTCTTCTACAGGCTGAGCAATCCCAGCTCTCAGCCGTTCCTCACAGGAGAGATGCTTCTGTCCCTTCATCATCTTACTGGCCCTTCTTTGTACTTTCTCCAGGGTGCCCATGTGTCTCATGTGTTGCAGAACCCAGAAGTGGACACAGGACTCCAAACATGGCCTTACCAATGCTGAGTAGAGATATATCCTCATTCATTTCTAGATGTCATTCGACAAGATCCCTCACCACTAGGTATTTTGGCATGAAAGAAGACAGGTCTTTGAATAGCCACATGGCTGGCTTAAAAATAAATAAACCAATGGCCAGATTAAATGGCCATTTTCACAGGATAGCAAGATCATCCACAGATTTTGTCAGGGACTCTGTAACTCTCTGCGGGTGCAGGCAGCTCTGCAGGTTTACTGATGGTCTGGAAAAGGCAGATGTATCATTAGGTTTTCTTACCTATGTTGGCTATACTAAGTTACTTCTGGTGTGTGCAGAAATGAAGGACTGGAAAAACAGTATATGAAACTGGAATGACAATAATATGGCAAATGAAGTTAAATATGGGTAAATGTGAATGACATTTGATGAGAGAAAGGAGGTATCTTAGGACAAAGCCTGTAATTCTGTAAATGAAGTAGCATTTACAGGGAATAATAACTGAAATAGAAAGTTCTACAGAAATGGTAAGGCTTAGTAGCCATCAGGAAGGCTTAAAATTATTAATAAAATAATAAAGAAAAATAGAGAACATTACTGTAGCCCTGTATCTGTGGTGCCTGTTATTTTGATTGGTATGCATAGTACTGATCTAACAAATCTCAGAAAACAAAACAAAACAAAATTAAAAAAAAAAACAACAAAAAACAAACAAACAAACAAACAAACAAAAAAACCCCAGGAACTAAAAAAGCTTCAGAGAAAGGTGGTAAGGTTAATTAAAAGTAGGGATGTCTTCCCTTCCAGGAAGAATTAAGACTATAATTCTATATCCATAAAACGACCAGTTATGAAGGGAGGATATATAGAAAATGTTTTATTATTTTTCTGCCCAGTATAAGAACTGAGGGATGTCACATAACACTACACCAAAGAGTTTGTTCTTCACTCAGTGTGTAGCAGAGCTATGGAGCTCATTGTTTCAGTTTTATGTGGACACTAAAATTTTGTATGGGTAGTAAGATAACTGGATATTCTCATGAAAAAGAAGTCCAGTAGAGGCTATCTAAAAAGCTCTGTAAAAATGCCATTTTTGGCCGAGGAAGTTTTTCAGTACAAATTGTTGGAATCAGTGACAATACTGTAGGGAAAAACTGTTTTTATCTTATTCTAGGGGCATGCGCTGTTGGAGGCAAGATAGGGGTCAATGGAAGTGTGATTTCAGGGAGTATATTTGTCCTTATGTTTTTGTCACCCTTTGCATATTCACAGAATCACAGAATGTTAGGGATTGGAAGGGACCTCAAAAATCTAGTCCAATCCACCCACCGGAGCAGGAACACTTAGATGAGGCTACACAGGAATGTGTCCAGGCAGATTTTGAATGTCTCCAGAGAAGGAGACGCCACAACATCCCTGGGCAGCCTGTTCCAGTGCTCTGTTACTCTCACTGAGAAGAAGTTTCTTCTCATATTCAAGTGGAACCTCCTGTGTTCCAGTTTGTATCGATTACCCCTTGTCCTATCATTGTTGGTCATCAAGAAGAGCCTGGCTCCATCCTCGTGACACTCACCCCTTACATATTTATAAACACTAACGAGGTCTCCTCCAGACCCAGCTCCCTCAGCCTTTCCTCATATGGGAGATGCTCCACTCCCTTAATCAAATTTGTTGCCCAGTTCTGGACTCCATCAGTTCCCTGTCCTTGAACTGAGGGGTCCAGACTGGACACAATATTCCAGATGTGGTCTCACCAGGGCAGAGTAGAGGGGAAGGAGAACCTCTCTCAACCTACTAACCATCCCCCTTCTAATATGCCCCAGAATGCCACTGGTCTTCCTGGCCACAGGGACACAGTGTTGGCTCATGGTCATCCTGCTGTCCACCAGGACCCCCAGGTCCCTTTCCCCACACTGCTCTCTAACGTGTTGCTCCCCAACTAATACGGGAACCTGGGGCTGTTCTTGCCAAGATGCAAGACTCTACACTTGTCCTTGTTATATTTAATTAAATTTTTCCCTGCCCAACTCTCCAGCCTGTCCAGGTCTTGCTGGGTGGTGGCACAGCCTTCTGGCATGTCAGCCACTCCTCCCAGCTTAGTGTCATCAGTAAACTTGCTGACAGTGCACTCTATTCCCTCATCAAAGTCGTTGATGAATATATTGAACAGTACTAGTCCCAGTACTGAGCCTTGAGGGACTCCACTAGGTACTGGCCTCCAACTAGACTCCGCCCTATTGACCACGACTCTCTGGCTTCTTTCCTTCAGCCAGTTCATAGTCCACCTCACTACCCAACTGTCCAGACCACACTTCCTCAGTTTAGTAGCATGGATGCTGTGGGAGACTGTGTCAAATGCTTTACTAAAATCAAGATAGAGCACATCCACTGCTTTGCCATTATCTATCCACCTGATATTGTACAAGCCAAATTAACAGTGATATCGGCTCATCATTTTCCTCTGAACTTTTGGATGAAATTAATATCTGCCAAGATTTGGACTTCAATGAAATTAACTTAAAGCTGATGTCTCTATAAAAGCTAGGTCAAACAGCAATTGCTTTGCAGAGGAAGTTTATGTACAGTTAAGGTGTTCTGTGGCTTCTAGGAAATTGGTCTTCAGTGTTCTACTTCTGCAAGATGAGACTGTCAGCAGCTGAAGGTCTATAGTCACAGCTTCAGAGGCTCCTGCAACTACATATGAGCTTATTTGGGCTGAACATGGGAAAGTTTGGGATAAGCAGAGTGAAAAAGAGGGATGTATATAGTTCAGAGTGGTAATAGAACTAAAACAGTAATTTTAATGCCCTGGAACCAGATCTCTGCATCAGGAATAATTTGCTTCTGTTCTTAATTTGTTTCAAATTATTGTGGCATTGATAATCTTAAATGTGTTTTTTAAAAGGGTAGTCAGGATCTGGGGAATGTGTATTGTCATTTTTTGTGCAAAATTTTATAATCAATAATATATTTTATTTAAAAAGAAAAAAAGTCTTTCCAGACTGATATATGAAGCCAATAGCAGGAAAAGTTTACTTCTGAGTTTGAAATAATAATTAATAGTGGAAATGGGATATTCTGTGTCTTTAGCTACAGCTTCCATTGACATAGCTACAAGTGCCATTGACATGGAAGTACTTCATGTTATATGTAACTGATATCATAAATTATGTGTAAACACTCATTACCACTCAAGGATGCTCAAACATTCAACAGGCCATATGAAATCAGAAATAGTTGGACACCATATTTTAGGGGGTAAAAGACATCTTGAAAACACAGGTGTTGTTCCTTCAGGATACTAGCTAGAAACAAAAGTAAACAAAGGCTTTTTTTTTGCATTACCTGAGCTAAAGGATATGTGTGATGTATGAGAAGAAAAACAGACAACAAACTTTTTTATTAAATTTTAAATTTAAATTATTTTTAATTTTTACCATTAACAAGCACTAACATACTAGATAACTTCATTTATATAAAAATTATGACTTTGTAAGAAAGAGGGAAATAAATAAAGAAGATGCCAGGAAACAAAGAATATGTGCATAAGAAAATAGTAGTTGAAGAGTACTTTACACTTAATAGTCTTCACTGGTCCTATCTCTTTACTAGTTGACCTGATTTGTTGGAAAATTTTTCAGTCTGTCAATGACTGAGCCAAAACCTACAAATATAGGAAATCCGACAGCTATTTTTATTCTCCCAGATTTTGAATAATTCCTTTCAGGTCACTTTTCAACTGTATCGATACAATCCATCTTATGCTTATAATCAGTCTGTGATCATGCTTTTCAACAAGTGTATTGCTTCAAATAAGTTTGGCTTCTATAGAATAGTTTGTCAAGCGGAGCCTGTGTGACCTGTTCTCATTCTAGTTGTCATCTGCTCACTTGTAGGACACAAAGTGAAAAGGCTAAACCTATCATCTGAATGCTGTGGCAAGACAACAGTGCCTGCCAGGTCAGCAGAGGGTCACCTGTACTGGGTCAAGTGTGGCTCATTCCAGGTGGTTGGCCTTTAGCTAGTTATAATCACTAGATGTTTGTGGTGCATACTGAGGGCAGGAATGATGAAAATTTGTAGTTGTGGAATGCCTGAATTTTGCTGAATCAATCAACTAGCTGAAGCATGTAGCATGAATATTGTTCACTGGGATAAAGCTTTTGGTGTTAATCCTTTGCTCTTGGAGAAGTAATTTGAACAAACAAACAAACCAAAACAAACCAATAAAAAACCAGCAAATTTTAATAGAAGACTTCCGGAGCTGATTCAGCCCTCAGACTACTATCCCCTGTTAGCAGTCCAAGCTGGCAGCGACGACATCAACAGAAAAAGTACCAAGATAATTAAAAAAGACTTTAAAGCACTGGGTCGATCAGTTCATGGGACAGGAGCACAAGTGATATTTGCCTCAGTTCCTGTGCTAGCTGGGATGGATGAGGAGCTAAATAAAGAGAGGAGCAGAAAAGCCCATCTCATCAACAGGTGGCTTAAGGATTGGTGTCACCATCAAAATTCTGGGTTTTTTGACCATGGGGCAAGCTCTGTGGTACCTAGTCTCCTCAAATCAGATGGGCTTCATCCTTCTAGGGAGAGCAAAAGGACTATAGCCCATAAGTTGGCAGGGCTGATCAGGAGGGCTTTAAACTAGGTTTGAAGGGGGAAGGGATTGAAATTGGGCTCTCCAAAGATCAGCCTACGGATGGAAAGCCCGAATTAAGAGGGAAATCAGCAGCCCACTTGAAGTGCATGTACACTAATGCACGCAGTATGGGCAACAAACAAGAGGAGCTGGAAGCCATCGTGCAGCAGGAAAGCTATGACATAGTTGCCATCACAGAAACATGGTGGGATGACTCATATGACTGGAGTGCTGCTATGTGTGGCTACAAGCTCTTCAGAAAAGATAGGCAGAGTAGGAGAGGTGGAGGGGTGGCTTTATATGTTAGAGAGTCACTCGACTCTGTTAAACTTGAGGTCAGCAGTGACAAGGTTGAGTGCCTGTGGACCAGAATCAGGGGGAAGTCCAACAAGGCTGACATCCTCGTTGGTGTCTGTTATAGACCGCCCAACCAGGACGATGAAGGAGATGAAATATTCTACAAGCAGCTGGCAGATGTCTCAAAATCGACGGCCCTTGTTCTTGTGGGTGACTTTAACCTGCCGGATATCTGCTGGGAGCTCAATACTGCACAGAAGAGGCAATCTAGGAAGTTTCTAGAGTGTATAGAGGACAATTTCCTTCATCAGCTGGTAAATGAGCCTACCAGGGGCAAGACCTCACTAGACCTACTGTTTACAAACAGAGAAGGGCTGGTGGGAGATGTAGTGGTTGGAGGCTGCCTGGGGCATAGCGACCATGAAATAATAGAATTTTCAATACTCAGAGATGCAGGGAGAACCATTAACAAAACCTCTACGCTGGAATTCCGGAGGGCAGATTTTTGCCTATTCAGAAGTCTAGTTCAGAGCATACCCTGGGAAACAATGCTTAAAAACAAGGGGGCCCAGGGGGGTTGGACAAGCTTCAAGCAGGTGGTTTTGAGTGCACAGGAACAGGGTATACCAGTGTGCCGAAAGGCTAGCCGGCGGGGAAGACAACCGGCTTGGCTAAACAGGGAGATTTTGAATGAAATCAGAAATAAAAAGAGACTTTACCGACTGTGGAAAAAAGGGCTGGCTACTTATGAAGAATTTATGGAAATAGCTAGATCATGCAGAAAAAAAATCAGGGAAACAAAAGTGCAATTTGAAGTTAATTTGGCCAATTCTGTCAGGGATAATAAAAAGTCCTTCTTCAAATATGTTGATAACAAAAGGAGGGGCAAGGAAAACCTCCATTCTCTGTTGGACTCTGAGGGAAATATAGTTAATAAAGATGAGGAGAAAGCTGAGGTACTTAATACCTACTTTGCGTCAGTTTTTAACAGTAAGACAGGTGGCCCTCAGGACAACTCATCTCTGGAGGTGGTTGACAGAGATAGGAAGCCAAATAGGCCCCTTGTATTCCAGGAGGAAATAGATGGTGATTTACTGAGCCATCTGGATCCTCACAAGCCTATGGGACCAGATGAGATCCATCCTAGGGTGATGAGGGAGCTAGCAGAAGAACTTGCCAAGCCGCTCTCCATCATCTTCTAACAGTCCTGGCTCACTGGGGAGGTCCCATATGATTGGAAATTGGCCAATGTTACCCCAGTCCACAAAAAGGGCTGCAGAGCTGACCCTGGCAACTACAGGCCTGTCAGCCTGACCTCGGTGCCTGACAGGGTTATGGAGCAGATCATCCTGAATGGAATCACACAGCACCTTCAGGATGGACAAGGGATCAGACCCAGCCAGCATGGTTTTAGGAGGGGCAGGTCCTGTCTGACCAACCTGATCTCCTTTTATGATCAGGTGGCCCAGCTGGTGGATGAGGGGAAAGCCATGGATGTGGTCTATCTGGACTTCAGCAAGGCCTTTGACACTGTCTCACATAATATACTCTTGCAAAAGCTGGTAGCCCATGGCTTGGACAAGCGTACAGTACACTGGGTTAAGAACTGGCTGGAGGGCCGGGCCCAGAGAGTGCTGGTGAATGGGGCTGCATCTAGCTGGCGGCCAGTCACTAATGGTGTTGCCCAGGGGTCAGTGTTGGGTCCAGTCCTGTTTAACATCTTTATTGACGATTTAGATGAGAGGATTGAGACCATCATCAGCAAATTTGCTGATGACACCAAGTTGGGAGGGAGTGTTGACCTGCTGGAAGGCAGGAGGGCTCTGCAGAGGGATCTGGATAGACTGGAAAAATGGGCTGATTCCAATGGGATGAAGTTCAATAAGGCCAAGTGCCGGGTGCTGCACTTTGGTCACAACAACCCCCTGCAGCGCTACAGGTTGGGCGTAGAGTGGCTGGAGAGCAGTCAGACAGAAAGGGACCTGGGGGTACTAATTGGCAGGAAGCTCAACATGGGCCAACAGTGTGCCCAGGTGGCCAAGAAGGCCAACGGTATCCTATCCTGTATCAAAAATAGCGTGGTCAGCAGGACAAGGGAAGTGATCCTTCCCCTGTACTCTGCATTGGTGAGGCCACACCTGGAGTATTGTGTTCAGTTCTGGGCCCCTCAGTTCAGGAAAGACATTGAAGTGCTGGAGCGGGTCCAGAGAAGAGCAACACGACTGGTGAAGGGACTTGAACATAAGACCTATGAGGAGAAGCTGAGGGAGCTGGGGTTGTTTAGTCTAGAGAAGAGGAGGCTTAGAGGTGACCTCATCACTCTCTATAACTACCTGAGGGGAAGTTATAGCCAGGTGGGGATTGGTCTCTTCTCCCACGCAGTTAGCAACAGGACAAGAGGGCATGGGCTTAAACTCTGCCAGGGGAAATTTAGGCTGGATATTAGAAATAAATTCTTTACAGAGAGAGTGGTTAGGCATTGGAATGGCCTTCCCAGGGAGGTAGTGGACTCGCCGTCCCTGGAGGTTTTTAAACTGAGATTGGACATGGCACTTAGTGCCGTGATCTAGTAAATGGACTAGAGTTGGACCAAGGGTTGGACTCGATGATCTCTGAGGTCTTTTCCAACCCAGTCGATTCTGTGATTCTGTGATTCTGTGATTCTGTTTATGTCAGTATAGAGTTTTGATTTTGTTCAGAAGACCTACACCAAAGACGCCGGAAAATACTGCTTGTTTAAGTGATGGGGAAACAAAAGTTAGAACAATCTTTCACTGAAGACCTAGCCAATTGCCCAGAATAACACCAGTTTTCATATAATAATAGAACAACTTGTGTTCTAAGTGACTTTAAAATACATCTATTTCAAACATCCCTGCCAAGGGCAGGGACACCTTCCATGAGACCAGGTTACTCAAAGCCTTATCCAGCCTGGCCTTTAACTCTTCCAGGGATGGAATACCCACAGCTTCCCTGGTCAACTTGTTCTAGTGTTTCACCAACCTCACACTGAAGAATTTCTTCCTAGTAACTCATCTAAATCTACCCTTTTTCAGTTTAAAGCCATTACCCCTTGTCCTATCTCTAGATACCCTTGTAAGAAGTCCCTGTTCAGCCCTCTTGTAGGTCCCCTTAAGGTAATGGAAGGCTGCTATAAGGTCTTCCTGGAGCCTTCTCTTCTCCAGGTTAAACAACCGCAGCTCTCTCAGCCTGTCCTGATAGGAGAGGTGCTCAAGTCCTCTGATCATCTTCATGGCCCTCTTCTGGACTCATTCAAACAAGTCCATTTCTTTCTTGTATTTGAAGCCCCAGAGCTGAATGCAGTACTCCAGGTGGGGGTCTCATGAAAGCAGAGTAGGGGAACAGAATCACCTTCTTTGACCCGCTGGTCACTCTTCTTTTGATGCAGTCCAGGGTACAGTTGGCTTGCTGAGCTGCAAGCTCACATTGTCAGATCACGTTGAGCTTCTCATCAACCAACACCCCCAAGTCCTTCTCCTCAGGGCTGCTCTCAATCCATTCTCCATCCAGCCTGCATTTGTTCTTGGGATTGCCCTGACCCATGTGCAGGACCTTGCACTTGGCCTTGTTGAACTTCATGAGGTTTGCATGGATCCACCTTTCAAGCCTGTCAAGGTTCTTTCTGGATGGCATCCCTTCCCTCCAGTGTGTTAACTGCACCACACAGCTTGGTGTTGTCAGCAAACTTGCAGAAGGTGCACTCAGTCCTACTGACCATGTTGCTGACAAAGAGTTTAAACAGTGTAGGTTCCCATACCAACCCCTGAGGAATGCCACTTGTTACTGATCTCCAGTTGCACACTGAGACATGGACCGTGATTCTTTGGCTGCAATCATTCAGCCAATTCCTTATTCACTGAGAGGTCTATCCATCCAATTCATGTCTCTCCAACTCAGAGATAAGGATATCATGTGGGACAGACCCAAATGCTTTGCACTAGTCCAGGTAGATGATATCAGTTGCTTCTCCATTATAAATCAATGCTTTAATCCAGTTGTAGAAGGCCACCAGATTTGTCAGGCACAATTTGACCTTTCTGAAGTCATGTTGGCTTTGAACAAATCATCACTTTACTTTCTATGTGCCTTAGCATAGTTTCCAGGAGGATCTGCTCCATGATCTTGCTGAGCACAGTGGTAAGACTGACTGGCCTTTAGTTGCCAGGTCTTCCTTTTGTCCATTTTTAAAAATGGGGTTATGTTTCCCCTCTTTCAGTTCCTTCAGGACCTGTAGATGGATCTCATCATGTCTCACAGCCTTGTGCACCTTCAGTTTTGATTGGGAACTACTTATAATTTTACCTGCTTATGTAAGGTACTTGTAATACCTGAGGGAGATGGCTCAGTTCAACAGAGCTAGATTAACTAAAATAAAGCTTAACTCCTACTGTCCAAAAAAAAAAAAAAAAGGGGAGAGAAAGTGCTAAAGCAAAAACAGAAAAACAGACAGGACATTACAAGAAATACATAACACTAAGACCAGGGAAATACATTCTGTTACTAAGCAATAGAGCAAGCTAACTCAATGCCAGAAAGCACTGCTATATCCTTGACACTGTTTTCCCCGCCTTTTTATTAATCTTTCTGGAAATTTGAAACTAGGAAAATAACATTTTTTTCTGCTTGGCTACTAGTTGCTTGGTAACAGATTTAAAGCCTATTGAAGTTCTCAAAGAGGTTCTTAGTGTCTACTCTGAGACTTTGGTCTGAGTCTTATTTCTCAGTTTCATGTGATCAAAAGCTCTCTAAATGCCTTTTGAGTCATGTAAAAACACAGTCTTGATCTGTCAGTGAGCTCCACGCACATTCAGAGGTTACTTTGTGCGTGTCAAGGTTCATAGGAGCTTATGTTAGCCATAGTGGTAGTAAAATTTCTGAACTTGCTTACGTGACTTAAAGTATATTTACCCAAGCAGCTGATTTGCAAAATGAAAGTGTGTGAAATAACTGAGATTGTAAATTGCTAGGCTGGATCACTATGCTGCCTTGGTTACCAGACCAGCTTGACTGTAAATATAGCACTGGAGTTGCCCTAAGGGTAATAGATCACAGGTCTGAATTTCCTAAGTGTTGTCTGCAGTTCAGAAACTTTTTTTTGTTCTTCAACTTGGAATCTATCAAGGAAAAGCTATTTAAAAAGTGATGTGCATTTTATACCTTTTCAGTTTCTCTGACAGTTTTAAACACTTCTCATTATGTTGCCTTATGTTAAAATTAGTATGCTTCAAACGGCAAGCAAAAAGAATATGTTTGGGAACAAACATCCTCTGTGGTCTGCCCTCTCCCCTTTTGTATTTTTTTAGGTAGATTTTTATTTTTCCCTAGAGAGAAAGAGTAACGTAACACCATTGCATATTGCTGGGACATGTAAGGCCACTTTTTGCTTTCCTGTGGTATAATTTATAAAAGTCTTGTTTAATTTTAAGGGTTGCATAACCTATGCTATTGTAATTGTTCACCACGATATTGCTGTAAACCTTTTAAAATGGGGACTGAAAATTTTACTTAATATTGGTCTCACATTTTATTCAGCACATATAGTTATAAATACTGATTGAAATAGTGTGGCCTATTTTTCAGGATGTCAGATTACCAGGTTACACTTACTGGATTTATAATCAATTGACTTTTCTGCTAGCACTATAGTCAAGGAACTATGCTATTTGTACACCCTTTTTAGCACTAGAAAGATAAAACATGTTTTTAGAATTAAATTGTATTGAACAGGCACAAGCAGTCACTTTGATAAATCGAACATGGTGTGTGCTCATCACTGGTCACTTGAATAAAAGTTTTACCAGGGAATTGCACTTTAATAGCACTTTAATACCATGTCCTGGTGTTCAGTGACAGGAAGTGTGGGAATAACACAAAGCTGCACCAGAAGAGGTTCAGACTTGTCATTAGAAAGCATTTATTTACTGAGAAACACTGGAACAGGCTTCCTAGAGAGGTCATTGTTGCCTCAAGCCTGTCAGTGTTTAAGAGGCATTTGGACAATGCCCTATATAATAGCCTTTAACTTTTCATCAGCCTTGGAGTGGTCAGGCAGTTTGACTAGATATCATTATAGGTCCCTTCTAGCTGAACTATTCCTTCCCTTCCCCTTCCCCTTCCCCTTCCCCTTCCCCCTCCCCTTCCCCTTCCCCTTCCCCTTCCCCTTCCCCTTCCCCTTCCCTTCCCTTCCCTGCCCTGCCCTGCCCTGCCCTGCCCTGCCCTGCCCTGCCCTTCCCCTGCCCTTCCCCTGCCCTTCTCCTCCCCTCCATTCCATTCCATTCCATTCCATTCCATTCCATTCCATTCCATTCCATTCCATTCCATTCCACAGCACATAAGCCCCTTTTATCAATATCACCAAACCACAAATGAATGTTGAGCTAAAGTTTTCCCATGAATAATTATTTCCTGATCTTCCATTTCCAAAATGATCACTGCTCCTTGACCTGGAAAATGAAATACCATGCTAGTCTGTCATTTTTAATAATGTTAAAATGTAAAGTATTTATATTAAACTATAACCTGAAACAGTGATAAATATGTGATTTATGTACTAGAGGCCAAGTTGCCTTTTCATTAGGAATGGAACGAACTCAAATGACATTATGGAATCCCTTAAACTACACCTGACTGATGAAGTCAAATGTGGCTTTTAGTCTGATGTTTATCAGAAGAAAAGAACATCACTGTGGTGGGTTGCCCTTAGCTGCCAGGTACCCACCAAGATGGTCTATCGCTCCCCCTTTATCAACAGGACATGGAAAAGAAAATACAATGAAGAACTCATGGGTTGAGATAAGGGCCTGGAGACTACTTACCAGTTACCACCATGGGCAAAATAGACATGACTTGGGGAAATTAATTTAATTTATTGTTAATTAATTTTTAACAGAGTAGGATAGTGATAGATAAGAACAAAACCGAAAACACCTTCTTCCCCACTCCTCCTTTCTTATAAAATCATAGAATACTTTGGATTGGAAGAGACCATCAAAGGTCCCTTGTCCACCCCCCTGCAATGAGCAAGGATGTCTTCAACTAGATCAGGTTGCTCAGAGCCCCATCCAGCCTGGTCTTGAAAGTTTCCAGGCCATCTACCACCTCTCTGGGCAACCTGTACCAGTGTTTTTCATTGTAAAAAATTTCTTCCTCATGTCTAGTCTGAATCTCCCCTCTTTTAATTTAAAATCATTACCCCTTGTCGTATCACATCATGCCCTGCTAAAGATTCTGTCCCCTTAGGCCTCTTCTAAGCACTGAAAGGCTGCTATACAGTCTCACTGGAGCCCTCTCTTCTCCAGACTGAACAACCAAAACTCTCTTAGCCTTTCCTCACAGAAGAGGTGTTCCATCTCTCTAATAATTTTCTTTCCAGGCTCAGCTTCACTCCTGACTTTTCTGCATCCTCCCCCTGAGCAGGGCATAGGGATGGGGAATGCAGGTTAGGGTCAGTTCATAATACTTCGTCTTTGCCAGTCCTTCCTCCTTATGCTCTTCCATTTCTCCAG
Source organism: Columba livia (assembly GCF_036013475.1). NCBI lineage: Eukaryota > Metazoa > Chordata > Aves > Columbiformes > Columbidae > Columba > Columba livia. The sequence continues at coordinate 65,415,094 of NC_088642.1, forward strand.
TGTGGGGTCCCTTCCGTGGGATACAGTCCTTCATGACCTTTTACAATGTGGGTCCTTCCCATGAACTGCACCAGTATGGGTCCTTACCTCATGGCACTGTTCTTCAACAATGGACTTTACAGTGTGGTCCTGACAGAAAACATGCTTCTGTGGGGTTTCCTCTCCAAAAAGCCTTGGACAGAGATATGTTTTAGAACCATGATTGCCTGGACTAGAGATTGATAGCTGGCCATTTACTTTTCAGAAGAACAGAACATGACATATTTGTGTCTTGTTACCTCATTTTCCCACTTTGTTCAGACAGATTGGTCTTCATTACTCTCTTGTGAAACTCTATGGATGTCAAAGTATGACTTGAAGGATTAATTTCTCCCAGGAATAAAAATGAATTGTATTGATATCTACAAGTTACTCATCTGGAGTTTTGATGCAATGGATGATAGTTTTAGAGTATGATATCCAAAGCCTTTCATGCCAGTAATATCATCTAATTCCCCATCATTACTGCATAAATAAAATCACTAGATTCTCCCTACTAACTGTCTTCCTATAAATTCCAAGTTGAGAGTGGTTGTGTTTTGGAAAATATCGTTTTTTACAAGGAATGTAAGAGCTTTTCTTGGATGCAGTTAAGGCAGAGAATTTATCTGAGGAAATATTTAGTCATGCAACCTTTGATAGGAAGTCTAAGGGGATAGCACATGTAAAGATATTCCAGGACACATTTTACGAGGGGAAAAATCTTTCAAGTTCAAATGGCACTTGAAATATAGTTGTTGACACTTAAAGGTAATAAATCTGAAAAGATTTAAACTTTTGCAGAATATGCCCAGGATGCTTTATGCGTCCTGCTGCTCTGCTAGAAGTGTACATTGTTAGACCATCCCTCTGTAAACATCTTGAACACAGTGAGCTGGATGTGTCTCTACCCGACTCTATTTCTAAACTGCACAGATAAATTCAATTAAGCTTGGCAGTTGCATAAGTGATCTAACATGTCAGGACCTGGAGAGTTCTGCTTTCAACATGTACGAATGTCTCCTGGCAAACAGGCAGAGCTCAGGCTTTTCCTTCACAAGTCTGTTGACTAGTCCCGTGGATTTCAAAGGGAGCTGATTACTGACCTGGAGCTGTTCAAGGTGCTATCCCTCACCGTCTCTGACCACTTTGGCCTACCTGTGCTAATCCACTGATTTTAAGTACTGATTATTCCTATCAACAGGAAAGTGATGTAGGAAGGACATAAAGAAACAAGACTTCAACTTTTTTTTTTTTTTTTAAATTACCTTATGCTCAGCCGTTGCTAGACAGCAATATATGTATATTGTGTTCACATGCTGAGTTAAGACCTACTTATTTTGACCAGACGTAGTCAGTGCTGCTGTAAAAGGTGAATTAATTAGTCCTATTTGGCACAAATATCTGTCACCTTTTCTCTTTGGGCTGCACTGCCAGTTCCATACAGTAAAGATTTTGTCTTCGCGGTTTGCCTTTGTGCTCAGTACTGTGGGTTTCTGTTCTTTAAGTGCCCCAAACGATACTGAAATCCCTGGGAACAGGAGCTTTGACAGCAAGGCTGAAGGAGAGATAGAAAGAAGAACTCAGGGAAATAATCAAGTGAATCCTGGAGGAGAGTGACCAATAATTCTAAAATAAACTATTTCAGGGCTACAAAAATACAGATGTTATCACAATGAAAATCACAAAAATCAGCAGTTACATACAGGCTTAGAAATAATGATATAATCTTTATTACCACATAGGAAGCACGTAATATTTATTGTGTGTGATTTTGCAGTGATATTATTTCCCAAAATAGTGGTGGAAGAGGAAGTGCAAAGCTTTCAGTAGGTTGTATAGTGGTTTTAGTGGTGGCAAACACGGACCTCCGTGAAAGGAAATACAAATGTCAGGTTCCTGTGAGGAAGGAAAGGTGGGTGATTACTGCGCAAGGGAGAGTCTTCATTCAGCTTATGTGTTTCCCTTAAGTCTGCACAAGGTTCATGCTGTGAGAGGTTGTGGGAATAAAAGGAGGTAAAAGGTGACAAAATGAAGTGATCACCTTCTGCCTGAATTGGATGACTCATAGGCAAAGCTGTTGAAGAAAAGTGGAGTAGAGACACACACCTGCTATAAAGACCAGCATGTTAAAAACCACAGGAAGAGGAAGCACACAACACTGACATATGGTGATAATCAGTGGACTGGTAACATTTTGATAAAGGCATGAAAAAGGCAATATAGAGAAAGTAGCAGTGCTTTAAAAATCTTCTCTGCTATCAGGGAAAGAAAGTTGCGTTGTCAAAGGTTCTGTATCTGGTGCCCTCAGAAAATGTGCTCTTTTTTCAGGTACCTAACCTAAGTTTCATTTTTTTAGAGGTTTCATATAAGAAAAAGGGTATCCACTTCAGATATTCACCAGCAAGGCACAGCTGTCAATCCAGGGAAAAAACAAAACAAACAAACAAACAAAAAAAAACAAACAAAAACCAACCAAACAAAAAACCCCACCTAACACATTTTTGAACATTTCATTACACTATAAATATGTCATTTTTACCTTTATCTTAAAGTATGAGAGACCTGATAATTTAAGAAAGCCATGCAGAGTCCATAAGCACTCAGAAACACTGTGAGCAAACAGAGATGAGTTTATTGGTGTCTTTTTTATGCATTCCCATGAGCTGAGTGCTGAGAGAATATGAGTATCAGCACCCTGGTCTGAGAGGTTTTCAGATGTCTTAGTGGAGAAGAGCTGAAGTCTGTTGAAATTTCAGGAAAACAATAGTGATATTTTGAATTGCAAGATTCGAACACTACATAGGTTGTGAAGGCAGGGGATATTATTTTTTCCCTATTTTTTTCTAAAACCAGAAAAACCTGATCTATAAATGCTGGTGTATTTGCTGTAGGTACTAGCTTTATGCAGAGTGAACACAGGGCTTGAATGTGGGCAAAATTGTCATGCAATACCGGAAGTCACAGCCTATGACATTTGGACAATACATTATTTACTTGAATGGTTCTAATTGTAGGACAGGGTAAGTGTATTTATCCCATGTACGGTGTCTTCAGGCAAAAGGACCTTTCATGCACCATATAGCTGAAGAAGTGTTTCAAGGACATGATTTTGGGAAAACAAACTAATCTTAGCTCCTGAGGAAGTAAAAGGCATGCCAGAGATTAAAGCAGATTAGTCAAGATTTTGTCATCAAGGTAACAACTACCAAAAGTATTTCTGGCAAAGGCTCCTGTTGCAACCTGAACAAGACATTTTATAGACACTATCTTTGTACAAATTAACAATCTGCTTAGTGGTAGTCCAATGAGTTATTGATCCTAAATTCCATATACAAATTGAATTTCAAAGATGTTACCCATTTAGTTCAGGAAATACCTCTCTATCCATGGCCTTTATGGAATATTCCTATTAAAGCTTTCACTACAGAATTACAAGGAATGTTTAAAGCACATTTTTCTGTGTTCGATATATTAATACTTTCCTTTTTCCTGCTGACAGGAATTGTATTTGCAGACACTGAAACACAAGTATAGCAATTTATTCTTAATTGTTTATAAACTACCAAAAAAGCCTAATGGGAAAAGTCTTTGCAGCTGTTTTTTTGTCAAAGATTTCTACTGAAAGGCCTTATTGGGCAACACCACCCTTGGAGTGCTCACAGCAACACATGCATGCATTTAAGTAGAGTGGACAGGATCACCTTGTTAATACCTGATGACAGTCAACTGAACATACTGGTGGTTCCTTGTGTATCAGTCAGGAACACAACATAAAATTACTATGTTTAATGTGCAGAACTAAGAAGGTGGGATTTTTATTTTATTTAGAAATACATTCTAGCAAGGATGAGAAAAACATGAAGTGTATAAATATCAGTCAGACAGAAATCTGTAACCCAGTAAGATGTTCAGAGTTACTGAATGATTTGCGTTTTCATTTTTAGAAATTGTATCTTTGAGAGAAGGAATGAGTCAGGCTCAAACATGTGATATTTAAATAAATCTCTCTTGTTGTGTCCACTACCTTATGTTACTCTCACTTGATAAAATGTTCTCAATGTTTAGAAGCAGTTAACAAGCCTACATCTGACTTTATATATCATGGTGCTCCAAAGTCCTATTAAATATTATACAAGTCTTAAAAAAATTGCATGGAGGGGGATTATGGTGAAAGATCTTTAAAATACAGTGTTTTTTATATTGTGATGCATTGTAAGCCATTCCTTCATGATTGCTTGTAATAAACAGGATCACCAAGATCAAGAAGAAAGTACAAGAAGTTTCAGTGTCTCTTTTCTCACCTAATTCTTAGATTTTGATGAAAGATAAAAGAATATTGGAATCCTCAGACATAACCTGTATTTGGATCATTTTCTATTTGTTCAGCTTTGCAAAATCCTTTATAGAGAACACATAGCAGTCTTTACAGTAAACTGTTAGCTGTGCTCCTGATTGAGAAAAAAATTCTAACCTGTAAAACAAATGCTTATATTTTTAAAATACATAGATGCTTGTATTTTTAAAATACACAGATCCACCTACTGAGTTGTAATGGTGTATGCTGTCTGGTGTCTAATTCCTTACGCAGTCAAATTAAAAAAAAAAAAAAGAAAGAACTCCTTCATCAGTCAAGGAAAATGTTAAAGCAGAAGCAACCAGGGCTAATTGCAGACTATGACACTAATTCTGGCAAATCCTACCAGCTATCTGTTTTGGTTCTGTAGAGTGGTAATTTGCTATTAGTGTGTTAGCAATCCCTCCCTCTGTTTTTCAGAAAATGCTAATTCTTTCCAGTAAACTAACACTGTACCATTTCTATGTGTTTGTAAAATCTGTGTTGGATGGATTTTTTTTGTTTGCAGCAGCACAGCTATTCTGATACATATGAAGAAAAGGGTGAGAGAATTGAAACTGGCTTTAGATACACCAAGGCTGCAGACAGGCTGAAGCATGGTCCTCTCCCTGCTCCCACCCATACATTAGATGACTCATACTACTAATTAGTTTGGCTTCCTAGGATGCTTTCTTCTGGTCTCTGAGGTCCCAGGCAATTGCCCTGCTGGTTCATCCATAAAACGCTGTCTGAAACATATGTTTGTGACATGAATTACATCAATCTGGTGAAGTTCTGAATAATGAAGACCTGTGAACTGGCAAGTGTGTGTGAGTTTGAATACTAATGTGAACTTTTCATATCCATCCTTTCCACAATATTACTATTCATGATATTTTAGTGTAAAAAAGTTTCCTTTTAAACAGAAATGGTTCATTTCTTACAGTACTTTGGCTGTTGGTCTTATGACCAAGAAATAAGTAAAGTGTTTTGAAAAAGGGAGCTTGTGTCTCTTCTATGTGCAGGTGTTTGTGTGAATTCAGGCAAAGCAAGTGATACTGAGAATTACATGCAATTTATCTCAATTATTGTTTAGATGTGAAGCTTCTCTGTGAAAAGTAGCCCTGTCTGATTCAAGAATCTAAAAATTGAAGTACTAGTAAGTAGCACAGTGGTTTAAATCCTTCTGACATAAGCTGAGGATGACAGTGTATTAGCTTCCTAAAACTGAAACAGACAAATGCTCTTTGAGTTTTCTCAGCTGGAGATGAAATAGAGTGAAACAGCTAAATAATATGTAGGATGAAAAGCACTAATTAAGCAAAAAGTGCTTATAACGTGAATGCAAATTTATCTAGTACGAAGATTTTTGGATTGTCCCTAATTGCCAAAGAAATATACATATCACACCAGTGAACTGACCTGAGTAATTGTTGCTTAGGAAGCAGCTATTCAGTATGGGAAAAAACCTCATCCTTCAATATGAATAATGAGTAATTAGTAATGCTATATTACATTTCAGGAAGGAATTTTCCTTCAAGGAGTAGTTTGAGAATTCCTCGCGATTTCCAGTCTCGCTATTTGTATCTTGTTCTTCATTGTTCTGTAAAGAATCTTTGCAGCACAATTGGTCATGGACATAGTATGTCAGAAGATACTAAGTAGAGTTAGTATCCTTCTTACAGTCTGTATTGATGAGGAAAAATGTAAGAGAACATAAATGTTCAACTACATTAGACCAGTGCTAGGTACACCCACCACCGGTGGTCTGTCTTCATCAGAGGCATAAACAGATGCTGCTTCAGGAGAGTGCCAAACCTAGCAGACTGGTCCCCTTGTACTCCCCCAGCCTCCAGAAGAGGAGGGCACAAGGTAGCAGCTAAAATCCCTCCTTATGTCTTATCAGTAGCTGCTTATAGTTTTCCTGCCCATGCATCCACCTGCCCTGTTTTTGTATCCACTGCCACTGCCTGCCTCCACAGCCTAATGGAAGCAAATTGTAGAAGTTTATGAGCCACCACATTACACCATAAATAGCTCTATTTATTATAACCTGTTCTCCCACTACTTTCACCAAGTGACTCTTACTGACAAATACACCCATACCATGGCCTCTGGTGAGGCCACAGTCTCACATTCAGCTTACCTGCTGCAATCAGAAATTCAAACATCTCAGTCACAGCTTTCTTCAGCCTTTTCCTCTCCAAACTGAAGAACTATTCAGCCTTTTATAATAAAGCCCTGCTTGTAAGACAGCCAGTCTGAATCCTTGAACATTTTAGCTGTTTTGTTTTGGTTTTTATGTTCTCTAATTCTCCTAGCTTCCCTTTGAGATGCAAGGGTTGGAAAGACATACAGCACTCAAGATGTGGGTGCATCAATGTTTGTTACAGGAACAAACAGATTACCTTGTCTTTAGTGACCTTCCTGACGAAGCCAAATGTTTTCTTGGCTTCTCAGTGCCCTTGCACTCTGAGCTGATGGTTTCAGAGACCTGGAAAGGCTGATCCTGAGATCTTGTTCCTGACCTGAAATACAAGTTCTGCATTGTTTCTTCTCAATATGACCTTACACTGATGCTAGTCTGCCACATCCCTGAGACTCTTCTATGGTTCCTTGCCATGGACACAGAATTTGACTACCCATGAAGAGCTCAGTATCACCTGTAAGCTTGGAGGTTTCACAGTTGCCTTTCCTTTCCAGGCCACTGGAAAGAGATGAAATAAAGCTCTTCCCCACACCAATCCATGAGGAAGAGATGCTTCTCTTGTCATTTTTTCCATCCTGAAACTGACACCTAAGCACTGCCTTTTGTTTCCTCTGCCTTAACTGGCTCACTGTTGCTAAAATGGCCTCTTCTCTGATCCTACTGCAGTGGAATTTCTTTATATAACATTTCATGTGGAGCCTCATCAAAGGCCATTTGAAAAGCCAGGTCAGGTTTTATCCACATGGTTATTGTTACCCTTCTGCAATTCAAAAAGGTGAACTCTGTTCATCTGTGTGTATATTAAGTAATCTTTTATTTATGCCCTTCTCTTCCCTTTCCATGATGGGTTGTCCTGTTCCCATGGATGGGAGCAGTCAGGCTTACTGGTCCGTAGTTTACAAGATTCGGTCTGAAGCCCTTTTTGTAGATGGGAGTTCTAGTAGCAACCTGCCAGTCCACTGGCACAAATTTCACATTTGAGTGCTGAAGCAACTCTCCAAATTCACCTCAAAGAACTAGGAAAGCCATCTTCTTCTTCTGTTTGTTAATGTAAAATCACTTAATCTTTTTGGTAGTATGGTGATTTGTTACAGAGAAGGCGAGGAGTTGTTGTATTTTACATTTTGCCAGATTGTTTTGTTTAGTCATGCCTTTGAGCTCTCTGACTTAAAGGAAAACTCCACAAAACTCCAAAATTCCCCCTCATCAAATCATGCTTTTTACTTTTGATATGAGTGTATGGAGTTAATTAGTTTGCATAGAGCTATTTAAGAAGGGTTGCTAGTATAATAATTGAGACTAAGATATTTGCACTATTATTTTTAGTGATTTTTCTCATGTAACACTCAGTAGACTGTTATAATTCATAGTGCATTTGAAGATTTTGGATGCTTTACAGACATCAAATTGACATGTGAAATTCACAACTGAGATAAGTATTTGTTTTTTGGGACGGAGTACATAGGAAATCTCAGGCAGAATTTACATATCTTGACACTCAGCTGTGTCCTTTGTTGTTAAAGACTTCTTCTTTGGATAAATAATGATTTTGAAATTTCAGTTTTAGGTCAAAACCTTCTGAGCTTCATGGAGGTTAAGTTTTCTTTAGAAGAACTGGCTATGAGAAGCTACTGTAGGTGCTTTTCTTTTTGCACACCTCAAGAGGGGTCTTTAAACCAGCAGACTTTTTTTTCTCTATGCAGCCTTCCTGCCTTGTGTTACAGGAGGCTCTGGGAACCTTCACAGATGCAGGAATAGTGTGAATCTCTGGAAATTTTGGAAGTGGGAGGTTGAGAGGGAGTAAGATTTTGATGACTGAGAAAATCACCTCCTCATGGAGAGACTTCAATAATTGTTTTGGGACTTCCAACGCCTTTCTTTCTCCTTTTCATGGATAAAGATGCACCACACATGCCCTTCCTTACACCTGTGCAAACACACATGATCTGCCCTGTGCACATCTACCTGTGTCCTATTTGGGAAGCAGACTCTTTGTGCACCAAGTAATGGCTTATGCTTTGAACATGCTTTTCAACTTTAATATCAAAGTCTTTTGTGCACTGTAGGAGACTTGGTGAGACTAGAGATGGATGCTAACTAAGTCTGACAGGTAACTGGAGGATCTTAGTTAAAATGACCACAGAATTTTCAGAAGGTTATGAAGAGCTTAAAGGAACCCTTTCCCCAGTATGTGAGCTAAAATATATTTGCACTATTAGCATGAGAAAAAAATTATCTCTATTTATCCTTGGATAAATGAATACAAATTTTCAAGCTTTTACTTTGAAGTAACTTGAATTTCTATTACTATATGACTGCTGCTTAAGTACTTGTACAACTGCAATTTCATAGAATCATAGAATAGTTTCGTGGAGAGGGCCTTTGAAGGTCATCTAGGCAAAGCCCTGTGCAACAAGCAGGGACATCTTCAACCAGATCAGTGTTTCATCACCCTCATTGTAAATTCACGTAAATTCATTCATGCTCGAGGGTGATCCTTGTAGTGATTAGCTCATCTGCTACAGCTTCCTCCCTGGAGCTGGTGCTGCCTCCCATCAGGATAATCTAGTCAGGATACTTTTGGGCCACCAGCAGAATAGGGAGTTGCCAAAATAAATGTTTTCCAGCAAGATTTCACACTCATGCCTAATGAAATAGACATTTTTCTAACTGTTGCTTTAGCGCTTAGGTTTTCTTCAAGGTTTGTAATGAAAATATTTCATGACCTGTTGACATATTCATATGGTGGTTTTCAAAAGAGAGATTTCATTTGCAAAATGGTCTTGGCAACAAGCTGGAATATCTGGGAAGTTAAACAAAACTGTTGACAGGCAAAATTAGGGCTGAATCATAACTGACATTAGCTTTGCAGCCAAGCCATTTTTACAACTGACCAATAGTGTTTGCTTTGGTGTTTTCAAAAGCGCAAAAGTGAGATGGGTAACCAGTGAATACTCACAGTGGTGATTGTAGTTGTGGAGATAGTTACATGAATGGCAGGTTTTGTCAGAATTGGCTAGCTCTTAACTCCTATGGCTGTGCACACTACAAGAATGACACACAAAAAATGCTGAGAAACGTTGAGAAAAAATATTTTTTTTATTTCCAGAAAAAAAAAAAAACTTTAGGTTCCCCTCTTCTCTGTGCTTTTCCTTTTATGCTACATTTCTTTTCTTATCACAGTGGAGCAACTCCAGATTTTGTCTTATTGTTCAAACTACAAGTTCATTTCTACTGATTCTAAGGCTTGCAAATACCTGAATAATTCTCCATATTTATCTAAGAAATGAGCACAATGGTTTGTGTAGAATTGAACTGTAAATTCACTCCTGTTAGAAGGTCATATTTTTGTAACATGCAGAGTGCCTTTAAATTCTGAGGTTTTAACTATAATTGCAATCATTCTGCATCATATAACTGCAGTCCTTACCTTTTAAGAGGCAAATGAGGGTGAACAATGTTCTTTATAACTTAGGGAAACAATTCATATTCATGCAAGCAGTTTCAGTGTGAAACTCAGAAATCTATTGATGAATATGATGCCAATCACTGTAGCGATTACTTTTTTACATTGGAGTATTTCACAGAAATGTAATGACCTTAAGCATACACTGTGATGTAAATTTGAATTCAGAGATGACTTTTAGATGACAATACGGGACAGAAATGCTGATACGTTATAATTTTGATTGTTCTAAAAATTAATATGGCTTGTAAACTGATTTTACTGAGTCAGTGCAAAATAGTCAAATCTGTAGCAAATGGGCAATTTACAAATTGAATCTGATGTAACTGAGCAATTGCTAGGCCTAACATTTGAATATTTCTTTCAGATAATATAATGACACTTTGGTAGTAGTGTTAGGGTAATTGAGGATGGCTGTAAAGTAAACAATAGAAATGGTGGAGTTTATAGAAATGAACAGCAGTTTCATATATTAGATGTTTTAAATACATGAACATACACGTGCATAGAAATTAAATTATATTAGTGTATTTTAATTATCTTATGAAGTATTAAATTTGCAAAAGTAATCTTTCCTAAGTGAAAATGTAACTCTACGCTCTGGCAAAGCTCATTTTACGTCACTACAGGTAGTATCTCTGATAAGTAAAAACAAAATGTTAGGGTTGGCATTTAATGGAGTATAAGAATAGAAAATATTTTGCATAGTAAATGTAATATCCCTACAGAAGAAACACCAGCCGCCTTTTACACCATCCACATTTTTAGAAAAGCAGAGTAGGCTATTTATTCATAAGGTCTGCATCAACTCAAAACAATTTTGCCAAAGAAAGGAAGTCATGTTAATATTTAATGGAGAACCTTGACTTTGTACAGATGCAGAGCTTCACTGCTTAACATTTGACTGCTGTGTTTTGTGGTACCAGCACTTGCCCAAATCTTCTAAACAATAGGCTGTAAAGCAAAGGATTTTTTTTTTTTTCCGCAAGTGAAGCATGCTATATGTACAATGGTTTGCTAAAAAAAGAAACAAAATGGTGGGATGGATTAAAAAAACACAAAACCAAAACCAACCGACCCCCAGCCAAACACCATAATGAACCATAAAACTATTCTCTTCAGCTTTTCTTCAAATTTTTAAAGAAATGATTGTGCATGTGAGTGTTAGACTGGTGGAATAGTAAGAGAAGAGCACGGTGTTTCCCTGCTGTTGACTTTTGAAGAATTTTTCTGATCTACCTGTTAGTCAGCCTCTGTTACGACAGGTAATTATCTTTCTCTGAGAAATGTAGAATCTTAATATGGGATTTTCTTACCTAAAAAAAAAAAAAAAAGACAAATATGGCAAATGCCATTATTATTATGCTGTTTATTTGGAGACTTGCCACTCCTAGGTCTAGTATTACCCATATTACAAATGAAACAAGTTATAAATGTTGAGGACCAAAATATTAGGACCAATATAGTCCATGCATCTTACTTCCTCAGTATATTTACAACCATATTTTGATACTAGCTCAGCTCACAAGTTTAAAAGTGTTTGCTTGTCACTCAACAAAGTGAGAAATTTCCAAAAAATGAATATGTTGCATAAAAAGCTGCAGGCATTAGGTTGTATTCTTTTATATATTCTAACTTAAGGCAAATCAGGTTGGGTAGAAATATAACTTTTTATTTTGTTAAGAATTTGTGCTAAAAGGTAAAATTTAATATATTCACAAAATATGGTAGTAAATCTGCCTAAATGCTTTGGTTATTAGTTGATTTTTTTTTTTTTTTTTTTTCCCCAGGTTTCTTTTAACAAACAGAAAATTGAGAAAAAATATTGCTTTGCACTTTTCCAGAAAGCAACTGATTAGGGGAAAGTTTAGTCTAGAGAATTTTTCTGAACTGAAGTTTTTTTTCAGCTTTGGATTTGACAAAGTTTTGCAACTTTGAACTTTCCAGTATGAAAACAATGTACATTATTAGCTCCAGTCATTACTCAGGGATGACATTGTGAGACATTGGAATATGTCTTGCCTCACCTTTAAAAAACTGGGATCTCACAGCTGCTAATCATATAGTATAATCTATTTAACTCCATTTTAGCATTCTTTGAACTAGCAGAATGCTTTAATCCTGGGTTATATGCTGCTATAAACTTGTAAATTTCTTAAAGCAAGATCAATCTCTTGCTTTTTGGTTTGCATGCCACATAATGGTTCAAGGACACTGAAAATTATCCCCACATAAACAGTGAATTGCAAAAAAAAAAGGTAAAATATCCAGACAGAAATCTCCCTATGCAGTTTTGGTTTTGCTGAAAGAGGAACTCCTGGCCAAAATGATACAGCCACCTCCTCAACAGTTTTTTGAATGCTCCAGGAAGGATGATGTGTTATCAACATGTATTATTTTTTAATAAGAAGATTAAAAACAGTGAGTATTGAGTAAACTGCTCTTCTCTTCAAAGACCTCTGCAAGTTTACCTGGCTTAATGGAGAAAAGATCCTTTTTAAAGTTCTGAAATAAATTATAATGATGGAAACAATGACATTATGAAAACTGATTAATTTTTTTTAAGATCTATTTGATATCTAACAATTGACAAAAACTGAATTTAGAATTGTTGCAAACTTCTCAACAGATTTCACTCTGTTTAAAGCATTATAACTTTTTAAAATTTCAGCTGGACCTCTGGTTATTCATGAAGCCTTATCTATTTTTTACATTATTTCAGTGGTATTTTAAACTGATGTCAAGGTGATGAAATATACACTAAAGCTTACTTGGCTGTGTTTTGAAGTCCTGGAAAGCATCCAGCTCTTTTCCTTTAGGCAGTCTCTTGGTGTCAAAGCAAGAAGATGCTATACTGCTATAATATTGATATAGAAAGAACTCAGAGAGTACTCTTTTTTCTCATATTTACTGATCCCAAAGTTTTTTTGTTTTTGTTTTTGTTTTTTTTGAGTGTATAATCAGTAAGGAATGGAGAGGATAAGAGGGGAAGTATGACTACATGGGATTATCATGTAATGCATGTAAACCAGGTTGTTGGATTCAACCCATTTCACAGCAAACAGGTGTGTCTATTACAAAAACAACATTCCTATGTCTAATACTAATTGAAACTCATGTTGCTGGATGTTTAAGAGCAAATGCCAAGTATTAAGCTGGCATGAAGCCTAAACTAACTTTTCCCTCCACAATAGGTGCATACAAGAAGCTGCTCCAGTTTCATGAAAGAGCAGAATTTTTTCTTTGAAATAATTCTTGTTGAAGCATTATATTTATGTGCACAAGGAAAGCGAAAAAAGAAGACTGCGTAAATAATTACTTCTCATTGTTTTATGTAAATTCCAATGTAGAACTTAAATGCAACTCAAGATCAGCAGTGCTTTTTAAAATCTAAGTGTAACTTCTTGTTTTGGAAAATAATTTTTATTTTACATATGGACAATTAATTTTACTGCATTAAATGATCATGCTTACCTACCTAAACATTTTTAAGGCATTTCTTTGGCCAGTAATAAGTGGAAATAATTTTCATCATATAGAATGCAGAGCAGAGAAAGCATTGTTTGAGGTGATTGAAGGAGTCCTTTTTCCTGATTAAAGGAAATAACAAACATCTATTTCTTCTGTAAAAATGAGAAATAACAAGACTAATGAAGAAACAATTAAATGGCACTAATAAGATGTGGATTCAGTCAGAGCTTTGAAGCAGGTATGCTTAAATTTTCGTCTATAATGAATTCCCCAAAACTCTTTTTTAAACTTAATTAAAAAAAAAAATAAAAAGTAAATAAAATAAATTCAATTTTGTAAGTGGAGAAAAAGACAACTTAGTATGAGATCAAACTCATACATTTCTCCTTGGTTCCAAGGAAATGCTTCTTTCTAGCACCACAGAGATACCATGCCATCTCCTGAATCCTCTTCTCTTTCAGCATACTTAGCCTCTATGCAGAAGAGAAACAATTTTTTTTTTTCTCCTATGGAATATCTTCCTTTTTCTTATCAAAATAATATAAGCTTAAAAATAGCCTCCGGTGGACATAAATGAAAGAGAGGTACTCAGTACTTTCTTTGCCTTAGTATTCTCCAACATGGTCTGCCTAATCCATGTGACTGCCTTTTATGAAGGATAAAAAGGCTGGGTTTGGGATTAATGTGATGGCACTGGATGTTATTTACATTATCTCTAGCAAAGCTTTGGACATTGTCTGTCACAATATTCTCATATTTGGTTTAGGACAATGAAGCTTGGGCAGGTAGATGAGTAAAACACTGTTTGGACGGTCATGTTGAGCACATTTTACTCTGCCTGGAGGTCAGTAACAAGGTGACATTCCACAGGGTCTGTCCCAGGACCTAGTCTTTTTCACATCTCAGTAATCGGGTGGAGAGGATGGGGAGTATGCTTGTCAGGTTTGCAGATGAATCCGAGCTGTGGTGATCACTCCTCTATCAAATTTTGTGTGCTTTCCTAGGATATCTCTCATAATTTTGGAAAGACATCTAAATGAAGAATAGAAAATAGTATTTGTGAGCTCAAAATGCCATGACATCTATTTCTTAGCTGCTTCTAATTCAGGGATACAGGCTGGAGCATCAATAACGAAAATAAGTTGATTATATAAAACACATAATGTTTAGCTTAGTGTGTTTAGCTTGGCTTCATCCATTCAGTTTTTGAATTTCTAAGTTACAGACATAAGTGAAAATTTAAAAAAGCAAATTTTCTCTTGTTTTTGCCCTGTTTAATTTTTCTGTTTGTTTCCCCCCTCCAAGTCCCTTTGACAGTAAAGGAGTGATGCGATTTTCTCAATGTTTTGCATATTAATTAATTCCTTGGAAAACTTTCTTCCCTTCCCCAAAGGAGTGTTTTGGAGATAATTTAATATTTGTTAATCCTAAACCTGCTAGGATTATGTTGATTTTAAAATTAATAGCCTTATTGTTTCTGGTAATTTGAGAAATCTCGTAAATTCAGAAAATCTTAAAACTTTCTTTTGGTGTTATAATACTGCCGTTTGCTGTTCTTGTTGAAGCTGGAATGAAAGAGCAAGAGAGGTTATCAGACCAGCTAGCAGATATTATTGAGGGAAACAAAGACAGTGCAGAATGATTAAAACACTCTCTTTGGAGATGTGTGTTGGAAATCTAGGACACAGTGTTAAATACACTTCTATTTTTGTTTAAGAACGTTTTAGCAACAAACAGTCTCTTGAGCTAATAACTTTCCAGGGAGACTTGTCTAATATTAGCCTACCTTGTTTTAACATCCAGTTAACAGACACATGGCTGTTGGACGGGGTCCTGTTGTTAGGAACACCCCCAAATGAAATGCCCCTCATTATTCATGATCCAAGTGGTATGTATAAAATGGCAACACAGCCAACTCTCAATCTGTGATCGCCTTTAATGGGGGTGAAGGGGAATACTCTGGAGCCACGGAAGCTGAAAACAGAGACAAACATAGAAACAGCATGGTCAGGGGCTGTTTTAATCACATAATAGGGACATGATTATTTGATCCAGCTACAGTCAACACTTAAGAATAAATGGGGCTTCTGAAAACTGAGTGTATTCCAAAGTGTAATAGTTTCAGGTTCAAATGAGTTGGACTGTTTTCAACTGAATAATCAAATATTTTTCATTCTTGTGTGTTTATTACTCAGATTAAAAAACAAACAAACAAACAAATAAACCAAACCAAACCAAACAAACAAACAAAACCAAAAAAACAGTAAGTTTTCACAGGCTGACTTCTAACTACAGTACAAACTATGCTAATAAGGAGAACTGCAGAAGTTGGCACTACTGCCTTTTGGGGATAGAATCTGCGTCCTTCTGCACAGTGATAATTAGATGGCATAGATAGAACATTAGATGTTCCACAGTCTCACAATGAGAGGAAGAATAAATAGTCTTTATCTGCTGCTTAGCTACTGTTTTCAGAAAACACAAACAAAATATCTTCCAAAGTCTTGAACTCATTCTGCTCTTATTTTTGCAGCAGCCCTAGTGCAGCCATATCTTTAGGGAGTCCTTTTAAAAATAATTTATTTTTTTAGGAGTGTCTTTTCTGATGATGAATGGTTCATAATTCTAATGTGAGATGATTACAAACAAAATTGTTGTTCCCACTCAAAGCTACCTGTTGTTATTAAAAGAATGCACAGCTTCCATAAATTCCTTCACTGTCATCAGAAATTCAAATCTGAATTGCTGATACAATCACCATGAATTTGTGAAATATGAAATTTGTCATGAATATAGACATACACTTATGCTATTGTATTAAGGGTTGTTATGCACAGAGAAGGGTGCCTATACTATTTCTATTCTACCCTAAGTGGCTGCTAGAGGCCACTGCTTTAAGTTACCAACTGGACTCCATAAAGCTTTGGCTTGATGTAAAATAGTTGTTCTTATGTATATATCACTGTGAGGGAGAACATTTCAGCTTTTATATGTTGCATTTTTGCAGCGTGAATTGCTTATCTTTGATCCACACACTTTTAGCTGACTTGAAGCTGAGATGAGGTGGTTTGAACAAAACACCATATTAGCAGTGAGCCTGATCCAGATGTCATCAGAGTTCCCACTGGGAGGTGGTACAGTTTGCTCAGCAAGCTAGGCTTCTGACCAAATGCAGACATAAAAGGTCAGGATGAAATGTGTAGTTTTACACACTCTGAAAACGACTTTAAATCTCAGTTCTCATTAGTTTGGAGCTAGTCTTCAGAATATGAATCGTGTTTAGGCAATCTTGGTTGCATCTACTTTGAAACCTTAAAAAACAGTGTTAAGAACTGGTAGTTATCCTAATTTTGTCTGAAGACTTAAGAAATTCTCTTGTACTAGATACCGTAGTGTTTTGACTTGCTGTATAAGGCTTAGTTTCCTACATGTTTGTTTTCAACATACTGAACACCTAGAGGGGCTTGAGTATTGAGCTGAGATGTTGAAGAGACTTTAAAATGACCTTGACCCTAAGGAGTGTATGAAGACAGTTTCCTGTGAAAGTTCCTGGTTGCAATTTACATTGAGTAGTATTGGAACAAACTGTTATTCCCAAGTATTCCCAAGGGACTTACTGCAAACAGGTCACATTGGGGCCACTGCTTTTATCTCTCTAATTAATTGTAAATGTACATGTTAAAGATGAAGAATGCTGAATTTTCCACTGTTTTTACTTCCTGGTTTGATTTTAGTGCACTAGCGATTCTCAGCCTTGACTCATGACATGGGGTGCATGTTTTGGTCTCCCTGTTCATCCTCATGGGGACTGAAAGACAAAGACAGAGATGGTGCTAGTTTAAAAAAAAAAAGTTAAAAAAAAAGTCTAACTGTAGGAAATAAAGAATGATGATTTTGATAACAGGTTAATAAAGAAATATAATATTTTGTTGATTGTTAATTACATAAACCTAGTGTTTCTTTGTTTCTCATCCATAATGGAATCAGTGCTATGCATGAATCACCACATTTGGTGGTTCTTTAACATTTACCCAATATGCTGCTGATTTTTATTGTTAAACGATGGAACTAGTAAAACTTTTCTGTGGGAGAAGGAACTTCACAAAATGGAGTGCAGCTACTTTGAAATGCTACTGTGTCTGTTGAATTAAGTATACTGAAACTTTGACCTAATAACATGTATTATAGCTTCAGCATACTGACATTTTCAAGTAGATGCTCCAACTAATACGTTTAATCTACAAAATGAATGGGTATTATGAAACTAAATATTTTGTATGTTTTTTAAAAGTTATTTTCCTGTAAAATCTGGATCATTACCTCCTCTGTGGGATAATCTGAAGGTGCACTGGAGTATAAACACATCCACACAGCCAGTGGCAGATGTCCTGGTTACACAGCTGTCAGCTGATACTGCTTGGGCTTAACTGAAGCTAATGCTCAGAGTTTCCCTTAGTTGGTCTACAATATATATAGGATTTCAAGCAACTGAATAATGTCTGTTCTGACAAAACAACAGCAAGAATTAAAATGCAGGTTTGAGTAAATTTAATTACTAAAAAAGCTACTTTAACCCCCCACTGGTAAAAGCGGCCTGAAGTACCAAGCAATACTCTTCACCTTTAGGCAAATGGTGTTTATATAAGTATTTGTCTTGTTTGCACAATTTCAATAACAAGGTAGTTAGGTCTACTGGAGTGGGTGTTGTGATTCACAAGCCTGGCTCTGGGCTGGGGAGGAATGGGGTGGGGAGGGGGAACCTGAGACTGAAGGTCCTTGGTGCTTTGGAGTTTTTATAGCCATGTTTTGAAAAGTTGTTGGGAGTTCCCAAACAAGAAGATTGTTTTTTATTGTTCGCTAATACCTCTGTTGCCAGACAAGGGGGCAGGGCTGGTCTCCCAAACTGTCTGTCATCCTCATAGAATGTGGGGAGTGGAGACTTGAAAAGTGCAAAATGGAGTTTCATCGTGTAACCAGGGACTCATTGTTAACGCTGTCAAGCATATGGCACAGCTGTGAGATTCTTGTGCCAGGCCTGGTGAGCTAGTGGGAAAGCTCACAAAGCCAAGCAAGCCATTTGGACTGATGGTGTTTTAGTAGGAAGAAGCAGATGATAAAACAATTTTATTTAAAAGCTTAGAAAACTAGTCCTGTGATTTATTACCTAAGCCACCAGATGTACTGTACTATACTGTACTACATCATTGAGACAGCATTCTCTGATGTCATAAAGATATAAAATGTGTGTGGGTGTGTGGGGGAGAAAGGAGTAGTAGAATTGAGGGCAAGTTGAATAAACTCTTGGAGATCTGTTGGCTTTTTTTTTCTCTCATTATAGAGTGTAAAATCCTAATATGCTCCATAACCAAAAGGCTCTTAAAAATAATGGTAGGCTCGGGAAGGCTGATTTTTACCACAGATCAACCCCCTGGCAAACCATTCCCTGCGAATGAAAAGATGGTTTAGAATTTGTCATTCTTTTTCAGAGAGTTGCTGCTGTCAGCACTGGGAAGGTTAGTGACCTAGGGATTGGGTGTGGAGAGGGGAGAGGTCCGAGCTACTTTGGCAGGCTTCAGATTACTAGCAGGAAGCAGCCAGGAAGAAACGTGCTGTTTCTGGAGCCCGGTTCAATGCTCCTAGAGCAATGAGAAACATGCGGGTTTTTGGTAGCACAAATGACCATGCTGTAGAGGAGTCTGTGCTCTGCTCAGATGGTTCCCTCAGACTACAAGGTTTTTCTGTTGCTTACCAGACACAATTTGAATCATAGCATCATTTAGGTTGGAAAGGACATTTGAGGTAATCAAGTCCAACTGCCCAAGTGTCGAGAAGTCCTCTATGGTTGTATGTGAAAGGCATTGCCCAGATGGTGGGGCTGGGAACATAGGTCAGCTGTAGAGAAAGCAGAAAAAATGTGGTCAGTGCTAGCAGATACCTATCATGTCAGAAACACATTTGAAACCTGCTATATGTTAGTCATGTACTTGTAGATGTTGGCTGCTTTGCATCATAATTGAACAAGAACCAAAAGCCTTGCAAGAACTCTGACAGAAGCAATTTAGTTAATAAAACTGAAAAGCTGTGTGAGATACCAGTTTTTAAAAAAGAAATCAGAATATTTCGGTGCTGTTATAAATGTGTTATTTTCATAGAAGGGATTTAGGTAGTAGAAATAACTGCAAAAAGGAAGGGATGAGGGGAGAATCAACATCTGTACCATGCCTATGAACCTTCATACAGACAAATCGTTCAGTATCTGTATTTCTGGATATCATATGTCTCTTTTTATAACACAGCTAGCTATACACAGGTGCACAGATTTTTTTGTCTTCAAGGAAGAAAAACAGTGATGTTTTAAATAAGACTGATTATTTATCAAGAGGAAAAGGGAAAGTAAAAAAGGAAGAGGATAAGAAAAAAGAAAAAGACTGCAATATGAGCAGATGCTTAACTGCTTTGATTTTGACTTTGTAGAACATTTCTAATGATTTTTTTCTGTCTCTATAACAGAGCAGTTTTACTGTACATGCTTGATGCAGAACAAGCAAGAAATGTGAAGTTATAAGTGAATATCAATTCAGTAAGAGAAGAAATGAAGCCATTTCCATAATCTCACCTCAGTCCATAAACTAAGAAGCATAAGATATATCTGAGTGAATTTCTCACAAAAATCCAGTTTTAACTGAAAATAAGAAAATTCTTGCAGAGAAGAAGTGTTGATTTTACTGGAAAGTTTTATTTAAACACATATTCAGACTTGATAAAGATATGTTATGTTCAAATATTTAATTCTGAATAAAATAGTTGTTTGATAAAGAAAAATTTGCTGTTAAAAATATTTTTTTTTTTCACCACAATTGGTGCATAATTTGTTGCAAAAGCTCGTAAGTGAAAAGCATAGACCTGTCCATGAAGACAGATAGAAATCTATCTTGAAGGAGGGGTAACAGAACCTTTACCTGGGCAGCAAGGAGAAGACAAGTATGGATTTGAGACTGGAATTTAGGCCTTGTAATGTAGTAGAGGCAAAAGGGCTAGTTTTTAACCCTTAAAAGTTACCCTGACCTTTTTGATTCATATGTTGATATTTCAGGTTCTGACTTATGCAATTGTTATTACAATGTATTGGTTTCAAGTCAGTTTGACACTACTCCCTCCTAAAAGATCATAAGCTTTTTAATGTCTGATTTCTTGTGTAAATTAGAATTCCTTGATGGACCAAGTCTTAAGAAGTGTCTGGAGTGTATGAGGTAATGTGGGACACGTAGTCAATTATATACAAGAATGGAGGATAGAGATGGTTTTAAAATACACAAATGACTTCAAAATACTTAATCTCAATTATATTTGTAACTGGATATGTCAAAACATATCAGAATTTTTATCTTAGTTTGTTTTCCAGTACTTTGTGGTTTTTTGTTTGTTTGTTTGTTTGTTTGTTTTTATTTTTCTGTGTTCTGAACTTGAGACAAAAAGAACGTTGAAATTCCAGTTTTCCTATCAGGCCTAACAGTATTAAAAGCCATCATAAAGTCTGTGGAGGAAATTAGTATTCACATTTCCTGATATCTGGAGATTTAAAATTCTTTTAAGTTCTATTTTTCTTTTGCTAAATTTAAGCCATTACCATATGTGATGTCTTCTTTAATTTTGAAAGAAAAGTACATATTATGAAAAGAAGATGGCTTATAGTAGTGAATGATTAAGTAATAATTTTGTTCTATTTGTGTCATGCAAGAAAGTTTTATGAAAAGGGGAAGTCTTACATGGTTTTCTCAAAAAATATTTTCAAAAAATTGATTGTTTTATTTTCATCTTCTATACATATGAAATATCTGTTTGTATTCTAAAATATTTTTGCCTTTTTGAAATTATGGACTGTTCTCATGAATCACATTAAATTTGGCACAGCAAAAGACGCTTTCTTGCTTACACAATTAGTCTTACTTAAAAGAAGTGAAATAATTTTCATCATGTCAGGGAAATGGGACATCATGTAAAGAGTACATCAACTCTCTTTTTTGAAAACCCAAAAAGAAAGATGGCGTTGTGTTGCTATGGGCCTAACCTTTGACGAAATTTTCTAGAACATTCTGGTGAAGGAATTTTTGTGCAACTCAGCTTCAAGAATCATAGTTGTACTGTGAACCTTTCAATATTTTGGAGGATAGCATTTTTCTTTTCACATATTTCTGAGTTATGCATTGTTATGAAATGCTGCCCTAAATAAAAATGAGTACTACTTCCCTAGTCTTTTCAGTAAAGCCTCCTTTTTAGTAAAGGCTTCCAGCAGCTGTCCATGGATGTCTTTATCTACTTATCTTTACCAAAGCAACCAACGTTTTGCTCTGCAAAATCATCACCTGGCTTTTCTACAGAAAGATTTTGTTGAAGGCCAAGTAAGAGACAGGATGCTGCAGTGATTCTTGGAAAAGGACATGCCCAACAGTTGCAGTCAACATGCTTTTCGGTCATGAAAGCGGTACCATCACCTGTCCCTATCCTGAGACCTTACACATAGTGCAGTAACATTTGTCTTGTCTCTCAGGGACCTGTGCTGAGGGTACTCCTCTTTGTTGCTCTCTGTTTATAGGCTTGCAGGAGCTTACAAGGAGCTTTGCATTTTTTTACGTGAGATGTATTAGGCCTGAAAAGTGGGGAAAACTTGAGAGTAGGACACCCATTTGTTTCGACTGACAAAAATAAAAAGTTGAGGTGATAGAACACTATGGAAGAAATGAGAGAGAAAAAATGAGTAGAGCGTGAAGCAAGAGCATGATCTCAATTTGTTGCATACCTTGTGTAGGTAAGGTGTCAAATCAGCAAAGAAAGGTCTTGGATCTGGCTTGTCTCTTTTCCACAGAGCTGTTTTATATGCAGTGTTATTTACTGTACCAAACACAGGGTTATTAGCAGTTGATTTCAGTGCAAAGTACACATGAAACTAGAGTAAAAGTTATTTTTAAGGTTTTAATGAAAAGGGGTTTGTTGTGGGTTTTTTGGTGGTTTGTTTGTTTGTTTGTTTGTTTTTAGGAAGCCCTAGGTTTTTGCCATAGGTTGCTTGCAAATTGGATTTGCCTGTTTTAAACAACAGGCAACAGCAGTTGCCTGTTTTAAAACTCCTGGGTTTCAAACTTTCCTCGGGATAAGAAGTATCCATTTAAAGGTCCATTTTCTATTATGTCTATGAAGTGTATGGTTCTGTATTAGCCCTTTCCTTTGTAGGGTCAGAAGTGCTCATAAAGAGGATTCTACACCGTGAATTTTGTGGAAGACCTGTGTGTGATTTTCACGTCATACAACCCAGTGTTATTTCTTTTCTATCCCTTTATTTCTCAAAGTCACACAATCTCATGGGGTTTATTTACTGTTGCTTCCCTTCTTTACCTTCCTGTTACAATGTTCTAAGTTTTTTAATTGCTTTTCAACATTTGCTATGGCAGTTATATTTACATGTTCTTACTTCATAATACTCATAACACTCATTCTATGCCTTTTCCCACATTGTCAATACAACTAATCTTGTCTAAAATTTGTATCAAAACCTCATCTGTTTTTCTAGGCTGAAATTTCCTGTCTTCAAGCTTGATTCCAGTTTCACCCAGTAGCGTTTCTCCTTTTTTCCCATTTCAGAATATTTATTATTTTCTTCCTCAGGTTGTATACAGTTTAGCTTTTAGTGAATGTTCTGTCCTTCACAGTGCTAAATCCCAGCTGTCTTTAAAGTTCGGCCTCTTCTTTTTTTCTTTGTTTTTTTTGTGGGCAAACACATTATGACTGATAGCCCTTTATATACAATGATCCATTAAATCAGTTATAGATGATTTTCTTACTAGTTTGGTATTTGTGTTCCAAGTAGGGCTTTACGTAGTTTTGACTTGTGGAAATTTAAGCCTCTATACTGTTTGAGACTTTGAACTCTCAGGTTTGACTGAATTTGCTTACCAGAGGCTGTAATTCTTCACAGATTGATTTTTTTGCAATTAAAGCCTTATTAAAATTATTTTTTACCTGATTTTCAATGTTCTATGATATAGAGTTATGAAAACAAGCCTTTCTTCTGCCTTTGTTTAACTCTTTTCATCCTCTCATTGGCCACGACCTGAGAAAGCTATTATTTTTTGGACTACATAAATTCATAGACTTTCTTCTAATTCTGCCCTCTGACAGCACAAGTCAGTCAAGATGGCCAATTCTTGATTTTTTGCCTTGTGTAATGCAGTTTTTTTTTAATAAGAAAAATAATTCCACTACAAGTCACCTGAATGTCTATTTCTGTGAAACTTCTTCTCTAACAAGGCAGATTTATAATTTGCCTGGAAATATCCTTTCTCAAGGATGTTTTAGATTGATCAGTGACAATCTCCCACCACCACCAGTTTAGGATATTTTGCAGAATTTAGGCTGCACTTTGTATCATTATTTTGGCAGATAGATAGATATGGCTTTGTTGTCTTTGGTGTCAAGCATGAACTCTCTTTGCAAAGGCCATAACATATGTAGTTATTTAGGCAGTTGGACTGGATGATCGTTGTAGGTCCCTTTTAATTGAACTATTTTCTATTCTGCTCTATTCTATTCTATTCTATTCTATTCTATTCTATTCTATTCTATTCTCTCCCCATTCAATTCCTTTCTATTTCTTCAATTCCATTCTATTTCCATTCCATTCCAATTTACCTGGGTTTGTTGGTTTGTTTGTTTGTTTGTTTTTGTTTTGGGGTGGGAGGGGAGTGTTGCTGATTGGAAAGTGAGTTTTTCCCTCTCTTTTGTACGTGAAATATAGGTATTTGTGAAACACATTTCATGTGTTTCTGTTTTCCAGAAGCTTGTTTCTTGTACTGCCTCTGATTGTGGCTACATACTTCAGTGGTCCCTTTCTGTAGCTAGTGCCATGCTATTGCACGGACACACATAGACAGAAATTTTGCTTAAAAAAAAACACCCCAATTTATTTGGATTGTGGAACAGAAAAGAGCTCTCATTAATTCTTTCAGACAGGATGGTTGGTTACTGCCCAAATGGTGGACATGCAAGGGTCCTTATTGTGTTTAGAAGGATCAGGTCAAACTCTCTGAACCACTTTTTACACTAAGCTGGTCTTATGTGACCACTCCAGAACATCTGTGATCCTTTATTGTTGATTAGCTTGGATTACATACAAAATATCTCCTAACCATAATAACCGTGTACAAGGATTGTTTGTTGTACATAACAATGTCTGTATCTGCAGGGAGAGATTCTACTTACCACTTATAAGTGTTGTATTTCTTCACTCTTTATTCAGTTCTGCAGAGGAATCTCCTAGGGAGTACCTGGAAGGAAGCATGGGATTTCTCCACCCAGGATGTTAATCACCATGCTGACACATACAAACTAGTCAATGTTCTTTGACCACCATTCAGGAGGCATCTTCAAGACAGCCCAAAATTCCCACCCAAAACACTCCTGGACCAAGTAGTCAGGCACTTTTCTCTGAAGATGGCTAGGATTTCAGTGAATCCCATTTTTTGTACTCAACTCACTTTTTCAAATCAATCCATTTGCTGACCTGTGTAGGTGGCTGTCTGGGGAGTTCCTGGATCATGCAGGGAATTCATGACTGAAGTTCACTAGGTGCACAAATGGGCACATCCCTGATACTAGATTAAACCACATTTATAGCAATAGGATGAAGTTGAATTTCATCCTTATATCACAGCTATTATCTAAGTTCTGTAGTACTTGCTACACTACTCTTGTGTTGTGCAGGCTTATGGAATCACATTTTCTGTGCAGCTTCCACCATCTTATCTTCAAATTCATCTGGATTCCTACTGTATTTCTTGTTAGCTGTCATTTTTCCCATTAGCTCATTTTGGAAAGAATTCAGACATAATTAACTTCTACCAGATGATAATTCAAAGGAGAGCTTTGCATCTAATAAAGAAACTTTGCTGCATGCTGAAGTTTACAACGGAGCAAGTATTTGCTGAAGCCATATTACTACTACACTATTGAAGAAGGGTAAAAAAATGCCAGTTGCCATGTTTTGCAAGGTTTTTGGCAGTCCTAGGTTTCAGAATGTCTTACCTTTTCATTTCCAGATGAACGAAAAGAACACAGAGAACATTAGAATTGAAGATAAGAATCTGCATTGATAAGAATCAGAGAAACAAGAGGCACAGGTAGTTGTATTTTGTGTAGAATCATCACTCTATTAATCTTCAGGGTGAGATACAAAAGTGTAGGAGAAGCACTGTCTTAAATTCAGAAGGAGAAAGGAATGAAAAAGAATGATTAGACCTAGGGTGAAAGAAAGCACCTTTCTTTCAAATTTAATTGACTTTTTTAGTTTCTTTTTGGTTTTGAAATAATTCTTAGTTTGATCTTCACTATTGATAGAATGTCCCTCAGGAGAATGAGAGACAAAGGACGTTCCTATGAAATGACGGGAACTAGCCAGCAATTTCCTAACATTTTTTTTTACAGCATTTTTTCCACTTGTTTGTGATATCTTGTTTTTCTGAATTGATAGGCCTTTCTTCTGAAGGACTAATGTTGCCACTTTTTGCAGACTTTATGGTTGATTTTACAGTGTAATCTGTTTGCATCACTGCTCTAATAATAGATCGATACCTGGAGGCTGGATACTTCGAACAGCATTTTCTAATATTTTGCTTGTTTTAGCACTGATATTCCTTAAGTTTTCATCTGCATATCTGAATACTTTGGGATTACTTTGTTTAATGGCCCTTGTCTCATTGAGGTTAGATGTTGGCTATACCAGTGACCCACTGAGGTCCTCTATAATCTCCTCCTCTCCTGTGTCTTTCTTTGGGGAAGACAGAAATAAACAGCTACAGGACACTTTCATGCATGTATCCAATCTTCTCCTGAGTAAAGGCTGCAGATTGCACAGCTGCAATTCCTTAGTGGAAGCAGATGAACCATAACCTACTGCCAATGGCCACTCTGGGTTACATCATCCCACTATTCACCACCCACTGCTGCAGACAGACAGCCGGAGGGACGCAGTAAATAGGCGGCCTTTCATTGACACTTCATGAATTAATAGCTCAAGAGGACGACAGTTGGCATCTCCTCCTCCTCTGAGACCCAGTGTTTGAGATCCCTATGGCAGAAATTCAGGGAAAAGAGGATGGATTACAACAAACACCTCCCTGCTGTTTTGGAATTGAGTTGTCTTTTTGGCAACAGTGCTTTTTATTTTGGGTTTTTCCTTCTGTGCTACTAGGTTAGTATGTTACCTAAAAAGATAACCCTCTTCATGTAGAATGTTTGGGGGAAAGTGCTGAAGATGAATTTCCATTCTTCTTGCATGACATTCTTTTGTTTCTTATTAAAAGACGACTGCATGTTTCTGTTTCTTATCATCCATGTTTTATACTTTAGCTCTAAAAAGGACTGATGTGCACTGTGGTGAGCAAATGCTTCCTCTCTCTGTCTTGCTGATTTGAGATCTACTCCTATGATGTGATCTGTCAGTCTGCTCTCAGTTAGAATGTAGTTTTATTTTCAAATTAGAAATCAAATGATGGTTCAAACAAAAAATAGCTAAACAATGTTTTGCCATTGGATGTCAGACCACTAAAAACTACTTGTCAGTTCCTTGCCAATAAAGTAGTATTCAGTATAGTGAATGTTGTGGTTTAACCCCAGCTGGCAATTAAGCACCACAGAGTCACTCACTCATTGACCCACAGTGGGTTGGGGGAGAGAATTACAAGAGAAAAAGTGAGAAAACTCATAGGTTGAGATAAAGACAGTTAATAAGTAAAGCAAAAGCCACGTGTGCAATCAGAGCAAAACCAGGAATTCATTCACTACTTCCAATCATCAGGCGGGTATTCAGACATCTCCAGGACAGCAGGGCTCCATCACAGGTAACAGTTGCTTGGGAAGACAAACACCATCACTCTGAACATCCCCCCCTTTTCTTCTTCCCCCACCATTGTATATTGAACATGACATCATGTGGTGTGGAACATCACTTTGGTCAGTTCAGGTGAGCTGTCCCAGCTATGTCTCCTCCCAACCTTTCTTGCACTCCCCTTGTTTTTGTTGGCAGGCCAGCATGAGAAGTGGAAAAGTCCTTGACTGCTCAGCAACAACTAAAATATCAGTGTGTTATCAACATGATTTTCATACTAAATCCAAAACACAGCACGATACCAGCTCCTAGAAAGAAAATTAACTCTATCCCAGCTGAAACCAGGACAGAGAGACAAAACCTCTTGGAAAGTCAAGCCACTTCTGAGTGGCATTTATCTGAAATCACATCTAGTTTGAGGTAATGACTTAACACAGAAGCATAGAAACTCTCCAAGGCAAGAGACATTTTAACCTGAAGTAGGGTCTTGAAAAATGTTTCAGAATCAATGCACTACCTGGAGTCGAGGGTAAAGAAAAAGTGTAAAGCAGGCAGGATAATTATGAGCCTGATCCTAGTTATTAGTATATAGTTTTGCATAAATTATTTTATACAGATATCTTTTAATGTCAGTAAAATTGCATTTGATATTTGAATCCAACTTTGGATTTTCTATTGCACATAGATATTTATGACTGTGAAAAGAGGCTGTAAAACTTCAAAATGTACTGAAAGGCATCAAATCTGACATGTTCTTATGTGGGGGACTACGGCGTGTCCATGGATGCCATGACAGAGGATATGGGAACAGAAATTAGCCTTGAAGATATTAAGGCCTACCCATGAGAAAGACGGGAGTAAAGGAGCATCTGGAGATATTAAGGAGTAACTGTGAGAAAGAAGGGAGTAAAAGAGTAACATTGATATTAGCAAAATTAGCCAATGAGATGTTACTACTGCAACTTGTAACTAATAGCAAAAAGACATGCTGGTAAATACTATATAAAAAGGCATTTGTGGCAATAAATTGAGACTGCTGTTTGTACTTAAGAACTTGGTCTATGTTGTTTGTCCACCTCTATCATGACATTCTTATTTGAAAGATAACTAATAGCAGCTGCATCAATGTTGTGCCTTACAAAAGTGATGTGAGTACTTAATACTCTGCTCATTTGTTTCGAAGTATTGTAGATAAAGATCTGTTCACCTAATTTACTTTTGAAAATGGCTACCAAAGTGGACATCTACAAATTTTTATCCAGTAGTAACTACTTCCATTATTTTGTTTCCTTATTTATTTGGGTGGAATTATACTTGCAAATTGAATAGGGAAAGGAAATCTGTGCATCAGTGGAATGTTTTTCAGAATTCAAGTTGCTTCAAATGAAGTAAAACGTGAACGGTGGTAGCTTTAAATAAAATAAGTGGGTTTAGTTTATATTTGCTTCAGTTTATTTTTGTTCAACCACAGTTGTAGCAGTTTTCTGAATGATATTAGACAGTGTTAGGCAGGAGTTAATTAAATACTCCTATTTCTAAAAGAAAATTAAAACAGTACTAAAGTTAAAATTAACACAGCCCCATCTGTATTTTATCTAGGAAGTTAATTCTACAAGAGCTACATGCTCCTCATTTGATGAGCACTGGCTGGGTACGTTGACATGGGTAAGAAGAAAAGACTTGACAGTTATGGATTCTAGGTTTAGTTTGCCTAAATCCCTTGTAGATTACTAACATTTATCTAAAATTTTGTCTGAGAGACCAGAGTCTGCAAAATTTTGCTGGGAATTGCTTGAAAATTTACAGCAAGACTGCTAGTATTTCCTGCTGCTTCTTGATCTGGGATGGCTGTAAGAGCAGTTGACCTGTCTTAATGGAGTTTTAACACTTTTCTCTCCTGGGAGAAATGAAACTGATGGGAAAAACAGGAACTCAAGTATCTGAGTAACTTCAAAAGCATTTGTGGTTTTGGTTTTATTCTAGAAATATGAAGCTTTTTGTAGGTGGAGGCACACTTTTATTTTTCTGAAGCAATTTAAAAGCCGATGAAAAGTTCATCAAAGCAATGACCACTAGTTTATCCCTTCTTAGCCACTCATTGTGGTGGTAAGATTGTATAAGTGTTACAGTAATATAAATAAAAATGATTTGAATAAAACTGAAGTGATCCATTTCTTGAGAACTAAACATTAAACAAACAGTTGAACAATCTTTAAAACTTCTCCTGCTGTCACATGAATAAATATAAAAGCTCTGGAACTGGGTCACTGTCAGGCAAGAGGGAAGTAGGGAAATCCATTTAATGGAACAGTGCAACTGGGAATTGAGTTCTTATTGGAAAATCCCTGTTTCTTCCATTATTTCAATAATATGAATGTACTCTAGTGATCACATTTCCCATTTAATAACATTAAAGTTATAGGAAGAGAGACCTATTTAGTTCTGTTAAATCCTGGAAGAGCACTCACAAATGGCTGAGTGTGCAACAGCTGAGAAAATACAATTATCTGAGATGAGTCAAGTGATGACTTCCCTGGTTCATGATATCCTGTAAGTTCCTGCTATACTTTAAATTAAAATAATTAATAGAAAAAAGTTTTTGGGATTACAAGGGGATACCACTAATGTTCATGTCCTTGATAAGATGCCTAAGGCATGCTAAGATTATTATTATTATTTTAAATTATCCTTACACATTCCTTTATTAAAGTTTGCCAAGATGTTTTCCAAGCTTAGTCCTGTTTTTCAAAACAAATAATAAAGGAAAGTAACATCTAGTAAACTGTACATTCAAAGTGACTTCTGCTTGTGCCCAATTAAAACTTTTACATGAAGAATCAAAAAACATGTCTGAACTGAGGCAATTTCAAGGCTTCACATCTAGTAAAGGACAGAGTGTTTTGCCCTCTTTTTTTTCTCAAAGAAATGTGGCTTGTGTGCTGGGGTACATTTGTCAGAAGAAGGAAGTGCCCCAGAATAGGTCTTGAAAAGCAATTTATTTTTATTTTTATTTTTATTTTTATTTTTATTTTTATTTTTATTTTTATTTTTATTTTTATTTTATTTTTATTTTTATTTTTATTTTTATTTTTATTTTTATTTTTATTTTTATTTTTATTTTTATTTTTATTTTTATTTTTATTTTTTATTATTTTATTTTATTTTATTTTATTTTATTTTATTTTATTTTATTTTATTTTATTTTATTTTATTTTATTTTATTTTTATTTTTATTTTTCTGTTTGCATCAATTTTCCTACATATGAAAATAGAATTAGGAGTAGTTTCCAGGACCATATAGTCCCATAACCAACTTTGCACACACTCTCATTTTTTTACAGGTTGATTTTTATATTCTTTTTGTTTGATTGTTTGTTTTCCCAACTGGTACTCACATAAGGAAGCTGTTTCAGAATAACTCCCATCTGATACTAAAATAGGAGTGTGAAACGTAGCTTCATGTGTCAAGGTAATAACTGTTTTTTTTTCAGTTCCTTTATTTCCTACTGGAATGAAATTAGTTTCTCTCTCTAACATAACATACACTAAAATGAAACAGAAGCAAGTGTCAATAGGGTACACATTGTGTTGCACAAAGGATGAAAAACTTTTAGAAGAAAGTTCCTAATACCTAAGGTGTGTAATGGAGGGTAATAATACATAGAAATAAGAGAGAAGGAGACAATTGAAACCTAGGGTACATACGAATTTTAATATCAAGTCTGGATTTTCTATTGCATTTTGGCAGATGTATTTATATGCTGAATAGACAGCTTTAAATGACTTACCATGATCACTCTTCTACCTAAGCTTATATTGGTGAAGTTTCAGTGTGAAACCCAGGCTTCCCTTAATTTGCAATTTTAATCATAAGAGCAAAAGTGGCTTTATTTTATGACTGCTAAAAATGCAAAATAATGAGGTTTAATACTACTATACTCATTCGAACATCTCCTGCATTTGTGATTCAGAGAAGCATCTAAACAAAGGGGCTATGTGATGAAGTACTCTATTGCCTCTAAACCTTAGTCTTACTCATCAGTGAAGCAAATATGAAGGTAATTTTTGTGGTTAGTATCCCTCTTTTTTAGAAACTGCAGTGAGACAATTACTTAGTTTTACACAAACTGCTTAACTGTATAAGAAAATCTTTTTATAAATTGTCATTGCTGAGAAAATTTTTGTTCAGTAAATTATTAATTAAATCTTTTCAGCTGTCTTTTTACAGGCTATCCATAAGCAGATCTGTTCATCCAGCTTTCTAATTGTTCCCTGTGTCACCACAAAGTCCCGTGCTTGGTGATTTTGTCTCTTGATTTACTGATTTATAAGGTATTGAGGAACAAAACTGAATTCAAGGTTTCGCTGGTCTGTGTTTAGAGATTATTAAATATTGTTAACAGATTGTTAAAACTAAGTGGAACTTACTTGGAATAAGGAAATGCAAACTCATCCATGACCACTGGAAGTTTATAGAAAGACTTCTCTTAATTAACTTTAAACAGCAATAGAATGTCATTACGGATGCTAGTAGAATTAGAATAAACAGGATCGTGAGACTATAAAATCAAATTGGCAGAATTTATTTTAGGAATATATTTTGAGTGTTCACTCAGCTATCAAAACTACCAGTCAACTGCTATCTGTAGGCGATATAAAAATGAATTTTTTATCAAACTTTTGAGCCAGTCATATAAATAAAGTTTTGCACTAGATTTCATTAAGGGGGAAAAACTACTCTTCTGTTAAATGAACAGATGAGTAAAAACTGGGAGCAATTTTGAACTTAGTAAGTGGCCTCTTGTAAATTCTCTGCCTACTCTGTGCTTTATCTACAGCTTTTATGATAAGCATTTGTGCAAAATATTAATCAAAGATATTTTTAGCACAGCACCAGACTGGGTGGGAGACAGCTGTGTGTACCTCATGGCAGATGGCTATGTTTCTTTTAAGTTTGCTAACTAAGAAGAGGCCATAAACATCTAAAAATACAGGCAGATTTCAATCTTGGAAATCAACAACAGAGTATAAAGAGATGCATTTTTAAACACATCATGGTTACGTGTGGCTTTCAGGCCAAATGGGAAAACCAGCATGGTGTATTAGGCTTTTAAAGGGCTTTTTTCCTACGTCACCTAGACAGCAAAATGGCATTTTTGACTAGCACTGGCTGTTATTAATTTTCTACCACTAAATTCAGTGTGATGCATGTTGTAGTCTTCTTTTCCAAATTAATTGACTCTAACAATATCCTCTAAAAACACTATATTTACTTCCTCTTACTGCCTTCCTGTCCATCTCTTCCTTTATTTTCTCAAAATATGGCACCTGTGTCATAAACTAAATACTCTTCTTCTGAGTACAAAGATTCTATTTATCTTTATTGTGTTTGGAAGAATTGTAAAACTGTACTGGT
Source organism: Columba livia (assembly GCF_036013475.1). Classification (NCBI taxonomy): domain Eukaryota; kingdom Metazoa; phylum Chordata; class Aves; order Columbiformes; family Columbidae; genus Columba; species Columba livia. The sequence continues at coordinate 65,447,883 of NC_088642.1, forward strand.
CATTTCTTAGATATTTGCATTAACTTAATTTGAGTTTGTTGTATTTTCTAGCTTCTGATCTATTTCAAAAGTTCTGGGTTCTGAGACCAGAAGAAGAGTAAGCTTCTCAATTCCTGTGGGAATCACTTATCCATGTGTTCTCATCCACCATTTTCATTACCATTGTGTGAGAGTTCATTTTTCCTGCTTTCATTGCTGTTGTATGTTACCAGAGTGCCAAGGAGATGGATGGTAGTGGCATTAGACTAAGGAAGTAGAGAGAGATCTTTGTCAGCTATTATGTGTAGTGTCTCAATCTGCTGCTCTAAGATTTGGAGTATATTAGCTCTTACAAAATTTTTCATTGCCATTCATAACATCAGCTCGCTTTTTCTGGAGTGTAAATCTACTAGCACAAAACCTCTTTATTCTGGGAATTATTTACATGGAATTTAAAGTCCTCCATCAAGATGTGTCTGCAAATGAAATTGCTACAGGAGATACTTCTAAACTTCTCTGGGAAGCATTTCAGTTTTCTGTGGGCTGTAGACATTCAAGATGCCCATAATAGTTTTCTCCCTAGGCTTCAAGACTGTGAGAAGGCATAAGAAACTGTCTCATGGGAGCCAGAAAACATGGTCCTCTTTCAGTTCTTGAGATTTGAGAAGAATTGCAGGCTGCCTCAAAAAAAAAAGTTCAGCTCAGAAGGTTTGCTTTGCTACTAACAGTATTGAGCCAGGTGATAAATCATATTTCAGCCTGTCAACAGACTCTAAAGTGAGTTTTAAATAATCTAAATGATTGATAACAAAAAATAGATTGCTGCATTGTTTCTTGGAAACTGTAGCTTGATGCTGTTGTCCAGGATCATAATGGCTTGGCATGATCAAATCCAGTGGTGTAAATCATGTGACATTTAAAGACATTTCTATTTATCATGGTGGCTATTTCCAAGCTGTTGAAACAGCACCTAATTTTCTTTCCAGCATTTCTTTGAATATACTGTGACTTGATGCACTCAGAGATTTGAGAAGAGAGAATCTTTCCTTCACTCCTTATAATGGCCTGGATCTGGGCTTCTGGACAGAAGGCAGTGTCATGTTTTGTATACTGTTATTTGCGACAGACACTCTGCTGCAGCTTGGCGCTGAATATTGACATACATCTACAATATTTTAGTTCTTTGATAGCTATCACAGCAGATCTGCCACTGAATGTGAATGAACAAACATGGAAAAGCATGTACTCCACCTGTTTATAGATTACATTCTTCCCATTTAAAATCCAAATCTGGAAATCCTGGAGCTTGTAAGTTCATGGCTTTATCCACTTCTTAGTGGTGGAGTCTTGCAGACCTTCATCATACAGATTGTGAATACATTACTTCGTTGCATTCTTTAAAGAAGATATTCTATATAAAAACTTAGTTCTGAATAAAGTCAGTCTAGTTTCTTTTTTCTTGTTTCGTGAATATAACTGTAAAACTTGCAGATTAAACCCCTCAAAATTAACTGCTTGAGGTTCAAAACTTCTTGTTGATATACCAGGTGGCTGTGGAGGGACAAATCAGTTTCTTTTTAGGAAATACTTGACTTTATGTGAAACAAGCTCCAGTCACTAGACTAAAAAGAAATCATAAGTTCTAATTTAGAAAAGCACACTATAAATCACACTATCATCAAAAGCTTATTTCTAGTACACTAATGATGACATCAGATGAGTGTTCATCTGGCCCTGTGGTACATATCCAGGTTCAGAAATTAGTAACTTCAGTCAAAAGTACAGACACAGTGGGCAGACATAGTATAATCTGCCTTTTTCAAATGAAATATACAGATGACTCTGATTTTCTTGTTCCCTGAACTCTAGCAGGTACTACGTATTCCAGTGGAGGTTACTATTCACTGTGGCAGCCCTGTGTACACTTCATATTAACTCACCTGTCTGATTCTGTTCTAAGATGTTTCAATTTCAATGCTACTGCATTCAGTTTTTCCTTTGCTAATAAGTTTCACAACTGAGTTATCTGTAGTGAGTGATCACAGCATCACCCTGTTTCATCTGTACAGCTTCTGGTCACCTTTGAGGTTTGAATGGTGGCATCTACATTCTGAGTTGATAGACCCATATTACTGATGAAATGAGACATTAGTTTGGCAGGATTCTCTGTTACTTGTATACTAGTGGAATGTTCCATTAAACTAGTAAAAAATCCAGAATTAACAGACTAAGAAGGTGGTTTGTCTAAAAAATGTAGCAGTAAGCACTGCTAGTGAAAGAGGTTTAAATGAACTGGAAGATTCTTTCCGTCTTGATTTTTGATGCATTGTGAGTTCTTTATCTGGAAACTTCTGTGCTGCGTTTTACTCTGGGTTGCGATAAACAGGAAAGAGTTGAAAGGAAAAAAAATATCTTTTAGAATCCCAGATCAAGGTATTTTACTCTGGAGTTCAAATCAAGCCCTGAACGGACAGGAGAAATGGAGGCCATGCCAGTGGCATTAGCTGCAGGCTGGAAAAGAGTCAGTTTCAAATTCCTTGAAGCTGATCTGGTCCTCAGAGCAGCCTCACGGCAGGCATTTGGGAGCTTACTGAGAGGCTCTTTGGTTCTCTGCTTTGTCTGCCTCTGCGTGGACTCTCTTGGCTGCTGGATTCTGCTCTGTCTGTGCCTCAACCTTAAATACATGGCATTATCTTCTAGCAGCTCCGAGTAGCTGCTGGATGGTATACTTTCTATAGTTGGTATTTCTTTCACTTGCACATACCACAATTGTTTTTTATTTAAGTTGTACCATGTTTTAAGCAGAAAGATGTGACAAACTGCACTGAAAAGCATTCAGGAGGGAATTCAGGTATAATGACTCCTGTAAAATGTACTAATGCTGGTACAGAATATTATTTCATGCTCCCTATCATCAAGTGATGAGATGCATTTTCAGACTGGATGCTTCTTTTAAAAGATGTTTTTTCCTTCACCCAAAAGTTATTGATGAGTAATACAGAGTACATTGATGGCTTAGTGAAGAAATTGTATGTTTGAAACTGTATAGCCTGACAACAGATGTGGCCTCTGGTTGTCGATACTATGAAACTCCAAAAATGCTGTGAAACAGCATCTAGTGAGATTAAGAGGTGTATCCAACACCAAGATAGGCTTCAAGTAACTCTGCCACAAAAGGTATATGACTCATATTCTAGGAAATTCTTTCATTACTGACAGTAGGAACACAACACAGTATAAAAGAGGTATGCTGTTGTGTATGCACAGACAGGGAGACACCATGTAACACAGGTGGTGCAGGGGACCTTGTCTGTGCTTGGGAGAGGCAGTGTGGTTTATCACGAGCTGGGAAGGGTGCGGGAAAGGTGTTCTCTGGCTGGACACACCAGCTTGGAGGGTTGGGCAGCTGCTATGTCACTGCCCACCACACTCAGACAATAGGGACCCAAATATTCTGAAAAGTAAATTAGAGACATAGTATCTTGCTAAACAGTACAACCAGGAAGATGTTTGGAAAGATAAATAAATAATTAGAATGTCCTGCTGTGATTAAAAAAAAAAAAAAAAAAAAAAAAAAAAAAGTTGGAACAGGTATAATTCTTCAGCTGGTATAAATAGCTTAAATGAAGCTGTCCTAATTTACTCCATCTGGATATTTGGTCTGTTACTTGCTAGTTTGTGTCAAATACTCAGCCCTGCTATCATCATCTCCAGAAAACATTTAGCTCCTTTTTCAGAGCATAAAGATCTGAGAGAAGTTAGAAATTCTGATTGCTAGAGTGTGACCCAGCTGACTTCATTGATAACACATGTGAGAGATGTTTGGTAAACTAAATATGGAAAGATAAAAAAGGAAACTTCCAACCCTACAAAGACAAAATTTGAGGTTTGGTTTGGTTTGGTTTGATTTCCTCTAGGGGAAAAAAAAAAAAAAAAAAAGCCCAACTCCTATTTCCACATGCTGTTCAGAATTAAAAAGATTCTGAAGTTATTAAACCCAGTCTTACCATTGGCAGAAAGCATTACAAATCTGATCAAATGTGTTTTTAAACTAAAGTATAGGACATAAATTCCAATGTGAAGAAAGAATATTCCTCAGAGTCTATGAATTAAATCTTCTAATGCAAGGACAATCACATTGGAAAGATTTACATTAAATCTCATGCCATTAAGCTGCTCATTCTGATATTTTTCTTACCGGGTGTCTTAATATTTCACAAACATGAGAAGATCCTGTCTTCTTTTTCTGCATTGTGCAAGCTGTCACAAAGTCTTATGAATCTGATCTCAAAATAGAAACAAAGCAAATCATTGTATTGATGGAAAGAATGGTAGTTAAGCTACCCAGCCAACAAAAAGCATGCACACCTGGACTAAACAGAATTTGCAATGCTTTACTATGAAGCTATAAGTGATATGTATCTGATTGAATTTCAAGTCATAAAGATAGTGTTACTACTGTTTTCTAATGTCTGCATTGGCTATTTGAAGTATTTAGCTTGCTGTAAATACTGAATTATTTGATAAGCAGAAAATAGTATAAATGTACTAAATACCCATCAGTGGTCTACCAGGACATTCCTGAAGTTCTAGTTCCTAACAAAGCAGAGAGCTGGTCAAAGGCCTAACAATATGATAAGACTGTAATGAGGAAAATATGGTTTACATAAAGAACCCCACCTTGTGAATAATTATGTTGTGATAATTAAATTATTTTACATTAGTATGGTAGAGACACAACAAAATAAACAGACCTTCCACCACAGTACTTGAACTTTGTTCAACTAGGGTCTGAACCCAAGTCCATAATGTCAGCTCAATTAAATTTTTACAGTGGTCATTATTCTGTTTTATAATAAAGTTTAATTGTAAAACAAAAAAAAGAAGAATTAGTAGTTTGACTGCTTTGCTTGGAAGTTTTTTGGTGTTCATTGGTCCTGGGTCAAAAAAGTCCAAGATTTCAGTTCTGAAGAAAACGTGAAAATTACCATTGTGAAATTTGTTTTTCATGAGGAAAATATTGTCCAGAGTGCCCAGGAAGACTGAGGAAGCAATTCTGGAGAACTTGCAAGTTTTCTCTTCCAAAACTCAGCTAAAATTGAAGAAGGAAGCCTTACGTATTCTGTAGTTCAGCTGAAATAAAAAACTGAGCAATGGGGTTCGATGAGGAAGAACAACAACTTCTTAAAATTATTTGTTCTAAGCTAATTATTTTCCTGGATGCATATTTATTATTTGTTTTTTCCTTACTACAGAAAAGTTGTATTAGTACCATGTTTTCTATCATGTACAAAAATACCAAGCAATAAATAATTAGATTGTGTGTACAGCTAATTATTGTATATCTTGCCAAACAGTGGTAGGTCTTGTTTTCTGCTTTCTTTCATGCTAATAATTATTGGAAATCAGGTACTGCTGGTTTGATAACATTCGGAAACGACCGATCTTGCAAATCCCAGGTGATTGTTCTTCATGCAGTTTGGCATAGTTTGTTGTCTATTTGGGCCTTCAGGTGGAAATTGCAGGTCAGCAACAACATTTGTTGATAAATGAGCATACTGAAGCTTGCAATATGATTTCTGAACCTCTTACCTGCTCCACTTTCTCTTGCGGCACATACTGACTCTGAACATTTTAAAACTCATTCACCTTTTGAAAAATTACAGTGGAGTTAACCATCACTTAGCTGTTGATGGTCAACCAAGTGAGGCAACAAAGCAAGTGGTAGAAAAAGAGTTCTCAAGACTGTGTGTCTTGGTTTCTTTTAATTATGTGTCACATTTACATTTGTATGTCTACATTGCAGTATTTTGAATAGTATTTGTTTGGCATGTTTTGGAAAGCAAATCTGGCTTGAATTCAGACACAGTCTTGCTCGAACCAGAGTAGTCTTTTTGAATTTTTTTAAAGAAAACTTGCTTGGGGAACACAAGTCATACCCATCTCTTGTGTATCCAATAAATGAGAAACTAGATAATGTTCTGAAATATAGTTCCAGCTCTTGTTTGTGAAACTTTCTCAGATCTGCATTTTGTGTAAACTACAGCTAGAAAGAACTTTCTAATCAGCAGGATTTAAAAGGAATTGCACAACTTTGATTTGTTTGCTTCTATGCGAACTTCAGCTTCAGCTTTTTTCTCCACAGTTTGCTCGGTTGTTTGTTTGTTTGTTTGTTTGTTTGTTTTTAATTATTTTTTTCCCTTCTTCTTTCTCCACTTCCCAACCTCTACCCCTATTTTCTCTTCTCCACCCCCTTACCCCCCTCCCCGACCTTCTTTTTTGGCTAAGGTTGCTTGGCAGCAGGAGAATTGAAGTGGTTTTTTGCATTCTGCGTTTTTGCCACTCCATTTAATGGGGCCATATTGGCTTTCTCCCTTGTTGGTACACTGTGGGTCAAGTGTAGGCATGTGCATGCTTTACAAATTTATCCCCATCATTGCTAATGTCTGTCTGAGATGTTAGTAGCTGGTAGTTTTGTTTGAGGGACACTTCATGCTGTAATTCTTGAGTGCAAATCACTTTTTGTTTCTTTTGTTCATACATAATAAGAGACTGAAATGGAGCTTAAATAATTCCTTCAATGAATACATTAACCAGACTTTTCTATTGTGTCTGTTTAAGAACTGAAAATAATTAGCACAAAGCCACATTTCCTTCACAGAGCTTTAAAAGAAGTCAGGGCATTACCATTAAGATAATAATGAATTCAGTCTCTGTGGAAAGGCAGAGAGGAAAGAAAAAAAGATTAAATATATTTCAAGGCAAGCAAAAAGATTTCTGGTGGGAACATTTCACTGTTGAATAAAACATTCCCTTGGGAAATAAATTGCTATTTGGGTTTGTATTTTTGGGGCACTTTGTGAGTACCTTCAGAGAAGCCAAATAAGAACCTCCTTCTGTCTTTAAAAAATTCTAGACCTACAAAACCAGTACAAACATTCTCCAGTTTCCTAAGAGACAGGCTGTAATTCAGAAACAATAATATAACCACTGTTTGGAAAGACTGGAATCAGAAAACAATATTGTTGATATTCAGGTCTCAGGAAAAAAATATTTTCCAGAGGGGTAAAGACTTATTTGCTTGTTTCTGTCATATAACTTATCTTCCTCAGGCCATGCGATCCTATTTTGAGGCATCAGAAGACGATAGTAGTGAAAAATGCTAGTTTAGGATTGATTTAATTTGAAAATCTAGACAACCATTTCACTATTTAAAAGAAAACTGAGAATCAGAGCCACAAAATATAAGGGTTGTAAGGCAAGAAATAGCTACTAACTATCGAAGCCAAAGCACGCTAGGAATCTAATCTCTAAAGGTTACCTTCAAAAAATTCTGCATGAACAAGAGAACTCATCTTCAAAACAAACTAAGAGGAAAGATATGAAGGAATCAGATCGGTAGCAGTTAGCTTAGGCCTGGAATAGTCTTTTCTACCTTGAGTAGAGAACCTGAACTACTTTCAAGGATAATAAGGAATGGAAAGTGAGAAGAAAACACAGAGAATATCAGAAGAATCTTGCTATTTTCTTACAGACTTTCTTCATGCTGTGGCTACATGAGAATCGTGTGTAAAATTATATGAATTTTCTCCTGCCCTCTCATGTGGTGTTAAATATTTTCTGTACAGTGACACCACTCCAGTAGGTGACTGTCCACTGGGCCAGTAATGGAGATGCTCATGTAAAAGCTATCTACATCCGCATGAACTAAATTGTCATTCAGTTATTGGGTCTCTGGGAACTCAACCTTGTTACCTGCGGCAGATTGCAATAGTCCATGGTTTCCTTTAATTTTGTTACAGTGACCTAGAAATGAAATAAATCTTCTTGTCTGATCTCACAAAAATAAAAGAAAAGAAAGCTTTTATTTTTTTTTGTTTTCTTCTTGTTGTTTGGGCAAGAAAACAATTTATTTGGACTCAAACCAAACAGAACTTAATTTATAGAAGGGAAGGGAGTTTTCGTGGGGAGAGCAGTCATCTTCACTGCCCTAATTCCATCTGTGAGAACTGAATGGTGAAAGAGAGTGAAAAGTCTAAGATGGAGTACCTCTGCCTAAAAATTCGGTTTTGGTTTTAGAGTCTGCCTTATCTCTCAGTTCACATTAGACATGGATTCTTCTAGTCTTTAGTTTAAAGCAAGAGCTGACTTCATCATAGTAAAGGCTTCTAATTATCAACCCTGTTACAAATGCATTGACACTGCTTACCTGGGTCTGCCTATTACCCTATGGGGCCTAGAAAATCTGTTTGGAAAATTTTGAACATTCTGAATGACCAGTGCATTAATGTGTAATACAGAAACACAGCATTTAGAGAGTGCTGTCCTTAATTAAATAGGTAGTATCTCTTTTGTGTGTATTCCTCTGAAAAACAGTGTGCTCATACCCAAGACATTCCCAGAAGAAAACATACAGAGTAGATTTCAAATTGTGCATAGGTTTCTGTCTTTTTGTGGAGGAATGTTAATTCAGAATGATTAACAGTGCAAAATCAGGCTGTATAATTTTTGCATGTTTTCAGTTCTTACATGAACTTCTGTAAAGACAAACTGCTTTCAGAATTCAGATTTGGAGCCAGACTATAATAACTTCTAAGTTTGGTACCTGATATTGGTCTTTTACCTCTCCTTACCCACCCTAATTACTTTTTGGAGAATAAAGGAAGAAAATCTGAATCAAAATTTCAGCACAAAACCATGGAAGATTAAATGCAACAGTAATAATTTTCTTGTTTCAGAACTCCCTCTGAGATTGTGTTAAACATTTAATAGAGGCACCAGTGGTACTAGTCAAGTTCATTTGACAGCGAGCAGCTGCTGACATTCACCTGTGGGTCTTCTAGGATGCCTTTCCTTCTTACGTGTTTGTGTCTTGCAGGGCTGAGGGATGCAGTAAGGCTCTTGTCACCTGCATAAAAGTGTGGCACTCTTTTACTTGGGTGATACAGTGCAATGTTCTTAGCTTTCATTGAGAGTAATTCGGAGTTGAAATACATGCACAAGTTGCTATCCTGTTTAGAATGGAGTTCAAACCAAAAAGCATGTTGTACAAAAACTTGCCTTGTTAAAGGCCTACATTCCTCACCCCTCACTATAAATGTCTTTGCTACCTTTTTATTATCTAATACTTTAATTTCTGTCTTATGCTTCATGTTCTAACTTTTTTGCATTGTAAAACCCAAGAGATTCATACCTAAGAATACTGCTAATAAGGAAAAGTAATCCTTCTTATTATTGTAAAGACATTCAGGCCTCTCAAAAAAAACAGGAAGCTTAAAGAACCTGTTTTTTAAAGTTATTTTGTCAGAAGAAGCATTTTTACTAAGCCAGTACACATTTTTTTCCTCAAGTTTTGATGTTAGTAGTAATTTTTCTGGGTGCTTAGGGCTTTGAATATGCAAAATAAGAAAAGCTTTCACTGAGCAACTACTCCTAGGATGTGCCCAAATAGTTAATTGTAAACATTTGAGGCCACATCTGATACTTCTGCATTGTGAGTGAGATACTTTGGAATGTCTTGGCCTCTGTGCTGAGAAAGGTGCTATAGAAGGTACCATGATTATTTGTACCAGATTGCTGGCCTGAGTTGTCATTTCTGTGCCTCCTGAATTCAGCAAAGCATCACTATTATGTCTTGCTAACCAAGAATTATTAGTAGTCTACTTTATCACTGCTCACTGCAAAATTAATGAAGTTACTTCCACAGTGGGCCAGTACTCAAGTGCAAGAAAACCTAAACTCTTTTGGCTCGGGTGCATCCTTCCACCCTCTAGTTTGTGTTAGGGCTTTTATTTTCCAAATTTGTATATCTCTGCCTGACTCCTCAAAGATTTCTGACTCTAGTACTCACACCACCAGATTTAAACAACTATTTTTCAACAGTGTTCTGAGAAAGATAAGAACTGAGGTAAACCAAGAAAAACATTATTGCTTAGACATTTGCTGGAATTTTTTTTCACCTCAATTTTATAAGTCTGCTCTGTAACACTGAGAAACTTTGGTGTTATGCTGTTGATCTTCACGCATCCGTTAGTGAAAACCCATTTACAATGTTCTTTGGAGGTTCTTGAAAAGCCGCATATTGCTGCTGCTGATTGCTGCTGCTAAAGGTCCAATTTCTGCCAGGATACTCGTTCTTCATATCGTTTGCTCACTCCTTAAGAAAGGTTCATTGCCTTATTTTTGGAGACTGTTTTCTAAGCTTGTCTGATCATAAACTGAAGGAACAGAGATGAGAGATATGGTGGCCGTGTTAAAAGATAATAGTTTTCCTGAGATAATGAAATGGTGATATGTATGTAGCCAAGACTTCAAGGAAACTTGAAAAATGGAAAACTATTTCCAGATATTAATCCAATTTAATGACACTCATCTTAAATAGATTGATTTCAGCTTTCTCAGGAAGGACAAGGACTAATTTTCTTTGGCAGATGTATAAATTACAGTGAATTCAGGAGGAACTACTCTGCAAAGCAGAAAGCTAAAAAGTATAAATAAAGAGGAGAATACACCTTTTTAGATGACTGCGTACTTTTCAGTTCTCTCATTTTTTCAAGATTTTATCACTCAGATTTGCTGAGTAAAGAAAAAAAAATCATGTTATTCTTGCTGCTCTTGTTTTTTATTTCTCTTCTTGCTTCATCTCAGTTTCTGTATGACTTTTTTTTTTACTTTCTTGGTCTGCCTACTCTTGCTGAACAGTGCCTCTGACATCTACTTTCCTCCCACTTATTTATCAGCAGTTAAAGCATTCATATTGATATGCTAAATAGTTAAGTCTTAAAGTTTAGCAATATTTTATTGAGACTATTGATACTCCAAATGCTTTCTTTATGAAGACTTCATTTTAACTATTGATAACTTAGGAAGATAATACAGTACTTCAGCAGGTTTGGTTTCTTTTTGAAAACCAGTTAGAAATTGTAATAGCAGGAATCTGACTGCTCTTATAAGGAAAAGATTTTGCAGAATTGGGGTATTTTTGTACAGATGAAAAATAAATGAAGTAGGAAGGTGAATCATTGGTGAGGAAGTGACTTTTTTACCCTGTTTGTAATTTGACTTTTGAAGTTAGAGGCACAAAATTGTAAGATAAACTAATTAATAATAATTTTAGCATTGTATCTGCTGACCATAAGTGCTTAAAATCACAAGTAGAGTGTGTTACTTAAAAGTTAACTAAAACTACAATTTCTTGAAATAACTTCTATTGTTGGACATTTTTTGCCACTCCTAGTATGAAACATTTTTATGAAATACAAGCTGTTTCAGGGACATTTTATTTGTAAGATAATTACTTCTCGATAATTTTTGTTACAGAAAGAATATGGGTCAGTAGCAGGGCTTCTTTTTCTTTTGCATACATGCATGTTGTCCGTGCTCATCGTAGTGGGGGTTGGACTAGCTGACCTTTTAACCCAAACTATTCTATGATTCTGTGTTTTTTCTCTGATATCCCTGAGGAGTCTTCTTTGCCATAACTCAATAATATATCTCCCAACATTATCCACAAGACAAGAAGTTAAGTATAAATTTAAAATCTCCACACATCTAAAACTCTGTTGCTTCTATGGAAGGCAGTTTGGTGCTGTGTGATTTTGTTGTCGTTTTTGTTTGGTTGGTTTGGTTTGTTGTGTTTTTGTTTTGTTTTGTTTGTTTGTTTGTTTGTTTAATTGAAATTTACAGCAAAGGAGCTTGAAGCAACCAAAAGAATTATGTTACTACTAGAAACAAGAGGCTTACATCAAAGAAAAACCCTGCTATGTTAACCAGCAGAAATCTTGGATTCAGGAACTCTTATTTCTTCCCATTACTCACTTCATATTAAGATATTCCCATCCCCCACTTCAATTTTATTAGATCATCTCCTTCTACTCAATCCATTATAGCTGCACAAGCTCTGCAGCAGCTCTGATCTCACTTCCCAGCTGGCAGGGAGGACTGTCTCCTCCCAAACAGAAATACCAACTCACTCGTAGGGAGTGGTAAGGCAAATCTGTACGTCATCCTCCCCCTGGACACCACACATCATATTCGTGGTACTCCTAGGCCTTTTTTTTTCTCTGACCTTCTCAGTTAGGATAGGTAGAGCCAGGATAATTATGGCATCTGGTTAGCAAAGGGGTTAATACAAGAAATTTGCATAATAAAAGCAGCAGAGCAGGGACTTCCTTCTTAGTAAAATAAATTTAGTAATACAGAAGTTGTGAGTAATAACAACAGTCCATTTTGTAAGTCCTGTGCTTATCTTAGTGTAGATTTTAATCTTCCTGTTTGATTTATCTGGATATTATGATTGTGTCCATGACAGAATTAGAATACTGCTTTTCCTAATTCTATATTGTCCTTCTAGGTTTGTGGAGACCAAAATCAAGAAGCAGTTTTCCTACGTGAATTTACATTGATACGGAGAGATAGTCTTCATGACGATTTCCTATCTGATTTGCTGCATAACCACAAAACAGAAGATCCGGTAGGAATCTTGCCTTATTCTAAAATACTTGATGGAAATGTTTGCAGAAATACAGATTTTTCATAGATCTTTCATCCTGCTTCATTAATTTGTGGGAAGTTACAAAATTAGGTTTGCTACACAGAAATGTCCATGTAAATAAAGACTTGTTCACAAGGGTAGGTGTCAGATGCATATGAGGTTTCATTATTTTAAGTGCATACTTTTTCAAAAGAAGCACAAATTGGTCTTTTGTTTTCTAATGAAAAAATTTTCATTCAAAATTTTGGCAGTCTAATTTGCTACCATTGGTTGATTTGTACACGCAAAGAGATTATTTTTTATTCAATATGAATGAGTAAAGTTAGATTCATAGTTTATGTAAAAAATAGATAACACTTTGAAAATAATTTTATAAGGTGCACCAAGGAATGTAACAAACAGGGAAAAGCATTTTATGTAAAACAGATTTTCACTCTCTTCTATATATGCCTGGCAAGATATATGTTTCAGGTCTGTAGGATTTCATGTCTTGTAGAAGATAGCCCTCTAATGTGTTTTGAAGAATAGCACGTGGAAGCAAAGAACTTGGATCCATGCTTTAGTTTGAAATACAGCAAGCCAGCTGATTTTAAACTGTGGTACTTTTATAGGTATGATATTTTCAAGCACCAATATATTGTGATGTTCAACACACTGGTTTAACACAAGTGGTGGTGCAGTAGCATCTGGTATTACCATAAATTAGTGATGTATTTTAGGGATTAAAGTTCAAAATAAAGACTCTGTAAGATAAGAAAAAGGAGAGTGATTCTAGAATAATTAAGTGTTGGCACAGATGTGCTTACTGCCTTTTTAATAAATTTTTTCTCATAGCCTCAGAGGGCAATGACTGAAGTTACCTTTCTTGATGCATGAGTGAATGTTAGCCACTTATCATTGGTGGGAGCATGCAGAGCTAGGACTTTGGAAGGGTGGCATGGATGTCTTTTGATAAGTCTTGTCGCTCAGGCCAAAGAATCCAGTAAACAAAAGGAGTGAAGGCATTAAATAATCCACTGTGTTTGTGCTAATCCGTCTAGAGAAGTTGTGCTTAGTGCTTTACAACTGCTAAAAGAGATTTCAAATCAGGCAAAACCAACACTTTGTTCTACCACTGTGGGTAATTTTATGGCAGTTCGGGATGGTGTCAAGCAACTACTTTACTGCCAGGACAATATCCTTTGTACAGAGAGTGCCAGTCTTTTGCTACCCTATGGCTGAAATTATTATTCATTAAAACCATTTATTCTCTGTAGTCTGGAGAAGCAAGCAGCATTTTGTTACTGATTTATCAATACCAATGAACTGATTTGTTGTTTTCTGAGTTGTGCTGGTCTTACACCTGTTTATAAGTGTATGATGTTCACACAACTAACAAGTACTCTGCAAATTATTCATAGATTTGACTTCAGGGTAGTGTTCTTTTTTTTATTATTATTTCAAAATGATGGTGTGTGGTTCCTGTGACCTTTCTGTGCAGCTCTGTGTGTATGAAAACACAGCTACACTGAAAGAATATTGCACAGAAATTATGATTTTGCAATCTTAATCTCATCTTCAACTACAGAAGTATATATGGGTTTCTCTGCATGAGTGAACAGGTAGTATGGGAGAGCTTGAAGTAACTTTTTTGTATTTTAGCTGAAATACTTTAACTGTATATGTGATCTCATGATCTGTTTACTGTGTCCTGTGCAGACTTTATTTCAAAGACAAGCATTAATTTCAACAAGAATATTTCTCTGGCTCTTATTCTAAATTTCTGTTTCTTAAATACTAGTGAATTTGTTTTCCTAAATTTCTGTGGCATATATGGGGTATTCTTCCTGTTTTACGGATGTATTCTCAAAGGCTCACAGACATTAATGTCAAAAGCATCTACTGTTCTTGAGTGGTCTGTTTGAGACACGAGGATCCATCTTTTTCAATTCACCTCACATGACATTGCAATAAGTTCAGAGGGGAACTATTGACCTCAGACACAATTGTGAGTGCTCAGCATCTTTGTCTCTCAAGCTGAAGATAACAGGTAAGGCATCTACAAGAACAAAAAGTACATGGTTACAAATATCTTGGCTGGAGTGATAGAAAAAAACAGTTGCAGTGGCAGAGATATAGAGTGTAGTTCTCCAGAAAGAAAGCACAAGCTATATTTCAGGACCAAGCTTTCTCAACTCACAGGACCAATCCTTTTTTCATGTAATTTCCACTGCAATTATGGTTTGTCTAATGACAAAACCTACTGCAAAGACACAGAGAAAACAGACTCTTTTATCATACTTCCCGTATAAATCTCTTGGCTCTTTTCAGGAGTCCTGTGACCAACACAGAGTATGTTTATCTGTTTGCAGCTTTTCAAAAGCAGTGCGCACACAGAGCCTCAGGGAAAGCTGTGCAGCTAGTGTCTTAATTATCATTTATAAAAGTCTTCAACCTTTATTTTTTCCCCTGATTTGATGCTTTCTGGGAAAATGGAGGCTGGTGATCCCTATTTAGAAGTTACTGTCTGAAGAACGTGTGTTCACTGTTCAGAAAAAGCATGCATGGCTATTTCTGTGGGTAGCTGAAAGCATCCAAAAAGGCTGATTCTCTTCTGATGTTGAAAAGTAATATCCACCTAACTCCATAACCATTTGGGAGAATAGATGCCTATACAGAGGTGCCAGATAAGTCTTTTATGATATAAATGAGAGAATGGCCACAGTCAGTGAGCAGATGTGTATAGCTTTCTGGGCCTGTGCCTTAAAGCTGTTAGCAATCACGCTATAATACCTTGCTAATCCCAGTGAAAGTTGGAGAGATCAAAAGAGCTTGTGCTTTTTGTAACCCATTACTACAACAAATACACTTAATGAGGAAATACACTAACTGCTTGTGAGGCAGTTTTAAGCAATTGTTTGCAAGTTTGTGTGTTAAAAACTATGTTAGCCCAAATATCTTAACTTGTGATAGTCAATGTCCAGTGAAGAATACAGAACAGTAAGTCACCTTTTTTGCTGTGTTATAGTGGATGCCCTCTTTCTACAATCTGTAGGCTTTATCATGGTCATTGAAATGGCTCACAGAGGTGCTTTTCTTATCTTTCAATTATATTTCTATCCTATATCTACAGCCTCTTAATACTGTAGCCATTAGGTCTTAGAGTTTCCATTTCAATATAAGCAGTAAACCCCAAGTCTATTACTGTATCTCTGCCATCATTAGCTCAAGGGAGGGGAATTACTAGAAGCCACAGGAAGACTTATATTATTAGAGTTTTCTGTCTTGTGCAAAGCCAACCACTGATGTTACACTAACAAAGGAAGGTATTTACAGTGTATTCCTTATGCATTTCAGATGAAAGAGATAATTTTCAAAATTGAAATATCATAAACATTTATTTATGTTATTTTTTGAGCCATACTCTTTCTTTTACTTTGTACTCTGAATTGTTTGGTGTGTAAGAGTAGAGGATGCTCAGCCCATTGACTAAGGAATTTACAGGCTTCTCAGCCAAAGATCACATACTTCTAAATGGTTATAAAACTGTGGTGCAAAATCCAGCTTCGAGCTCCTTAGGTATGGGAAATCCTGCAGTAATTACAGGCCCTACACCACGCAATTGCTGATATAACAGATAAAGAAAAAAGCTTTGATGATAGGAAGAACTCTTCTCTGACTAGTCTTACCTTGTATTTATTCTTTGTAGAGAACAGATCTTCCTGGTGCAAGTTAGGACAGTTCTGTGTATGTTGCTGCCAATCCAATTGTTTGAAAATCAAGAGTCTGGGCAAAACCATGAGACTGACCTCAATATTTTGGGGTGTAAGGAAGAGCTGCCTGAATTACTGCTTGCAGCCAGAGACCATGAATTGTTCAAGAATTGTCTGGAAAATAATGCCCTCAGAGATATCCAGATCAAACTGAGGCTTTGTCTAGGGTGCTAAGGAAAGCAGTGGGAAACAATTAGGGCACAGACCACCTGTAGCAGCTCCATGGCACGGCAGAACATGGCCTGTGAAGCTCATTGTCATGCCATAAGCACCTGGTTTCTTTAGAACAACAGGGTGCTCCTAGCCCGTAGGTTAAACATCCTTGCTGTGGAAGAATCTCATGTCTTTAGAGATCAGAGCAGCCTTTTCATTTTTCTCAGTGAAATGGAAACTTGACTGCATATAGTGGGATCCTCTTCTTCCATATAACCTGACTCAGCTGTTTCATTAGTTGAGAAAATTATTCAGGCACTGGCTGACAAATTGTGTTCTGATTTCGCTGACCCACGTCATCCTTTGTGTTACTTTTCTCACAGTAATTGTCAAGATTTTATTATATCACAGTAATTTTTTAAAAAACACTTTGTTAAACTTCTGTCTCACAATTCAACCCACTTTCATGACTGCTTCTTACCCACTTGCTATTTTGAGCATGGACTGTTTTCAGTGAAAATAATTTCCTGCCACAATTATTTTGAAATGTTTCTCAGTCTGTACTTTACAGAATTGTTACTTGTTTACTCCAGGGTGAGTTGCTCTAGACTGATAAAGGTTTTTATCTTAAAGGTTCACCTGCTTTAAAAAAAGAGGAATTATTACATATCTAGATATCTGTGCATCATCGAAAACAAAAATTAGAATGAACCACTGTCATTTCCCACTTGCTTTAATTCTAAATGTCTACAAGTACTCAGATACTAAAAGGTTCTAATGCTTTCTTTTCCATTTTTCTGATTCTCTCTTAATGACAGTATTTACATCTCCTTAAAAATAGAAGCATGACCATTGAATGTTTTGCATGCCTACCTGTTCCTGTATTTTTCTTTTCTGTCAGAAAGGAAATCAAGGCACTCCTGCTCAGGAAGATAAAAAAAAAAAAAAGCAAACAAAAAACCATGCCAAAACATTCCAAGTTTTAAATCCAGGTCCCACAGCTGCCAAAACTGTCCCATGACTGTATCTAGTGCTGGAGCTGACACAGGAGGAAAGGAGGCTGTTTTTAGAAGGACTGAGTTATTAGCCTTGCCCACATTAGGAAAAAATAAAGTTGAAATACAACTATGCCACTGTTTGTGTAGTGATATAGAACACTGTTTGGTCTACCACAGTACTTAAACAGAGTTATGTTTATTGATATCTCTTCTAGATGCGTTTTCCTTACAACTGAAAATTTCCCTAATTTCCATCAGATTAAGTAGCTTTTCTGCTTGTTTCAATGATCACTGTAATTTTTTTTTTTTTTTCATTACGCTGTTTTCACTCTACATGAGTTTAATTCAAATAACTAGTAGCTTATTTTGGGCTACTACAATATGAGGATGTTCTATGTGTGCAAGTCTTGCTTCTGTGCATCTCAATAAAGGTCTTTTGAAACTGTAAATTGAAACTGTGGTGTAAGTAGTTCATGAGGGAAATTAGGTAAGAGTTATTACACTCAAAATATGTGTAATTCTAGCTTTTCAAAAGAAACACTAAACATCACTGTTTTATAAGGCCTCACTTCATTAAAATGAAAAATTCATGTTTTTTATATTATTGGAAAAATGTATATAATAATTTTAATGGAATTTATTAATAAAGGTACGATGGGTAAGCATCAAGTAGACCAAAGAGTAGTATAAAGTTCTCTAGCAAGGTCATGAATTTCATCTTCAATTATTCTACAGAAGGCAAAGCATGAGTGAAAGCTATAATCTTTTAACCACTAATGATGATGAAATGAGTGGCTCATTTAAACATTTTGGAGGAAAGTGTTAATTTTTGTTGGACTTAGATTACATAATTGACTAAGAATACCTTTTTCTACTGCTACGTATTTGCCCATTTTCTGTTTTGCAAATACTAACTCTAGTAAAATACGTGGTTGCACAGCCTTAGCTGCTTGCAAGTTTACCAAGTGTACCTTCATATTTCTGTGTTAGGCTGGTACATCTTTGAAGTCCTGTTAGGTTTTTTTCTTTCTTTGTATATGTATCTATAATATATAAGCCATATATAACTAATTGAGATAAAGGTATACACATGTATCCCTTTATAATTTGCATATGCCTATTTAGATGCCATGTTTGAAATAACATAGACATTCCAGCAAATGTTCACTACTGAGCTCTCTGAAACAAACTAGAGGAAGAAATCCCACCTTATTCTTTCAGTTTTGCCTTTCCTGCAGTTATAAAGATACTTCTTGACTATGGCTGTGATGCTTTAGAACCACAGGCTTTTCAAGAATGCTTCTCTTGCTTCCCAGTTGTACAGAATTTTCATAGACACACTGAATATAGACATAGAGACGCTGGGATCAACACTGCCTCTCACAGTTAGCCAGAGACTCAGTCTTCTGCCTCTACCTTTGGTCAATACCCCTCAGCAGCACTGCAAATTAAAGGGGATTATTTTTTTCCATTGTTTGTTCACATGGGCCAAGGATGCCTCCTGAGGATGGGGGCTAAAAAATCCAGCCTAGGGAGCTTTGACTATCTAAGGGAGAGGTAGCACATCAGAGGGATTAGAAGTGTGTTAGAAATGCTTAAACTTTTTCCTTTTTGGGTCACACTAAGCTACGCCAGGGCACTAGTCCTAGAAAAATTATACTACTGAAAAATCACTGGCGTGGTTCAGAGTCTAAATTTAGTTTCCTGACCTAAATATAAGTCTGTATGCCTGCATATTTCCGAGCTGGCATGTGTGCCATCTTACCATGGCCTGGTTTCTTGACTGACCTCTGGTCTAGGACATTGACAAAGGGTTTTGGAAGCTGCCAGTTTCAGCATCAGCAAAAAGCACTGGTGAATGGCTATATAGTTTACATCAACAATCAGAAGGTCAGAAGGCTTGATTCTAACATCTCCACTGTCAGTGTCTTCAGTGTCTTTTTTCTTTTTTTAAGGATATTAATGTGATCCTCATCTCACGGTTGCCATAAGGCTTACAGTAATGGTATTTGAGAGCATAAACTTTTAGAAGTTACTTTATACAAGAATACCTATAGACAAAACTTCTATGTTTCTATGTTCAGATGAAGAAAGCAGCACGTGCGTTTGTAGACATGGCTAAAGCCTGTAAAAGGTCAGAATTAATTAACTGCTTGCAGAACAGTTTAGCAACATTTCCTCCGCACCTAATATTTAGATTTAGAATGGTAATTACTTTTAAAGCTATGAATGGAGGACCACAGAATCAGAATAAATCCTAAATTACACATCCTCAATTGCAGTACTGTTAAGCACAATGTGGTTTCAATAATCGGCTACCACATACTGAATTGTTAAACCATGATGAATGTGTTTAATCTTTTGGCATTTTTAATTAACATTCCATAATTGTTTTATTAAATCCTTATTTGAAGATTGCATTCAAGTCAAGCCTCAGTTTTATTCTTGTATGCTTTCCATGGCTTCTCTTCCTTACTTGTAATTTTCAGATTAGTAGTGCAGGCCTGTATCCAAATATGTTGGCTGTAATCTGTTATGCCTTAGAACAAGATGTTTGTCAGTCTGATCATACCACATTTTTTGCTGACTTTTGGGAAAGTAAGAAGCAAAAGATTATTGGTAGAGGCTGAAATATGGGTTTATCAGAAAAATTCTTCTACAAGTTATAGCACATATAATATCTAGCCTTTAAATGACAATCCACTGTAATACTTTTCTGCCTACAGTGTCCTATCCAAAGAGTATTAGTTATTTATTATGCTACAGAGAAATTACTATTTGAATGGGAAGCTTATTTCTGTTACATGAGAGTTTTTGCTCTGTGTCATTCTTACCTGATCACCTTCAGTTGCAACAATATTTGTTCTTCCCTCTTCATCAGGTGGAATAGTGTGGGCACTGGAACAACCTTTTTTGTGAATCTCAGTGTACTATTATAGGTATTTATTCTCATTCCTGTTTATGTTGAAGATTGGAATTAATCTGCATGGACCAGAAGTTAGTGAGGTTTTGACAAGAAGGAAAGGTGGGGTTTCATCCCTCCAGGAATTAATTTTTCAATAGAGTACTCACCCCTAAGAAAGTTCTTTTTGTGTAGAGATGATTCTTCCCTGTGCTGTAATGGATCTCAGAAAGAAATCTGTTGACCAGTCCCTGTGAGCTGAATTCAGTTTTTGGATAGTGCAAATCCTGGATTGAGACTTGGATCAAGATTTTTATTGTTAATGGGGAGTAAATGGTAGGTTGAGTGTGGTCTAAGTGCTTAGAGCCAGTTCTTCCAGTTGACACTGAAAATTCTAGATGCAATCTTCTACACAATGAGGATTTTTGCTTCTTTCCTACCCTGTGTAAAAAAAAAAAAAAAAAAAAAGTTGCATTTTTGTGTTGCAAGAAAGGTATGACATAACTTTTGTTCCTACATGCATTGCTGACAGGTTCATCAGAGCAGAACTTTTTCTTTAAATCAGAATTGTGATAAAAAAGGTTTTAGAATGATTTTTCAGCTTTTTACATTCATCTTGGTGAAGCATTCTGTCTTCCATGGATGCATCTAAAACAATCAAATAGATTTGGTTTTAAATACATTGAGAAATGCGCCTAAGGACCTGTAAGATATATTGGATACTTTGTGCCTATTCAGAAACTACAGTGGCTGGTATATGGTGAAGCTGAATACACAGAGCCTGGAATATTCACGTGTAAATCCTTCTCTGGTTTTAGCATACAGAGAGGAAAATATGGGAGTGATTTATTCCAGAAGCAGCTCTATGAGATTTCTATTTCTCCATTCCCATGCCCCCACTCCCAGAAAAATCAGCCTATTCTACCTCTTTGTCTTAAGCTGGTGGATTTCTTGGAAGCTTGGTCAGTAATAGTGAGTGATTTTTTTATTATTAATTCAAAACCACTTGATTCTCATGGTTTCAAAATCCAGCAAGATTACTTACTGGTCTGCCTTGATGGAAATTCTTGAAAGGGAGCATTGAAGGGAGAAAGAAAGAAATAGAGCAACAACTAAATCCTGTGTATTGTGCAGGCATTTGTTCTGTCCCCTTGTTTCTGAACTGATAGTCTGCTAGGCTTAGTGCATAGCATAGATTTTTTGGACATCAGAAAACAGAACTGCATTTTGATTTAAATTGCTACCTTAACAAAGAATATCGATTTACAGTGTAGGACTATGTTCTTGCTGCTTTATGCAGGCATTTCTTTCTCTTTTCTTTCTCTTTTTTTCTTTTCTTTCTCTTTTTTTTCTTTTCTCTTCTTTTCTCTTTTTCTTTTCTTTTCTTTTCTTTTCTTTTCTTTTCTTTTCTTTTCTTTTCTTTTCTTTTCTTTTCTTTTCTTTTCTTTTCTTCCCTTCCCTTCCCTTCCCTTCCCTTCCTTTCCCTTCCCTTCCTTCCCTTCCCTTCCCTTCCCTTCCCTTCCCTTCCCTTCCCTTCCCTTCCCTTCCCTTCCCTTCCCTTCCCTTCCCTTCCCTTCCCTTCCCTTCCCTTCCCTTCCCTTCCCTTCCCTTCCCTTCCCTTCCCTTCCCTTCCCTTCCCTTCCCTTCCCTTCCCTTCCCTTCCCTTCCCTTCCCTTCCCTTCCCTTCCCTTCCCTTCCCTTCCCTTCCCTTCCCTTCCCTTCCCTTCCCTTCCCTTCCCTTCCCTTCCCTTCCCTTCCCTTCCCTTCCCTTCCCTTCCCTTCCCTTCCCTTCCCTTCCCTTCCCTTCCCTTCCCTTCCCTTCCTTCCCTTCCCTTCCCTTCCCTTCCCTTCCCTTCCCTTCCCTTCCCTTCCCTTCCCTTCCCTTCCCTTCCCTTCCCTTCCCTTCCCTTCCCTTCCCTTCCCTTCCCTTCCCTTCCCTTCCCTTCCCTTCCCTTCCCTTCCCTTCCCTTCCCTTCCCTTCCCTTCCCTTCCCTTCCCTTCCCTTCCCTTCCCTTCCCTTCCCTTCCCTTCCCTTCCCTTCCCTTCCCTTCCCTTCCCTTCCCTTCCCTTCCCTTCCCTTCCCTTCCCTTCCCTTCTCTTCTCTTCTCTTCTCTTCTCTTTTCTTTTCTTTTCTTTTCTTTTCTTTTCTTTTCTTTTCTTTTCTTTTCTTTTCTTTTCTTTTCTTTTCTTTTCTTTTCTTTTCTTTTCTTTTCTTTTCTTTTCTTTTCTTTTCTTTTCTTTTCTTTTCTTTTCTTTTCTTTTCTTTTCTTTTCTTTTCTTTTCTTTTTTCTTTTCTCCCAATAAACTGTTTTAATTGTGTTAACAATCATGCTTTCTTGATGTTGTAGGTAACCAAATACACATTTCAACATACTGCTGGGTATTCCCACTATTATATACAGATATAGCTCAGTCATTTAGTTTCCTTTAGTATCTCTGTGTGCCTAAATGTCCATGAGAAACTATTCAAAACAAGATTAACAAAATTATTTTGTACTATATCCTTTGCATAATCCTTGGCATACAGAATGGAAGAAAAACCACTTTAGCAAGCTCCACGGACTTTGCACAGTTTATAGCAGAGGGAAAATTGTGTAGTTAAACCCTTATAGACCATTTCATGAATGTAAAATTAACTTTATGATATAAGGTTGGTACAACAGTAATTGCAGTTTTGGACTGTGAATTTTAAATCATTATACCTAGGCTCAAACAAATCTTTATTAATCAAAATAGGAACCATTATAATCCACACATTTTTGCCAATGCAAAACAAGATTATTTATTCCTGTAGCATAAAAATCTGTGCTTCTGGATTTGACAAACTCTTGGAAAGCATTTTTTGCATCCTGCTTGTTGTGGAAGTGTTTTCCCTGCAAAAAATTTTTGAGATGCTTGAAGAAGTGACAGTCAGTTGGCAAGAGATCAGATTAATATGGTGAATGAGGCAAAACTTTGTAGCCCTATTTGTTCAACTTTTGAAGCATTGGTTGCACTATGTGTTGTCAGGCATTGTCACTGAGAAAAATTGGGCCTTTTCTGTTGACCAGTGCTGGCTGCAGCCATTGCAATTTTTGGTGCAACTTATCAATTTGCTGAGCTTGCTTCTCAGATGTAATGGTTTAGCTGGGATTCAGAAAGCTTTAGTGGATCAGACTGACAGCAAACCACCAAACAGTGACCATGACCTTTTCTTCATGAAAGTTTGGCTTTGAGAAATGCTTTGAAGGTTCTTTTCAGTCCAACCACTGACCTGGTTGTTGCTGGTTGTCATATAAAATCCACTTTTCATAGCACTTCATGATCCAATTGAGAAATTTTTCTTTGTTGCATAGAATAGGAGAAGACAACAAAACAATGATTTTTTTTTGGTTTTTGGTCAGCTCATGAGGCACCCACTTCTCAAGCTTTTTCACCTTTCCAATTTGCTTCAAATGCTGAATGACCATAGAATAGTTGATGTTGAGTTCTTTGGCAACTTCTTGTGGAGCTGTAAGAGGTCTGTCTTCGATAATTGCACTCATTTGGTCATTGTCAATATCCAATGGCCAGCCACTACGCTCCTCATCTTCAAGGCTTTAATCTCTTTTATGAAACTTCTTGAACCACCACTGCACTGTACATTTCGTAAGCAGTTCCTGGGCCAAATGTGTTGTTGATGTTGCAAGTTGTCTCCACTGCTTTACAACCTATTTTGAACTCGAATAAGAAAATCACTCAAATTAACTTTTTGTCTAACATCATTTCCATAGTCTAAAATAAATATATAATAGACAGCAGGTAAAAAGTCAGTAACAAAAACCCATGAAGTGAGAAAAGCACATTAAAATTATGTATAACATAACCACATTTACTTAAGAATGCATTCCAATATCAAACAGCAAATTTCAACAATGCAAAAACCACAATTCCTTTGTTCATAGTTGCTCCATTTGCATTCACTTGGTGTGTTGTAGATGTGAATTACGATATATATAGCAATTGACTTCATGTTCCGTTCTCTTTGGTAGCATCTTCTGAGTCTTCATTTTCTATGTTTTTCTCAGTCTTTGTGATGGTATCTGGGCACTGGGAAACTAAGTAGTCACAGGGAATAATAAAAAGAGATAGGAGTTTGGAAAGGTGTAGAGAACCAACAACGTCCATTGTATCAAGAAATAATAAGTCATAAATTGATTGAATTGATGAACTGATGAATGAAAAGGTATTAATATTGACTGGAAAGAGGCAGTGAGTCTGATATTACAAAAAAAAACCCCTGAGATAGTTGAGCATGTGAAGATCTGGGAGAGACACTAATATCAAGGCAAATTCTGCTGCATAAGGAAAGTGGATGAGTACCTCAGGAAAGACAGAGAGGGGCAGGATGACTAACTCTACATTCTATAAACCAACCCAAAGCAAGCTTAATTACTGATTGTCCCTACCTGGGAACATGATGATCTGAGCTATGCTCCTTCTTATTCTTTTACAGGTTCTCCAGACCAAGTGATGTTTTGGATGAACAATTTTAACAAATTTGAGCAAATTTTATCAAAATTAAGTGTTCTGGGATAAGCTTTGTAGATTACATTGACCCAAAACTGGGAGAAGGCAGTTGAATATCATTGACATATTGTGTATACCCCTTGATTTTGTTGTTTTTGCAGCATGTCTAATACTTTTCAGCAGCTATATTATAGTTGTAACTGCAGGTCTCCAGGATAGGAACATCCAGTTTTACAGATTCCTCTACACTGAAATGTCTGTTTTTCTTGTGCATCAGAAATTACATTCTGTTTGCTGTGCTGCCTGTGATTCGTGCTCAAGTGCATGTTTCCTCCTTCCACATTGAGGCTACAGTCTTCCGTGGTCCTGTGACTTCTGCTCCCACCCGTATTAGTTCACATTTATTCTTTGTTATTCGTAGTCCATTTTTGTGTTGCAATTTGCCTATTTCTTTTATCCTTTTCTGTACCACAGTCAGGTGAGGAACGTGTGTGAAATGTCCCATGTTATCATAGAGCTTGTTCCTAGATCTGATGGCTATTTTACCTTGTGATGAGGACCAAGATAGCATTACCAAGACTACATAGCAGTCCAGCACACAGATACTCTCTTTAGAGTGGAAATGCTTGACTTAATGGAAGGAACAGAAATGAGAAAGCAGGAAAACAATCCTAAAGACTTATTTCAACCTCTAAAGTCATGTCGCAAATAAAAGATTATGTTGATCCAGTTCTGAGTAACTATAGTTGTTTTTCCACATGCATAATCTTTAAGATAAACAAAGCAATAAAATCAATCTCATTCATGTTGTTCATATTGTTTATTACAATAATTTGTTAAGTGGTTTACAAAGAAGGGAGAGAGCAGCACAATAGTAGTGATTGAAATACCAATTCAAGTGCATGATTTCTTTGACAACAACAATTATCAGTTGCCATCAGCAATGTTCAATAGACTTTCTCACAAAATACAAAACACATCAGAAGATGAACAATAACATTTCTGTTATCTAAAAGACATTGCCTTTACAGATTTATCAATAGTATGTGCATTTTTCCTAAAGATTAGTGCTATATATAAAACAATGGACAACACTTAACTTTCAAGATACAATGGAAAGGCAAGTTTTATAAAAAAAAAGTTTTTGAGTAATCTTTAAAAGAAAAGAAAATTGTATTTTTTCCAAAGTTGCAGAAGTATAAAATGGCAAGTCCATTTAACATCAGGTATCTTTTAAAAGATTATATGACATTGGTTTTGTTTTAAACTGTAATTTTTTTAGCTTCATTGGTGTTTTTTGATTCCTTTTGTATTTAAAAAAAAAAAACAAACAAGTGTGAATACGGTCAGTGCTAAGGAGTATGACTTCAGATACTGGATTTACTGTGTGCTGCTTGCTGTTGCATATTCAGGAAGGGCTACAAGTGAAAATCTCACTGCGGGAATTTTTTTTCCTTTCATCCTCTCTTGAGAAACACAATGTCATAAATGACTGTGTGAAATGATATATGGAGTGAATTGCCCTCTGAGTTGCAGAGGAGCTGAGTGCTTTAGAGATATATAACTGGATAATAATGGAGATTAATGAAGATAGATGCAGTAAAAAGACTGCTGTTAATAGAGTATTTTAAAAATGTGTCATCAAACTGAGAAGTGCATAGTCTTAAAGGTAAAACAAAAAAAAAAAACAAAAAAAAAGAAAAACTAAAAACTGAGCAATGCTGAGAAGCTACTGCCTTGAGGAATGATTTTTTTTTAAAACACTAGTGATCAAGAAACTATGGATATTGGGCAGGGAGATGCTACATTAGATTATCTTATCACTCCCACTTCCACAGCAGGAAATTAAAATCTTTAGTGCGTTATTCAGCATACTGTTAAATGTTTTACTCAGCCTAGTTTTAAAAGGCTTAAGCAATGGACATGGGAAATTCCTGGATATTTTTTTCTGGCAAATTTATGTGGAACTTAAGCACAAATTATAAAATTAAAAAAGATGGTCAAAGCTATGCAGGATACCTGCATAAGAAGCAATGAATACCATGTAAATGTGCCTAATGATTAGGCTGGTGATAAAGAAGTGTGAACATGCTAGTGCATGAAATCATTACCCGTCAGTAATGAATTTAAAGACTAGCAGAGAATGCTATTACATTTGCAACCTGCTGTTCAGAAGGCTGTCCAGACAAAGGACTCTTGATGGAAATTGAGTTCCCAGTCTTTGGGAACACACAGATGTTTGTGTGATAGTGTCCTTGGCCCTTAGAAATAATCACTCCCTAAATGCACTTTTATGAAGAAACTGCAGAATAAGTGCAAGAAAAAGGTGTCATGTAGTCTACATACCCAATATATGACCTTGTGTGGAAAGACTGTACCAAAACTGGTGGCGGTGCTTTTCTTTGAGCCCTATCTCATCCACTGTGAAAAAAGAGTCAGAGGAATCTCTCCCATGGTAACTCCTCAGTAGTAGTGAATTTTGCATTTTCAGAGTCAGAGAGAACAGTGATTCCCATGGAGCCGATGGAGCTGGCTCAGATTACCTCTGGCACAAATACATGTGCCACCTAGCTATCCTGTGGTCCTTCATTTAGGTATAGATTTTCTGGCAGAATTCCTTGAAGATAACAGGAATGGGTCTAACTGTCTTGAGATCTAGAGGTTTTCTTAACTTAACAGACCAAAGTAGCATATCCCAGAACTTTCCCATTCTGCGTAATTTATAAATTTTTAATTCTTGAAAGAGGCTATTTATTTTGTTTAACTCTAGTAAAATAAGATACAGTCATAAAAATGTTATAATCTTGTTTTGGTTGGAATGGGACCATGACATTATCTACAGCGGAGGTATTTTACCTATTTATATATTCAGATTTAGGCTTTTTCTCCTTTACAATAAAGATAACCAGACACCTTTTCCCACCACCCCACCACCCCCCCCCCCCCCCCCGCCTCTTTTTTTTCTCTTTATTTGCTTTTGTAGACTTTTTCTTTTAATGACTACACTTAGACAGGCTGAGCCTAGCTACCAGGTTTCATCCCAGATATCTCAGTGTTGTTTTGCCTAGAGTTTTGGATACTCTTTTTCTCCTACCATCTCAGTTATTTTCTCAATAAATACTTTTTTCATTTTGTTTGGATCATGACATTGGAAAATACCTTTTGCAACCCCTGGATGACATCTAGAAATAGTGTATTCCCTATAAGCATCTTAATCACTATTCTTCAACTCATAATTAGTTCTCCATGGTTGTTTTGACTATTATTTTTCCACCTGTTCTTCCAAATGAGTCCATTTGATCTACCTTGATATAATCAGCTGGAATCTACACAGTAAACAGAGGTTGCTTGAATATTATCCTTGTTCTCTAAAGACAGAGTACACCAAATTTCTTACTAGCAAGATTACATTGGATTATGGCATCTCTTGGTGTCATTGTCTGTAGAGGTAAATTTTGACTACTTAAGTATTGTACTTAGGAATAAAAATACCCAGATGAAATATTAAGTTTACTTATAATTGGGTAAAGATGATATTATGAACCATTCAAGGATTTCTGCTTCACAGCATTTGCAAGAGATCTGATTTTAAATGGATATCATAAACCAATTACGTGGACTGTTATTGCAAGGTGTCTCTTACAGTGGAATTTAACAAAAATTTAGGGGAATAAAATTGTTAATCTGGCTGAATTGAAATAAAAGCTTTTGAATGTTTTCATAATAAATATTTATGAATAAATAAATAAATAAACTAATGCACCAAAACAATGAGTAGCTGCTGGAAAAAAGATATGATGGGCTTTACATGAAATTATCAGTTGAATTCCATGTTGAATTCCTTATCTGAGCTGTGTGATAAACACTTTTTTTGTGAGGTAAATACTTTTTGTAACATCTGGTTACCTACATGCTTTACTGCCAAGCACTTCATACATATTGAAGATTAACGTGGGTCTATTAATTTTTTTGTGTGTGTGATACTGGACTTTCTTATATGGTCTAGTGATCTATGGTCCATACAAATGAAATCAAATTATTTGTGGTTAATTGTTTAGTTGTGAAGAGTTAATCTGTCCTTTATATCTAGAAGGAGTTCATAGAATTTATTCTTGGTAAATTATTAATCCTCTTATAAAAATAATCACTATTTGTAGGATCAAAAAAAAAAAAAAAAAGAAGTAGCTTAGCATTACTTGGGTTTAGGAAGTGTCAGAAAACCTTGGTGCAGTCAAGCCATGACCCTTCTTTGCGTTCAACCCTCAGCTATTAATACCACCAAATTCAAGGAAGGAAATGGAAATTGATCCTAGTATCTAAATCCCTTGATTTCTGAATTGGATACCTGGGCTGAAGCCAACTCTAGTATATTTTAGATCAAGAAGCTTCATGCTTTTTTGAGGACATGCTATGTGGTACAAAACTGACTTTTTCAAATTTTGTTCCCTAACCTGACATAAGTTAAAGCTGCTTGTATATACTAGTACAGATAGTAATGGTGAAATATTGGTTAAATGCATTCCTCTGGTTACTCCAAGAAAAACTATCTATCTGTCCTCTGCATATCAAGTGATTTTGAGACAAACAACAGTTTTCAATGACATTTCCCCAAAAAGCTCACATGCCATGTAACAGTGGGCGATTAGGCTTGTCACGGATTTATGAGTTGAGGGAACATTAAATACAAGCATTTTTGTTTGCCACACATCTTGTTTGTAACTGTCACGGTTTAAGGCAAGGCAGCAATAAACCATGACAGACATACCCTGTTACCCTCTTACCTCCCACCACCCCATCCCTTTAGATTGGAAAGATGATAGGGAAGATAAAAGAGAAGGAAGAGAAACTTGGACTTCAACTTGTAAGGTTTTAAAGAGTTTTACTAAGGCTACTGATAAATAGATGATATATACAAAATATACAAAACCAATCTTGAGTGCTCAATGTGGAGCTGGCATCACTCCATCAGAGCGGAGCTGGGTGTGCAGAGCTGGCGTCTCCAGCAGCTGCAGGCCAGGCACCTGGAAGTCATGGGTGGGACTTCATAGCAATCCGGAAACTGTTTGCAGTGATGCAGGGCCTGAGGCCTGTAGGTCACAGGCAGACAGACAGGGTCCTCTCTAGATGCTGGCTATGGTCAAAGAGTGACCATGTGATCACCGTCTTATATAAGGGGTATGACGATTATGGGATGCAATACTTAATTGGTCAATTTAAGTCACCTGTTCCATCCACCCCTCCTCAAACACACCCCTCTCACAGCAAAATGTGGGAAAACTTATCAGTCTTTCTTGGCTACCATAGTAATAAATCTAAACATGAGCTTCTTCAGCATTCCGTTGGTCTTCTTATCAGCACCAAGTACAGCATCTGAGGAAAAATATGCAAGCTAGAATTCAGAAAAGTACAGTCACCTAGAAGAACTTAACTGAATGAAAAAATCACTAAAAGAGAACCGGTCTTGTGTTTAACAAAACCAGGACAGTAACTAGTATAGCTGCTGGTTATTAATGAAAATTTTTTCAAGCCAGTTTGATTTTCCTCTGTATGTGGATTTTTTCTCATGGATTTCAAACCATGTCCAAATTCTTGGCTTCTAGGAAGGTTATACCTAGTTTCATGAGTTAAGTGTGCCTCTGCAGTGACCCCTCTGTACCAAGATTCTCCAAGACTGAGAGCTACTTGAGTTTCTGGATGGCATTTTTTCTTTTCACTTTCAACCACAGATAACTAATTCTATGTTTATACATAATGTTCTCTCAGTTTGGCTTATTCAATAGTCACGTTAGTGACTATTGTCACACATTAGTGTGAGAATTATAAGGCCTGCTGCTGTCCTTTCTGTTTCAGTCCTTGCAGGAGCTTTTGCTCTGTTTAGAATTTAAAAAAAAAAAAAAAAAAAAAAAAAAGTGGTATTTACTTCAGGTTTTTCAATTTACTTTTGAACACAGATATTATCTGAAACAATTCCCAGACATTTAAACAGAGTCCACATGATTTTGCATTTACTTGAAGTACCTGTCAAATACATCTCTACAAATATGTCATGCTTGCTAATGCTTACCCAAAATTCAGTATTGTTTACCTGAGGCTGGACTTTTGCCTTGCCATCTTTTTCTTCAGACAACATAGAATATTTGAGATTTATATCCAGCTGTAGACAGCATTTGAATTTCTGCAGAAAAAGGAAGAGTTCTTATATTGCTTGTGTCTGCAGTGAGAATGTGCAAAGGGGATGGGTAGTTTGCCTCTTTCAAATTCCAAGATTTGGAAGTTCAATCAACAAAATGGCCAACAACTTGTGGAAATTAGAGGAACTTGCACCTTTGTAAAACTGATGAGACTAATCAGAAATTGTATTAATTTTTTGGTTACAGACACACCTCTAAATACATAACATAACCCTATGCACTTGAGCTGAGCCTGAAATTGCTCTGTGCTAGCAACTGTTTACACGCACAGAAATAAAAGACAGTCTTTGCCTCAGGAATTTGACAACCCAGTGTAAATCAGGAAGAAGAATACTGATGCAGTGAGTTGAAGGACACCTTCAGGTCAGACAGAACTGAGAACAGAACCTCAGTTTTTCAATGCTCATCTGAGCCCAAAAGGAGCTTGAAGCCTAGCGCGATGTAAATAAGTTCCTTTAAATAATATAGAAATGTAAATATAACTACAAATGCTCAAAGAAGTTTTGCTCTATCTTGTGTTTTTCATTGTTCACAGTGCTAGCATCCATCCACTGCTGCTAGTAGAGGCTGTTTCAGGCTCGTGAAAAGGAAACAAATATACTTGTTAATTGCAGTGGTCATGAACTCCTTTAAATGTTCTCGCCATTACTTACCAGATGATTGCACGATCATGTCTAAAAAAGTATGCAGACTTCTGGATTATTAGGATTAGTTTGCTGAGAGGTTTCTTTATGTTGTATCCTCTGGCTTGTCTTCTGCCAGACATCTTAAGGAAGTTCTGTGTCTCCAAACAGACCCCCAAGTTCAAATAGAATATTTCAAGATAATATGAGATTAAGAAAGTGGTATTATTCTCACCAGCAGAAATACTGGTGTGTGTTTGGTTGGTTTGGTTTGGTTTGGTTTGGAGTTGTTTGTTTTTTTTTGTTTTTCCCCTTTATGGTACTTTTTAACATTATGTTGAAAATCATACTTGTGTTAACGACAACAATTAAAATTTTTTGTCCCAATACTAAACTCCATAAATTTTCACTTTTTATTCTAAGCATAGACAGATATTTGTTTAATTTGACATTGAACTTAACTACTTGCAAATTTCAGTATATTGGATGAGTCTGATTTTAGTTTGTGATTTCTATGCCTTTTTTCTATAAATAAATAAAGATTATAATATGAAAATAAATCTTGGTTTCATCAATCCAGCTCAGAATTTCTTTTAAATTGAACTGAATTTGAGCAACGGGATGAAAGCAAAGGAAAATAGTCTTCCTCCTCAAGTCCCTTCTGAATTTTATGCATGAGAAAAATAATTTTTTAATGTTTCTCTGCTATGTCCTTGTCTCACTCTGTAATTTTATTCTCCCTTGGACTTCAACAAAACACAGCTGAAGTTTAACTGTAAAGCAAAAGATGTTGGCTTAAGAGCATAATTAGCTAGAAGGATTTAAAACAAAGAAGCATTATGCTGGTAGTTAACAAAAACTAATGAAAGTTATAAAGTGCCTATAAGAAAGAACATATTATGTCTCCAAAAGTTAGTGAGAAGAGTTCTAATCAGACTGCAAAGACTGCAAATCTATTTGGTAAATCATAGAGTTCTTGGCTCTCGTAATTTCCTCTAGTGTTAACATCTCTACATATATCTTGCTCCGAAAACTTTATCCCTATTAATCCCATCGTATAGCAATATTGTGAATTCTATTATGAGTCATCCTAACTTCTTAATTAGAACATACTTTGAGTTTTTATTAGCTGTAGGGCAATGGGCATTTCTGCAAGCTGTTTAGTATGCTTTACCTGCAGGGAACAAAAGTTGAATTTAAAAATTATAAAACATGCAAACTAAACAACAAGTAAAAGTTCTTACAAGTTGCAGGATGTGAACCAATTTTAAATTGATTGTTCAAATAAAATAATTTATTTATTCATGGCTCTCTTACAAAATGTTGCTGAAAAACTTCTAAGAATTTAGATACATGTTTACCATTCAGATTTATTTTGGTTTGGTTTGGTTTTGGCTTTTTTTTTTTTATTTGTTTGATTGGTTTGTTTGTTTTTTTTTTTCTCTGTTTGCTTGCTTTTTATTTTATTTTCTGATATTATAATTACATTCAGTTGCATCTTTGCTTTTTTTCATTTCTCTCCACACTCTTAGAACTTTTACCAATATAACACAAAAATTCAGGCAAATACAGTTTCTTCATTCTCAGTTTTGGGGCAGTAATACATTAAGAAAGTCAACTAATCTCTTTTAGAAGGATAATCTCCATACCCCTGCCTTCAGAATGCAGTGGGAGTTACAGCCGGAGCCTTTAAAATTTTGAGAGATTTTCTGGACAAAAAGACTTAATTTAGAAATATTCAGGGTGTGCGGGGGGGTGTTTGTTTGGTTTTGTTAGTTTGGTTTTGTTAGTTTGGTTGGCTTTTTATGTTTGTTTGTTTTGTTTTCTTTTCCTTCTTCTTTTTAACCATACATTTTTAAACTCAAAAGGCAGAAAAGAAACTCAGAATACACCTTGAATCAGTTTGGATCAGCAGTCCCAGACATGTCCACTCCCAGCCTTTGACCCAACCCCAGCCTACTGGCCTTCAGGGATGCAGATGGTTGGGGAGACATCCTTGACGCTTTATGAGTGTTGCTCAGTCATAGCAAAAACGTTGCTGTGTTATCAACACTGCACCTGGAGGCTGAAAAGCACAAAGGCACAAGTCGACATCTTAGTAACAGAGAAGAAGATCACATGTTCAGAAGTGTAATTTAAAGAAATCTGAACAAATTTCACTCATTTGGTCAGAGAGTTAGCCATGTAAGAGTGATTATATTCTACTTACCTAAGTAAATTTTCAGATATGTGAAGCACTTACTTCTGCTTCCTGCCCTAAGCTCTTTCATTAAATTTCCAAGTGGTGTTAAGCTTACCATGTATCAGTGTAAATGTGCAGTGTTACAAGAAATAACCATGTGGGGAAAATTAAATGACAGTATTCTGCTTAATTAATAATCGTGTATCTGCCGTGCGGTACGTAATTAGACAGTTGCTTTAATCTGTTTAACCGCAAATGTTGATGTCGAGTATTAAACTGATTAGAGATGACCATCAGGATTCCCAGAGTGTTACAAAAAAAATAAACTTTTCCTTTTGCACCGTATGAACATGGTCCCACAGCTCTCTTGAAATGCATTATATGTCTTGGATTGTAACCCATACCATGGTGAACTGAACAGACTGGGTTCTTTCGTATGACAATCCTCCTTCCCTGATGAGAGGCGTGTCACCGTAAAGAAGGCCATCCTTTGGCTGTTTTCCTCCTGTACCAGATTTTTCCAGACTTGGATAATCATAACTGAGAGCACTTCTGAATAACTTCCATGCCTATGACAGAATCACAGAATGGCTGGGGTTGGAAGGGACCTCTGGAGATCATTTAGTCCAACCCACCTGCTAAAGCAGGTTCACCCAGAGCAGATGGCACAGGGCTGTGTCCAGGCGGGTCTTGAATGTCTCCAGAGAAGAAGACTCCACAACCTCCCTGGGCAGCCTGGCCTAGTGCTCTGCACCCTCAAAGTAGAGAAGTTTCTCCTCATATTCAGAAAGAACCTTCTATGTTTCAGTATGGGCCTGTTGCCCCTCATCCTTTCATTAGGCATCACTGAAAAGAGTCTGGTCCCATCCTCTTGACACCCACACTTGAGATATTTATAAGCATTGATGAGATGTCCTCTCAGCTTCTCTTCTCCAGATTGAACAGACCTGGCTCTCTTAGTCTCTCTTCATGAGAAAGGTGCTCTAGGTGCCTAATCATCTTTGTAGCTCACCACTGGACTCCGTCCAGTAGATCCTTGTCCTTAAACTGGGGAGCCCAGAACTGGACGCAGTACTCCAGATCTGGCCTCATCAGGGCAGAATAGAGGGGGAGGATAACCTACCTTGATCTGCTGCTCAGACTCTTTTTAATGCACCTCAGGATCCCGTTGGCCTTCTTGGCCACAAGGGCACATTGTTGATTCACGGTCAACCTGTTGTTGACCAGAACTCCAGAAGCCTTTTTGATGAGAAATGAGAACTGAGAAAAGACATTTTGTCCTTGAGAACAAGCACTTTTCAGCTCTTCAGCAAATTTTGCAAGAATCATCCAGGTTCAGCTGCCTCGCTAAATCGGAAATAATCTGGAACAGCTGTTACTGCTTCTCTTCACAGCAGCCAAAGTGGGCAATAACTGCAGAGCAAGTTCCAATAGTATCTGGGTGCCTCACACTCAGCAAATCCACAGGCAGTAAAAAAGCAGAGAAGCTAGCACACACCTTCATGTTTTTCCACAGCTGGGCAGCTTGTGTTCCTGGATAACAGCCAAGAGCTATTGTGAGTGCTTCTTTGCCAGTCTGCAGGGTAGTCAGGCTCTGAGAGGTCAAAAAAGCATTGGACAGAAAAGGGAGAAGTCCTTTCTTCACCCTGGATCCACCCACCTGAAATATTTACTTGCTCCCTCATTTTGGAAGACTGGCTAATTAGCAAGTTTTGCAGTATCCCAGGCTGAATTTTTCATTTCTCTTTCAGAACTAGTTTCACCTTGTACAGAAAGTGCACAGTCACAGGAATGGAGAAATGCTACCTGACCTTCCCACATTTTACAGGGCTATCTTAATGCAGAATTAGTTTCCATATTCCTGGACAAATAAGTTAATTTGCTTAATGTAAGGATGAGCAACTTCAAAAACGAAGAAACAGAAAGAGAATTTTCTCTTCTCCAGTGACCTCACAGCTACAGTGCCTTGTTGGGATACAACAACCAGAGTTCAAGTTCTTGCTGTTGGTTAGACAGAACAGAGATTCAACAGCCATCCAAAGAGGCCTTCCCCAAAGCATTCTCTTTCCATGCTTGTTCTCCTCTCCCCAAAAAAGCTTCTGGGAAAATAACTAGCTTTAAGAATGCCACTGGTGTTTAGTCGGAAGACCCTGGGATTATACATTTACTATATTTAATGAAATCAGTATATTTTGATGAAATATTGTTTTAAAACACTCTTGTATATTCTGGTACTGAAAAAAAAAGCCTGAGAATTATGAGTGGAATCATGAGCCAGAGGTATTCATAAACGTGAATGAAGATTTTAAATACATTGTTGGTCTGTGTGTAATAATACCAGAAAGCTGTGACTCACCTTGAGCTCAGCAGTGGAGAGCAGGGCTAGCTTTATTCAGCGCTTGAGGAAAGTTGTCTTTTCATAATCTCTCATATTGTTTCACAGATAGAATAGAGATTATTAAGTTAAACTGAAACACAGTTAAACAATTGTTGGTTGTCAAATCACAATATCATAGAATCACAGAATGTTAGGGATCGGAAGGAACCTTGAAAGATCATCTAGTCCAATCACCCTGCCAGAGCAGGAACACGCCTTGGTCTCTTAGAGCACATTTTATTAGTAGATTACAAAGGGATACAAAAGAAGTTGGAGTACATATTTAATTATATTACTTCATTTTAATACATTTACAATTTAATTTTGGAAAATGTTATTGAGTTCTGGATCCTAAAATCTCCAAAGTCAACTTCAGTCCAGCCACTGTGTCTGCACTTCGAAGCCGTTTGAAGTAGCTTTGGATTGCACAAAAGCTGGTGGGTAAGTCAAAACCTGGCTGTGAACAGAGGATTTTTTTTTCTCCTTCAAACCACTGGTTCCTCTGCTGTGTTGCTGAGGGCAGTGCCAGCCCAATCTGTAGATACTTCAAGGGCTTCAAACGGCAGACACTGTGGCTAGAGCTGAAGGTGAAACAGACAGTTTGAGGGAACCAAAGGATTGCAGGGCCTCCCAGTGCTTTTTCAGTGCATTTTAAAGCAGATTAAAACTGCTAAAAAATTGAAAAATAAAAGGGTATACATCTATTTCCCTTTTTCTTTGTGTGTGGTCTCAGTTGTGCAAGGAAGAATGTCTGTCTACCTTCAGATCTAAATGAAGCTCTTCTCTGGCAAAAAGAGTGAAAAAATCTTCAGCCAATCAGCTTTACAAAATGAAATATCCAGTCTCACTGCTCACTTGGTTTTGTCAGTTTTATTGCTTTACTATTCAAGTTTCTGGTGATGGCAGAGAGCTGTTCACTTGAAGGCTGAAAGATCTAAATCCAGTTTAAAAGCCCTGAATAATTCTCTGCACATAAAAAAAATAAATACAACAAAATAGTTATTATATTTAGATCTTATATTTCATACTTCCACCCACAATTTAAAAATTATTCTCAATATCTATTTCTCTTTCTCAATCAGATATGGAATGAGGTTGATGACAGCTGGAAAATAAACTAGGGCTTGAAACTTCTGTGAATTTTAGCTATTGGTCTTTCTCTTCTAATACCTGTAAGCTGCAACACTTGTACTACTCTAGGCTTTATTTCAAAGTATTATTCCTCACTTGCATATTATAGAGAAGATGTGAATTGTTTACTCTTAACTGTGTGGATTTACCTGCACTTTACTCATACACACTAAAGGCTGATTTAAGTGTTAGTGGAGAAGTTGCGTGTTTATCATAACATAAATCTTGACAAGAAAATAAATAGGTGCATGTAAAACAATAATAAGAAAAATATGAGATTGGTCTGCTTGATACGAAGAGTCTTCTTTTTTAGCTGGTTTCTTTAAATATCACAGTATCTTTCAAAGAGAGTAGCTTTTTACCTCCATTAAACCAGTCTATAATCACATTGTTTAGCTATAGGTAAAAATCTCAGCAAGTCATTAGCAATACAAATGAATTATTTAGTTATGCTGTTCATTTGAAAATGAGGTTTACTTTTGGGCTAGATATGTTTATAAAATCTGGTTTTGGCATTTCTTAAGCTTACCCATGCAGGCCAGGTAAGTCATTCACACAGTGGATGCAGTGTGCTTTATACAAGTGCTCTGTCCAAAATAATCCCATTAACACTGGACCTCAAGTTGCATATCTTTGTCAGTAAGAACTGCCTTTATTTAAAGGGAAAGATGTCCCAGATCCCTAATCATCTTTGTGGCTCTCCACTGCACTCTCTCCAGTAATTCCTTCTCCTTCTTAAACAGGGTAGCCCAGAACTGGACTCAGTTCTCCAGATGCAGCCCCACCAGGGCAGAGTAGAGGGCAAGAATAACCCCCCTCAACCTGCTGGTCAAACTTCCTAATGCACCTCAGGATACCATTGGCCTTCTTGGCCGTAAGGGCACACTGCTGGCTTATGGTCAACCTGCTGTACACCAGGACTCCCGTGTCCTTCTCTTCAATGTTGCTTTCCATCAGATCTGTCTCAGACATGAGGAAGAACTGAATTCCAGGCTTTGTTTTGTCTAGGACTAAGCTAAAATGTCACATTGCTCAGGTCCAAGTCACGCTTTCATATTTCATAGATCACATTTATGCCCAGCTGTGAGTTCTTCTGAGCTGCAAGTAACAAGGAAAAGAAAGCATAGCTGGTGAAAATCTCTTGGGAAGAGTAGCTGGAGGCAGCAGAGCTGTGTGTCCATCCTCCTGGTGTGGTTGCTCCACACTTGAAGAGCTGCAAGTAAGAGGCATCATTGCTATTTTCCCTGGGGTGCCAGTAACCACACCTCTGCTCCATGTAACTGTGCTAGCACTCAGCAACAGCATCCAGTGGCCCATCCGTTGTGAACTGGCAAGGCAAGAGGAAATTATTCTGGTTTCAGTGAGGCTCAGGCATAGTTTGCTTTGCTCTGATTTGACTGGATTCAGCACCATGAATGGTGCTTGCAGTAATTATTGGGCACAGGCCTGGTTCCAGGTTATCAGCTCATCTCAGGACACAATCCTATGTCTGGAACTCGTGGAGGAAACAATGGGTCATGGAAATTGTGATTGTGCTGACACTTGTCAAATTAACCCTTTTTTCATTAGTCCAAGTTGCCACCTTTTTCCTTTTCCTGAAACAAGAAATAGCTGAATTAATAGGTGTGGTTCCTGCATACTAGTGTTTCCTGAGGAAAAGATCAGTATCTTTTTCTCTTCTCACTAGTTTCTTATTAAGAATTTCCATAGATAAAGCTAATAAGTGGAAAAGCAATGGTTATGAAAATTATATGGCTGCACTAGTTGGTTTGGAGAAAGGGTTTCAATAAGTAGATGGTGCAGAATTATGTAATGAAAAGGCACAGATAGAATAAGGCAAAGGCAGCAATACTGCTATTGTGTGGGTGACAAGAAATGAACTTTTTCCCACCTGTCTATAGCAAAAAAATATAAACATATTAAAAAAACAAACGGGGCGGGGGGAGAAAACTTGCACTTCTACTACTTAATAGACTCTAGAGAAACACCTGCTTTTTGTTGTCTCTCCTTTGTACTGCATTACAGGTTTGTTCCACAGCAAGCTGTGTAGTGAGCAGTGAGATTAAATTTTAGAGATCAGGAACAGACAGAATAACGAATGTTTAACCCAAGTGTTCTGAGTTTTTCTGTTCTCAGCTTGATTTTCTAAGAAAGCACATACGTAGCAGAAAAAGACTAATTACTGTCCTTACTCAAGCAAAGTCTATAGGTTGGTCTGAAGTGTTGTTAGTCACCAAAGAAACCACATAGGAAAGTGTTAATATGAACTGTTACTACCATGAGAAAAGGATGGGGCAATATTCAGCCCTCATTCAATTCCAAGGGTCTCGCCAAGACATGAAAGTTTGCTAGGAACCAAGCTACGATCAACTACACAAATAATTAGTAGAGTGCTCCTTGGTCTAGGACTGATATATGTGAAGACCAGTACATTTTCAGATAGTCTACATTCCTTTACAAAGGTGAGGAAGCAGATGTTAAGAGAGTTAGAACATATATAAACTGTATGTGTTACTTTCTATACAATACAGCCACATCTGTTTCCACTGGGCATAATTTCTGGTGTAGACACGCAACATGCAGGTGTTTCTTTGGCTGCAACTTTAATAATCAGTAAACTAATTATTAATAGACTATTTAACCGTTCGGGCTGCTGAGTTGCTAATCTATGGAAGAGAAACTGACCACCCTTTCGTTAATCCGTGTGAAGCCAGGAAAAATACAAACCTTTCCCCCTCTTGTTCCAGTGCTGCAGACTGTATGGTTGGATTCAGTCCTTTGCTGAGGTGGGAAACTAATTTTATCTTTTTTCTCATTGAGCCTTTAACCTTCTCGAAATGAAAGCTGTAAAGACAGCAAACCATAATGGGGCATCTTGTTGAAACTAAAATTCCCAGTGGAATTAAGGTGAAAGCGTAGTTAAACTCTCCACTCAAGGACCTTAGTATTTACGGATATCAGACTAGAATAATATTTTACTGAGTGTCACAAATATGTTAATGCCCCATCAATGGCAGATGACTGCTAGGGTCAGTAAATAATTACTTCATTTGAATGTGAATCTTAAATAAGAGCATTAAAATGTTCAAGTCTGTTTTAGTTCCCTTATTTGGTCCTATGGTTCCTTGCCTTCCTGACCAAACTGTCTGCTAGGCGTAATTGATGAGGTGTCTGGCTTTTCAGCAGTCATGGTATGAGCTGTGTTTGTGGCTGATGTTTTATTTCTAGACAGATATTCAGATGACTGGCACTTTCTGAATACCAGAGAGAGGAATTCTTCCCTAACCACCATGCTATACTGCTTTTGCTCCTCGTCCTTTCTGCCTTTTGAGGTCCATCATCATTACTGCTAATAGTGGTTGCAGAAGGGAACTTTCAAAACCTGTCCATATAAGTATGACTATTGGCAGAGGTGGTCAGAGATCTCCTTTGGAACAAACACAAAACTCCTTAGCCCACTGACTCATAAACACCCAGTAGTGGGAGGAAGGTCAAGATCTGTAAGAGAAATCCAGTGAACTGCTGATTACCATAAAGCGTCTTAGATGTTGTCAAGCAGCAGAATTATCTTGATAAATCTTGTTCTGCATTTTTACAGTGTGATACTACAGGCCATTTGAATACTCTCATCACATCCTGACAAATAAATTAGCTCAAATACAGTATTAATAGCAGTCAGAATATTCTGCAAAGGCTACAGACTGACAGTTCTTTCAGCTATGCCTCAGTAGTTTGCTAGAAGCTAAAAATGAAAATTCTGACTATGACTGACTTCAGCCAGTAGCTCATTGCTTAACCTCATTCTTTGACCTCATTTTAGCTTAATTGACTGCTACGATCACTGTGGATGCTTGGATGGGGGAATCAAATGCATTTAACCCTTTTCTAATTAGAGGCAATCCTGGATTTTCCCTTTCTCCTTCCTGTGACTTTTATTCATGAGGAATTAAGTTGTGAAGTACATTTTGTGGTAGCCTGGCTTTCCTCTCTCCCATTCACTGAGGTATTCCTAACAACATTTTGTTTTGAGCAGAAACTACCTCTTTTCTGAATCAACTTATTTTCCTCAGGTGAAATTTTCTCAGTCCTGACTGACGAGTGAAGGAATCCTACCTGCCCACTTGAGCATGAACTTTCCCATGAAAGCACTGATATAAGTGCAGGTTGCTGAGATCCCACAGTCCATGGTGCACTGGAAGCTGATGTCCCATGCCCTTCATGTCCACCAAAGGGCTCTTCTGAGCCCAGGGTGAGATGAACCAGGCGCTTGTGCGGAACAGACACTTGTCTTACATGTTCTTGCAGGGTCAGAAAAGTGCCAGCAGCAGCACAAGGATAGGAGCAGGCTTTCACAGAATGCGGTGCATGCTATTCGTACTTCTCCAGTGAAAGTCTGTTGGTCATTTGTTTGTTAAGTTTGATAACTTGATGAGACTTGACAAGTTGTGTTACAATGAAGGTGACTTAGCATTACATTTAACAGAAAACAAGAGGATTACAGATAGAGTGTTGCATCCTGATGGATAAATTAAATCTGCCTAATTAAGGTTTAAAAGACCTGTAATTACAGAGCACAAATTTAATGTGATTTTTGCACAAGATACCTTAACTCTATTTGTAGAGCAGGAGAAATGAATGTTGTAGACATATTGTATGTGGATCGTTTGACAGCCTGTCCCTACAGCAAGATCAGAAGAAACAGTCATGTGTCTGCCTGAATTGCTGGAGAGAAAAAAAAAAAAGAACCTGGATGCACTCCTGTGCAACCTACTCTAGGTGTGCCTGCTTTAGCAGGTGGGTTGGACCAGATGATCTCCAGATGTCCCTTCCAACCCCGACCACTCTGTGATTCTCTGATACTGTGAAGCACATCTGATTACCTGTTCATTGTAAGAATGGTGTGAACCACATTTTTATCTGTTTGCCTGAACTCCTGAACTCAGCTGACCAGATGACATTTGCTACTCAGTCAAATCCAACAAACAGTGCTTTCATGCTTCAAAGAAACAAACAATCTAGGCCCACATCAAATTTCCCATTAGAATGTGCAGTCTATAATGAGGGCCACCTTGCTTGCAGCATTAGTAGGACCCTCCATGAGGGAGAAGAGTGGGTCTGAGATGTGCCTCCAAACCACAGTTGTCTCACTCAATAAAACACAACCTTTTGTGCAGATTGCTAACCTACAACAAAAAAGTAAATGTTTGATACAATTAAAAAAAAAAACAAAACAAAACAAACAGCACATTTTCTAACTCCGTTCTTACAGGTATGCTTTTTTTAGTCACATTGGACTTTTTCCTAGCTTAAATGGATTTCATTGT
The DNA here is from genome assembly GCF_036013475.1 of Columba livia. NCBI lineage: Eukaryota > Metazoa > Chordata > Aves > Columbiformes > Columbidae > Columba > Columba livia. The sequence continues at coordinate 65,490,476 of NC_088642.1, forward strand.
TCAGTTGTAGAATTTGGGAGCAGTTGTTCTGATTATTGGCCAGTTTAAGTTTTAGAGAGGAGGAGAGCTTTGGAGGAAAAAAAAGTGTATAATTTACGAGAGTTATTTACCCTGCAGGGTGAAGATGATGGTACTTTCACTTGGCTTTTCTTGTTACTTTGATGGGGTTGGAAAGTTCTTGGGGTTGTCACTGGAGAGTTTGAAGGAACCTCTTCAGAGATGTTTGCTGGAAGAATGTGATGAATAACGATCATTAGCATACAGCCTTACATTCGTACACCTCAGAGCACTTCACCACGACTGAGTTACATCATGAAGTGACTTACCCTTTATCACATGGTGAGAAGGTGGCAGGTTTGTGAGAAAATAAGTCACTATCATTTTCACCTTGTTAATCCATACTATTTCTGTCATTGTCCAGTGTGTTGTAGTTAAATCCTCCCTCAAAAAAAAATGCTGCACATTTTTGCAGTTTGTGCTAACATACAAATCACTTATATTTTTCTCTTCTGCAGACTAGAACGATAGAAACAGATAATGTCAGTGGTTAGTAGCAAGAAAATTTCTTGTGCATTCTTTGCGCAGTGAAGAACAGAACCTTTACCTACTTACTGCAACTCATCTACCAGATTTTGTCAGGTGTAATTGTCTTACATTTGTAGTGATTTCTTCATGACAAAGAAAAAAGAGCATGAAATGAAAAGGTATTTGACACAAATATGTCTGCAGCTAATATACATCAGTTTTTGAGCATCAACAACTTCAATATTTGCCTCTGAAAAGTAAGACCCTAGAGCTACTGCAAAGAAATCCTTTCATTTCTGCAGTCGCAGATTGTGTGTTAAATAATTAATCCAGGTGTACAGCAGCAATACATTGGATTCCTCCTGCTTCGACAGTATAGCGTATATTTCTTTCTCTAAAAGAGAGCATTTTTTCTCTTCTCTATCTTTCCTCCCCTCCTTTTCTGTCTTCAGACACTGACTAAATGCTGAAAAACTTCCAGAACATTTTTCCCCCCCTCTTCTCCCATTAGATCTTGTCTCTTGTCATAGTCAGGAGTGAGATTTTGATTTTCTAATAGACAGATTTTTCTCATGACTGAGATTGTACATGTTTGCGTGAGAAATGCCTCAGTTGCATTCCCCATCTATCAACAGTTCCCTTGATTTGTGGCTGCGTCACCATCATAAGCAGAGCTGTAAGCATTGGAAGTTTAGACATGATGTGTCGCAGTGATGATATGCTGCAATGGGGAATATAATTCATATGGTGTTGCATCCTGCTTTATTATTAGGTTTCACTCCTGATGTTACAGGCGTTCATTCGAATATTCCCTCATTGTTAATCAAGACTCCCAGCTAGAGGTTGTCACTAGGTTTCACATTTTTCAGTTAGATTTTTCACTTTCTGCTGAGAGCAGCATGGATCACCGTTACTCCACAAAGTAAGATTTGCACAGAACATGATGATTTTATTTCAGTGCTACAACATACATTATGACTTGAATGCGAAAGAGATCTTTATTTTCTATCACAAGTGATGGGAACTGAAATGTTCTCAGTGTGAGGTCTGACCGCACTCTTCAATACACACGGTTTTGTTAAATACATGGAGATCTACAGGCATCAACTTATTTTTAGTGCCAGTACTGTCTAGGTAACCCTGCTAACACTTGCCTGCTTTGATTGTGCCACTTCTTTCATAACATCTATACCATATGCTGCTATCTTGCTCTTTGAGGAAGATGTAAAAGAAGCAGAGATTTGTCAGCTACATTTATTTGCTGTTATTTTTCTGTGCACTGTTACAATGTGTATTGAAATGGGTATGGTTGTTTTCTAGCCAGTAGGTCAGAAGACTTTTGACCCTAGCTAGGAGCAAGACTACTTTCAAAATGCACCATGGAGCTTGTGTAAGTTTTCTATAGTCATCTTAATAACTCTAGATTTAAATTAGGTCAGTGAAAGGTGTTTAAAACATAATCCCTCCCCTGCTGCTGTTAGGCAATTGTCAGAATATGGTGGTGTTGGCATGACTCTCCTCCTGTCTTGACACCTTCCACACATGATTAGCAGAGTGCCTGCATGATCTTTCAGATATTTTCACTAAGCAATCTCACAATCAAGAAAGACTTAACACATTATTGCTTACTTTTCCATTCTTCAAGCATGCAGCTTTTACCATTTTCCATCTAAAGAGCTGCTTGGGAATTTTTTTTTTGTTTGCCTTTTACTGGTTTGTTGCCATTCGTGTCAGGAAGCTCAGTAACAGCTGGTCATTTGCAGAATTCTACAGCTAGTGGTAGCAGGAACAAAGACAAGAGTTTTATTTCCTTAAATACCTGTTTTTTTAGGAAGTCTTAAACATCTAGGAGGATTTCAGCGCCTGACAAATACTGCAGTAATCTTCCCAAAATTTCTCCTGTGTTCCCTGATGGAGAAAATATGATGATCTGGTTTGCCTTTCTGGTATGAGAACCAGGCCTCACTATCACATATGTAGATAATTTTTGTGATTGGGCTAGACAGGACTAGATAGTCCAGACCTCCATGAGACCTGTGTAGGTCACCTGCCAAGCCATCCTTGGTATGAGGTAGACCTCCCTGATCCAGCTGCTTACAACCGTGTTCAAAGAGTGATTAGTTCCCACTCGTTTGCTCAGTTGATGCCCATCTCTCTATATGACGCTCAGGCACAGCTTTTGTGTGTTACTCAGTGCCACAGGCATCACAGAGATATTTCATATTTTTGTGTATGACCAAGTGCAGAACTGCAGTATTTTCTTCCCAAGGAGCAGTGAAACTGAGAGTAATTTAAACTTTAAAGGAACTTCTTAAACAGCTAGTCTTTGCTGGCAGACATGTATGAAAGAAAGATCTGTGGAAAAGTTACAAAATACTGTACTGAAAACTCTCTGTCCAAGAGTCTTGTTCTGCTCCTCAGACACTTCATTTTTTTGTCTTCTTACCCAGTCTTTCATTCTTCTCCATTTCTTCTCTCAAAAAGACAGGAACAGTGTTTTCTTGACATAAATTCCAACTTGTCTCCACCACTTGACTCCCCTAAATGACTTCACAGAGTAGTTTGCACTCACTGCAATTATGAAACAAAATGAAATGGTGGTTAAATTCAGATATGCATCCACATTACTCTGACTCAGTAGACCATTAGCAACATTGTTTTCTCCTTTTGAGAAAGAAAGCACAATAGTTGGACAACTTTACCTAATATAACTGAATTGGCAAAATCTTTTCAATGCAAGGGGTCCTTTTAGTTGTGATGGTGACAGGAGCTGAACTTGATGTTTCCTAGGACTGTGGGAAAATACTAACACTTCCACAGAGATCCTTTTACCATTCAGAGCCTGCTGTTTGTCATCTCTCTTGTGCAATACTGGCATTTTAATGATATACATCCTCCTCCAAGAGAGACACATGTATTACCCTGAGCATCTTGTAACAGTATTAAGCAGGGTGACTCAATGATAAGTTTCAAAAATCAAATATAGTAGCTGAATTAGCAAATAGAATAAGCAAGTTGAACTTTTTTGTTATATTTAATTCTGAAATAAAAGCTTCATTACATCAAGCAAGTGGGAGATCTGTTGTCTTTGTTAAGACCTTCAAATCATTGGAGAAGACTTAAAATTAATGAAAGAGGGAAACTAAAGAAATAAACTAATTATATTGCCTTGCTCTTTCCTCTCTGTTTCTCAAGTGCTTCACTGAGTAAAGGGAAGCATACAAATTTAAATGTACTGTTATTGACTCAGAAGCATTGTCCAACTATTTGGCAATGGGATAACCCTTTTTCTCTGTTGAACCTTCAGTTGCATCTCAGACAAATCCTTCAGTGAGTTTAATGAAAAATCTGCTTTCAGTAGAGTTGCATTATACTGGCCTCCTTTTTCTCCTTATTTCATCACCACCTGCCCTCCCTTTTTTATTGTCAAAAAGAGGAAGAAAATGTACTCCTGATGTGGCATAGACTTATTGAAACAGAATATGTTGCAATTATTGCAGGACAGTACAGTTAGAATTAAATAAACAGACATTGGTTCTATACAGAATACTTCTGTTGTACCCTCTGACTGGCATTGACCACCATTCTGGATACAGTGCCTCTCAAATTCTAGGGTACAGGTGAAGAAATCTGGTACTGCCCACCCTTGGAAATCATGCCTGACTGATGCTTACAGTGTCTTTAAGCAAGTCTTAGACTGTGTATTCAATAGAAGAAAAAAAAAAAAAAAGGGTACATGGTTTTCAAATTTGCAAACAACTGCTGTAGAAACAAGGAGAATAGTTTGTACTTAGTGTCCATAAGACAAGAATTAGTGGGTTTAAATTATACCAAGGAAGATCTAGGCTACATATCAAGGAAATATTCATTCCAATAAGGACAGAGATGTAGTTAGTACTGGGCAAGTGTGTGAAAAATATATCACATAATGTCTTTACGGATACGTTAGATAAATGTCTGTCAAAGATGCTAAAATGATAATTGTTCCTGTGTGACATGTGAAAAGACCAGAAGACGTCTTCTAGTATTTTCCAGTTTTATGATTCTATCATTTTGACTATAGTCAATAGAGTTCAGTTTTACATTACTCAGTCAGCTATTGATGATTTGAAATACAGAAAGATGGAGAGAGCCACCAGATTTCGTCTGAGTGGCAGTTTCTAAATGGTGACTGAAAAGCAGCTGAGAATGTCAAGTGATAGCCTGCATTTTGGTCACACAATGCTTGCACAAATTTTATGAACCATAGATTTTTATAAATAAATACTGAAGACTCATATTTTTGCTATTATGTTTATTTATATTGTAATACAAGTACCACAAATTTTAGAGATTTTGTTCAAGTACTGATGCTTTTGATTGATTTTTAAAGTACTTTGATTTATGAAATATTCTTTATGTTTCCCGTAGAGATTCCACAAATTATGAAATATTTTTGCAGTATTCTCCTTTATATCTGTTTGTTGTTGTTGTTGTTGTTTGTTTGTTGTGTTTTGTTGTTTTTTACTTTGAGTAATGCTTTTACAAAGAGGACTTAAAAGGAAAAAGCTCTGATTTATCTTTTAGTGATGATTTAAGGAAATGATCTTTGAAAAGCTGGAGAGTAAATTATATTTGTGAATCATTTACTATTACAAAAATGTTAGTAGAGTCAGATTCTGGGTGACATATGTTGCTGATAATTCTCTCAATTACAGTTTTTTTCTAATTTTTTTATTGTGCTTTCATCATTTGAACACTGATTAAGTGAAAAATGCTGAATTTTATGTGTTACTGGTTGCTGTTTTTTTGCCCTGATTATCAATATGTATGTAGGTTTCCCTGTAAAACTTGAAAAAATATAATTAGCAGCTTAGACAATGTTCTTTGAAAAAGACTAAACAGTGTTCTGAATACTGTTCTGATCTCCTTGAAAATATTGACAATTTTGTTCTCAAATTAATCTTTTTACTCAGTTGAAACTTTCAGTGAAATGGAAATAAGTTAAGATCAGGCTGGGAAATCTGGAGAGGGCTCTTTGCCCTCCCTTTGCCCCATTATATAATCACTTGCTGTGCCACCAGCAGCTCCTCACTCTTTGCTGCAGCTCAGAGTTCCACCTCTTCCTGTTCCTCCAAAACCAACAATGACCTGTCTCAACCCTGTCCTGCAGCAGCCCTGCGAAGCATAGTATGTATTCCCAGCCCTAACTTCCCATAGCATTTCAATATCAGTGTGCATTTGCTCCTCTTGCACTGTAAGCTCAGTAAGAACACAGCTCCAAGATTGTCTTGTTCCTCACTCCTAAATTAAAAGCTGTATTAATTCAAAACCCCCTGTCAAGCCAGAAAAGGTTTTGTTAAGACTTGAGCACTTCTTGCCTTAAGAGGCTGAACTTTGTACAAAAGGCTGAGAATGAGACATTAAGATGCCAAAAAATACTTGTAATACTAAGGTAAATTGATTAGCCATTTTCCATTGGCCACAGATGAGTAGTCATTCTTACAGAATATAGTGTATAATTCAGGTGGGATTTCCTTACATGTTTGCAGCACCCAAGGCATAAGAAAAGAATCACATCTTAAAATCTGATTACAACCTGTGCTGTGTATCCACTCTGGCATATCTCGATTCAGGTTTATTTTGATGTTGCTTCATAATCAAAGTTCTAAATTTAAATATTATCTGCCTTTTTCTCGGCCCCTCTCTCTGTCCCGCTTATGGCGTCAAACCTAAAACATTAAAAGTTAAAGGTATTTATCCAGAGCTTTGAAATAAATACTCCAGTTATGGTTGCATGTAATGAAGGGATCAGATCCACTCTGAACTCGCGATCAGCACTCTATCCCAGACAAACATCACCATAGAGCCATCTGGTGCACTTTTCTTGCAACACCACTGAAAAAGAAGTTATGCTGCACAAATCAAGAATCCATTACAAAAAAAAAAAAAAAAGATTAATTCTTCACAGCAGTGAGTAGCATAGAAAACTGCTACTTCATGTTGTTGTGTTCAGGTTCTGAAAAAGTCAAAATTATCTACTGGCTCTTAGATTTTAGGAAATGAAGATAGCAAGAAGCCTTGCTCCAAAACATCTGACCTATGATTCTTCCCATACATTTCTCAGCTTTTGCAGCTATTGTTGATCTTAGGTGTTTGGCAGCTTATTCAGCTAGTAGTACACATTTAGTAAGAATTCATGACACGGGAAGTGTATAATTCAAGTGGTAGTTATTTTGGTTTAGGCTGCCTTTTTTACCTAGTGCACAGAAAAAAAAACTACAAGGATCACAGATTCAGAAAATGGAAACCGTACAAGCAGTTGTGCAGATGATCCACGCAGTCATTACAGAGCCAGTATCACTTGTATTATTGCCCTAAATCCACTGAGAGCCTGACATCAGAAGAGACTGGCAAAAAATATATGCTAGAGAAGAGGGGTTAGCCAAGGAAAAGCAGAAAGAGATTATTTTTTATCATTAATTACATTTTTGTTTAAGGTTCTGACTTCAGTGTAAAATCATGGAAAGTGTGTGTTTCTTCTAATACTGTTAGATACCATGTCTGGTCAATCTTGTTACTTTAACAAAAGAAGGGATGTTTCCTGTCAGTCTAATCTGAGTGGGCTGCTGCTATTCTCAGCTTTTGGAAGTTCATGGCATTCAGTGTGAACCTCTTTTGCCATCTGCTGAAAATACAGGAGAAGATCAATTGGCTGCAGTTTATTTACGGATATGTCATATTAGGCAAATGGGCTGCTGCTGCTTATGTGCCAAGGAATGCGTGTTTTGCAAAAAATAGTGTGTGTGAATGTGAAGAGTATACGAAAATAACGCAGCCCTTGTTGTCTGAGCACCATGCGGTGAAACAGAGCCATTCGGGCAATGCTTTGTGCTGAACTACTTCACTGGCAGGGCTGCAGCAGCTCACGTGCTTTATCTGGGTTTTGGGCTTTTGTGCATTCATTCTAAGAGGTTTATCTAACTAGAAGACTGGACCTTTTGCTACTTCCAGCTTCAATTATCTGGCTACTTAAGCACCATTAACATAAACATAATAACAACAATAATAATTAATATTACTGCTACTATTGTTGTGGCTGTCGGTTTTGTTTTTTTCTTTAGTACTTTTCCCTTTTGAAAATTTCATTTAGCTTGAAAGTTCAGGAATTACAAGACATTGGAGAGCTTGTAATAGACTGTAGACATGATTGTAGCAACATAGTGGGGATCGTTATGTTGGTACATATCTCTTAGATAACTTTAATATTTGTGCCAAACATAAAATGTGAAGTAGTCTTATTATCCATGAAACTGATGCAGTATGAACAGCAGCAGTGCGAGTGTCTTCACACCCACATGCCAATGCTCCTCACACTGGAACTGGGCCACCCACCAGGAGAGGAGGACAGGTAGACAATTCATTTATGATCATTTACGAAATGGGGCATACGCATGGAGTGTACTATCCCCTGTGGTGGTGCCTTCTTACTGGCTATATAACTTGTGTGACAGCTATGGAATGCTGTTCCTCACATTTAGTTCACTTTGTATTCTGAAAACAAGCAAGCAGCTGAGTAGAGGAAACTCACAGGTGAAGCATACTTAGTAGACCTTCCAAGCTTCATATAGGCATAAATACTGCAAAGGCCTTATCCGCTCCTCAGAAAGGACAGGAAGACCTGACCAATATCAATAAATGCTTTTGACACTAAAAACTGGAATTTCTGATGAAAAAATAAGTTTGGTCACTGCTGTGCTGGACTACATTGTAGTTGTCAATCTCCCAATTAAGGGGTAGGCAATCTAAAAGAGTATTCAGATACAGGGAGTGTTAATCTACACTGCAGGATGGACTGTCCTTTTTTCCCTCTTTTAAAGGGGGTACTTGAAAGTTAACAGAGTGGTTAAATTTCTCATTGTCTTTGTGCAAGCAAAATGCAAATCAGAGGTGCACTGTAGTTTTGTGTAGGTTTAATCCCTCTGGGACAAGAAGCACCAGTGCAGAAGGAAATTTTAAGAAACTAAATCTCAATGCTGAGCAACTGAAAAGTATAAAAATTATTCTACATCTTCTTTAAACACAGACCTTAAGTATTGAATTTGACCCTTTAACTTGCCTGTCCTTATTGAAATTGATTTTAGGATAGGAGATTTTTTTTTTTGGTTTGGTTTGTTTTTTTGAGTTTGAGTTTGGATTAGGTGATTTACTCAGTCTGTGTCATAAAATCATCAGATGAAGTCTGCGTTGCATCTTTTATTTCTCCACTTCCCACTTTCCATACTTCACTCCTCTTTCAAAATTGATTTTAGTCTATTTCTTGTCCTCTCTAGATGGATAGGTAATGCAGCAGAGGAAGTATCATCCTACATACTTTCACCTGGGAAATGAAAAACCATTCTTTGTGCAACAGTATTACTAAAGGACAAAACACCATCTTGTTTCAGTAAAAAAAAAGCCCTAAATACGGTAGTAAAAAGCACTAGTTAAAAGGGCATGAAAGTTTATTTATCATAACCTCTTCTTGGGACTGTCAGAGAAATGACAAATTCTTCACATTTTCATTCTTCATCTTTCTCTGTGTATATTCATGTTGCTAGAAATATTATTCAACCATTAATTTCAGAGATTTGAACAGATTTTTGTCAAAAGACACCTGGAATAATAAAGACATGATAGTAAAAGAAGAGGAAGTGAACTAGTAGAAGATATATGCTACCTGATAAATTTATGTTGTTGAGGGGTTTATAAATGCAGAATTAGAGAGAAGCAGGTTTATAATCCAAACGTATGTATCCTGTATCCCAGAGAAGGCCCTGTGGTGTTCTTTAACTATAAAATTAAACAATTTCTGAAATAAAAATTTCCAAGATATATGGGGGAAAAACTGCATATTATCTAGCACCAGTGATTAGTGAGACTGTAAGAACATTCAGGCACAGAAAGGCAATATTTTACTTCTACCCTATCCACCAGATGCCACTGCTAGCTTTTTGACAACTCCGCTATATTTCAATCTGTTGTGATTTCCTTAATGGGACCTACTAACAAAGCAATGCTTTTTGACAGGATCTGGAAAACACTCAGTGAAGAATACATTTTAACAAAGTGTAAAATTATTATTTTATAAAAGCAGGAATGTGATCCAAGTCACACATTCTGTTGCCATAATTTTGTAAATGGTATTTCAAAAAGGACAGATATTTTTTTTTGCAAAAATTGTGAAAAAAACACCAATCACTTTTTAGCATTTAAAGGCACGCTCATGCTAGTCCTCTCATACTGATTTACACCACTATTCCAAAATGTGGAGAGAGTCAATATGCTGAACCACACAGTACACAGTACTAATCCCTTGGTCTTAAAGGAAGCTTGACTCCAGATACAAATTTGGCACCATCATCCTATCTCTAAACAAATCTCATTATGACAAGACCTATGGAGTGGATTTTGTGTCATTTAGTTATTAAATGCATGCATTCAAGTTGAGGTGTTTACTTGTGCTAAAAGTTGTATGAACTTGCTAACAAGAAGATGAGACTCAAACCGTGATTTGCTGTAGGTGCTTAGACTGCTTCCTCAAGTAGACTCCAGATTTCATTTATCATCATATAAGATCTATAAGATAACAAAACCACTACACACAGTACCGTATTTATATCTGTTTTGAAAAAGCTAATTAAATATTGAGCTATTTCTGATCTTTTTTCCATGAACTTCTGTGCCAATAAATTCTGCCAGAAGAATTTGTACTCACAAATTCAAGGTCCTCCATTAGAGGGTCTCATAACACCAGTTCAAGCAGAATTTGGTACCACTGCTAAAATAGTTTAAATTACCATTAAAGTGCAGGTTAAGCGTCTGGGATGAACATTGGTATTTTGGCTGTAATATGTAAGAGCAGATGTGAAGAAGCACACGTACATTAGAAAGCAATGCAGCTAAGTGACACGACACAGATCTAAATTCATAGTCATGAGTAATCATAAATTATGAAAGTTTTAATTTGTTTTAGTGTAGGTGTTTACTTCTAGCACAAGTTATTGTTCAGCATGTCTTTGAGCCTATAAACTATTTATCACACCTTCATACTAATGTCATATATTAAAGGTCCTTTTTTTTGAATCTTATTATCTGTAGTTCAACATTTATTTCATGCCCTAAAATGCCCCCCTGCTCATTATGTAATACAATCTTGAGTTTTGGAAAATGACACTCTTTACATACCTAGTGGTCTCTCATTCTTTATAATGTATTTCTTTCCTTTAGGAGTGCTAATATGGTATTATAAAATGTTTCTGCAGTGACTTAAAAATTGATTCAACTTTTGCAATCAAAGGACAGCAGAATTCACATAATGTAAGATAAATTTATACAACATAGATACATTTTGAAATTGTGCCAGAATTTCACAAAAAAAATATACCATTGTTAAGCAATTACTAATATTCAAATTAGTTCTTATCTTCTCTGTGTTTAGAAGAATTATGGTACTTAGAGGCTCAATAGGAAGTAATTGTTCTTATAGCTTGTAATTAGATAATAATTTTACATATTATTAGTAAAACAAAACCCTTTATAAGACTTATGCTTTAATGGCTGTAAAGCTTATGTTTCATCAGGGAGAATTTCAATCAGAATAAATATTTTATCCATAAAACTACTTCAATGAAAACTTTCACCTGGAAGGTCCCTTGGAAATAATCTGAAAATTATATTTTCTTTTAGCTTGATGCAAAGACTGCCATGAGTAGTATTCTGCTGGCTAACTGCCATAAATTTTTGTTCAAGCCCTGTAATTATTAAGATACCTAGAATATTACATCACTTTTTCTGTGGAAAGGCAAAATTCCACTTTTATTTTTTTTTTATCTAAAATGCAGCTCACCAACTTATATTTGCTCAGTTGACCATACCTTTTAGAAATACCATTGTAAGTGAATATTGATCCTATGAAGAAAGTAATATATTTGTTGTATGATTTGTGAGTTTAGCTTTTGTAAAGTAAGCATTTATCATTTAATTGCCAAAACTTTCAGGCACTAGAGTGATAGAGAGGACACCATAAGGTATTAATTTCTTGAAAGAAAGAAAGAAAATGGGAAAATATTATCTATAACTTGAAATTTCCATCGTTCAGGATAAAATGTTACTACTGGAAGACTTAGTAAGGATTTTTCACTGAAGGTTTTTCGGTAGAACTGGCTGAAAAATTAAAAAGCCATTTCAAAATACATATGAAACCATTGTTTTACACTAAACTTAAGTTTTGCATGGCAAAACCTTAGCAGATGAACCTCAGTGCCTCAAATCACCAAATTCAAGGGTCCAGCTTCTCTCTGTTAAGAAAAGCTGTGTAAATTTTATCTGCTTGGGAGTACAAGCATATTAAAAGACAGTCTGCAGTTTATATGTGATGGACAGACTTGTATTATCTGGGTCAGTTTTCAGCATTCTTTCATCACCATTCCTCGTCTTCAGCTGTTCTTCCAATTTCAACCTATGTATACACCATTGTTTTCCTATTATTCTCTACATTTGAGGAATAAATATTTGAAATAAACAGTTTTGCTTCCTTGATCCCTCTATAGCATCTGTTGTTCATTATCACAGTACTGACTAGATGTTAATCTCTGAAAATACCGCTAAATTAAGATTTTAAGATTACTATTACACTATGTTTCACAGATTATTTTTTTTTAAAGATTAATTAAATTGGATTATAGAGGGCTCTAAAGCTTCCAACTTGCCAAATTTCTTGTCCTGTACATTTTTCAGGTGCGAACCAGATGCACAGATGACAGTATACTGCATCTATAAGTCTTTGTATCTAATGCATAAGTAATTTAACTACTCAAATAGGAGTAATAATGTATGTTGAGCTGCCTCATTTTAGAAGTGTTACCTGCTTGAATGGTCAGGCAGGAAAATGCATCCGTAACAATTTACTATTTCAAATTCCAAATGGAAATATAACAAATAGCCTGAAAGCTTGGTTAATGAAAAATTAAAAAACCTCACACAAGAACAAAGTGAAGATAGTGGAACATAATGGACAGCTAACACTACCAAAAATTTGGTCACGATTCCAAATGGTCTATGATACAGGTTTACAGGCATAAGTTTATATATCCATCTTTGAAAGCCTTGGTGTACAGCTGCAAATTATGCCTGTTTCTTGAGGAGCTTAAGCGATCAGCTGTAACCTGGGGTCCTCCCTGTTAGTCTTTGTGGAAAATTTGGGCATGTGCTTTCAGTGATTTGGTGATAACAGCTTTCATTGTATTTTCTCTATTTTTTTTTTTACATAATTTAAAATTAACTCATTTTTTAGGAACTAAATAAATCTGATTGAAAAGGTTTAATTTGAAGGTTTAGGACATTTCCTGTGTATCTAATAGTTTCTCAAGTAAGGAGGAGAAGATCAACATGTCAAAACACATTTAGCAAAACCTAGCATTAGTAAACTTTTTGAACTATGCTACCAACAAATGCTGTCTTTGATTCTCATTAAATGAATTTTTAAATCAGGAAGAAGGATCTTCTGCTGCCTTGTAACAGGAAAAATGATTCTGCATATTTTTCAGATCGCAATCTTCTCTTGAGCTTCAACATCTAACCAAGAGCTCAGAAATATAAGATTTCTTGCAGGAGTTACTTTCTTCTCTTTAGCAGCTGGAGGCCCAACAACACCTTACTGCATAGGAGGTATAACCATACCACTCTGAGTTGTAGATTCTGTGGGGACAAAGCCTGTTTACATGTCTGATTGAAATATTAATATAAGTCTCTAAACTTGCAGTTTAGAGTCCATATCATATCAATTAGTTTCAGAGCTGATCGTAATATATACCTGTATGAGACTGAATAATAGCTTTCATTAGGTTTTCAATGACAGTTCTTCAACCTGTCTAGAGGCTAGTTACCAGATTAGCACTCTTTAGGATAAGATATAAAAAACTAGTCAGTTACAGTATAGCATTGCTTTTAAAGCAGAACTGCTGTATACCCTTTGCTTGAGTGTGTCTTTTGTTTTGCAGTCTCTCATTGTGATTTTGGGGGTAAATGATCTGGAGTTCTTTAGGCCAGAAAAGAAAAAATGACGCAGTTCATGGAGTAAAATATTTTTGTTACCTTTATTAGTTTTTTGTAATTTAGACAGGCAGAACTGTATTATGCTAGCTGGTGTTAAGAAAAAACCTGTTTTTCAAATGTCACAGCTGATGGTGACAAATAGTAGGAGGGAAGATGCTAAGAGTACTAAGAGAACATAGTTTAACCCTGATCTCAATTAGGTACTTCTGAGAATGTTAAATGTGGCCTTTTATATGAAACAAACAAACAACAAAACAAACAAACAACCTAAACTGAACTAAACAAATAAACAAAACCAAAACAAAACACAAATCAAACCAACCAAACAAAATATGAAGCAAAACACAGAAATAAACAAAATCACACACACACAGCCAAACAACATTCTCCTCCACCCCCCAAAAAAAACCACCACAACAAGCAAACAAACAGACAAAACCACACCACAAACCCAAACCAAAGCCCAGAAATATCAGACAAGATGGACAATTTCTGAGCTTGGTTATTATCGAGTGCTTTTCCTGTATGCATTTTAGCTGAAACCTATGGTAGAACAACAGTTAGCTCTTAGAATTGGAAGCTTGTGAAACCACTGCCTACGTACAAGGAGCTCCTTCTCAGCATAATCATATGCATTCTGGGACAGAGTTTAATGGAACAATATGTTTTCACCCTGATGTGTTCTTCTAGCCCCTCTGTAGCTCTTCCTAGCTGATGTGTTTTGTTCAGTTTGGAGAAAGAGACGCTTCAGTGTGCATCTCTGGGCTGCTGTCATGCCTGGGCTGCAATGGCTTGCTGCTCTTCAGGACAGAACCAGTTTGAGTGGCATGGTAGAAAAATCAGAATTTATTTTTTTCAGGCTTCACAATATCTGCTCATGTGCCCTCATTTTCTCAAAATTCTCTTTCCCTTCCCTACTGCATGAGTTTTTCCTTCAAGTGACCTAAAGAAGATGCTGAAGAACTAAGTTTTCAGAGTCAGATTTTTGAGATCTGTATTAACAGTTAATGTTAGCATATGGTTTGTATATCATAAGTGCTCTGTTCAAAAGGGTTACCCTAAGAGGTTTTGGGGCCCAGTGGCCTCAAAGACACACTGTAGAGGAGCCCATGGGAGGGGAACACTTGCCAATAGGTAGGCAATGAATTTCTACGTCTGCTCACAAACTCTGTTTTGTGCAAGTTTTTCCTGCATTTATATATTCATTTGGCCCAGAGTTACTGCTCTAATTCTGATATACTTCTCTTATTCTCATGAAGAAGCATTTTACTGGAATTTCCTATGCTTTGGGTTTGCAACCTGCATTTATGAAATTATCCTGTTTAAAAAAAAAGTCCTTTTTTGTCAGCTCAAAATAAGCAGAATTCAGGAAAGGTCCTTGAAAATATTCATTTTCATGTTGTTAACTTGTTTTTAACACTTTTTTGCCTCTTATGCTCACTAACTACTAAATATTTTTTCTGAACATTAATTAGTCTGAAAAGATCTAAATCCTGATCTTCAAAAACATAGGTATCATATGCCAGTCTGATACTTCTGCTGAGGGCAGAGGAAGCTGATTTTATTCACCGCTTTGAGCATATTTCACAGAAATAAAGTGATCTGCTAACTGAGCATTGCAGTCAGGAACGTACTTAAAACTGTTAATGGTGCTAAGATTTGGTCTCTCTACCCTCCCTCTTTGGGAAGTAGTCCACAAATAGGTGGAGCTTCTCTGAGAGTTTTCTCTGAAGTTAGCCTAAATTGTAAGAAAAGAACCTTCACCATCGTTTATTTCCTTTGAGAATCTTTTATGTGTTCCTTTGTCACTACCCTGTTTTGCATAGTTTGATTAAATTTTTTCTTAATATTTTATAGATAACAGCAGTAGCAGTATTCTTTGTGTGTTAAGTAGGTCTAGTACGTATAGTTGAAAAGTTAGTTCATTCCTACTATTTTTTTTCTAGCACTGATTTTAAAGGAAGTTTGTTTCCAGAGGTTTTGATAAATTCTTTTTTATTTTTATTTTTTTTTAATTCCTGGTTTTGGTGCAGCTGACCCAATTGACCACTAAGGGGTGCTGTTTCATGTGCTTTGGTGTAATCTGTCTCGCCTTCACACACACGCACACAAGCCCACTCTTGCTAATTTAGGGTCTCTACAAGTTTATCTGCAAATTAAAAGAGACAACACGAAGTACAATCCAGTAAACTTTTTGGATCTGACGTGTAAAGCCTGATTAGCATAGACTGAGGAAAATCAGTATTTCTTTCAGGTATGCAACAAGAATCATGGTAGTTATGAAGTTATTCAGCAAACAAAAAAGGGTAAATAGAGCTCCAGTATAAAATGCTGAAGGGGATGTGCTCACACCAGAAATCCAAAACTGCCCATATGTAATGACAGGGCAAAAGCATTTGAAATGGGGATCATAAATCTAAATTCAGTGCAAAACACTGAATGAAATAGGCCATGGAAGAAAGCATCAGTCATCAATACCTAAAACCTGTGTAGAATCAGGTCTGTGAAAATATGTGTCAGTTTATGGTGGAGCATGTAAAAATGGTAGTAACTAAGTTAAAAAGACCTTAAAAATTTCAGCTAACTAAAAAAATATTATCCCTCATGTACATTAAATATTTCTGCCAAACCACGGAAGAAAAGATATTGACAAATTTTGTCAGAAATAATATGGCAATGTCTTCTTCTTGAAAAATTACACATCCAAATTGTTTTGCTGTTTTGCACAGTCAGAATTATTCAGGTGAGATAACCTACAGTACAGGAATCTAGTATGAAAGTTAGGTATTGGATGCATTTTAGTAGTAGCAGCAGAACTTTCATGTTTCCTATTTATTTTGAACTAAAGCTCATAAAGGCACATGTTTTCCCTATTTTGACATTCTTTACATTAATCACATTCCCTAGCCAACAATACATCATGGATTTTGGCTTCACACAAAGTGAGTCAGGTTTTGTTCTGCAGAACCCTTCTTGGTTTGGGATTTATCACCTCTCTGAAAAGGGTATGCTGTTTTACATGTATATAGTAATTGATCATCAGAGCATTCTTACTGCCTCCTCCTTTCCTACCAATTCAGGAAATCCTGGCCCTGATTCTAAACCTGATGGTGAATCACAAATTGCATATAGCTTTTCCATCTTGCATCTGACTTGGAATTCTCTAAAATAAATATGTCCTGCCACTCTTTTGAATTTAAATAACCATTCATGTAAGTAAGTCGGAATTTAAAAGTGACATCCACTTTCTATACCAGTTTTAAAAAGGAAAAATAGTGCTTTTGTACCTAGAAATGATTTAATAAGATACTGCAGCCCAATCGGATGACCTCACAGCTTCTGCTCTTGTATTTTATCTTTCCCACAAAGTTTGCAGTGATGAACATGGAACTTCCAGCCAAAGAAAACAATGCTTCTGAAGGCATTCCATACTGCAGCTATGCTCTTCAAATTGCAGCATGTGACAAGCTGCACAGTTGAGAAGAAAGTAAGCCTTACCTGTCAGTCATTTTGGCCAGAAGGAAGAGTGATTTCATTGGCAGCTTCAGGGGCGACAAGTGCCTTACTAGATATTCAGGTTTTAGTTGTTCAACTGTAAGACAAAGTTTTTTGAGTTTGAGATCATGTTTAGTTTTCTCCTGAAGGAGCCTGGATTTACTGTCTGAAAATCAGGTTTCTTTGAGGCGTCTTAAGTGGTGCCCTCAAAAACATCAGTGAAGTTAGAAAAGCTTTAGCAGAAAAATTTGTGTTCTTGTTGCTGTTCATCTTTGGAAACCAACTAGAGATCCATCTATGCAGAAAAGAATGAGGATCGCCTCTCTTGGTCTGCTGGTAACTCTCTGCCCAATACAGCCCAGGAGGCTGCTGGTCATCTTTGCCACTAGGGTGTGTTGTGGTTTAACCCCAGCCTGCTATTAGGAACATACGACCACTTTCTCAGTCCCCTCACCACGCTGTGGGAAGTGGAGGAGGACCAGGGGAAAAAAGGTAAATTTAATGGGTTGGGATAAAAACAGTTTAATAAAACAGCAAAGTAAAAGATAAACAACAACAATAATAACAAAAGAGGATACAAAGCATGTGATACACAATGCATTTTTTCACCACCTGGAATAAACTACGCCCAACATGCTCTGGAAGAGCAATTCCCTCCCCTGGCCAGCTCCCTCAGCTATATACTGAGCATGATGTCAAATGGTGTCAAATATCCATTTGGGTCAGTTGTTGTAGCTGTGTCCTCTTCCAGCTTCCTGTGAAAATTAGCTGTCTCAGCCAAACCCACGACAGGGCATTTTGCTGGTTCATGGTCAGCTTGGATCTCCAGAACATTTTTTGAGAAGGTGCCCTCTAACCAGTCAGCCTCCAGCCTGTGCTGTTGCATGGGCTTATTCCTCCACTAGAGAACTGCTTGCCATGTCCCTTTTGTTGAGCCTCATGAAGTTCCTGATGGCTGATCACTCCAGCCTGTCCCAGTCCTTCTGGATGGCAGCAAGCATATCTGGTGTATCAACCACTCCCCCTGGTTTTGTATCACCTTGCTGAAACTGCATTCTGCTCCACTATCTAGATAATAATTCAGGAAAATATTAAATACTATCATCCCCAGTATCCACCCCTGAAGTACTGCACTGCAGACTCCAGACATCAGTTAGACTTTGTGGTGCTGGTCATAACCCTTTGAGCCCAGAAGTCTTCAGTTCATTTCACTGTCCACTTATTTAGCTTATAGCTAATATTTTTTCTGTGAGGATGTTCCAGGAAAAGAAGGCAACTGAGTTAAGGAGAGGCTTCCTGCTGTTTTTAGTGGTGTGTTTTGCTTTACACTTGGTAAGACTGTGCAATATATCGTCTATTTTAGCACCATCTTCTGAAACATGGACACTAGTAACAATTACTTTGTCATTTCAAGTCTGAATCTGCTAACACAACAATCCCACTTCTGCACTACCCAAGGAATAGACGTTCCCGTGTTCCTTGATATAGAAAATATGTAAAAGATGATTGGTAAAGTTTGGGTAATTTTTGGTTTCCAACAAGGTTACGGTACAAAAAGTCTTGGTCCTCTTAACTGCTTGTTTCATCAACAGTTTTTCATTTTCTTTTCTTAAATTATTGGGCAGAAACAGCAGGCCAGCAGAAAAGTAAGAAAACTCAGACTGAAATGGGAAGAGCAGTATTTTAAAACAGTTGTTTATGGAAGCCACAGTGTTTGTAGGCTCCAGAGATGTCTGCAACAAAGAAATGTGGCCTACAGTGCAGTTCATTATATGGCACGAGGGAAAATGTTTAAAATATTCGTTGTTTGGCAACTACTGAGGTGAAAAGAGGATTCCTTGTATGGCAAAATAGCTTCCAGGACACAGACTGAATAGACATAGGAATCCATACTCTACCTTACGTTTCACATGCAAAAATGTTTTGCACAGCTGTCTTACGTTTTAGTGAAGACTGTAAAAATATTATTTTCAACGTGTAGAAGTATATGTAAGCCTCCTAACATGTTTGTTATGTTGGTACTAGGGGAGGAGGTTATCTATGCTCAAAATATTTCCGTTAACTGATAGCTACTTTTCTTTGTTCCTATCTGTTGATTGCTGAGTTCATCTCTCCTGTGGACAGAGGAGCCATTTCAGATGCCTGCCTTCACCAAGGCCAAGCACTGGCATGGTCTAATTGCCAGTCTGGTTGCTTTCTTGTTGCCTTTGGAAGGCTGTGCTCTCACTGTGGCTTTTGTGGTTGTTTCCATCAGGCAGTGTGGTCCCTCTCAGAGGCACAAGCATGCCAGACCGGCCCTTTTGAATCTGTGCCAACCCTCTTACTTGGGAGGTGAAGCCAAATATCATATATTTAAAACTAGTGCTTTGCTTGTCCACCTAGCTCCTGTCTCCTAAAGCCATTCGTTGTGGTTTTACTTCACTGTTAAAATACTCTTCGGTTTTTCCCTTTAAGCTCTAGATGTTTTCAACTCTCTGTTCAAGAGTATGTAGCTGTATGTAGGTAAAATATAGATAATCTGCTCTTCTACTTAAGATCTTCTATTATTTATTCTTTTTGTGTCATAAGGAAGTAGAATGTGTTTCTTATTAAATGTGAAACACTGTTTATATAATATTTAGAAGCTGTCTTAAATCAACAAAAGCCAGACTACTTAAACTTACTTTTGACATTCTATCTCTAGCAAGTGACTATACAGCAGAGTGAACAATGAAAACTAAACATTGCTGGTTAAGATATTTCTTTATATGATAAATTAATGCTACTTTCAAGATTTTGATCTTAATTTGCACAAAGCGTCTCCCTAATAAATAACACACCTCAATAATGGGCCATCAGGGAAGACCTGACTTTCCCATTGTCACAACTGGTTGTGTGAGACCAGAGCCCTGACTCTCAGCACTCATGCTCTAAATGCCCCAAAAGTGCTGGATTCTCACTTGCATACCTTGGTCTGTCAAGAAATATACTCATCATTATATACCTAGTCAGTTAAAGGCCTTGTTCTTGCTATTGAAGATTCACAATCACAAAGGCTAAGTCATCTTCTCACATGACAGGTATAAAATGCTCCTGGTCAGGTGAGGACAACATATAGTCTGTCTTCATTTTCTCTTCAGTCTTTCTGCTCAGTTTTCAATAAATTGACAGCCATGCTTCACTGACACATTGTTAATTGACTGCAATCCACAGTCAGATTTATACTGATTTTACATAGCATACTAGATATCAAGCAGAAATAGATTACATCAGTTTAACTCCAAATATGATTACTAAAGAAAACTTGACTTTCAAGACTGAAGTATTGGAACAGCTATAACAGAAGAAATGCCCTCAATTACAATGAATCAACATTGTTTCATGTAATGCTGAGAAATTATTTTACTTCAGTAAGTCTAGTTATAGGAAAGAAATGAAGTCTCTTGCAATTTTCTTGAAACTTCTGATTACCTTAACAAATAAATTTGAGAAGACCAAATCATTTATATTTATGTAATAGGTTAATCAGAGTAATTTATTTCTGTTTATCTTTTGAATGGATATGTAGTGGATTTTTTTTTCTCAAATATTCACATGATGAATAAAAAGAAAAAAACCAGGCTTTTCTCATGCTATGCTGAGTGTGACACAGCTGAGTAATACTAAAAAGTGTCATGATTTATGATCTAACTTTGTTGATCATAAAGAACTCTGGCAGAGAAATCTGTGTACCAGTAGCAGTCTTTGATATTTCATAGAATTTGGTCCTACTTAATGTATTTTTTTTTCAGTTACCAATGTCTTTCTTATGCTAACAAATAAAAAATATTCACCTACAGAATCTAGATATTCTCATACATACCTTGTACTCTTGTAATAAACTACCATGAGAAATGAAAACTTTTTGAGACACTCAATAGACACAGAAGCAAAGACTTCTGAAAAGGTCAAGAAAAAGTTAGCATAGTGTGTTGAAAAAATCCGTAATATGGAATTTGTGTTTCTCTGTTGGAGAATACATATAAGTCAAGTATCAAGATAGGGTCACCAACCCCGCACTTTTGTCGTCATTGAGTCTGTGACTAGGACTGCTGTAATACTAGTGGTGAACAGAAAAGGCAAAAGGAAAGTACTAAATTAACCTCAAATAACTGTTATTGAAAAAATAATGATGGACAAATCTGGTGCACGGGATGTCATCAAGTGATACATAATTCAAGACTTACATTTAGTTTACTCATGTCGTCTTATGTTTAATGATCAATAAATTTCTACTAAAGGAGGCTAGATTCTTGAATCTTTCTGGAACAGGGCCTGGAATTGCTTTTCTTAGTTTTGAATCCGGACAAAGACAAAAATCATGGAAGGTAATAAATATTTTCCTAACTGCTAGAATTACATGACTTTTGAAAACTCCAGAATAGTATTACATTAAAAGGAGTTTATTTTTACATGGATATTTGATTTATACTGCAAATTCATTATATTTTTATATTTCATGACAAATCAAAAATAGTACAGCATTAGTTGTAAAACACATTTTGCTATTGTTCAGCAAAGGTTTTGTTAGGAAGCTGAGACACTGCAACCTCAAGTCTGTAACTTCTGCCTCTTTTAGCTGCCTCACTATTTTCCTTACCCTCACCTGTCTCCAATTCAGAAACCTGAGAGATCTAGAAATTGTGTAAGACTTATGGACTTGTTTTTATATCATGAAATCTCTGTAATTCAATGAGCTTGTGAGAGATAGACCCTTCCAATGATGTCAGAATTACACAGATAACAAGGGAAAGCAAGACAATAATACACCTTTATTTATTTGTTTGTTTGTTTGTGTGTTTGTTTATTTATTTACCTAGAAAAAGTAACCGGCTGTCAGGTTTGTGGTAAAATTTCCTGTGCTGGAGAATTTTACTGCATTTAGTGTGATAATGACATCGACTGTGAACTGAATACTGGCTAAGTTGTATGCTAAATTCATCAGTGATGGTCACAGTTTTGAAAGATGGCAGCAACAACTCTGTGACAGGAATATTAAGAGCAACTCAGATTAAGAAGATGTGTCCATTAGATAATTAAAAAATTAACAGTCTGGAAAAAGATGCCTCAGGCCATTGACATTTCACAGAGTTCCAGATTATATATCACAGAAGAAAAATAAGAGCAAGACAGTTCCAGCAAGAAGTTGTGAGTCTGAACCAATGAAAGAAATCTAGTGCAAACAGCTGATACATGAAGTGTGACATTCTTATCAGTTCACATTTCCTCAAGTTTGTTTTTTCCACAGCTACACATCCAAATCAATGAAGATTTATTCCTCTAGCAAATTACTTTCACTGGTTTTAGGCAATGACAGGGGAGATAGATATAGGGCTGGGATGCAGTTTGCCTACCAATAACTCCTTAAAACATAGTAAAAAAATGTGGTAATGTATAGCCCTATTCCTTAGTAACTTTATCCCAGCTAATCTCTAGAGAACAACCTTTGTGAATTATCTAAGCAAGACAGAAGTTTTCACAGAATCACAGAATATCAGGGACTGGAAGGGGAGCTAGAAAGATCATTTAGTTCAATCCCCTGCTGGAGCAGGAACACCCAGATGAGGTTACACAGGAATGTGTCCAGGCGGGTTTTGTATGTCTCCAGAGTAGGAGACTCCACAACCCCCCTGGGCAGCCTGTTCCAGTGTTCTGGCATCCTCACTGAGAAGAAGTTTCTTCTCAAATTTAAGTGGAACCTCTTGTGTTCCAGCTTGTACCCATTGCCCCTTGTCCTATCATTGGTTGTCACTGAGAAGAGCCTGGCTCCATCCTCATGGCACTCACCCTTTATATACTTGTAAACATTGATGAGGTCACCCCTCAGTCTCCTCTTCTCCAAGGTAAAGACACCCAGCTCCCCCCCTTTCAGCATTGCTTTTGGAAGAAGTATAAAATGCTTCTTTAGTCAGTCTTCTACACTATCTATTTGAGCAAACAAATTGTTTGATTTTTTTATTTACTCTTAATTTTTCCTAGTTTTCATATGGTTTAATTGATATTTTAACAGAAGAAATCTTTTTGACTTTATGGCCTGGAACAAAACTAAAAAGTGTTTTCAGCTTCATTATTTTTTCTCCTTCTGACATCTGGTTTGAAGGCCTTATATTCAATGAATCTTTACACTGTCCTCCCATTTTCTCTTCCTTCTCTCTTAGTGTCAGAACTGTTTTTTTGCTGAAGTTCATGAGAAATGAAGAGAAGAAGAAGATAGCTGCAAAACTGTATTACATTACTGCAAAAGCATTTTCTTCCTAATAATGGATACTCTTGGCCCTTGATTATCAAACATCTGCACAGTGTTTACATCAAATTGTTAGTTTGTATGAAATTTTTAATGTGTGCATGGGAAATAAATGAAAGCTAAGGTATGTCACTGTACTTAGGTGATCTGGTGTACTTCTGAAAAGGCAAAGACTTTTATTTTAAAACTCAATGTAGACTTGTAATCTGTGGAATATTTGTGTCCATTCCAATTTTGAAGAGTCCTCTTTGCTGTCTTACACTCCTATGAAACTACTCTGAGCACAGAGAGCTCAGCTAAAGGACACTTGCTTATACATGCAAATTTACATTAGTTTGTGTACTTATTATAAGGCAGTTGTACATCTGGCAAACCCAACTAGATGCCAAGTACTTACATTGTGATGTTCAATGAAAAATGTTACTGAAGATTAGGAAAGTATTTTGATAATAAAAATAATATATGATATATTAAAATCCATGGTAAGACGTTGTAACTCAAGCGGTTAGCGTCCTTGTGGCTGAAACAGATTTTTTTTCTTGGACTGCCTACCATCCTATTTCAATGTGTTTCTTGTCTTATCCATGTGGTGATGCTCTTGTAGATACATGACTTTCAAGCATATCAATGTCAAATGTGTTCTTTATTGCATTCATATCAAAGGACAATCACAGGTCAGACCATCTGCACAGCTCATACTGGGATCTTCTGTACAGTCTTTCATTTGCATTTGGGGTAAGACAGATACGATTCTAAGAAACAGAGGCTCTGGCACTTAGGGGTTGATTTTTCAATGCTAATCAGTTTTATTAAAGACTGTTGGATCCTCCAGGGTGTGGAAAGCAGGTGGAAAATTACCAGAGGACACTGATGCTTCTCTGAGGCCAATGCGTGGATTCAAGACTGTGTTAAAACAAGAGGAAGTGGTCCACTCTGTAAAGACAAAAGAGATGCATGAACACGTATGTGCTTTATTTATCAAATAATGAGTCTATGTTTGCTGTCCACCAGCCTTTAGTGCTTGATAAAAACTTACTCCATGGTCAGTTGTATTTGACAGAAATTTCCATGGATCATCAAGTGCTTTATTCCTTCAAGAGCCTGTATTTGCTCATTTATGTATCCAGGGGGAAAGAAGGCAAATATCATCTATCCATAATAAAGGATAGTTTTGCCTGTAAACAGAAAGACTTTTTGAGGTCAATTATCAATATCTTCCAAACTAATTTTTCATGGTGACCATATCGGACCACCTTGGCCTCCTCTGTATGACGGATGCAAGCTTCTTCTTATTTCCTGATATTTAGAAGCTCTATAATTTTAGCCACCCTACTAATTCTGTCCTCCTTTGACTTTGAAGTTACTTCTGGAGTTTCCAGCTTACCTGAAGTGACTTCGAAGACTCAACTCATATGTTTTTCTGGCTTTCAGGTTTTCTGTGCTTCTATAGAGGGTAATTTCAAAGACACAGGATAATGAGACTTGTAGTGAATCTTCAGCCTTCACACAGTGTTTGTAATTCAATTTTATGTGTTTGGTTACTTAATCTGTAATAAGCATGTTAGTCAGCCTCCCTGAATGCTCTAATAATATTAATATTTATTACTTTTTCTTATGAGAATGCTAAGGAAATCAGGTTCCCCTTGTCAAAGGCCCTATAATAGTTTTCAAAATGACCACAGAAATATTTTGTTCTTTTACATTGCAATGTGAGATTTACCCTTGCAATTATAGTAATATGTGGATTGAGTTAAATTAGCTTTAGAATTGCAATACTTGCGTATTAAATGCTGTTTAAAGGTCTGTTAAAGAAGGGTGGGAATTCTTATATTTCAAGTCTTTTGAGTGACATATCAGATTTTATATTAGAAACAGAGGTAATCACACTCATTTGATAAATTCTAAACTCTGTCTAAATTTTTTTTCCATATAACATGTCTTGTAAAGAACATATCATAGCAGTGCATAAAGATTTTATTGTTGCTTCTTTGCGATCACCTGCACAGTCAGCTCATTACTTGACTCTTGGGAGCTCTTGTGAGCTTTTCCAAATCGTGCTGTGCCATCGTTTGCCTCTCTGTAATATTTATTTTTGCTATTTTATACTCTTGCATAAGGAACCTGCCAAAGAAAATCTGACCCACTACTTTATGTGGTTGCCTAACTGCCATGAATTAGTGTCAATAGCTTCTCTAGGGAGAACTATCTAACTGGGATGAACTGAGAACGTGCTTCTGATCTCATCCAGTGTGAACTTTCAGTTATCTGATGTCCCAGCTGCTTCTCAGTATCTTGCATACTGACCTGAACTATAAAAAATTTGAGTCTAGCCTTCCATTAGGTATGTTTTCATTACCTTGTGGATAAGTCTAAGTCCAAGGCATTCCCTCAAGACCTTGCTTTTCTTCAGTTTATGGTATGCTATAGTCTGGCAAATCACTGAACACAGTTCTAAGTGTATCCTCTGGAAGGTAGCGCTTCATTGTCATTGATTCTTTGAAGCCTCAAATACTCAGAAGACAGGTTTGTAAAGTGAATGGCCAAAATTTGTATTGCTGTACTGCTAGCTTCTTATTAGAAATCCACATGCCATCAGTACAAGCAAGGCAAACATCAGGGAATTTTAAAAACAAGGTTTTTCCGTGCTTTAGTATGTGACTTGTAAAATCTCAGTTGCTTTAAACCCGGAGGCATTCCTGCTTAGGACCAAAATTTGCTTTCCAACCCTAAATCCAAATGTTCAAGGCTGAAAATACTTATCTCAAGGCATTGGAGGTGCCTTCTGAATGAGTGTTTTGCTTAGTTAAAAAAACAGTGGTTACTGTGGCAGGGCACTAGTGAAATAGTATTATGTAGGCAGCATTGTTTCAATGTAGATTTAGTGTTAGAGAAGTTCTATGATCTAATATTTTCCTTTTCTAGAAGGCACAAAAGCATTTTAAAATGTTTGTGAATTTTTTCAGTCTTTTTTCTGCCTAAAAGTTGAGGGAGACTGGGAGGGAAGTGGATAATTTTCTCTGAAAAGAGACATCTCTCTGTTAATTTACCATCTTGTTCCATAATTTGTGGCTTTACTGCTATGATCTGCTCGTGCTCCTGGGAAGGCCTGTCAGTTGCTTGGTGTCTTAAGTGTGTCTCACAGAGGAGCTTACCTGGGTTAGGATGCTGTGGGTAGCACAAATGCTGTCTGTCCTGGTGCATCCAGGCGCATCCTGGTCTGTAGGCAGCAGCCGCTCTCTAGGCAGTCCACATGCAATGTGCAAGGTCATGTCTCTTGCAACTGCTTATCAAAAACCAGCCAGGCCACAAGGTGACCTGCCTTTCTCTAGCATTTTATCCTCTTCCCTCAGTAAAGTATTTTCTGCCTAGGAAGGTTAATTTTTGCATCAAGGCCAGAGTCCTGTCGTCTGCAAAGTCAGACTGCTTGGAACAGGGTCACAGGGGCCTGTCAACAGCAGCTACATGCCAGGCAAGATATCATAACTAAAATCCTGTCTTGTAGGTGCAGATGACAGGAGCATAATTATGTTTGACATGCTACTAAAAGAGGAGGGAGTCAAGCCACAGAAACACTACTTTCCCTTCTCTCAGTGCTTTACTTCCCCCCTCACTGCTGCTAACGCACTCTGTTAACTGATCATTTTAGGTTGCCGACATAATGGGAGCCCTGGGGAATTAGTCTGTGTGAGATGTAAGAAGCCGCTTCTTGGTAATGTATTAGTCATTTCAAAACACTTCAAGGAGGAAGCAGAAAAAAATGACAAGCTAATTCTCTGATATATTTCAGAGGTATTCAGGCCCCTGTGAAAACAATACCTCTATTCATGCCTAGGCACTGTTGGAAATTCATTTTTCCCTCATTTGAGAAAGCGGCTGCACCAGAAACAGAGAGAGGCAACATGCTCTTCCCTAATTCGTGATTTCTGCAACTATCAGAGGGAATAACTGGCAATGTTAATTGACTATATTAGGAGAAAAAGCCCCAGGATCCATTACCTTTACAAGATATTCTGCATAGTCTTTCCTACAGAAATCTTCCTTGTCTTGATATAGTGCATGCAGGAATTTGGCAAATGTGACTGCTTGCTTGCTTCAGAAATCTACAGTTTTGTATGTCAAGCAGTAAGTTTATGAGAACTGTATAACATTTGATTTAGTGGGAAAGTGCACATAAACCAGGATCATCTAACTTCCCATTCTATGAAGGAAATGGCAGTCAAAAGAAACAAGCTAAATAATGTCATAGCATGCTATGGGGATAAGGGTTGGCCCTTTTCCCAGCACTGTGTTAGCTTGTTCAAAATGAAGAGTTGTGACTTGTTAATAAAAAATTCGGAGACAGTTACAATATTTTGTTTATTGATGATTATTTAAAAAATGGGAGTGCAATTTTCATCTTCAACCAGTTTTACCCGTGTAAAAAACTATTTCAGTTTACAATCAATCAGCTTCAGAGAGTAGTAAGCTGTATAAACACCATCTCTATGAATAAGGGTATAAACAAGGCTCTGAAATTTTGGGTTGGGTTTCTTTCAAAATCCAAGGCTTCTAAACTTTTTCCAGAACTGTAAATAACCTGAATTGTTACCACAAACCAAAGTAGGAAACTCGATTGAGAGATAATTTCCTCTTTCTCTTAGTCTTTTACTATGCAACTAAACTATATATTTACCTCATTTTCACATGCTCTGTGTTGCATCACTATCTTGTGACTTGAGAAACTCTTTTGCAAGTAGTAGAGACATTGCAGAGTACACCTTATTACTTAGAGTTATGTCTCTTCTGGATTCTACTTCCCAGTTTTGCAAACCAAGTAAATTAATTAATGGAGCTATTAAAACCTATAGCTGTGCATTCCCCATAATTTTTTCAAACTATTTCAGCAAAGGATTTAAGTAGTTATTATCAAATATAAGTCTTCAAATGTTTTGATAAGGGCAGATAAAAAAATGTGCCCCTACTTGAACCGAATCTTCTCTGGGACATAAAAAACATGCCTGAGAAAGTAAGTGTTAAAAAGAAAGCCTATTAAAATCAATATATCCTCTAAATAGCTCTAAATCATCAGCAGCAAATAACTAAAATTATGTTCCAGAAGACCAAGTAATTTAGTGAGTTTTAATGAATTTATGTGGTTTGTTTACACAAATGTGTTCCTAATAAAAAGAAAATAATATGGAGGAAACAGGGACAGGTAATCCAGGAGGAATGTAGAGACACTCTGGGCATGCAGAGATGGGGCTAGGAAAGCCAAATCCCACATGGAGTTTGATCTAGTGAGGGAGGTGAAGGACAACAAGAAAGGTTTCTGCAAGTACATCAACTGCAAAAGGAAGACAAGGAAAATTTGAACCTGACACTGAATAGGGCAGAGGCGCTGGTGGACTCCTAAGAAAGGCAAGGTACTCAATGCCTTCTTCACCTCAGTCCTTACACCAGCTTCCATGAACACCCCAGCCCCTGATACCACTGTGAAAGTTCAGACCAAGGAAGAGTTACACTCACTGGAAAAGGAACAGGTTAGGAAATATGTAAACAAACTGGCCACAACCAGGTCCATTTGGCCTGATAGGACATACCTGTAGGTGCTGAGGTAGCTGGCCCACATAATTGTGAAGTTATTCTCAGTTATCTTTGGGTGGTCGTAGCAATTGAGACAGCAAATATCATTCCTATCTTGAAGAAGTGAAAGAGGAGGATCTGAAAAACTAGAGGCAGGTGAACCTCACCTCAGTCTATAAGATAACAGAGCAAATAGTCCTGGAAAACATTTCCTAAAACATGACAGATAAGAAAGTGACTGGAAGTAGACATGGATTTGCAAAGCATGAAGTCATGCCTGACCATATGAGAGCCTTCTAAGATCAAACAACTTACTCAGTGGATGAGAGGAGAAAAATAGTTGTTGTTATGTCAACTTTAGTAAGGCTTTGCACACTGGTTCACATTTATAAGCTGATGAAGTATGTCCTAGATAACTGGTCATTGAGGTGGGCTGAGAACTAGCTGAACTAGTGAGGGTTATGATCAATACTAGAAAGTCCAGTTGAAGGCTGGTATGCAGTGTAGTATCCCAGGGGTGGATACTGGTGCCAACAGTTTTTAATATCCTCCTCAATGACCCCCTAGATGATGGGCCAGAGTCCACTCTTAGCAAGTTTGCAGGTGGTACAAAATTGGGAGGAGTGGTTGATATACCAGGTAGATTTGCTGCCATCCAGAGAGACCTGGACAGGCTGGAGTGATCAGCCAACAAGGACTTCATGGAGCTCATCAAAAGGGGAGGCATGAGCCCATGCACCAGCACAGGCTGGAGGCTGATTGTCTGGAAGGCAGTATGTCAGAAAACGCCCTGGAGATCCCAGTGGAGACTATGTTGTCCCTAAGTTAGTCATGTGGCTTTGTGGCAAAGAATGCCAGCAGCCTCCTGGGTTGCATTAGGCAGAGTTTTTAACTTTGAGAGAAGGCTCAGAGGGACTTTACCAGTGTTTATTAATATAATATGGTGGTTTGTGGGAAGAAGGCAGAGGCAGATTCTTCTTAGTGGTGCTCAGCTGCAAGACAACAGGCAATGGGCACAAACTGAAATACTGAAAATTCCATTTAAACTTAGAGAAAAAAATACAACAACAACACAAACATTTCTACTGTGAATGTGATCAAAAACTGGTACAGGTTGCTCTGAGAAGCTGTGAAGTCTCCCTCATTGGAGATGCTGAAACCGGCATCACCATGATGCTGAGCAGCCTGCTGCAGCTGACCCTACTTGAGCAGACATTGGACAAGCCAATTTCCAGAGATGCTGACCGGTCTCAGCCACCCTGTGGTTCTGTGATTCCATTCTGACTTGGTGAGAATACTGATAAATTCTATTCAGTACACTGAAAACCTGTGGGATGTAAAACACGTTTGGTGGCCCTTAATTTGGAGTGATGTTGCAATGCAACATGAAATTTTAAAGCCTTCATTCATTTAATTGTGCAGTAATGGAATTTATGCTTCTGCATATGCAATATTAGGTATTGTTACTGTATAGAAATCATAGCAGAGCAAACATTAGAGTGTTACGTGATTTTTACAAACCAGAATGCCATATTGGTGCGGTGTGGATGTACCGAATTAGATTTGCAGAGCTGCTTACCCATCACAACAAGTGGTACAGAGTAGAGCACACACCTGTAGTGGCTTTGTTTCTGTCATTTCAAGGTCTCTACATGGTGCTGCGGTGGTAGAAGTTACAACAGAATAAGAACTGAAAGAACTGACTTCCAGTTCTAACCCCAGAGCTAAAAATAAGGAAAGGGAAATGTTTTTTTATAACAACAAAAGTTCAGAGGAATAGGCTAATTTCTGTTTCAAAAAACATTCTGTGATGAAGAAACACAATTTATACATAATCCATCTTGCTATCATGGACTTGCTTTCATGGACTTTGAAACAGGTGAGTGTGAAATCTTGTGTCCAAATAAATAGTAAATGCATTCAGAATTATTTCAGAAGTAGAGTACAGTAGAGTGCTGTAATGAATGGTGACCACAGTGATCCTTTCCTTTCCATAGTCTTAACTCATTTGCAATTTCCTGGTGGGTTGATTTGTTTGTTCATTTGTTTGTTTTCCCCATGGATATCATTACTTTCTTTCTTACTGAAATATACTGAGGAAGTTGCTGGTTTCCTCAACTGTGCTTTCTGAGATGCAAAGCATCTAAGAATCTTTTCCAGCACTGCATATACTCAGTTCTCTCCTAGAGTACGTCTGTAACTATTTGGGTATTGTATAAAAACCACAATGTTAACATTTAAATTGCACTGTCTGAAGTATTTGCCACTATTTATTTAAAGCATTCTCACCTCAGCCTCTGTGAGACATCTCATTCTGCAGATACCCAAAAGGGACAGAGAGATTGTAAACCAGATCCAACAAAGGACATAAGATTCTTTTGCCTTAAATAGAATCATAAATTACAGAGCTGCACTGCCTATCCTCTGCATAAAAGATCCATTTCAGATCAAAAAATTATGAGTTTACCAGCCAAGGTGACAGGTATCCCCCAGAGCTAAAGGCTTGAAATTAACATTTTGGAATATCCTTTGCTCACCACATACGGTGACGAAAGTGTGTGTCCTCAATCTTGCCTCCATGACAGGCTGCATGACAAACTCCCATCCATTCAAGACATAATTTGGATATCCCATTCCTGAAGACAACTGCCTGTGGCCTTCTTTTAAGAAACTGAAGAAAGCACAGATTTTTTTCTCTTGTAACTGGGAAATGCAAAGGAATTTGAGCATCTGTTGCCTGAATGAACGTTACAAATACTAAAGTGTCACCCTATTCACAGTGGAGACTTTTTCACCTTCTGTTGTGCCTCAGTGCAGAAAATGGGGATAGGATTCCTTAGCACTAATTTAGCACAGAGACAGGCTGGAGTCTTCCTCCAAGGAACATTTCGATTTTTTTTCTCTGATGATACAGAATCACAGAATGGCTGGGGTTGGAATGGACCTCTGGAGATCATCTAGTCCAGCCCACCTGCTAAAGCAGGTTCACCTAGAGTACAATCTAAAAGTCTGGAGGAGTCACAGAACCTCTAAGTCACAAGGTTTGGTGCTGTATGGTATGCTCAATGCCCAGCTTTCCACAGCAACTTCTGTGAGCACAGAGTTGGTTTCAGACCCATTCCTTCTGTCTGGTGTGGGGATGTCTTGCTGATACCAGTATGGCCCTCATGCAGCAGAGGCAATCACACTTGAGTTCAGACAACCTTCTCGTCTCATAACTCTACTGGCAGTTTTCATTTTAAAGCTGAAGACACTGAGCACAGACAAGTAATAACCATCCCTGCCTTTTTACTGAATTTGATGACATTGATACCAAACCCTTGGGTTTGTGCATTTCTTTTAAATGAACACTCACTGATTTTCCAATATATGGTATTCTGTCCTTCTTTGTGTTTCTTTTTCTCCTGTTCTTTAACCAGTATGCCCACAGAGGTATAGGCATTGCAACAAGAGAAAATGAAGGAGTAAGCAATGAAAAGGGGAGAGAGGGGGGATGGCAGTTTGTCTAGGATCACAGGGCAATTTTAAACCAAAGGTAAGGAAAAAAAAGTGACACCATTCCTATAAAGCATTTATTTTTGAAACACACCAAGGTGTTGCATGCTTGTCCTTGAAGAGATGAAATTCACTTATTTTTTGCCATTTACCACACCTGTGTGTCAAGATTTCATTTTCAGTCCTGTTTGATGAACTCAGATTTCCACAGTGAGTTTCACATCATAAAACCCAAAACCTGAGACATTTTCCCTTCCTACAACAGGGTTTTTCTGTTAAATACTAGTGTGGAACACTTAAGAGTATTTAAGTCCTGGAGCCAGTAAATAGTAATAATAAAAATATTTTACTTTCATTATGTTAGTGGGCTCATATTTATAAGGAACAAAAAGTTATATGCATCTACAACACAAAATACGTTCTGAAGCAAGAAGGAAGAACTGTATGGACATAAGACAAACTGTGATTTTGCTCCTGTGGGGTAAACTGTGAACTAAAATGTCAAAATGTGATGTAAAATTGGTGCAAGAGAAACAAGGGTCAAGTTTTGTCCCAGGCTAGAACTAATAACTAATTCCATATAGAAATGATAGGGATTTGGCCTGTTTATCTGCTCTCCTGTTTTTTTCACATTAATCCTGAGAAAATCTGGGAAAGTTATTTTAGAAATGAAGACTAGATGTTTAGTAAGTGGAATATTTTTAAAATAATGGAGAAAGATTAAATGTGATTTCTAGGGTTTTTTTTCAGATAATTTCTGTCACACAGGAGCTTCTATAAATTATCTATGGAAACCCTGCAAAATATTGGAAAAAGAGTTTCCAAAAGATGCATGCTATCATCAGATGGAGTTACTGAGACCTAGAACATCCTGATTGATTTTTATGTTTTCTGCTGTTGTAAATAAATTTTTAATTTCATGTGCAGTCAGCATGTCTTTTTTTTTTTTTTTTAACAACGTGGCTTCTTATATGACGTTTACTAACAAAACCAATAAATGTTACTCATTCTAAGACTAATGTTTGAAGAACTATACTGATGTCTCTCAAACACTGTGACTTTATTTCCATCCTGGACCATTGTAGATGTTATACCAATACAGCATCACAATGAAATAATAACTTCTTTTCAGTTAAACATACTATAACAAGGAGAAATTAGAAGTTTTTGACATTTCACAGATATATTTTTAAATGCATGCAAGAAATACTGTGTTTGGACTAGGAAATTAAATTCTTCTGACTACAGAGAATAAATAAATGTCTCTGTGTTGTATCTCTCTGTGGTCCTGAAAACTTGTTAAACATTTTAGAAACAAGTTAGTGTAAATTCTGTATTACATACAAGTAAAATGGTTGGTCAAAGGCTTTACTGGTAGCAGATAGTTTGCCTTTGCCTGCACTGCTTATAAATATAGAACTGTATTTGTTTATTGCAAGGCGGTTCTTGATGTGTTTATTCTTTGGCTTTTTATTTCATGCTTAGTAATATTTTATTTACAGAATAACTAACTAACTAAATAAAATTGTATTTTATAGCAAAAAGTAATCTGCCATTCTACTGTTGTTCATAGGGGCTGGTTTTGTGTATTTCACTGGGAGTAACTCAGACATTATCTGTCACACAGGAAGAAAAATTGGAGTTTTATCTTAGTGAAAGATGTTGTTCTTGGAAGAACTTTTAACAGACTTTTATAAAACTGAAAATATGAAACCCCATGGATACTAATGTCCTGAGACTGTACGTGTCTGAACATTATTCTAGGGAACTTGTCTTTAAAGACAGATAAAACGTCCATTTTTAAATAGTAGATGGATATTGAAAAGTCAAAGTTGTTTTAATTAAGCAGATAAGTTTTGGAGTAATTTTTTAAAAATTACTAAAGAAAAATATTAATTCAATGAACCATTTATCATGTAGTGCAATGTGCTGCATGAAAGTAGCAATTTCATAATTGTATTTAGAGTTTGTGGGATGTTCTGCACTTCAGAAACCCACAAAACATGTGTATTCACACACTGGTGATGAGTCGTCTCCAAATGAGTGAAAGGAATGTGAGAGAAAACAGCATTCTGAAGACTTCTTGGTTTCAGAATTCCCATGGATTCACAATTCTCCTCTTGATCACTTGTCATTAATGCTTCATTATAGCTATAAACGTGGTAAACCAAACAAGTTTAAATTGCTTGCTGTGACTTTATTGGAACCACAGTAGATGCAAAATACACTGAATCTGGTGAGATCTATTGCACAGATATCAGGCAAAATCCCTATCAATCTACAGCAATGCTTTTCTGCGTTTGCCCAAGGACTATTTCAGTAAATTACAAAATGCTTGTTACCAGAAACATAAACAGGAGTATGATTTTGTTACTTCAATAGTTACAAAATTATGCATCAAAAAGGAAAAGATAAATTAAAAGGCATCTGAAGACTTTGTTTCCAGTAACTCAGATTATCTAGATCTATGCTACAGGTGCACTTAACTCTGTGAGGTACCAAACTCTGTTCCTGCTGAATTGTTTGAAGTATAGGGAGCAAAAGCAACCTTTTAAAATTTTAAAACGGAGGACTTGATGTTTGTTAAGTATGTACAATCCTACTTAAAATATTTTATTTAGGGAAATTGGTGTTATTTCAAGAGCTGCATGCTGTCAATTGTTATGCATGTTCATATAATTTCATTTAAAAATACTTATTTCCTGATAACGACTCAGTGGTGAAAGTAAGTAGGAAATAAGAAAGAAAGTAAAATAAGTAACTTTCAAAAATAATCTTAAAAAAGTTCTGCACAGCATTCTACCTAGAGCACACAATGCTACTCTGTATCTATACACAAAAAACATCAGTTACTTTGTGTTTATTCACAAACTCACTATCAGCAAACAATTATTTGCCTTTCTGAGGTGTTTTGCTGAAAACTGTAGAAATTCAGAAATCAATCAGTAACTGTGGGTAGTGATATGACTCATCATTGCTGCAGATCTATGATCATAAAGTAAATAAATAAACTAATCTCAAAAAATCTATTCTGGTTTGTTTTTACAGTCTTATTCATTTATAACCATGCATGCAGAGCCATCTGTCTCTGTCAGCTGTTCTCTGCGAGGCTTTTTTCTATCAATAAAAACCCCTACATTTGCTAATACCATTTGTGTCTGTGCTAAAACAGGTTGTACAGGGGATTCGGGATTTCCATTTGAAGCTCCTGAAATTGGGTTTATGTTCTTTCAAATGAGAAAAGAGTGTTCTCATTTGAAAAATGTAAACCATGAGTCAAAAGAAGCTGTATTGTGAGCTTTATGGGTTTTGGGGGTTTTGTGGTTTTTGTTGTTGTTTCGATACTTTTGTTTGTTTACCCGGGTTTGGGTTTGTTTGGTTTGGTTTGTTGTCTTGGGTTTTGTTTGATTGTTTTACTTTAGCAGGTGTCAGATGTTAACTCCTATATGAAGTCATTTAATGTGTTTGGATTTGAATAATTACCATGTCTAATCAGATACAGTCTTTCTTTTTTTTTAAAGCTACCTCTGCGGATTCCTGGTGTAGCAAGTTTGGCCAAATGCTTCATGAGAGTTTTTTTTTCACTGACATTTCTCTAATGATCACTGACAAAGGATTTGATG
Organism: Columba livia; assembly: GCF_036013475.1. Classification (NCBI taxonomy): domain Eukaryota; kingdom Metazoa; phylum Chordata; class Aves; order Columbiformes; family Columbidae; genus Columba; species Columba livia. The sequence goes on from NC_088642.1 coordinate 65,526,512, forward strand.
CCTTGCAGGGCCCTGTTCAGAGAGAGTGCTGCACTGCTGTCGACTTTATGTAAAGGTGAATTTTGAGACCAAGTGCAATAAGTGATTTACCAAAGGTTGCATGGCCGGGAAGAGGGAACAGAACTCCAATGTCAGGATTCTCAGCCCTGTGCTTTAAGCGTAGACCCATATTACTCCTAAGAATGATCTATGCCAAACATAATAACAAGGAATTCTCTGTGCTTCAGTTTACCTGAAGGAGAAGAGACATGGCTGAAGACAGAAACTGGTGTTGTCAAGAGTTTGAAAAATGCATTTCTTTTTTATTTGGGTCATGATCAGCTCTTTTCTGAGTAAGAATATATCAAATGTGCAAAGGATATCCATCCTGTGTATGTAATTTTGTTCATAAATCAGGGTTTCAAAAACTATTTTTTGTATGTTGTTCTTCAAAGTGTTTAGTGCAATCGGCTACCAATAGTCTTCCACAGCTTAATTTTCATACACTTATTACTCTGCTCTTTGTCATCTTAACTTAGAAACTAAAAGACTTTGGGCAATTTTTCGGAAGGTAACAGCCGCAAGCATTGTCTTGACAATTTACCACAGAACAGTATAAATAAGTGTCGTTTTGGAGAATGGGAAATCAAGTAATAGCCAAGTGAATTATAATAAAATATAACTCTGTGGTACAATTCTTTCATGAAACAGTCAATGTTGAATTTCTTATAAATAGATTCAAAATAGTATCAACATGGCTTTAAATCTCAAACAGGGTAATAATTAAGAGGTGTGACAGTGTATGCAAAGAACAATACTAGTCCATGCATGTTTGCCATTTAGGAATTTAATTTTCTAGTAAGCTATTCTAAACACCCCTAAAAAGTGCAGTTCAGTCCAAATTAGCATATATCTGGATTACCATGCTAACTTGTTTTTGAGACCTAGAAACCTAAACTAGAGTCTTAAGGCTGAAAACAATGGCTTTGTACTCAACTAGGTATTTTGTATGATGCAAATGAACACCAGTATCAACTTAGAAATCAAGAAGAAATTATAAGATTTATTCCAGCCAAGACATATATAGTAAGCTAGTAACAAGGAGATACTGTGGAGTTAATTATTAAAGGCAACAACTACAAATTAATGTAACTACTTTTCTTTTTTTTCTTTTTTTTTTTTAATTATTATTTTCTTTGTTAGCTCTAGGCCTAAAGCAGTAATATCTGGCTAGAGAGCTATGTTATGTTTGCAATATGAGGGGATTTACTGCATAAGAAGTAATTGCTTGTTCATGCTGTGAAGCACTTTTTGGTTATGTACCCCCTACTACCCCAGAAGAGGTGAGATGAATCGAGTACGTGTTTAGTTTTATGCTTATTCACAAAGGCATAGCCTGTGTGGTTTTTTTTCCTTGGACTCATTTTAGCATTAAATTTCATAGCAACTTTAAATTTCCTAACCCCATATTTTAATAGCCAGGTTCAACCCAAGTGTACTGTATAAGGTGCTAGAAATATTTCACAACATCAGTGGAGGAAGAAACCCAGGGTGTCTTAACTCAGTTTTTCCTTTTGCGTATTTTTCTGTTATACTGTAGGTTATAGGGTAAGGGAAATGGCTTGAATCTGGTACCCTTTGTCCAAGCTCTTGATTTTCCTCCTCTTCTTTCCCTTATTTTGTGTTTTATTGTCCCCTGGTTAACAGAGAAAAGGACAGGCTGTAATACTGGGAGCAAGAAGGAGAAAAGAGAATGGGAAGTTCTTGCTCATGTAGGAATGGAGTAAATACAGGGATGACAGATATTATGAAAATTTAGAAAGGAAATGTGATCTGGACCAGCTCCTTGGAAAACATTACTGTAGCTTTGAAGAGAGCTCCCTTTTCCTAAGCCTCCTAAATTTTGTTTCATCTTCTCTTCTGATTGTTCTTAATTTCTAACCAATGAAACCTCCTGAAAAATCCCAAGAGCAGCCCAGTGTGCTCCCCTCAAAATTCTGCTGTTCTAAACCACTTTTTGCCCTTCATAGTGGTATTTGAATGCCTGACAGAGTCACAGATATCAGTAATAATTCCCATCATCTAATTAGTTTCCTTTCCACACTTCATCTGTTTAGTGTTTCCTCATCTTGTAGAGCATACACTCAGGGGAAAGACTTGCTTTCCAACAGCTCCTCAGCTGTTCTGGATGGCTGGGCAGGCCCTGAGAACTTTCAATAAACTTTTAAGTAGTTAAGTAGAATTGAATACATAATAATTTAAAAAGAAAAAATTGCAAAAGAGTTAATGAGTTAATTTCTGCCATTGTCTTAATTTCTGTCTTTTTATCTGATACCTGAATTATTATCAGTAGTTACACTCCACTGTGCAGAACACTGCAATTTCTATGATAAAAATATATCTTTTTGTCTTCCAAAGTCTTTAAAGTTTTTCCCTTCTTCACCTTCCAAATGATGAACTTTCATGTAGTACCTAGAAAATGGAACTTTCATTTTCTTACTAAATATTATATTTTCTTCTCTATTAAGTTGTTGCCGCTATGCCTAATCTATGGTTGGCACTGCAAGTCTGAAGTGAACCCTGAAGGAAGAACTATTGATAAGAGGGAAATATCAGATTCCTAGCATTTCCTCACACTGGAGAAAACAATAGAAGAACAATAAAAAAGGGGAGGTGGAAGAAAATTTACTTCTTTCTGTCACCATAGAAAAGACAGGTAAAAAAATGATCATGTAGAGATCTTGTGGCATGTTAAATCTGAATTGTGTGGGCTTGAATTACGAAGAAAACCACAAAATGAGGAGAGGAGAGGAGAGGAGAGGAGAGGAGAGGAGAGGAGAGGAGAGGAGAGGAGAGGAGAGGAGAGGAGAGGAGAGGAGAGGAGAGGAGAGGAGAGGAGAGGAGAGGAGAGGAGAGGAGAGGAGAGGAGAGGAGAGGAGAGGAGAGGAGAGGAGAGGAGAGGAGAGGAGAGGAGAGGAGAGGAGAGGAGAGGAGAGGAGAGGAGAGGAGAGAGGAGAGGAGAGAGGAGAGGAGAGGGGAGAGGAGAGGAGAGAGGAGAGGAGAGGAGAGAGGAGAGGAGAGAGGAGAGGAGAGGAGAGGAGAGGAGAGGAGAGGAGAGGAGAGGAGAGGAGAGGAGAGGAGAGGAGAGGAGAGGAGAGGAGAGGAGAGGAGAGGAGAGGAGAGGAGAGGAGAGGAGAGGAGAGGAGAGGAGAGGAGAGGAGAGGAGAGGAGAGGAGAGGAGAGGAGAGGAGAGGAGAGGAGAGGAGAGGAGAGGAGAGGAGAGGAGAGGAGAGGAGAGGAGAGGAGAGGAGAGGAGAGGAGAGGAGAGGAGAGGAGAGGAGAGGAGAGGAGAGGAGAGGAGAGGAGAGGAGAGGAGAGGAGAGGAGAGGAGAGGAGGAGAGGAGAATTGTCCAACATGCTTAGTTTAAAGAATGGTCTTTGTAAGCCTCCAGTTTGGTCCTTCTTAGCACATTTGTCCTTGGGTTAAGTATGGCTCCAACAGAGAAATTCAGAATCCAGTATTCATTCTCATCTGACAGCAACAACACAGGGCTGTCAGAGTAGTAGCAATGTTAAGTAAAAAACCTGCTCAATAAAGGCAATTTCTGGTCATGCTGACACTATAAACCACTCTCTACTCCCCGTTGCCAAGTTTATTACACAGTTAAATAATTTGACTTCTGGAACTCAGGAAGGCTTTGTAATTGTGAAACTGAAAAAGTATCTCTTTCATCTATCAAATTTACATACATATGCTGCTGGAAAGGAAAATAGTTGAGAAGCATTTGTGCATTACCCAAACTTATCTAGTAACAGGTGAGAAGTAAACATACTTTTTCCAAATTGAATTGTTTGGAAAAGTTAAAGAACTGAGAGAGAGACAACAGCAAGTGAGTTGTAGCTTAAATTGAGCATAATAAACCCTGGGCTGTACATTTCATGGTCTGAATAAAATAGTAGTCATTCAGCTGTGAGTCAGCAATTTCATATCAGCAATCTGGTGCCTGCGTAAGTTTGTACATGATTCTTGTGGGTTATGGAGGCATCAGAATCCTGAAATGATATTACAGCACTTTCATTCATATCTGCCTTTTGTTAGTTTTCTATGTATACAGAGTTACATAGTTTCTTACTTCTGGTTAAACTGAGCTGTAAAATGTAGATCAAACACAGAAATCACTTCACAATGTGATTTCTTCTACTGCATTGGACATTGAATGATTGCAAATGAAAACCACTTAAAAATCTTCTAATGCAAGCATGACTATCATCAGCTTTAGAGATAAAACAACACAGATGAGTTCCAGCTTAGGTGAAATAATAGATAACACAGTAACTGTAGTGCAACTGTGAACTAATGCCAGATAACCAGTTCTTGCAGCAAACGAGAGAGACAACTCAGCCATATTAGTGGAAACGTAGTACTATTGAGGTTTATTCCCTCCTGATTATGTGCTTACAATTCCTATTGCAAGTAATGGGAGATGCATCTGTTGATTGGAGAATGGAGTGCCATTACCTCTGGCAGAGCAATTATTTCTGCAAGTTCCCCAGAAATTTTAACAAATATTTCCTTTGCATGTTTGCTTATGGATTTCAGGAACATACAAATGAGTTTATGGCAATACTGCATACCTTTTAATAAAGATCAAATATTTCCATTTAGTATTTGACTATGAAAGGACAAAGGCCTCTCCTTGCCCTTAGGAATCCTGCAGTATCAAAGGGCTGTAACATTCCTGCACTTCTGGGAAAGCCCTTGGTCAATGACAATGGCAGCTTAATGAGCTACAAGCAAGAACGGAGAGTCACACATTCAGTTCTGTCATTATTTACAAGAAATGTGTCCAGTTGTTCCCTTTGTAAATATCATGCATGTCTGAGTGAGCACTTCACATCCAGAACCACTGATTAAAGTTTCAAGAAACACAGAGATGTGCATATCTGCAAATGTTGAACAGTGAAACCAGGAAAGGAACTAGGGAAATACTCCTGCTTTACACAGTATTTCAAGACTAGCAGTAATGTCATTATTTTGACCACTTTCTTCATACCCACAAAAAAGACTGTAAAAACACTGTAGACATTTTTGACTGTTATAATTATCATTCTATATAGTAGCTTGCATCTAGAAGAAAGTTATGCTTTTCATTTAGCTTAGAACAAGACCAGTATAAATGTGTCTTTCAACTCTTCTTGAAGTAGCCATGGGACCTGCTTCCTTTCCACTATAGGTCACAGTTCACTGTCCATACATCTTCAGCTCTTAGAATTGGACCTTCACACATGGTTGCACCTGAAATAATTTTACCAGTCCTATAACAAGACAAAAAGCCTAGTTAAATCATGGTAGCTGCCGGGTGTTTTCTTAAATTACAGCTATTAATAAGGTTATTTAATAAAAGTATTGGGCTGTGTCTATGTGCCTTGTAGTAAAAGACAACAGAGTCCAGCTACCAAAATATGTTAAATACTAATGTATTTTTCTGTGTGGATAGTAGAGATAATGTATAATATAAAGTAAGAGAAGCACAATATATCTCTCCTATGAGGAAAGGCTGAGAGAGTTAGGACTGTTCAGCCTGCAGAAAAGCAGACTCAGGCACATCTTATCAATGTGCACAAATATCTGGAGGGAGGGTGCAAAGAGAATGGAGCCAGATGCTTTTCAGTGGTGTCCAATGACAGGATCAAAGGCAATGGGCACAAACTGAAACACAGGAGGCTCTTCCTGAATGGCATGAAACACTTTCGCACTGTGAGGGTGACTGAGCACTGGCATGGGCTTCCCAGGGAGGTTGTGGAGTCTCCATGCTTGGAGCAACCAGCTCTAACTGACCCTTCTTGAACAGGACACTTGGACAAGATGACTTCCAGAGGTCCCTTGCAACATTAGTCACACTGTGAAATTGTTTATGATCAGTTATGGCTTCCATGGGAAATAGAATTAAAATATTTTTATATACAGATTTTGAATTAATCACTACAGGGCCTTGCAACACAAATAGATAGAGGAAGAAGAAAATGCAAAGCCAAAATTAACTGCAGAGTGTCTGTAGCTGTCCTACATAACAGATCCATGACAAAACCAGCTTCCTTTACAGGACATCAAGTTCACTAACTCTATAAAATATTCAGCTAAATAGTACTAAATCAGATGGCTTTGTGATAAAGCAGTTGAGTGTTGGTGGCCCTAGCATCACCTGGACCCTTCGGAAATTCACCAGTTGAACTGAAATGAAAATAAGATTAAAGCTTGGCAGATTTTTTGTCTCGTAACACTTTTATTATATTAGTTGCCTAGACAGAAGGGGAGTGTATGGTAGCATCAACTTGCAATAGTCTCGCCTGTAATTATATTTTTGTAAGACATTGGCAAGCAGCCCAACAAAATATTGATTTGAAATCTGATCTGCCAGCACTGTGGAATTTCTTCTGTGTTGGAACTAAGATGGGAGGTTTGAAAGTGTTTGACAGCTGTTGTAAATTCAGGAGCTGGAGGCAAGGAACAATTCTTCTGGAGCAAACCAGAAGTTAATATATTATATGGTTTTAAAAACTGTACTATCTTCTGCATATGCATGCATATATGACCAGTACATTTTCCTCACTGGTTCAGATGCACATTCATTTCATTTGGCTACCTTAAGTCAATACAATTCACCTTTCTTCTGTTAATTTTTAATGAGACTTTGCCGTGAAGACATGTAATATCCCAAAATAGAATAATCCAGTAAGACACAAAATTGTACTGGTAAATCCAATTATTCACCACTTCTCCCAAAGAAGCATACAAGCACAGAGAGTTTTACCATATGTTGTAGTCATTAACGCCTTTAGTCTCTAGCAGATCACTGGAACATATAACTTACAAAGCATGGGATACATCTCTGTAGCACTCTACCAATAGCTCACTTTTCAGCAAGAGCGACACTTAGCTGATGTGGTTCATCTCATCTCAGCTGCATGTGGAAGAATGAGAAAAGTTCTCAAAATGTACAACCTCTGAAGTTTTAAAACTTGTATCCTCACTTGCTGCAGGCAATGCTTAGCCTTCAGAAGCATATAGTGTGTTGTCTGCAACAGTCACTCCATAAGCCGAAAGTTGCCAGAGCAATGAACACTGCATTTATCTAAAAGGACCTTAAATAAAACATTGTGTACAGAAGTTCAGTCATCCATCAGCACTTAAAAAGACTTCCTCAAAATTAAAAAAGTCATCTAATTCCATTAAATCTAGTCCATACTACCTGACAGCAGGCAGCATCTATACAGTCTAATGGCATTAGTCATTTTCTACATAACATACTAGACACCGGAATCTGGTAGACCTGACTGAAGTCCTGTAGCCTTTTTTAGTGTAAAGGGAGATTTGAGGTAGAGCAACACACGGTAATACATGGTAGTACGCGGTAATCCATGCTCAGAGTAAAAGCTTAGCAATCACTTCCTTGTGGAAAGTAGGAACATTACTTTCCTAGAAAGGGACGTGAGATTTTCATCCAGGCACCAAGATACCAACTGTCATGTATTCTTCCAGACACCTAAAAAGCTGTGTTTTGTGATGCTACCTGGATGGCTATTTACCTCTCTAGAAAGTTGTCTAGTGCTAGCTGCTAAAAACCTGGTTTAGAATGAGCATTTTTCAGGTCTAGTTTTCAGAAAAAATGATCTGTTACTTAAGGGGTTTATCAGCAAGACATTGATGTAGATGGGGTTGCACTAAAACTCTGGTTTGATTTCTGACGAAGCATTAACTAAAATTTCAATTATAGTAATATAGCAGGGAAACTACTAGTGTTTAATCACAGAGTCAGGGAATCATAGAATGATAGAATCGTTTTTGTTGGAAGAGACTCTAAAGATCATTGAGTCCAAACACTAACACTAAACCATGACCCTAAGAACCTCATCAATATGTCTTTTTAAACAACTCCAGAGATGGTGACTCAACCACTTTCCTGGGCAGCCTGTTCTACTGTTTGACACCTCTTTCCATTAAGAAATTTTTCCTGATACCCAATCTAAACCTCCCCTGAGGCCATTTCCTCTCATCTTATCAGCTGCTACTTGGGAGAAAAGACCGACACCCTCCATGCTACAACCTCCTTTCGGGTAGTTGTAGACAGCAATAAGGTTTCCCCTCAGCCTCCTTTTCTCCAGGCTAAATAGACCCAGTTCCCTCAAATGCTCTCAACCCTGAATTCTCTCCAGTACCTCAATGTCTTAATCACCACCTGCTTAGTGCGATTGTATGCTTACAATCAGTGAAACCATCACTAAACTGAGGAAATTTTTGCATACAAAAAGCAAAAGCATTCATTTCTTTATTGTGTTTCCTTTTCCTTTTCCTTTTCCCTTTCCCTTTCCCTTTTTCTTTTTTCCACCCTCCACATTTTCTGGAGTTCACTTCCATTGGAAACACTACAACTGATCTGGGTGGCAATGAATGATGTTTGTACATTCAGCAAAGTCTTATAATGTGATATGAATTACCAGCAAGAATTGTAATATCTGGATAACGAATTCTTGAAGTCATGATTTCATTGCCTAGGGTTCTGGATAAAAATTATGTTAATCAATAATTTCAATGTAAAAAGGAAGTACTTCCATTTTTCTTATAATAGCAAAGTATACTTAGCTTGTAAGCATAAAAAAGTCAAAGTTAAATAAACTGCATTAAGTGACACTGAATGAATTCATATTAACAGAAAGCAGTTTGTATACTCTCTCCATTTTATCACCAGTCAAATGTGGACTCTGAAAGCATCCGTGTTAACAGTGCATCTCTGTCCTGCTTGTCTGAATTATCAGTAGGATATTATCTTTCTCATTTGCTTAGGGTCTTTTTCTTGTACAAAACTATGTTTCATATTTGTCTCCATCTGCTACAGCTTGGTCCCAACATGGTTGTTGTAAACCTGTGTGGACTTCCCAGCTAACTGACTACAAATGACTGAAGTCTAGAAGGGTATTTTATAGGATGCGGTCAGAGACTCTGACATACAGAAGGTAGCTGTAAATCAGAGGGAAAAGGTGAGATTTAAATAAAAGACAGAACAAAACAGAAAACAAAAAAAGAGGGCATTTTTTTTTCCCTAAGAGGTGATCCATCTGTGTTTCGTTTTCTACACTTGATGTATTTGCTTGAAGTTTTAGCTGTGTTGTTCCTGAAATTGCAAAGATAGTGCTCTATTGAAGAGACTGTAGGAAGACTTTTGCCTTATCTTCTTGACATAATACAGTAGAGACACTTTTTGTCAGAATCTGTTTAGGTCAGAAGTTTCAGTGACTTCATGGATATTGCTTTTAACATCTTCCTTGGTGATTTGCACCTGAAATTGATCTGTTTCTGGGCTTTTCAGTGCAGGAGAGACATGGATATACTGGAGCAAGTCCACCAAAGGGCGATATGGTAGTACACAGGCACAAACTGGAACACATGAAGTTTCATCTGAACATAATTGTAGGTCTAACAGTAGTCCTATTTTTAGAATTATTTTAAGAATCTGAGTATGGCTATAGTGGGGGGCAGCTAAAAGTGGATTTCCTTTGCCAAAGCAGAATGCCTGAAAAGTTGCTTGAGTTAATGGAAATTGACTTGTGATGAACAGACTATGAATGTTGTGCTGTTGGGTTTAACTGAGTTAAGCAACCAAATCCTCAGATGCCTGTCTCCAAACTGTTATCCAAACAATCAACAGCTTTGTGATAAAACAAGCATAGAACGGCAACTGCACCTTTCATCTTAGACTCTTAGACTCTTACGTAGCACCAGAGCATTTTCAGAAGCGCAGCAGAGTTTAGACAAATTTCTAGTATCTCTCTGTGGACAGCCTGCAGAGCAATACTCCAAGTTCTGTCTCACAGTTACATGAGCATATTTTGCTGTGGTAGCAGGAAGCTGCTTACTCTAAAGCTGTTCTGTAATACTAAATTTTTTTTGCCTCTCCCCCTAACCAAAACAAGGAATTGCAGAAGTGTGTCAAAGTAATGAAATATGAACAAAGTGTTTAGGGTTTTCGAAGGACTTTGTTTGCCTTAATCTTTGAACCAAACTTTTGGGTGTTATTTCCCTTTTACCAAAGACAGCTTGTGGGTGGTTAATCATGTTTTATAGGGAAGTACAGAAGCTTTCTACATGTTTAACATGGCTGGTTGTATATCAATATTCATTTGACTGATCTGTAGTTTCTTCAGATTAAGCATCTTATAGCATAGCCTTACAATTTCATGCACCATGGCCCGAAGCAATTGGGATGATTGTTTAAAACTTATGTAGCTCTTCTCTTGGAACATGAGTTAGCTAACAATTTCCATATATCCCTTAATTCAAGTACATCCCTTTATTTTCTACATTCACATCCTATGGATAAATTTATGGCTTTTAGCACGTAAGGTAAAATATACTATTATACCAAAGACAAGGTCAATTGTTATTTGATAGGGGTAAGCAATTAGACTATAGAAACTGTCCTTTGTTTGCTGTTCCATGGGCAAGATCCTGTAGAAGCAGTTCAGTCACTCACAGAATGTAAATCTGAGTTTTGTTTTCCTTTTCATATCAGATGGTGTAGGACTTTCCACATTTTGTTTTCTTATTGCCCTTGTTACATACTCACAATTTTAATTAGCTTTCATATAAAGAGCTTAGAACTACGTTTATGGGATGTGTGGAAAGAAAATTTGTGCTACCACTGAGTAAATGTGCCACGGATTTATGAGTGCACATTTGTATCTGAATCTACCCATGTAAATAAAATTTTTGTTTTTATTATTCAGATAAAACTTGCACTGTACATGATAAAAATTGTTCTACATTCATTCAGTTTCATACTTAATTGCTTTATTGACTTTAATGACATTAATATTATTTTCAATAATACCTGTATTCAAGTATCTTTGCCTAGGATGTGGTCATATTAGGAATCTTTTAAACTGTTTTTCCATTTTATAACTGGTTCTGGTTGGTTCAAACTGTTTTCCTGGGTTGCTTCTGTTATAAAATCTCTCACCGTGTCTCAGAGTTGCAGAAGAACACCTAGAAATACGAAGGAGAATCTGATATTTTAAAAAAATATACTCAGTTGTCAAGATTTTCAAAGAAGAGAGAAGGAGTGAAATAAAGATGAACAATGAATAAAAAAAAAAAAAAAGAAGAAGAAAAAAATAAAAAAGAAGAAAGAAATCCATGAAAAAACTTGCTGTGTTGAATATTGGCAGGACTTTGCACTTACCTTGGAAACTTTATAAGCGTGTTCATCGACATGGCGGAAGACCCTAGAAATTAAACAGACCCTAGAAATTAAGAAGTGAAAGGCATTTTTGTTGTCCTGAAGTTAATTGGGAAGTAGAAATAAAAGCATATAGGAGCACAAGTCTTTAGGATTAAAATATGATGCCAGTTCTGTTACAAAAAGTAGAACCCGAGGAAATAGTGTTATCAAAGGAATTCAGGTCTCCATGAATCACTGATAACCTCCGAGTTTAGATGTCAAGTGATCTGAATGGACAGCAACTGAGATTCTACAAAGTACTGTTGGATTAAGACTTTTTTAAGGCAGTATTTGAGGAAATCCAAATATAGCAAAATATAGAAAAAAAAAAAAAAGCCCAAAGTGAAACCTTCAAGCAATTGCAGGGGATAGGCAATCGAAAAAGTCTTTGCAAAGTCATGAAGAAGAATGATATGAGCTGAAGATTTATTAGCTACAGAAAGATGAAGGCCAACTTTAAGCCAAAGACAGAAGTGAACACATGCATGTTGGTCTTTGAATTTTGGTAGTTATCAACCTCCATTGCTTCCAATAGTTCATATTAACCCTTGAACAGTTAATCTGATGCTGGAATTATAAATTGGATTTATGGAAACGTAAATAATAGCCACAACTGACCTCCTGCTTGATTTACCCTTATTATAGAGTGGCCTTGCAGTTGATGAAGAAAGGAGAAATGCACACCAGCAAGATTATTTAATTTAATAAATCATAAGTAGTGTGAGACAGCAGTGAGCACAGAGACAAATATAATATTCAAATTAGAGGATATAGGACCAAGACTGTGTTTTGAAGTTTCTCCAATAAAGTCTTTCAGTTTGACATACTGAACAAGAAATATGTTAAAACTACAAATTGCTTTAGAATGTTTAGGTTTAGCTCAATAACCAGCATGAATGCATCTTTTGGTACCTTATTCCCCTGCAATCCCCTTTCCCCATGTAATTTTGTTAGATATAAGAACCATTCTTCTCTCACTATCCTTAATTTGCTCTCCCCCCTGCCCCCAATTACGTTATTTAAAATGATATTTCCTTTTCCTAGACCCCTGCTTGAGCAGTGATAAATGAAGTGAGCATTAATTGTAAGTTGTAGCCCAACAGGAGCCAGTTTGGCTTCAAGTCAACCTCCCTTGGCAAAACTGGGAAATATATAATTCTGACTGATTATTCCCAGAGAATATTTTTGTCATTTTCAGTGCATGTGTTTGAATTTCAGCTGTTCATTCTTCCCCCAAGGTTTTCTCCCTTAACATTACAAAAGGAAGGGAAAAAGAGGTAGAGATGAAAGCTGGGATTGTAGTCATGTGCAGCAGTAGGAAAACAACAGCATCCAGGCTGTGTAGCCAAGCCTAGCTTTTAGTTTCCATTGTGTAATAAGCCGTGGTGGATGTCACATTACAATTTGCCTAAAAATATTTCTGACTTTTATGGACCACTTGCTTTGCTCTTTGGGAAGCAGATGCTGTTTACTGAAAAAACAATGAGAAGATGCTTTGGATACTGGTAAAACTAGTATTCATGATGGTTACTGTTCTCTCTACAAGGAATAGCAAATTTTCATTTGGAAAAAGTTTCCTTTTACATAAATATTATTCATTAATTATGAACCTATATAAAAATCGTGTTAATATTATAATATATTATGTTTATATAATCCCATATATTAGTATAAACCTGTGTTTTTAATAGCATAACACAACACAACAAAATGTAATGTGATTAAATGTAAAGATAAGGGATAAGGGATAAGGGATAAGGGATAAGGGATAAGGGATAAAGGATAAAGGATAAGGGATAAGATAAGATAAGATAAGATAAGATAAGATAAGATAAGATAAGATAAGATAAGATAAGCCATTGAATTTGACACACTGATGCTGACATAGGTATTTAGGTAAAGAACCATGATATAGGAGTCCTTTCACAGTGCTTCAGCTAGAGCAAGAGCTAAACAGAGGAACTGGACTCAAGTACGAGTCTCCTCAAAGTTGGGACCTGTGCTGCGAAGTTCAGGTGAAGGCAACACGCAATCCCTGTGCAATTTTAAAATGTCATTAGCCAGCATTTGTGCCAATCCGCCAATTAAAAATTAGAAAACCAAGAGCATGATGATAAGTAGAATTAGTCTTTCTTTCTTAATGAGATTAAGAAAGACATATGCTTACTTTCTTCCGAATATAGATAAATATTCAGCCTGTTAAGTTATTCTGAAGAAGGTTAACACATGAAGTGCTGTTGTCTCTGTATTCTTTTTCACAAAATCTTCCCAAGCTGCTTTCCCGCTATAGGACTTGAAGAAATATGCTCAGATCCAGATATTTTCCTACAATGGAGATATTGCTTTCTTAGATTCTTCTCTGTTTTACACAGTTCCAGCATAAAATGCTTCAGAAAAATTCAATACTACAAAACTGAGAATATAGTTAATAAATCACCAAAAATGGAGTAAAAACCTAGAAATATTCACAAATATTGCTGATTTGTGTGAGGAGAAAGGAGAAAAGTATACAAGACAAGTCCTCCAGAATACCCATTCTTAAAAATGAAAGTCACTTTTTTTGTGGTAAAATACTGTCCTGTGCATCTTCTGCTGGAGCCAGGTGACCATCATTTGCCTACCCTGTGGCTAATGACATTCTTCAGAAGCTCTCCACAGTTATTGTCAATGTGGAAGCATTTGACCACATACAAGAGTTAATCATTTAGGTACTGTGCAAGTTCTAGCAAACAAAACCCACACGGCTGGCTAGTAAATAAACCATTCTTTGCAAATCTCTTTATGGTACTACCTACATTTAAAGGGGGAAAATAAAGAAAACAAAATATTTATTTTCTTTATTTTTCTTTCTTCTTTAGTCATTATGACAGCATAAGCAAGACACTTGATATATTGATGTTGTGAATTGCAGGTTAAGTAAGAAAACTACTTTTTGTTTATTTTTTTATTGAAAATATTTTTGTTATTATTGAAAACATATTTTTAGGGGAATGTGTGCTTGAAATAGTACCATACTATCCTGCTGTCACACAGTATTTCCGGTGTTTTATATGCACCTTTCTTTTATGTCTTTGAGCCTAGGAGCCCTAGCCTAGGAGCCTAGAAGTTCATATAAATGGATATTTTAAATTGTCTTTAAAACAGACACAAGATAAATTTTACACTAAATACCACTACTGTAACTTATATGATCCTGTTCCGTATCCTGCTTTGTGCCTCCTTTAATTCTTAAACTCACAAGAAAAATTGATAAATGTTTGACTTGCCAAAAACTTCCTATTGTTTTTTTAAACCATACTCTTTCTTCTTTGAGTTTTTTGGTTGGTTGGTGAGATGGGGTTTGGGGCTTTGTTTGTTTGTTTGTTTTTACAGGAGTGGGGGGTATTTGGGTTTGTTTGTTTGTTTCAGACATCTCCTGATTCATTTGTAGGCTATTTTCTGGTCATCAATTCACTGCTGTCAGCATCAGTTCTCTGTGTGGCCAGGATGGGGCTGTGAGTCAGGATCAGACACTTGTATAATATTCTCTGCAGAGTAAACTTTGCATCTAGATTTAGTCTTTTATGCACTGAGAAGTACCAGCCATCTTTTTGTTTTGTTTAGAAATAAAAATTCGAATATGGAGACTGGTAATGCTGGAAGCTCCAGTTTTCATTTTTAGAATTTGTCTGGGAAAAGAATAGTTTGGGAGAAAGTTTAACAGAGTGGCTGCTGATTTACTATCACTGCTATTTGTAGCACTGAAGTGGCCACAGAGGAAGGTACAAGTACCAGAGTTTATGCAGTTTAAGGATCCAGTTTTAGGATTTGATTTAAGCATTATACTGAGACAATATATGACATTGGGCTTTGTACCCTTGCAGAGTGAAGAAAGCCCTAGGGCTTGTGCAAGGAGTGGACAGAGTGGTGACCAGGCGCTCTCTCAGTCAGATTTAAAAAGCAGGGCTACTTTTCTCCTGGGACCGAGGTACAGGTGCTGAGGGCAATACAAGCGTTTTGCCTGCACTCTACAGAGCCTCGGACCAGCTGAGGTCATTTCACTCAATTCTGTGGGTCTGAGCTGCTTTTTCCCATGCTTGTGCCCCATGAAGTGGCATGTCCTGCATTATTTACTAGGCCATATGGAGAGAGAAGCTAGCACCAGGGTGGAAAAGGAGCCTTTTTACCTGGCTTCACTGTCAGACCAAGGCAAGCATCAGATTCTGGCACTGAAATATGAGTCCATGGCAAAGTAGTCTAAAGGCTTTCAGCAGCTATCATAAGTCCCAGGAGGTCTGGGGTAATTCTATACATTAATCTAGATGCTTTACATGTCTGCACCAGTGGTAACCTTCCTCCTACCTCCTCATCACCAGACAGTTCCTCAGATTCATTTCTTAACAGATTGATTTTTCCATTAAACATCTGACTAGTGTTTCCTCACCCATCCTTGTATTACTTGATGCCCTTTTCACTGCTTCATTGGTTTTGTGGTACTTGGTCATTCCTATTGCATGATCTCAGAACGAGCTATGTGCCCTAGATAATCTGCTTGTTTCTGTACCTAATATCTTCAGAGAAACTTATCAGGACAGCTGGTACTCCAGAATACAAATGTGACAGTGGTATCAAAGAATCATAGGCAGCAAATAAGCTTGAAGACCTGGGCAGTTACCATAAGGAGGCCAAATGGTTATTGGAAATAATATTTTACATTTGAACAATCTTAAATCTGCACCTTTGCCTCATTTGATAGCAACATAGTTGAATCATGCTGTAGTTCTATATTCTGTGATGTAGTCTACAGCATAAATGAAGAAAAAACAAAATAAGTATAAAAATCAGGAGCATGTAGCAATTCATGTTAACCAGGCAGGTGATAGTGTGATTTCACAGCATATCACAAAACATTGTCCCACACTCAGTGCCCCAGCTGAGAGGGAGAAAGTAAGAAGCATAAAACTGATTCTGTTTTCGTTGTGTGGAACACTGTGGTTTGGGATCCAGACATTTTGAGAGTGAAAAAAAAAAAACCTCCAAAGAGTTTGTAGTTTAGTGAGTAAAGTACTGGACACAAGCCAAACCAAATTTAAATAAGTATGATGGCCTCAGCTGAGTTTCTAGCAAACTCATCATGAACAATTATGTGTAATTTGGTACAACTGCCAGCTCTGGCTTAGAAGCCCTTTATACTGAGCTACAGAAGAAACTGAATTACTTCCCATACCTAATGGGAGCATTACTCCTTGCTCAAGGGCGTATCATGAATACAGGCACTACTGTCAAATCCACACTGAACAAATACAAACCTTCATGCTGGACTGTGGGCAGAAAGTCTGTGATGATATTCAAGAATCAGAGTAGGTTCCTCACAGCAAGCACATTTTCTTGGCTTTGATGGCTGGCTATAATGGCCAGATATAGTCTTGAGAGAGTTCATAGAGAGCTTATGTTTAAGATGTATGCATATATACGTATTGTCCTGCAAATCTTTGACATTTCTAGACTGGAGTTTTCAGAGGAGTAAAGAGCAATTAGGTGGCTAAATGTCAATGAAAATACATTAGGCTCTTAGCCTTAATGTTTAGAACTACCCATGTAGCAGCTGCAGTATAGTGAGGTTAAAGTCGGCGTTGGTTGGCATTACCTGGGAAAACCAGGACTCAGGGAACTGGAAGCCTTTGGAAAGATACATGTATATCATTATTTCTTCAACATAAATGTGATATTCTCTCAGGAATTTGGTTGTACTCAGCCGAAACAGAATTTCATCTTTACTTATTTGAACATTAAGTTCTTATTTTATGAATAGAGGGTGTCTTGTGAAGTCTGTCCTCTGAGGTCCTTTAGCACTATATCAATGTAATAAGCTTTAAGAGATAAGACAACAGATTAGGTTCCTGAGTGAAATAAGTCCACTGAATTTCAAGTAATCCTTTTAGAGAAGATAAGGCCATAAATTTGAGCCTTATGTGTAGCCTGGTTCTTGCGAAGTCATTTTGTATGTCTTTTTAGCTTGATCAATATTCTGTACTGATTGGTTGTATTTTATTCAATCTTTACATTGTTATTCCTTGAAATCCAGGGTACTCTTCTCTCATTGTCCACAGAGCTGCAGGTAGTAGCAGGCTTCTAAAAATATAGCCTGTTTACACATTTACAGTTATGCCCACAAAGAAGAGAGGATGGTAAACTTGGAATCAGATCTTCTAAACCACTGCGTGTTTCAGGAAGTACCAGACTGATGTAGATATGCAAAACTTGAATATACAAGACCCTCTTTAGAATTTATTATACATGTAGATATAAGAAAAATATTTTTAAATGTGTTATTAACCATGAGTGCATTTGTTAACTTATAAAAGAACTAAAAAATTCTGCACACTTGGGAACCAGACTGCCTCATTCCCCCTGTTTTCTGTTTTTTGGGGTTTCTGTTTTGGTTTATTTTGGTTGTTTTTTGTTTTGTTTTTAATTGCAACACTCCTAAGGATGAGAAGGATTTGTACTGAGAAAGACACAATGCATTTTTAAGGTGCCCCAGGCTGACCATGCCATCAACCCGAACACTCTACCACATCCTGACTGATAAAATGCTTCTGCAGGCTCCCCATGGTATCCTTTACTGCACAAATAAAAACTGTCTTACTGTCATGAAATGATCACTGTACTAGGATTTCTTTTGTATCCTACCTCTCTCTCTTTTCTGCAGCTTTAAGTTATTGGAAACCTCTGTGTTACTTAAAGGAATGTATACTGTTGTAGTGCCCTAGTACATGCAGTTATTAAAAGAACTAAGAATTCCTTTGTCACATAACATAAAGATGTCTCAGAAGTTTTTTTTTTATCCCTGAATAGGCTTTTTGATATGACATACATACTTGTGTAATTTCTTTGCTTTTGCTCTGTGCTGTATCTCACACAACCTGTACTTGTCTACCTTCTGTGTATGCAGTCTAGCGCATTCTTCTCTCCTGAATGTGTGAGGCCTGCTTAGTATTTAGAAGTGCATTGCTCTACCCAACAGGATTAGGAGGTCTCAAAGCAGAAAAATATAATAGCATCAGAATCACATTATGAGAAATCACAGAGGAATAGCAAGATATGATGAGATGAAAGAAATTTGAACTGTTTAATCTTGTAGCAGAAAATTACAGAGGAAGTAGAAAAAGGCTAAAAAGTAGCTGCCATAAAAATACACTTAAGAAAGCAAATTAGGTTAATTTACCATTTGTTATTAGACTTTCACATAAATCAGTTGTAAATATGTTTGAAGGCTCTAATAAATACTTATTTTCCATGGTGTGTAATTAACAACAGAACCATGCTGTGATAAGGCATAAATATGAATAGACACTGCCAGAAAGCAGCAAGCTGTGCTCCCATGAGGAAATCTGAGCTGGGAGCTGATGTTGACTCCAGCACAGCCCATGCCTACACTGACAGGCACAGTCCTGCAGAGTCTGGCCACAGTGGGCAGCTGGTGCTGATAATGGAGTCCACCAACATCCCAGTCTTGGCAAGGGGATGAATCAAGGCCAGAGTATAATGAGGCGCTCCTAGATGTAGCACAGCTCAAGTCTTAAATAGCCGCTTTGATGTTGCTATACTAAGTTCAGCTCCTGACAGGTAGTGGAAGATGTTGCGATAGCTTGTGATAGGCTTACAAGTGTCAGGAGATGAGGGATTTATCCTGTGAATATTTCTGAATCCTATAGTAGTGTATGTAATGCTTCTGTGCTGGAGTCACATCTGCATTGCCATTTTGTAGTTTAAGAAACACAAGCAAACCAATTTCATTGCTCCACTCAAGTTCCCTCGAGCTCACTGTCATGTCAAGCTGTAAAAGTTGAGCCACCATAAGAATCCATTTGAAGAGAATTTGAAAAAAAATAATTTTTGGAACAAGACAGTCCATAACATGCCTGATTGAGGAGAAAACAAGCTACAGAGGTTTCAAACATCAAGCCAGTAAAAGGCAAGAGTCACCGTGCACCAGCTTATGGTGCAACGAATTTAACTGAACAATGCAAGTTTACCTCTATTATAACTGGAAGAATCAATGGAAGCTGTGACAGAAGGGAGGAGCACTCTGACAGGTAAGGCTTCAGTCTCCTTGCACTCCAGTAGCTTGCAGAGCAGTTACAAAATTATTGTTAGTGGGTTGGGAACCATCAGGTCAGTGCAAAGGTCTGGCAGCATCCTGCTTCTGTCAGCTCCACTGCCGTGAAGCATTGACCCTGCTGTCCATACTCTGACCGATGTCTGCACCTGCATCAAAAGTGATAGTGACATTCTTTGTAGATAATTAGTGTTAATTTGCCATTGCATTATGAATAAAACTTTCCCAATAGGAGAAGAAATGTATTCCATCAATGATTCTGGCCAGTTTTCTGCAGTAAGAGCCAATAACTGCAGATTAAATATGCCTCTACCATGTTTCTACTCTGAGCCAGATCTGGACATTCAGACTAGAACTATTTGGTAATACCAGGCGTAAGAGACTTCAAAACCCACCCGGACATGTTCCTGTGCGACCTCATCTAGGCGTTCCTGCTCCAGCAGGGGGATTGGACTAGATGATCTTTTGAGGTCCCTTCCAATCCCAAACATACTGTGATACTGTGAAACTCAGCCTGTCATTTGTTTTATTGTAGCTAATACTGAATATCATTGCAAACAATGATGTGGTTTTTTGCGGGTACTGTTTGGATTTTATTTTAAACCACAATGAAAATTATTTAATAAAAGAACAAGAAGTAAAGGAGAAAGCTGAACAATGTACATTTAATATTCCAGCAAGCAAATGCTTTAGATCTGATAATTCAATCACTTTAGAACCTTTTCTTATTATGAGACTTTAATATTCTTTATTATATCAATAATATGTGTTTGTAATTCTAATCTTAACAATTACACTTCTTTAAACATGCACTGCCCATTAAATTGTACTCTTTCTGAAAGAAATAAACACCATTTTGCAAAAACCAAGTTTAGCCTTGCACAGCAGTCTACCTGACAAGGCTTCTGGTTAAATCTCTGAGGAAAGTGGTCTTCAATTAGATGAAATAGTTATATTTAAATATAGGAAGAACATGAAAAGATAGATGAGAATGGATGGGTTATGCTTGAACAGAAAACCTCAGCTGTCCAAAAGACAAAAAACAAAACAAACCAACCAACAAACAAACAAGCAACAACAACAAAAAGCACAAACAAACAAATGTCACAAAGAAACAAAATAGACAGCATAAATAGTAGAAAGAGACAGATGAAATTTGCCAAATTATCCTTTACTTCAGTTTTGTTAAAGCCAACGAGTTTGAATAACCATGGAGTAAGAGAAAACTGTGCAATGATCAGCAAGATGAATTTGAGCACATTTTGTGAGCAGTTTATTTGCTGCTTGTTGTTCCATTTGCTGAGCTATAATGACACAGTCTGGCCAAGTGTCCCATTTTGGGGACACAGCACAACACTCCAGCATTCTATTGAAAGAAATTTCATTTTTAGATGTTTTTGTTTCTGTTTTTTCTTTTCTTCTCCTGTTTTTGATTGTGCAGTCACTACTATGCCATGCAAGACTTCTCTATTCAGTCTTGCCTTCTACTGAATAATGAGGCAAGACTCTCAAAATCCTGGACTAGGTTCCCATGCTTAATTAGACTTTTAAGAAAGTCTCTCTCCCAGGATGACCTCTTCCAATTTACATGGAACACCGCATCCATGAAGTTAATGCAAAACTTTAAGGCTATTTAAACTGGGATTAAACTTTCCTGGCCAAACCCAGAGCTTGTAAATGCCCTTTATCTAGTTCTATCCTATGTGGAACATTGGTAAAAAGGGAGGAGACTTAATGAGTACACATAAGATGTTATTTTGAAAAACTGTATTGTAATCCTCATGCTGAACCTCAGTATTTCCTTTTTTGGAGTTGCAGCTATTATCTTGTGTTGCCTTCTGTATTAACACTGGCCCTTTGCTTCTTGGATATTTCATGAAGCTGGAGTTTGGTATTACTTTGCCATCTCATCTACTCTCATACTTTCTTAGTTTATCCAGTACAGTAAAAAATGTAGGGTTTCTGCTTTAGTATGTTGTTCGTATACTAAAAGCAATAATATTTCTTTTTTATTCAGGCAGGTTTTGATTTGACTGATACACTTGGCTCTTACCTTAATAAAAACATATTAATGTATAAAAATGAACTCCTTGTTTATATAATATGGCTTGTTGTTGACTTAAACATATTTTAAGAGATGTTTGCATTTTGGGAGTGAATAGTGTTGCTTCTTTGATGCATGACCAGGCCCAATTTGAGCCATGATGTTTTCCCACTTGCTTTGGAACTGATGCATTTTTGGGATGAAGAAAATAATCTTCTAGCTCTTTATTTTCTGCCCTTTAGACTTTGGAGCCAAAGTTAATCTTGGCTCCAGAATTCAAATGAAATGGTTTAGATGTTGTTTTTTAAAGCAGTAGCAGTTTTGGTCCAAAGACACATCAGTTTCAAAATGAACAGAGAAACATTGCCAATGAAGTAAGGCCAAGGGTAGGACCAAAAGACCAAGTCTAACTGTACTTTTCTCTGCATGCAATCTCTTCTTGAAAGCAGAATTAATTCAATCTGACTACTGTAATTTGCTCCATTATTTATTGTTATTTCCAGGGATCAATTAACAATACTATTAAAAAATGATAAAATCATAATGAAACAGAACAGCAGTAAATTCATTCACTGTGCGTGAGATCAGAAGCAAGAAAATACTATTCAAAAGCTTACCATTTTCCCATTCCACAGCTACCCTAAGGAACACCTGTGCTCAAACTTTATGTACTGGGAGTTCATAACAGCTTTTGGCAGACTTGTACCTCATTAGCACTGGAGATTTCCACTTCTCTTACCCATGTTTTGGCCAGCTGGTGGAAAATTACACCTCTTGGTATATATAAAGCCCTAAACCCAACTATGTATTCAGTGCAGTAAGCACTGCAACTTGTTTGGGCAGTCAACAAGTTCATGTGTTGCACGACAAGTGAAAGGAGATTGCCAGATGCCCTCAACCACTTTCCTCTCTATTGAAAGGAGCCATTATATGAGCATGAAGAGGCTGTGGGCTGTTGGAGAAGAATTTATCACAGGTGACAATATAACTTGACTTTTAAATAAGCATAATGAAGTACTAGAAAATATTCTGCGGAAAGTTACATGTTAATAGTCTGCTCTGCCACTTTTAAGAATTTGTTTTCTAAGTGGATGGCAACTGCATTTTTACTGGCTAGTCCTGGTAGTTAAAATATGGCTGTTTATGTTCAGAGAAGGATGATTACATGCTGTTGCTGTGAAAAAGTGACTGACTTTCTTTGGTGGCTGTATATCTATCTAGTTTGAAATCTTTCCACTAATAGTAGGTATTGGAAAACCTTGTAGGATGTCAGGTTTTGCAGATTCCCTTGCACACACTAATCACACCAACCTAGGCTTCAACCATGTTGATATGTTCCCATATTGCCCAATCTTTGGCATGAGCAAGTGTCTGATACACAGTGAAGACAGGACAACCCAGAGCAAGTGAAATACAGCAGTTTTCCAGAACTCTTTCTTGGGCTCTTTGCAAACAAAATGATCACACGATCACATATCTCCTAGCATGAGAAGCTGCAGTATGTATGACAACTGCCACAACTCAGGTTGTTGTTAGGCTCCTCTACTGAGTCGTCTCTTTTCCATAAGATAGCTTAGCATGCCTTTAAACTCGTCATATAATAATAACTTGATTTTATTTCACTAACATATATCAACTGAAAACAGTTCAGATATAATGGCCTGTCGTTCTCTAACGGTCTCCAAGTTTCAAAAGAAATATCTATTTGCCTGGTTCACAGCCCATTGAAAAAACTCCTTTACTAATGTTTGCTACTTTAAAATGCCTTCCTTCTTGCTTCACTTTTTACGAGTTATTTTATGGGTTGTCCGAACACTTCCTACCATTTCTGGTTTACATGGTATCTCCACTGTGACTGGACAAGTCTAGGAAAAGGGTGAGTTGGTACTACTCAGAACATGTTCTTCCTGTGTTGCATCATTTTGGTACATGCTGAATTCAGAATTCTGTGTCTATTTCTGCAATGTTTATTTATGCTCTGAGCCACCTGATTCTGTGGTGGTAGACAGGCTTAAACAGAGCTTGTTAACAGAGTCATGTAAGATTGGCTTGGTAGCTGAGAGTGTTGTAATTTTCAGAAGTAATTCTCAGTTGTGATGAGCTGTGATTTTTATTTTTAATACTACTGAAGCTAAGGAAATAGAAAAATTGTTTGTAGTTTTGTTAAAAGA
Source organism: Columba livia (assembly GCF_036013475.1). Lineage (NCBI taxonomy): Eukaryota > Metazoa > Chordata > Aves > Columbiformes > Columbidae > Columba > Columba livia. Next base: position 65,550,083 of record NC_088642.1, read on the forward strand.
TCTCTAAAAATATGGAAAATCCACAGTCCAGAATGTTTGGGAGTTTGGTTTTGTTTCTTTAAATAATAACATACCCATCATTCTGTACTCAACTCTTTTCATTTTTCAGATAAATCTCATTTGCAATCTAATGGTTTATTTAATCTCTCACATATACACATTCTTCCTTCATTGTGAAGCAGTCTCTGTAGGAGCATGCTGTTTGGTGTAAAGCCCTAGTGCACCTATACACATACCATTGTTGGAAAAATATAGCTCAAAAATGCCTGTTTTCTGAAGCTTTTAAATGAGGGTCATGTGCATCTGTAATTTATATCATGTTGCAAACAACTTATTACATCAAAACTCAAATGCAAACTACAGCTCATAGACAATTTAGCTTGTAACAGAAATGGGTATTTTAGTTGTTCTTGTGATCTTTGGTTTGGTTCGTACTTTTGTTTATTAGAATGCACTTGTAAAAATAAAGCATTCTGGGTGTGAGTGTTTCAACAAATCTGCAAATTAGATCTGTGCTTGGATACAAAACAATAAATAAGAATGGAATACATATACGTTTTTATACATCATATTTAAGAGCCACAATCTGAAATTTATTATTCTTTATTATATGTCAAATTTAAGATTACAGAAGTCCATGCTAATTTAGGATGGAAATATGCTTATCACAGGTGAAGAAAACATCCTAGTCTGTTTGAGATGTATTTATCGAAACAGATTTGCTTAACATCAAGACTGAATTTGTCAGGACAAAAATAGCGTATATGCTCAGCTTCAGGTAATTGTTCATTGATTGGTTAGTGTTAGAATACATGGATAAAACTGAAAGACTGAGAACAGCAATCAAATCACTCCTCCACTTGTAAGGTGTTTGCCTGAGTATTTTTGGTAGTTTCGTTTTGGTTTGGTTTTGGTTTTGTTTTTTCCACAAGGACCTAAGAAAATTCATTTCACTATTTAAAGCCAAAATTCTTCATGACACATTTAATTTGAGTTAGTTTTTTAAGCTATAATCCTTCTTCTTTGTCAAAACAGCTGTGAAGGCACCCCTGCTTTTTAAAATAAATTGGATATTGAAATAATTTCTAGGCATTTGGAGACAGCATATTAAGTGTACCTGGATCTGAAAGCTGAAACTCTTGGGTGGGGCTACTTAGGAGGGCTGAATATTCATTAGCCTTCAGCCTGATCTGTAGACACAGAAATCACTCTTAAATACATAGTGATTTAGCTGTAAAGATTTGCAATAGAAAAGCAAACAAAAGAAAACAAAACAAATCCTTCTTTAAAACTTCACTTACATTTTGCATTAAGTTTATCTCAGCGAAGATTCTGTCCTAATGTCCTAGTTAATCAACAGAAATTACAGTCTGAACAGACTGAACTTCAGAAACTGCCCCAAGATCTACTGAAATCCCAGGGTTCAATCCAGACTCTGACAGAGCCCAAATAAACTTTTTGCATGAAAAAACTCAGCATTTTACCTTCTAAAGTATTACCATTTGTAGGTTATAATATTCTGAAAGTAACTTTGTTCTGAGGGACTAACAGAGTAGTCTCCATTTTATCCTGAATTTGAAAAAAACATTATAAGAGAGAAAATAATGGTTTAGCTTTCATAATTTCAAGAGCAGCAGAAAAAGAGTTTTCTAAGGTAGGAAATAATCAACTGAAACCAAACATCAAATCAATGATAAGAAGCATATGGCACAAGGGGGTGTAATGAGAATTACTAATCGTTTTTTCCCCATGTTCTTTGTACGTGTAGTCAAAGAAAATGTTTTGCACACTATTGGGAGCTTTATAAATATTTCCTTTCTATTTACAACAGTTTTAAATACATTGAGAGTTCTGCTGTGCCGTTATTCAGAGTTAAAAGAAGTTGCCTGATCAGATATTTGCAGGATTGGGGTTTGATCTGTAAAATGTTGTATCTTATGGAAATCAACAGCTAAGACAGAATTCAATAAGTACAATTTTTTATATTGTATGCTTTATCACCTACTGCCTTTACTGTTTTGCATGTGTTTTAAAGCCTACTGTTTGCCAAAGATCCTGTATTATACACAGATACAACAAGAACCTATATGGGACATGCTGCAGAGAGAACTTTATGTTTTAAACCTCTGTGTTTTGAAGTTGGGTCAGAACATCCTTCAGGGATGGTGGCTCAATCTCTCTTCCCACTTTCACTTTTCTGCTTTGCTGTCAAGACAACAATGGTGCGTATAACCTGATTTTTCAGTATGGCTTTTCACTGGTCTTTTCTGGAATGCATTGGGCTGGGAGAGCATTATATATATGGCCTTAGTATATGTCAGCTGCCTACAGTTGTGTTTCATCTTGGTAGGTTAACTTCTCTAGACAAGACTTTGGAAGATGATTTAATGGGACTTTGCAACAGGGATAGAGTGGGTAAAGTTTTGTAGCAAAAGTAAGGTCACAGAAGAGAAATGAATTTTCAGTCTACTTCTATAAATTTGGTAGTGACTGAAACAGCAAAGGTTTCACCTCACTCTAACAGATGGGAGTGCTCAAAACTTGTCCATATTTTGCCCTGTTCTTTGAACCATTTTCACGTTTCAAACCAATACAGGGATAAGCTTTCTGGCTGATTTTAACCCATTTGTTCTCGTTGGAGCTGACCTTCTCTCAGATTTCTGAGAACAGTATGACGACTTTGCAGATTGGAATTATATCATTATAGGCTCTCTCCCCTCAGCTAATAGTTCTATACTATTTATGCTAATTAAGTGTGTCTTATTTTACTATTTTTTGTAGCAAGTGCTCCTCCTTTCTCTACCTATCTCTTTAAATCCTAATGTGGGTAATTGCTGATAGTCAGCTCCCAGCTTTCTTCACCCTTGGCATGTGTGAAAGGCTCCTTCATCAGAAGCAAGTGGGGGTTGTTAAAAAGTCAGCATTCTGCAGCTCTGTTTGCTGCCAAGACTGAAGAGCTGATCAGCACTGCTTTTAAAAGCCACAGGATCTGTTGTGGCTATGGGAATGTTTTCTGTGTTATCATGGATGCAAAGAAGGGTCATGGATATAAAAACAAGCATGTGAATTCTTAAAAGCTGAATAAAGAAAACAATCGCTCTAAACGATGAGGTATTAACATTTCCCTTTGCAAACCCATTGCTACGCACTGCATCAAACACACACTCCCTTCATTACCCTCCTCCCTGATTCTTTTCACAGGGGAAATTTTTTCATTTATTTTTGTTTCTTTTAGTTTGGATGGCAATTTCAAGTGGTGTTTTGAAGTCGCATTTTTAGTAACTGTCATGCTGTCTTGTATTTGTAAGACACATTACATTTCTACATTTCTTTCTATACGTTTTTAATAATCGTTATTGTTATACTTCATGTTTGTTGAGGTCCAAGTTTGTTTGCAGCTTAGACACATTTTTTTTAACACTTAAGCTTTTCATTCATACTACATCAGGTTTCAAATCTTGCAGAGAAGAGGGGGTGCCATTTTTAGAGGCCTTTAAGATCATTTGTGGAGTTTAATCTTGTATTATGTAAAGAACATGATGTTTCCTCTGTTAAAGTTTAAACAGAATTAAGTCATTCAATTTATTAAATCCAGGATCAGAATCCTAGTTGTCTTAATTAAATTAATAAGTGTTGAATAAGTCATATCCAGAAAATAACACTCTTGTGGGTGACAGGAGCAATTTTGCCCGAGTAAAAGCCAGAAAATTAGCCATTATAGACTTAGCTTCATTATTAGTATAACAAAAGAGAGGGAGACATAATACCATTCTCTATTTATAACAGCTTCTTTACTGAAGTACCTCAGGATACTTCTGAGGCAAAGATGAACTGCTAACAAATTATTGTAAAGCAAATGGATCCAGGGTTGTCAGTCCTTCAAAAGAAACATATCATTTAACTTTTTTTATTTTTTTAAAATTGCTGACTGCAGTTCTTGCAGTAAGCAGAAGGCTATTAATTGCATTTAAAACAAACAGGCAAAGCTCCCCAGCATCTGTGAATGCCATTCTGTCGCTTGTTTTGACTTTAACACCAAGCAGAATGGGCTAAGCTTTTGCTTTTTCTGATGCTTGCCGCATTCAGAGCTGTTAACTAGCAACACATGACATAAGAGAGGAGCCATAAGAAAACAGTGGTCAGGTTTTTGTTTTAATGATTGGGGAATGTCTGTCACTTCAGTTGCTTTTGACCTTAACATCTTCTGTTAATTCTCCTATATCTTCCTCTCTCCCACAAGTGTGCATATTACTGTGCTGCAATAAAGGTTATCATATTCTCTGATGAGTTACAAATTCTTGCACTTGCATAAAATACTAATATAATAACTAATTCTTAATGAAGTGATGAACCTGCTTCCTAGGCCAGGAGAGAACTGATACCCATATGAAGCCTCACCTCATATGGATATGATGGATCTGAAAAGCAATTGGATGGCAGTGCTGGAACTATTGAGAATGAACCCAAAATGAAGGACTGCAATATCAGACTGAAGAGATTATCACTAATCATACTGGATGTGCCTTCACTTGAAAAAAGTTGTTTTATCATCATTTCAGTACTGCTACCACCTTCTTGCTGTAGTTCTGTCCTCTTCTAAATTTTGACAGGAAACACTTGAATTCATTATTGCCACGGTAAATATGCCATACAGCTATTCTTAGACACCATTTTTCTTAGGTGTGCTGGAGGGACAATGCACAAATTTGGGATGAATGAATGTTGGACAGGAATTGAGTGTGTAATTACTGTGCGATACTTTGGCTAAAGAAGGCATTCACCAAGTTCCTGTCCTTCACACTCCTTTTGCAAGGTGAAAAAACAAAGATTTTCTGGAGTATGTCAGCCTTTCACAGTCTACAAGGAAGCTTGCCTTTTTTTTTTTTTTTTTTATGCTTTGGTTTGGTTTTTTGTTTGGTTTGGTTTTGTAGCAAGCCCTTTAAAGGCTTTTACACTATTTCCCTCCTCAGAGTCTTGTGTTCAACTGCAGCTGTTCCCAGGAACCTTGACTGGGCGATATCTGCTGTGGTAACAGTTAAGTCAGAAGGGGTCTCCCCACTTGTGGGTCTAGAGTATAAAAGTACATTTTCTATTTAAGACACTATATGTTTTCTTAGGCATGGTCTTTTAATTACTGTAGGATAGGTTGCTACTAAATATTAATTCCTTCTGCTACAAGTTGGAGGCAAAGAAAGCGCAATCTTGAGGTGATCAAAATATATAATGCACCAATTATTCCTACTCTCCATTTTCTTCACATTGCTTCTGCTGAACATTCCTGAACAGACAAATAGCAGGCCTCTCTGAGCTCATTGTAGATCTCAATTACTGGGCTGATGCCAAGGTGTAGGCTTTTTGTGTGGTTATTCTGTAAATACAGCTAAGCTACCTTGCTGTGATAATGCTAAGGCATAAACCCCTTTTAAATTCTTGGCTCAGGAATGCCCTCTTGCTTGTCTGAGGTCAATGTACATGTTTGAATGTTTCTGAGCCAGTATCTCCGTCTTATTCATTTGACACCAAGGCACAGACTCTTCTTTATGAAGTTTTGGCTAAGTAATTCTTAACTGGGCTGATGTCACAGCCCCCTTCATTCACTGGCTCATCAGAGCCTCTTTTTTAGTAGTTTGATGCCAAATGATGGGTTGTATAAGCATGGGAACTGTTTTTGCAGTGCTGTGTTGATTTGGTGTCAATGTCCAGACTGTTTTACAGGTCCCCATTTCAAAAATCAGTTTAGTGAAATGCTATCAGCACACTTCTGTCTCTTTTTTCCTTTCTTCTTCTTTCATGCTGGGGTGAGTCTGCATGTGTGTGAGTGTGTGTTGAGGGTGGGATTACTGCCTTGTCTGCTCAAGCTGCCTGGGTTTGTGTGAGCACCCAGACTTCTGCGGTGTTGCTGGCTCAGCATTTCCAATATGCCACTCTGGTTTCTATGCTCCTGTCTTTGTAGGTGTACTGGCTCAGTGGCTTCATTTTATTCAGCCAGTGTCAAGATCTAGCGAACAAGGAAACTTGGTTTCCCCTAACATGACAGAGCTGTTATGAAGGCACAAGTTTCTCAGGAGCTGTTCGCTCAACATTTCCAGATAACTTTTGTTGCCTTTTCCAATTTAGGTGCAGTGTTTGATGTGATAGGTTAGCACACTTGGACACAGCCACCTTCAGCTGCACAGCACAACAGTTGTTCAACTATCCTATAGTTTACTTGGTACAGAGAGAGAGTGAAATTTGTCCTTCTCATTAGACCATTTCTTCTTACAACATCTCCAGCACCACCACATAACTGGTTAACTCTCTGTTATATAACACTCTGACAAATGACTGTGTGTTTGGAATAAAGCTAATAGTTTTCAGTTTCAATAGACCCTGTACCTAGAGCTAGATCCTTCTTCTGTATTTTTGCTGTTTCACATTTTTTGTGACTGCAACAGAAAGTTTGGTGTTCAAATGGATCTGTATGGTCTGATACCATCTGTACCCACAGTGCATCATATGAGGATGAAAATATGCATGGTATCTGGATGTTGATTCAGGTATCTCAGGCTTTCAGTCACCTTGGTCTTTGTTTCCATGTATGCTCTCTATGGAGGCAGACGTGTTTCAAAAGAAACTGGATTAAAAGCAGTACGATTACTGTGGCAGTGGTTTCCGACAAATAGAGAATGATAAAGCTGGAAGAAGACTGCAGGTAAGATGTTTGGCTCTTACAATGTTAATGACTGAAAGGCTTACCTCATTGTAATTACATTATTCAATTTGATTCAATACAGGTTGTACATGTACATCAAAAGAGTTGACAAAACACCATTTGGTCAGAAAAGGAACAGGGGTCTTGTTCGAAGAAAATATTCTTTGTATCATGTTATTAAATGAAACACTTAATCAGCTTCTCTGCCAAAAGAAACCTTCCAGTTATATTTGTTATAAAAACTGTCACAGAAGAAAATCACAAAGGGAAACTGAAGTGTTGCAATGCTGAATATACTCTCCATAGTTTTTCTATATGCTAGTCTAAGGTACAAAGACCAAAGGTTAATATTAGAAAATCTAGGTTTAGCTAGAGCTATGTGTTCTGGGAGGTCTGAGTTTCAGATTTTGCAAACAACTCAAGCAATTCTCTGAATGGTTTTGTCAGTTGACTTTCTCCTTTACTCTTTTTCTGAGCTTTTTCCAGGTTTAATATTATCTCACCCTAAATAAATTACATCATGGAAAACAAGAATTACTGTCCTGTGAAGCTGATTTCAAAAGATAGTTCACATTAAGCCTGCATAAATTCACATCAGATTAATAGAAATCTGTTCTAGATCTTACCACATGAGTTTGTTTGGACCTTCCCAAGTCTGTTTTGCTCCAAGGAGGCTGAATGACCGGGGAAAACTTTATATCAGTCTGGTAAGAGTCAACATTTACATTCAGAGACTCACACAGAAAATAAAGTTCTGCATGTTATCCCTTGTTTTACCCCAAAGCGCTTCTATTGTGGTATTATTTTTATATACTTATGCTGAGAAAAAAGTGCCCTTGATTTTCTATGGCAATCAAATTATAATAAGATCTTAAGCAGTATTAACTGTCATAATTTTGATAATTTAGTGGAACTTACTCCTGGTTTACCCCAGCCAAAGATCTGACCTTTGGCACCTTGCTACAGACCTTATGCAATAAAGAGAAAACATTCAGGCCATGGCAGGTCTGGACCAAGAGACCATCAAAAACAAGTGACTAAAGCTGTGAAGACTAACATCTTTCTGCTTTCTGTGGCATACATTTATTTGCATAGTCTCTCTCCATTTTGTAAGTCATCTTTTAAGAGGAGAGCCACCTCCTGAAAACGCATTTGTGAAGTTTGTTGTAGTCTTGGAGTAGAAATGCACACGACTTTGGAGTGAAAATTTGCTAAAATGTTCAATGCTTCTACACAGATTAGAGAGTGCATGGTCATCCCAGGATAGCATGCTGTAAGAGGAGAGAAGAAACATAAATACAAACTTTGAAGTAGCTAAAGAAACTGTTTTTGCTGAAGCAAGGATATCACATTATTTGAGTATAAGTAAATGAAGCAGACTGTCAGTAGGACTTCTTATTTGGGATTAAGAAGGCAAGACTTAATCTATCCTCTCTTCAGGTGAAATCTATATGGCAGAGAAAACTACCTTTGTAGCTGTACCACATTTGTTCTATGTTCAGGGAACTTTAGTGCCCTGGGTTGTGAATGTGTTACTGTTCAGTAATACTAAATTCTCTTAAAAAATGGGGACAGAAACTCTGTAATACACGGATTTCAAAAGAATACCAATGATACTTCAAAAAATAGCAAATTATTATTGAGAAGTATGTTTATAATTGGTAACAAACTTTTAATTGAAAAAACTAACAGAAACCCTCCTACCTGCTGTCTTTGAAACTGGCTGTTACTAATTTTCTAACCACTGTGTTTCATGCTTAAAATATGCAGCTCAGACTTGAAAATACGAGAGTTTCTGCAGCTGCTGCTTGCTCTTTGGAGTTTGGAGGTGATCCTCAGTGTTTGCTCTTGACACACAAATTGGCATTGGTATCTCAACAAAACCCTCAGGCTTTTCACTGGTGGGTGAGACTCATTGTTCACCACATTATACTGAAGCATACTGTAGATTAATATGTCATACAAAGGCAGAAAAAGAGTTCAGGAAAGGAAGCATGAAATTGCTGCCACTGTAAATGGAACAATGTTGTTCCATACCTTGGGCTATCCAGATGTCTCAAGTCACTTTGATGCTTAACAATGTACCCCACTCAGAGCTGATGGACATTAGTTACCCATGTTTTGAAGGAAAGATTAATGTGTAGGAGTAAGGTGGATTTAATATTAGTGTGGTGTGACCTGGCTGAGTGTTAAACTTCCTGTTTGCTTTCCATAATGATGTGCTCATGTCAGTATAAGCAAAGACCTGTTGATCTGTGTACTTTGTCGTTAATAAGAATGCTGTACTTTGTCTCCTAACAAGCCTGCTTCCCATGTAACTTTGTCTTTTGGAACAGACAGTAATTAAGGGTAAAGAATGAGAGACAGTGTTCAGCTGGTGTAATGCTGTATCTGTTTGCAATGCAACTAGGCTGATTTACATCAGCTAAGAGTCACGCCTTGAGGTTTTCTTTTACAGTTGTGTTGTTTGAACCCCAGGCCACTTAAAGCACAATCTACTAATTTTACTCTAAAACTAGTTATCTCTCAGCCCTTAGGTAGATGGAGTTGCAGCTACTACTTAGGAATTGCTTCCCCTTATGAGTAAAGATATATCGTGATCAAGAGCTTTCAATTCTTTGCTTTATACTGAGAAATAAAATCTGCATTTGTTTCATAAACCACATCCATAGGAGTTATATTAAAATGGGATTACACTATTAAACATCTGATTAAAAGCCTAATTTAAAATGTGCAAGTTCTTTTTTGTGTTTATTTTAGGTTTTGCATTTGTAAATGATTACCAACATTTGCATAGGCACTTTGAGAAGTCTTCTCATTTGTAATATCTGAGAGAATAAATTAAAAACATAGGGAAGCAGAGAGCAGAATATTGGATGCAAAATATCAGTAAATTATGATTCAAAATGAAACTAAACAAGTTGAGCATTTCTATAGTACATGTATTCAAACTGAAAAAATATTCTATTTTTTGCTGCCTTGGTCTTCTACCAAGCTCTGTGTCTGTTCTCTAGATCAGATCTGGTCTGCAGAAGTGACTGCTTAAACATATTCTTAGTGTGTTTTAGTTTTGTGTTGCTGAGGACAATAAGAGAAATTAAATTCTTGATGAAAATTTTAAATACTGGTACTCATAATCAGTATTGACTACAAATACTGATTATACCCATATTATGCTTGGTAAACAATCAATGCATTTGTTCCTGTGTTTATCTACCTTCCTCAATGCCAACTATTGGCCACTTTGGGAGTCAGGATAATGAAGAAGACCTTTGTTCTGACCCAAAACATCTTTTAATACATTCCTAAAAGAACAAATCTGCTGAAAAACATTTTATTTCTCAGCAGACAAATGTGCATGCAAATGTCTGAGTATTATTGCATTTCAAGCAGACTGTGATTTGCAAAAATGAGTGGCTTCATATTTTTATAGTCAGTAAAGTAATTTCAATGTTTCCTTTGAGAAAAGACAGGAAGCATTTTAGAGGAAGAAAGCTGTGCTGAAGAACACGTAGAAGTCAACCTGTTGTCCACCAGAACTCCCAAGTCCTTCTCTGCAGTGCTGCTTCCCAGCAGGTCTTCCCCTGACCTGTACTGGTGCCTGGGGTTGTTCCTCTCTAGGTGCAGGACCCTACTCTTGCCCTTGTTGAACTTCATCAGGTTCTTCTCTGCCCAGTCACCCAGCATGTCCAGGTCTCACTGAATGGCAGCACAGCCTTCTGGTGTGTCAACCCTTCCTCACAACTTGGTATCATCAGCAAAGTTGCTGAGGGTGCACTCAGTCTCTTCATCCAGATCATTGATGAACAGGCTGAACAGGACTGGACCCAGTACTGACTCCTGGGGATCCCACTAGCTACATGCCTCCAACCAGACTCTGTATCACTGATCACAACCCTTTGGTCTCTGCCATTTAGTCAGTTCATGATCCATCTCACTGTGCATTCACCCAGTTCACATGTCTTGAGCTTGCCTCTGAGAAGGTTGTGACAGACAGTGTCAAAAGCCTTGCTGATGTCAAGGTAGACAATGTTCACTGCTCTTCCTTTGTCTACCCAGCCAGTCACACCATCATAGAAGGCTATTAGGTTGGTCAAGCATCATTTCCCTCTGGTGAACCCATGTTGAATACTCCTGATAACCCTCTTTTCCTCCACATCCTTATACATGAACTGTCTCTCTTAATCAGTGGTGGAAAGCTGTATCAATTCCTAAGTTCTTCCTGGAACCTACTTTTGTCAATTTTTCCAGGGTGTTTCACTGGTGTTCTGAAGGTCAACAGGGATTTCTTGTTGTGGAACATGCTAAATTCTTGTGGTGTTTTTATTGCTTCATAGAGAGATATTACCTTGTGTTCAATTTAAAGAGGAATTCACATTTCTGCTTTGGTTCTGGAGCAGAAAGAACAATAACAAAGAAAGAAAAGCTTTTAAATAACAACTGAAGAAGAGTCAGTGACATGCTTCTCTGGTCTTATCCTCCTTTTTAGCCTGATCATTTTCTTTAGCAGCCCCCATGCCCTTCCTCTCTTTTGAAGAAGGGTTATCAGAATGTCAAGGCAAGATTGGGCGGGGGGGCGCAAAAAGACAAAAGGTTTTCAAACCTTCTTGACCATTTGAGGCTAATTTTGAATCACCTTTTTTTTCCTCATGTTGATGTCATTTGATGACGCGTGTTGACGTGAAGCCAGAAAAATGCAGGGCTTTGCTTCCATCTTCCAGCTCTCTCTGTTACTGTCTCTCTGTCCACCCCTATTAACTGCTCTGGTTTTGGCTGCCTCTCTGAATAGATCAGTGATTTTCCCAGTAAAATGTGGATTACAGTCTCCATGTACAAGCAGTATAATCTTAGCTAGTGTGTCTTAGTGTGAAGAGCCCTACATTTCCACTTAATGATAGTGATAATCCACAACTGAAGAGCTTCCTTAAAATAACATTTATTAAAAGCAGAAAGCAGTTACAAAAAAAGTCACAGTCAAAAAAAAAAAAAAAAAAAGAAAGAAAAAGATAGTACTGTGTGTGCCTTCCTAGCTTCCAGGAGAAAACCATCCTTTTCACAGGCAGCTTAAATATAACTTCACAGGATCCCCAGGTGACCTGATGGTGGGGATATGCTATGGACTGTCTGGTCAGCGTGAGGAAGTAGGGTAAAGTTTTGAGGTAACCTGAGGAAGTCTGCATGTCACAGACTGTGGCCAAGGTGAGCCCATCATGGTGACCAGAATTTGCTGTCCAGGAACACAGCTGAAGATGTGCAGGGGCTCAATCCGGCCTCGGTTGCAGCAGATGTGAAGGAGTGGATCGTATGATGGGTCAGGAAGGTGAGAAGAGGATACAAATCCTGCAGACAGGGGCGCAGATCTGGACTTACTGTGGAAGAAAGGTCTGTTCCCATGGAAAAAAGCTCTGAAGGACAGTGAAGCTCAGGAAGGCTGGCAGATATTTAAGAACAGCCTCCTGCAAGCACAAGAATAGTCTGTCACATTATGCAAGTGTATCAGAAGACAAGCTTGGCTAAGCAGGGAGCACATGACAGAGCTACAATGTAAAATGTGATGTACAGGATGGGGACATTGAGAGAAGATACGGAAGAGGAGTAGCAAAGAATTGCTTGGGCATGCAACTTACAAGTTTTCTTTACTGGGGAAAGGTCAGATCCACAGAAGGCTTCACAGTGTGTGAACAGGCAACATTTGAGATCTCTGAAACAACTTAATGCACAGCCATATTCTTCTATCTATGTAACTATTACATACCTGTAGAGTCACCATATCATTTGTGACTTTCATCTTTCTATGGTTTCCTGATAGCCTACCTAGCAGTTTAACAAAATTGTTATAACTCAGGGTTTAGAACACTCCTATAGCATCTTCTTGGGGAAGAGTGGCCGGAAAGCTGCCTGACAGAGAAGAACCTGGGGGCATTCCTTGACAGTCAGCTGAATGTGAGCCAGCAGTGTGCCCAGGTGGCCAAGAAGGCCAACAGGATCCTGGCTTGTATGAGGAATAGTGTGGCCAGCACGACTAGAGAAGTGATTGTCCCCCTGTACTTGGTGCTGGTGAGGCCCCAGCTCGAATCCTGTGTTCAGTTTTGGGCACCTCATCATAAGAAAGACATTGGGGTGCTGGAGGGAGTGCAGAGAAGCACAATGAAGCTGGTGAGGGATCTGGAGCACAAGTGTGATGAGGAGCAGCTCAGGGAACTGGGGCTGTTTAGCCTGGAGGAAAGGAGGCTGAGGGGACCTTATCACTCTCTACAACGATCTGAAAGGAGGTTGTAGCATGGGGGGTGTTGGTCTCTTTTCCCAGGTAGCAAGTGACAGGACAAGAGGAAGCAGTCCCAACTTGCACCAGGTAGGTGTAAAATGGATATTAGGAAAAAATATTTCACTGAAAGGGTTACCAAGCTTTGGAACTGGCTGCCCAGGGAAGTAGCTGAGTAACCATCTCTGGAGGAATTTAAAAATGTGTAGATGTGGCACTCAGGGGCATGGTTTAGTGGTGGACTTGGCAGTGTTAGGTGTACAGTTGGACTCAATAGTCTTCTCCAACCTAAATGATTTTATGATTCTATGATTCTCTTCTCTTACAGATAAATATTTAGTTAAAATTCTGTAATTTTACCAAAAACTCTTAATCCTTTACTGTCAAGGACTAATCCTTGTTAACCTGTTTTATAAGTCTCCCTTACACTGCATGTAGCATTTGAGTCTCCTCTGACTATATAATTATTTTTTCTTTTTCTTCTAGAATAGTTGAGAAATAGAGGGTAACAAGAAATCTGCAACAGCTAGGCTGTTGCAGAAATTTTGGGCCCAGTTCAGAAGTCTTCAGAAGGATCATGTTTAAGTGATGACAAGTGAAGTTCAGAAACACACAATATGTCTCTGTGAGTTGTTTTTTAGCATTTAGAGCTGTGGAAATGGTATTCATCTGTAATACGTGAGCAAAAACCTACTGTGCTTTTCACGTACAGTATGCTAATTTTAAAATTGTTTCACCTATACTTCTGAGTTATTTTTAAATATGCAGAGAATGAACATACCTTAGAAAAAAAAATGGTTGGGTACCTAAGACTGACATTTTAAAACAAACATTATAACTGTTACAGAACTGTGTATGACTTAAGGGAGCCACACACACACACACACATACACACAAAACACAAACAAAAAACAAACAAACAAAAAAAAAACCCAGTAACATTTGAATGCAGAGAAATTAAATTAATTACATTTCTTATAGAGAAGCCAATAACAGTATTCTGTCAGGAAAACATTTGCTTCTTTTTCTCTCTATAGGTAGATGACTGGAGATACAATATCAGACTCTCATGAGTTTTCCCACCATCCTGCATGTCAATGTTTTTTGAAGGAGTTATCAGTGAAACTTCAGGTCAGGGTATGCAAGGATTATTGCAGTAGATGGGACTAGTATGCAAGAAGACACACCAAACTCCATTATATTCTTTGCAAGAGAAAACATGATCTCATATTAACAGCTGAGCTAATATAAATGTGAAGAAAACAACCTGGATGAATCAACATATAAATATGTATGTAAGAGATGGTTTGTCTTTTCACATCTGTGAGCTGAATCATGGGAGTAAACAAACATAAAACACAGCATGCAGAAGCATTATATGGATTTGTGATACTCCTTGGTCTTATTATGTCAAAGAAAAGAGCACTTTTTCCTCAAAAAGACAAACACTTCTATATTTCAAGTGAGAAAAGATACTTCAAAGCAGACATAAACTAGGAAATATTTATGACTCTTAATCTGTTGTAATCTTTTAAAGCTTTCAGGAAGAGCAGAGTGGTTACCATTTTCTTTTAATTATTTTATAGCACTGTGTGAGGACTAAAAATGTAGAAAGGGTTTTACTTATTGGAAGTAGGACATAAATTTCCCAAATGTTATGGCATGTCTTGCAAGTAACCTCCATATTAGAGATAATATGTCACAAAGAAGTAAATGGCATCCACAAAATTGTACATCAAGGGAGAAAAATCTACCCAAATTATTAGGCAATTGTCTTTTCCCTCAGCACCATATATCTGAGTTCACTGCTGTTCAGAACTACATGATGAGGTAATTAGAACATGCCCATGAAAGTCTAACTTTTTAATCTAATTTTTTTGTCACCCTGGTCTGCTGTGACTGCTGGTGCACAGGAGAAACCTGCAGGCTGCTCTGGGGCAGATGAAAAATCCCCATGTAGGGACAGCATGTAGGGCTGCCCTGGGATGCCAGGTTTTCACAGACTTCCGATCTTCCGTGCTCAGGTCTGTATGGTGGGACTTTCTCTAAGGCAAAATTTTACAAGTCCATGCTCCTGACCAATCCCTGAGATAAGCTGGCAGAACCAAAGTTTCAGCTGGCTGTTATTGGAAGGCTTGTGTGCAACATTTTTGCTGAAGATACATATCATTGATATATTCCTATGTTTTCTTACCAATGTATCAGTATATATCAGTATATATACCAATATATCGGTATATGCATTTCTTCCCACCTCAGCATCTTGATGTCTTTTATAACAGCATGCTATTTTATATTATGTTATGTTGAATTATATTTAGATCTGCTTTCTTGGACACATTAGCTACATAAAGTAAGTGAAATATCACTGTATCTGATGTTAGTCCTCCAAGTACAACTGAAAACATAGCTACACTAGTTCCAAGAATTCATAGTTCAGCTACTGCTTTTCTCTGCTAGCTCTATAATATGCATTTCTTTGAGTCTTAAAACTGTCACAATAAATCAAAAGAAATGTACTGATTTCAGTGGTTTGCAAATACTTTTTCCCTGGTATAGCTTGCACATCAAGTTCTGATCTCATAAAATTGCATAGAATTTTCTGAAAGAAATTATGTGTATGTGTATAAGTAGATAAATCTTGTGTCCATTCCTGATAGAGTGCCGGAACTATTTTGGGCAATATTACACAACTGAGCTTGGAATTCACAAGTTTAGACTTTCTAAATTTGACTTAATGTCTTTTTCAGCTTCTACCATATATTGTACTACCTTCTGCAAAACCTTTGTTTTCCTTGCTTAATAAATTACTGTAGTGTAGTATAATGTGAATCTACCATCTTCAAAATGAAGCGCTTTACTTGGGAGGAATTTATGTGTGATAGGGGTAGGAAAAATGAATTTTGGATGGGGGGGTGCTGTATTTATATTAAATGACATTTCTGCTTTCCTAGTTCTCTAGTCACTATTTTGATTAAAGTTGAATCACACTTACAGAAGCCTTCAGGGTAGCTCTCTCTGTTCTGTGAAGTAAGCTAAATGCTTCAGGTTTCACATAAAAAACATCTCTACTAGTTTTACATATCCTTTTGGATTTGCTTCTGCAAGCCTTTCATATACTGAACTCCAACTGATGTGGATGGAAATTCCACATATGGAGAGCCTGGAAAGTCAAACCCCTTGCTTTTCACATGTTTTTCCCACTGTTTCAAATATGCAGGAATGTGTGCATTATACTGGTGTTTTATAAATTTTATTACTATTTCCAGAGCCAGGTCCAGACTTCTCAGTAGTGAAAGCAAAACCCTATCTTCCCTCCCCGGATTGCTCATGGATAGAGGCAGAATTACCTTATTCTCATTCTTAGGTCAGCAAAATTTGATTATCTCATGGCAGCTGAGTGGTTTCTGGAAAAGGCAAGAGGCGGAGGAGAGCCAGCCTGGGTCAGTCAAGGGGCAAGAGGCTGTGAAGGGTTGGTGGGTCTAGTCATGCCTTCCTGTCTCCCTTTTTCTCCCTCCTCCTTACCCTTCCCCCTAGCTGCAACACTCCTCCCTTCTCAAACCCCTGAATTCTGCTGTATTTAAAAAACAACAACAACAACAACACCTCTATAACTTGAGATACAGTAAAAGGTATAAAGTAAGTAAAGTCATAAGAAAAGCCATCTAACAATAATAGGTAAATGGATTAAATAACTATTTTTTAGAACATTTTTTCAGAAGACAAGTCAGGGAATATGCAGAACTGTATCAAAGGGAAAAAAGTACAGAGAATCTAGCTTTGGACATTTCTTTTGAATGGTCAGAAGAAGGGAAAACCTGCAGACATTGAGAAAGGATGTTCACCTTAAAATCTGAATTAAAACAAAAATACTGGAGTTATGATTTCATAGTCCTCGTGTGTAGCCATCATAAATCAATACTATTGATGACTCTCACATCACTGAATTCACAGACACTCTTTAATTTTTAAACATTTTGTCTGCATTGTATATCTACATTGTTTAGACAGTTGGTATACATACAATAATGCCTCTGTGACCGACATTTCAAGACTTTTAGGAAGATTCCCACAAAGTTTCCTCTGAAGTATGTTGTCAAACAGAATTCTCCTTTAAAAGGGGATAGGCATTAAATTATGAATTTTCCTTGATATGCATACCATGCCAGTTCAACACATCGATTGTCATTTCAAATAAATCTGAAACCATAGGATGTGAGCAGTCATGAGATGGGAAGTTCTCATTTATTTGAAGAGTCTATGCATATGCTAATTTACACCAGATCTCCAGAGCAAGACCACAGCAAAATGGCTTCTGAATGGCACTGCAAATTTTAACTCCATTGAAGGGGACAATACGTCACTAACACATCTTTTAAACAACTGAAAATTACTAGTATTGAAGAGAATTGCATTCATGCAGAAGCATGAAAAAAATGGTTTACTTGTCTATCCACTCTGCATTTTAGGACTTTTCCTCCTTGTTCCTTTTCTCCTTTCCTTCCTCAGGTTCCACAGGAAGGCAAAATGAAAGTAAGAAGAAATGATACAATTGCTTTGAAGAGACCTGCTGCTTTGGTTAACACCTGAGTAATAATCTGTAAAATATTTTCAGCTAAGTTGGAAGCAGTGAACAGGAATTGTAATATCTAGACTATTGAATTAATGTTAATCTAATAGAGGTATAAGAATATCCCATTTTCTCTGCCTTTTAGCAGCCAGTCTGGTATGGTTAACATTTATCCATCATGACAGATGATTAATTTAGTTTTTGCACTTTCCTCATAGGTGTAAAGAGCAGAAGAACCTCATAGATTATTTCATACAATAGATATATTTGTACCCCTGCTGTTGTGTAGTATACACTGAAGGTACAATAAAGAAGAGGCACAACGCATAAACCAATAATTTTTAGACTTTCAAATGAGAATACACCCAGGAACTGCAGATCCTGAGAGCAGTAAATGTCTCATTTCTATTACAACCAGTTGCATACTGTGAACAGGATTCAATTTCCTAAGCGCATACTCTCAGAGCTCCACTCTGACAGCCAACGAGCAGCACCAGCTCCCCGGGCTCCCATCAGACTCCGCAGGAGCCGATGAATTTATGTCAATGTCAGCCAAGAGGAGAATCAGGCTCTTTCTTTGAGGGTCTCATGAGCTTAACAAAATATGCAGAAAAGTAGAATAATATTTGTGATGAGTTTACATTACTTATTGCTTTTTTGACAATCTCTGCTTTGATCTAAGCAGCAACAGCAGGCAAACCATCTGTATCTAGCTATCCAGTATCGAAAACTGAGGGATCTCCTGTCAGTCTCCTGTATTTTTGTGGTGATTTTTTTTAGTCACTACTTTTTCATTGCCAAGTATTGTTTTCTCTGAGACTTCAGCTGGGTTTGTCTGTAGCAGCATGACCATTAGAAACTAGGTAGGAGACACTTGGTCTCTGGTTGCTGCTTACAAAAATCATTGTAACCTTTGCCTTTAGACTGAGGCCTTGGGCCTCCTGCATCGTGCTGTAATTCTCATTTTGCCTGCTGCTCAGTCTCTGGCTTTCAATGTTGATCAAACTTATTTTCTTTGATTGTGAGAGACCAACCTTCTTCACTGCAGTCTTCTATGGAAAGGTCTTGCAACAGAGCCTGCTTTCTAGTCCTCTCCAGCTAGGTGATGGTCACTAGTGTTCACTGGGCCTCCTTGGTCCATCAGTTCTACCTTGCATATCTGTCTACAGGGCAGTGAGGAGGAGTGAAGGGCCAGTTCAAGTGGTATCAATTTGCTGAAACAGCCAGACTAGGCACAGCCCTATATTCTGAAAATTTTACTTACCATCATTTGCTTGCCAACAGATGGCCTACGTTTGCAAAGTGTTAAGATACTAGCAATGCCTTTACTTCTCATCCTTAAGTCTGGGATTTTGTTTTTATATTTATTGCTTGTGTCCTTTGGAGGCACATGAGGTAGGTGGATAGATGACGGCAGAGCAGTAGATGTCGTCTACTTTGACTTCAGTAAAGCATTTGACACAGTCTCCCACAGCATCCTTGCTACTAAACTGAGGAAGTGTGGTCTGGACAATTGGGTAGTGAGATGGACTGCAAACTGGATGAAGGAAAGAAGCCAGAGAGTCGTGGCCAATGGGGCGGAGTCTAGTTGGAGGCCTGTACCTAGTGGAGTGCCTCAAGGCTCGGTGTTGGGATCAGTACTGTTCAATATATTAATCAATGACTTGGATGAGGGAATAGAGTGTACTATTAGCAAGTTTGCTGATGACATCGAGCTGGGAGGAAGTGGCTGACACGCCAGAAGGCTGTGCTGCCATCCAGCGAGATCTGGACAGGCTGGAGAGTTGGGTAGGGAAAAATTTAATGAAATGTAGCAGTGGCAAGTGTAGAGTCTTGTATCTGGGCAGGAACAACCCCAGGTTGGGGACTGACCTATTAAAGAGCAGTGTAAGAGAAAGGGACCTGGAGGTCCTGGTGGACAGCAGGATGACCATAAGCCAGCACTGTGCCCTTGTGGCCAAGAAGGCCACTGGCATCTTGGCGTGTATTAGAAGCGGGATGGTTAGTAGGTTGAGGGAGGTTCTCCTTCCCCTCTACACTGCCCTGGTGATACCCCATCTGGGATATGTGTCCAGTTCTGGGCCCCTTAGTTCAAGGACAGTGAACTGCTGGAGAGAGTCCAGCACAGGACAACGAAGATGCTGAAGGGAGTGGAGCAACTCCCTTATGAGGAAAGGCTGAGGGAGCTGGGTCTCTTTACCTTGGAGAAGAGGAGACTGAGGGGTGACCACATTAATGTTTATAAATATATAAACAGTGAGTGTCATGAGGATGGAGGCAGGTTCTTCTCGGTGACAACAAATGGTAAGACAAGGGGCAATGGGTACAAGCTGGAACACAAGAGGTTTCACTTAAATTTGAGAAGAAACTTCTTCACAGTGAGGGTAACAGAGCACTGGAACAGGCTGCCCAGGGAGGTTGTGGAGTCTCCTTCTCTGGAGACATTCAAAACCTGCCTGGACACATTCCTGTGTAACGTCATCTAGGTGTTCCTGCTCCGGCAGGGGGATTGCACTAGATGATCTTTTGAGATTCCTTCCAATCCCTGACATTCTGTGATTCTGTGATTCTGTAGGTATTCTGTGAATCTGTCTGGTTTGAACCTGTGAGAGGTCTCCAACTGTTATGCAACATTGGATTCTTGTGACTCTGATGATGCTTCTGTTCGATGACACTGTCTTTGGAAGGGAAAACAAAACAAAATAAAATGAAAAAACCCCACAGCAAAACACAACATGAATAACAAAACAAAACTACCACAACATAACAAACAAACAAGCAAACCAAAACAAACAACAACTACAAAAAGTAAGAGGATTATTGTAAGGAAGGCTGAGGAGACTGAAAGAATTGAACAAGACTCTAAGAAAAAGCCAGGCATAGGAAAGTATATTTGGGGATAGACAAATGAGATACAGCTCTTCAAAGAGTGCAAGGCATGCTCTTCTTTCTACCAATAAAAGAAATAAGCAGTAGCTAATATGCTGCTTTGTGATAATAGACTCACCTTCTAAAGATACTGGGACAATGACAAGCACAAATGTCCTCCAATGTCTTTGACAAGCACTGTCCTTTGGATTTTATACTTTTAAAAATCAGTGTGAGCAGTGTGACATAGTCATTTTACTGAGAAGCATGAAAATCTCACGTATGTGTATACTTGACTAGACTGGCCACAAACTCCAGCTTAGTTCCCAAAGCTGACACAAAATTTTTGTATTCAATAGGTAGAGATAAGGTATGTCTTCTGTGGTGTCTGACCTTGGTGAGGTATTTGTTTCTGCTTAGGGCCAATGAAAAAGGTCAACCTGACATGTTGTGTTGAAATGATTCCACTGTAGAGGTGGTCTGAGATGATGACAGGAGATGGAGTTGTGCTGGGATGCTGAAACAAACTTCCCTGTGCTTAGGAAAAAAAGGCATAAAATGTGAAATCTCCAGTATGGGTCCTACGGGAATATTGTGCAATGCAATAACTGTAAGACATCCCAAACTGATCCATAAAAACAAGGGAACCTATAAAGCATGCACATGTTCTACTGAAAGCTAGCAAACAAAAGTAAGGGAAATAAAAATAATAAATGGCATTTTGAACTTCATCTTTTGGTTGCAATTGAAAACCATTGGCAACATCACAAAAGACAATATTTGGAAATTTTTTTTCCTCCCCCAAAGGCATGATGTTCCTTTTCATTTCCAGATAGTGAGAAATGGTGGTATCCTCGACCAGATGCTGTAATGGAAAATCTTGTGCTTTTTGACTGCTAATTCCAGGATATTTTGATAAAATGGAGCAGTTTCTGCTAAAGTACTGTCTTGTATGAATGAGTTTTAAAAATACTAATTCTTTAAATAGTTTCTGCTTTCCACCACATAGGTATACACTAAACAATTGTCATTCACTCATGTACACAGCAAAAGTCCATTTTGAATCAGTTGCCTGCATTGTAAGTTTAAAATAGCAATAAATTAAAATAAAATTATTTTTCCAGTCTGACCTTTTGATTTGAACAGAGATTATATTCTGAAAAAATATAGAAGACTAAAGGTATAGAAAGTATTTCTTCTTTCAGAAAACGGGTGTACACAACATTATTTTTCTATTTCTTACTAACGTTTTGTCTGTTTTTCCAACTTGTCATTAGAGAATTAAAACGTGACTTTCTCCTGTTTTTCCTCTTCCTTTCACACACAAAAAAGAAAGAGCATTAAAGGATTTGTGATCTGGTTTGTGAGAAGAAAAAATTCTAAGCCTTAAGCATAGTAAAAGAAATAACCAAAGAATATGGAATCTGTCTGAGATAAAAATATTCATGGTCAAAAATGAGCATTTCCAGTAACTTCTAAAAAAACTGTTGCCAATGTTCACACAATTTCTGTACAAGTAATATAAAACTGAATTTTCAGTATATTTATTTTCATAGTTCTGTTATGTCTAATTGATCATTTGGTACCATGTGAAATTTAAATTTGTTCAAATCATAAAAAGGTATTATAAATAAAATAGAAAAGTAAGTATCATAAAATCCAAAATGCAGAATGTCTTTTCTCTCCAGATAATAAAGCAATTGACCTGGTGCTTACAATTTGAATTTGATTTGGTCTCAGGAACCATAAGGATAAACACTGAACTGTGTTTATCACAGTATCACAGTATGTTTGGGATTGGAAGGGACCTCAGAAGATCATCCAGTCCAATCCCCCTGCCAGAGCAGGAACGCCTAGGTGAGGTCGCACAGGAACACGTCCAGGCGGGTTTTGAATATCTCCAGAGAAGGAGACTCCACAACCTCCCTGGGCAGCCTGTTCCAGTGCTCTGTTACCCTCACTGAGAAGAAGTTTCTTCTCAAATTTAAGTGAAGCCTCTCGTGTTCCAGCTTGATCCCATTACCCCTCGTCCTATCATTGTTTGCCACCGGGAAGAGCCTGGCTCATCCTCGTGGCACTCACCTTTTATATACTTACAGACATTAATAAGGTCCCCCCTTAGTCTCCTCTTCTCCAAACTAAAGAGACCCAGCTCCCTCAGCGTTTCTACATAAGGGAGATGCTCCACTCCCTTAATCATCTTTGTTGCCCTACTCTGGACTCTCTCCAGCAGTTCCCTGTCCTTCTTGAACTGAGGAACCCAGAACTGGACACAATACTCCAGATAAGGTCTCACCAGGGCGGAGTAGAGGTGTATTGAAACAAGTGTTATATGCAACACAAAAAGAGATATCGGATGGCATCATCTGTTGGATTTTGCAGATCTAGATAAGGCATCGGACCCCTGTGGATGAAAAATGGGGCAAAGGAGAACATCATCATCCTGGTGGAAACAGGGAGGCCTGGATGAATCCACAGATTTAGCAGTGTTCCCCTTGGTGGTGCCATCCTGGACACATTCCTGTGTAGCCTCATCCAGTTCCTGCTCCAGCAGGGGGATTGGACGAGATGATCTTTCAAAGTCCCTTCCAATCCCTAACATTCTGTGATTTTGTGATTGCTGTGCTCCCAGATGTGAGCTTCCTCTCTGTCCTCACCAGTTTCTTCTACCTACCTGCCTGCCACCCACGCATGTGTTGCATCGTCTTGAAGGCCATTAGAAACCAGACATAGTAAAAATTACTTTCTCTGTATTATCAACACTAACAATGCCTGATGAGTGGCTTATCTGCCTCTGTTGTATGATAGAAGAAAAACAGTTTTGTTTCAGTTGATCACTGTCACAGGACCTCTGTTCTACTACACCACTACTCAAGCAGCAGAAAACAATGTAAAAATATTCCTGCAGATTGACTTGATTTCATAATTAGCTGTGAAGTTTTTTATCCTCAAGCAGACAGGATTATACTGAATTTTCTCTGTTTACATTTCTTTTTAGTTTGTTTTTTTTTTTTTTGTTCTTCTGAACAAGGAAAATAAAAAGCATAAGAGAAACCAAAAGACTTTTTAGTTGAATTTCAAACAAAACTGTATCAGTATAATAATTGCTTGCAGTTAATGCCTAGAATCTGTAAACTTGCAGTCTGTGCTTGTTATTGCTGACAGAGAACAAAACGTGCTCTGCTTCAGAAAGCTTTTGATATGCAGTGCCTCAGGTCTCTAGTCAATTGCAATATGTAAATCACCAGAGTTGACAAAATGTTTGTGAGGAAGACTTTTTCTGATCTTCTACAACCATTTTTGAACCCTTAGATCTTTCTCAAAGGATGTTGTTCAAGAAGGAAAACCTCTTCTGTTGACTGGGACAATCTGTGTGCAGGGTCCTTATGCTTACTGACTTCATTTAGCTTCATCTGAAGGCAAAATCTGGCCCATTGCATGTTGTGGCATTAAATAATATTAAGTTGCTGAAGAATGAGAGTTTTAATATCTCTCCTATATAGCCTTTGAATAAATTTAAAGGATGCCTAAATAAGCTCTTTCACTTGTATTGATATGACTTCATGAGGGCTTATTCAATTTTTAAAAGCGAACTGAATTCAAGTATCATGCAATTAAAGACATGTAATCAGCAGCTCTATACTGAGAACCTGATCCAGTTATTTCTTCCCTGGATACTGACAAGTCTTGTGAATAAAAGTGGGTAGCCTATGTTGAAAGGCTAGTAAGGTGGCACGCAGCACTACTTCTCATTGTAGTTCATAGAAGCAATCTTTTAATTAGAAACACAGCCACCAAACTAACAATGCAGTGAGAGGCATGTTAATAAATTCCAGAGGACCGTGCAACATTTTGTGCTCTGTGCTGGTTAGAAAGCAACAGCCATGTGAAACGCAAGCTATTTTAAGCACTGGATATTGCCACTGAAAATTACATGCTCCCAGCTATTATTTCTCCTACTCAGAGACGGGGACAGATGTAATTTCCAGGATACTTAACCACCTCCTCTTGATTCTTGAATTCTTTGAGAAAGGACAAAGATGGAAGAAAATGCCTCATTAAGGAGCCAATTATAACAGTTTTATTGTCACTTTGTAATTTGAGCACTTTTGCTGTTTTCACCTAGGGAAACAAAAGTGCTAAAGTCACAGAGAAAGCCACCTAGGCTAGCACAGCAGCTTGCTACTCATTTCAAACATCTGGCACTAACCCAGTTGAGCAAAATTAAATCAATGCGGCTATTTTGACATCCTCGATGAAAGCGCTGCTTTCATCTACTGCCTGTTGTCTTTCTGGTCTTCAATCTGAAGGAAATGTCATTTTCACTCTGTAACATCTCTGATCCTTCCTGGGGTACTAATGGGACATTTCAGAGTGGTAGCGGAGCTTGCCTGCCCATGTGCCTGGAGAAGCACCCCTTCACATGGGTGAGTCTTTTTTTCTGGCCAGTAGGACATTGGGGTTCCTTCTTGGCTGATACTTTAGTTTTTCTCCCTGCCCTTGTCTCAAAGTTGTTTCCTGTCTTGCTGCTGTTCTCTGCCTGATCTTTTTGGCATACCCTAGAGGGGGCTGCCGCACTGCTGGCCTCTCTGTGGCTGTCGGCTGCTACTGAGCCACTCCATCAGTATCATCAGACTCACGCTCCTTCCTCTGGCACACACTTCGTGTGTACACCTGCACACAGAGGTACAGAATTCATCCCTGGCTGGCTTCTAGTTGCCCATTTGGGGAATAGGGGACTATAAGGCAGAACACAGTGACTTGATGATTCAGAATTTATTCAGATCAACTGCTCCTTAAACACCAGTGATCATGTCTAAAAGTGTGCAGAGGCTGTATGCGAGAACGCCTTAACATTACATGGGGCTTCAACACTATTTCCTGGCTGGCAGATGGAACAAATACTGTAAAAAGTATTAAACCAATCGCCATGATGCCTCCTTGCCCCATGCTCCAGGCCCCTTGCTGTCAATGAGGAATGTTGTTTCTTACAGACATGCTGTTAAATATCTTGACTGTCTTTAAGCAGTTCTGCCCACAGAACTTAATATGCAGACTTGATGGCACTGAAAACACTGATTATTTGGTTTGCAGATTACTGGTTGCTGTGGTTGTAAATCTATTGTCATGCAAATGCCTGGTTTAGCCTGTTTATGAAAGCAGCTACTTTTTCATTAATCTCTGGGGCTGTATTTTGAACATGAGGCATTCTTTCCAAAGACACTTATAACTGGAAATACTTAGCAGAGATATAGCAAGCCTGATCCTATGCTGTTCAGTGGGTTTTCAGCAGAGTTTAATATCTCATATATAGCCTTTTAGTCAGACATGTCAGGTCAATGCAAAGACCAAACTGTGCAAACATAAGCCACACCTCTTAAAAAAATCCACTTTCCACAGAAGCAATCCAGTGCCAACGAATATACCTTTGCAAATCCTATGGGTTGGGCATCAATACGTGTCATTAGTTACATGAGTGCCTGATATCTTTGGCTTGGGACTATTTTGTGGAAGCAGGACAAATCACAGCAAGTGATGACACACACACACTGCGGAAACACGTATTCTTGAAAAGTTTTCAGTCACATAAAGCAGTTCAAAAATCTTGTGATGTAGAAGCCAGTAACTCTGTGCCTGATGCTGGAAAACCTGGCATAGGTTGCAAGATGCATTGTTTCATGGCTGCCAAGTAGATGCAACTAAATTCTCTCCATACTGCTCTGCCTCCTATGTTGTCTTAATGAGATGGGTGAGATCAAGAGTAAATCAGTCAACACTACCTGAACTGTTGTTTTTGGTTGACTATCCTTGACATTGGGTCTTATGTCTTGTTTTTCCTAAGGATCAAGAAGTGATTCTCTGAAATGGAATCCCATGTTCCTGAATCACAGATTAAGTGAGAACCTGGGTTGGGAAAATCCTCATTAAAATTGAAACAGAAACAGATTGTAAGAGATGGCAAATAAAAATATTTAAACTTTGTGCAAAATATTATTTGGAATCCAAATATATGTTCTTTAATTAAACTCATAATTATGTCTCTCCAATGAAGCTTCACTTTAATTGCTTTCCCTTCTGGCAATAGCCTTGAACAAGGTGTAAGATTTTTTTCCTGTGCAATGCAGGAGTATATGAGCGGGGAAACTGCAAGTTTTCTGTCTGTTCAGGTCCAGCCCAGTGTTTTGCAGAACAGTGGCAGTACAGTCTACATGTTACATGGTGATGCCACAGTAAAACATTCAGACTCAGTGCTTCCCAGAAGCATACAAGAAAACACACAATGAGAGGAAGAAAAATAAAGGTCGAAAAGGACGTCTTTTTCCTCAAGTACTGAATCTCAGCTGCAGTTTGACTCTGCTCTGCCCAACACCCACTCTATTCTTACTGGAATTACTGGGCTAGAGCAAGCTGCTGGTTTTTACTATGTAGTAAAAAGTACTTCTTTTTCCTTTTTTACTCTTTTTAAAACATTAAAATGCAGAGGGGAGCCTTAACTCAGCTCTGTCTCTCCTACAATTTAAGTCGTGGAGCTACTGCTGCATTAATGCTTCAGGAGAGGAAAATATAACCAAGGCTGAGAAAACTGGAACCAGTAACTTAACTAGTGTTTTATCAAATACTGTCCTTGGATAGGTGCACCAGTTTCCTAAAAGGAGTTTTGGGTACCTCTTCGACAGCAAAAATTGTATCTTAATGTTGCACACATTTGAAATTCATTTGTTTTGTCCTGCCCAATCACTATAGCAAGTGGCATGGTGGGTTTTACCTTCCTGGATATCACAGAATCACAGAATCATAGAGTAGCTTGGGTTGGAAGGGACCTTCAAAGGTCATCTAGTCCAACCCCTCTGCAATGAGCAGGGACATCTTCAACTAGATCATGTTGCTTCTGTTTATTTAAGTAGCATTGAGTAGCATTACTCCAAATAAAAAACACATGAAATCTGAGCATATGCTTAGAAGAATTTTGTTAATTTACCACTAAGACAATTAGGCAGATAGTGGTTTGGTAAACATTGACCGGGATCTTGATACTTGTAGAGAATCTTCATGTGATTTTAAGCACACCATGCACCTCACTTGCCTGTATGTCATATTCTCACATCTGAACGTGGAACATAAAAGATACTTCTGAATTGCATGATGACAATGATGTGAATAAATAGGCATACTTATAAATTGCAAAACATCAGTTTAATGTGACTCACACTGAAGAAACTGACTAATTTTGTAGTTTGTCAGACACTTGGCACAGTAGTCCTAAAATGTGCATTATATTCACCAGCCTCATTTTTGTGTGGCATCTTTTTCATTGAGGTAGATATTTCTTTGGTAGGGCTGCCCCTAACCATGAATGTGCATCAATGGGTTTGATGGCCTACAGCTCACTCTCAGACTGCATTTTAAAGACTCCAAGACTAGCAGTCAGTTAATGGAAACAAAACTCTACTGGACAGAAAGGCCTTAGACATGTAAAACCTAATGATTAGAAGTGGCACTGTAGGAAACACATTAAAGACACATAAAACTCCTGGTGTTACAGCATCAGCCGCCAAGCAATACTACGAAACTACAACTCTCTAATTGTACTCATTGTTGTGGCACAGCACTATTGAGCAGTTTTCTTCTCCCCATTAGAAGGTTTTAGCTAGCATATGTCTTTCTGAATGTCCAGCTACGTATGGGTTTTAGAAAGTTGAGCCTTTGTTGTACTTCATACAGATAACAAAATATTTATTACAGTATGCTCTACTATTGAGCAGTTTTCTTCTCCCCATTAGAAGGTTTTAGCTAGCATATGTCTTTCTGAATGTCCAGCTACGTATGGGTTTTAGAAAGTTGAGCCTTTGTTGTACTTCATACAGATAACAAAATATTTATTACAGTATGCTCTACTAGGTATATAGTGCTGTGTCAGTACAAAAGTTATTTTATCTCTAGCTGCTTCCAGCTTGCCTGCATTAGCTTTTCAACTGATGATGGCATCACAGGAAGTTATTGACAAGCTGACAGTATTTTATGATGCAGTGACATGTCATTTACTCCTTCTCTCTCACTGTAGTCAACGTCTGTGTTCATAAATGTTAAAAAACTAGCAACAAAAGAAACCACACTCCCCTTGCAATTCACAGAGAAGATACAATGCAGACCTGCAATACAAATATGGCTGTTCTACTTTGTCTTTAACTCTGACAGAAGAACAAGTCCATACATGTGTGGAAGACGGGAAGGGGGAGGAAAGAAGGCCGAAGTAACATATAGCAGGGAAATGTAAATCTTTACATACAAATAATGCTGTAAAATCACAGTAAGCAATTAGGATTGCAAAGGTAACCTGCTCCATAGTCTTTCGTGATTTAGATAGTTTTTTCCTACTACATCAAAACTTTTGCAGAAGAATGACTTTTAGCCGGTAGTCCTTGTATACTCTTTCACTGAACAAAGACATACTACAGCACAAGAATATTTCTTATCAACTTCAATGCTGTTGTTCAGGCAAATAAAATTACAAACCTAATGGGTCAGAACAATTGTTAATGTCAAAGATACATAAAACAAATCCTATAA
The DNA here is from genome assembly GCF_036013475.1 of Columba livia. Taxonomy (NCBI): domain Eukaryota; kingdom Metazoa; phylum Chordata; class Aves; order Columbiformes; family Columbidae; genus Columba; species Columba livia. The sequence goes on from NC_088642.1 coordinate 65,579,042, forward strand.
ATCAGGACGCAGATAAAAGAAAGAAGATAAAGCCAGAAACTGCATTAAGATAGCTCTGTAAAAGTCTTTCTAAATTAAATGTAGAACAGATTATGCAGTGCATAATGAAAAAGTAGCTTTTGGAAACAAGCATGCATGAAATACAATATCCATTTCAGTAGACAAACTGCTTAAAAAAAAGCAAATGGCACCTGGTGACAGACAAATTATAATGATGGTTTCAAGAGGTTTCTTTTGAAGATATATGAAAATATTTTGTTATAGCTATGACTTCAGGCAAGAGCTAGGTGTTGCAAATGTAAAGGCCAGTCTGTCATATGAAGCAGCTAAAAAGACACTGTAAATTCTCTCAGAGAATCTGTGACATACAAAGATGACGAGACCACAAGCTTCTCTTGCACAGATGAAGGAAGTACTTTTGTTCTCGTATGTTCCTTATAATTATTTTGTGCTCTAGGATTAGGAAATACATGATGCAACAGGATACCTGACAATAGTAGATGCTCATCAGAATTCATCAGCCTTTGAGGTTAAAGCTCTGAATCGTAGTAGGATACAGGGCTCAAGTCTTATGTACTTTTCCCATGAAAAAATGTTTGCACAGCATGCTTTGAACTACTGAGTGTGTGAATAAATCATGGTTCTAAATAATCTAGTCCTAAAATTCAGTTAAAGAACAATTGTTCCCTTATTTGCTGACAAAGTTACTGGAAATCAGAAGTTCAACAGAACCAAATCATTTGGCTTCTGACTCTGAGTAACTCCAGCCAAGCAAGTCCTGTGTGCTTACCCATGCTCTCTCTCTCAACGTGTCATTTAATATGTTTTTATAATATAGTGACCGGTTTGATCAAAACAGACTGTGCATGGAGTTTAGGGGCAGATATTAAATTCTTATATTACTGAGGGATTCAGTCTTTACTGATTAAAGTTGGTGAGGTTAATTTGTGAGTGTTCCTTCCATTGCTCTAAAATTTGTGTCTACTGCGGTAATTGTTTTGATTGGAGAATCACATAGTTTTCATTTAAGGAGAAGGTTTAATGCACTTAGTCAAGATAGCTTTCTTCACTCCCTCAGTGTTTGTCACGCATAATGCCACGATCATTTTTATCTTTGATTACCACGTGAAAGGCTTTCACTTTTTAAATTTAGATTCTGTGAGCATTCATTGAGCTACATGATAAAATAAATCATAATGCAGAATAAAGGCCATACAAATTAAGATTTTGCTCCAATTTCCACCTGATTTAGTTTATAAAATGCTCTACTGAATTCACTTTCATAATTCTTGATTTCTTCCACGAATGAAAGAAAGATTATGCTCCTTAAGATTATAACATCTAACCACATGTCTGGCTCCATGCAAGCTCCTTATATATCTACCAGCCACAATAGTTCTTTAAAAGTTTTTTAAAAGAGCCTTTTCCTTGAAGATTCAGTCCACATATGGATTTGAATTTTGAGTTGACAATTTTCATTAATTTAAATGAGAAGGTCAGTAGATCTCACCAGATGTAAACACAGGAAATAAAATGATTTAATTTTTTCAACTGCTTCTCTGATAGTGAGAACATTTTCTGCTTCGCTCGAAAGAAGAATACTATCTGTCTTGTTTCACTGCTTCCTGTGTTTCTACCATTTTGAAACTGTTTAATCCATCAAGTAGAAACTGCTGCTCTTTGCATAGTGAGCTGCAGTGCTGAGAAATTTAATATGGAACACGATAGCCTCCTAGTTATTAACATTATAATTTCTTCCAGTATTTTACTGGTTGATATAAATACATTTTTGTTATAACATAATAGTGCATTCATGGTCACGATTGTGTACAGGTACAAGTTGTTCACTTTTCTCAAATATTTGCAAGAAACATAAACAAAAAACATATGTTTCAAATATTTCACTGAATACCTTTTTCCACTTTTGTGCATGTGTTGCAGTCATTTGAGCCCTGTGCTGTTTCAAAATCATAGCATTTACCCTCATGTTTTATGACATATTCTTTATCTTTCTGTATTTCTAAATGTGCTTTATGCTCTAACTGAATATTTTTTTCCTCAAAACTGACCCCCAATACTTCTCCATCTCTGTACTTGTCACAAGAATAACATCTATTCCAGCTTTTGAACAAATCACTAGGTGCTTTTGTGCTATAATCATTGCTGTTTGTCTGCATTGTTAATCTTTGTTATCTTGGCCAATTTGGGGGAAAGAACTTTCTCTTTTGCCTGGAGAACCCCATTGTGACTGAGGGGTGTTCCATCCACGTGGCATCTTCACTAGTGTTTTGATTATTCAAAACTCTTTTGCTAAGAAAGGTTTTCTCCACTGCTTCAAGATCTTGCTGGCTCAACATTTCAAAGTATGCTTTGTGCTGTCCAGGCATTCTCATTAATTGCTAGCACAAGAGATGGGCCAAAACCCAAAAAATTTGAATCCAACTCTTCCCTTTCTCGACACCCCTTGTCTTTTGGAAACTTTGGAAAGCCGAATCCAGACACAGAGCTGAGTATTGCAAATTGGCCAAACCCCAATCCCACCTCCCTCACCTTAGGGGTTTTCCAAATCCTGATCCAAACTGTACTCCTACTCTTATTTTATGCCTAGTTTCTCTGTAAGATTCTTAAAACTTGCATATTTTTTCTTTGATGATATTTCAGCAGTTTCACCTGATTAATTTTAGGTTTCCTCATGAATTCTATACAGAATTACCTATGGTCTACTGCCATAGAAGGAAAATAAGACAAGACAAAAGCCTTGTAAATTACAGATCCAAAGAGTTAAAAAGTGTGTGAGAGTTTTTGTTTTATTTGGATTGGTTTCTTCAGTAAAGTAATTCATAACTCATAAATCCCAAACTGTCTTCCATTTGGGGTGGTTTACAAAAATATAGTCTCTGTTCCTGCAATATTCAAAAGCAATATCATCATCCCCAAGTCTTGCTGTGTAATATCTCTAAAATCACTCTAAAAAAGTGATATAGCTGAATAATGAAACTTCCAGTAATTGTATGCAAACCTGCTTGTATTTGCTGTCAGTATCTGTGTCTTTAAAGGTCATGTTTTCTTGTTGTTTTCTGCCAACAGTGAGCCTAGAAAGTGAAATTCACATATTGACCTGATGTCTGAAGCTGGGCCTCTGAATTAAAAAGCCAGTAATGACTAGAAACCAGTTATGGATTTGCAAGGATTGTCAGCATAGCACATGTCTCTTAGTTGTTTCAAGTTCCTTGTGAGATCTTTGTGTGTTCTGTAAGACAATGGAAGTGCTTTGCAGTTAATTTCAATCTACTGACATACTGCTTACAGTGTATTTCTTATTGTCACAGGCAGTTAAAGGAGGTTTACCTTAATGTGATTTGTCATGGAACTAATTAACATACCAGTCCATGTAGCTTAGAAAGCTAGCTTGGGTCTTCAGAGATCTTGTACAATTCCGTGCTCTGTCAGTGACTTCACGTAAAATCATGGGCAAGTTAGTGAATTTCCCTGTACGTAAAATGCAAAAAAGTATTTCCTGTGTTTTGCTGGCCATTCAGAGAGTATGATATAAACAACTGTTAGAGCAAGCTGAGATACGGCGTTAGCTGGGAATCAAGAGGCATAGAAAGACTGGAGATACATAAATTGCACAAGCTTCTGAAAGTAGGTTTGAAGAGGATCATGTAGCAGTGCAACAATAGGGGAAACAGTCTTATGTGAGGGAAAACAACTGGAAGATAAAAACTCACGTTCCAGAATGAGAATGTCAGTGGCCCAGAGTGGTGTGTGAGCCCACTCACAGACGGGCACTGGGATGACTCTCAAAACAGGCATCTGGTTTAGTCTGCCCACAAGGAGCATGTCCAAAAGTTGAGGAGAGATATTAAGGGCATATAAGTGGCATCCTGGGAAAGCAATAAGCCTGAGAGAGAAACAGTGTTGGAAGAATGATGGACATGTGCTTGCCTGCGTTACCTGGGGTTGTCCATCAAAGTAGGAGGAGGAAGCAATTTTGCATCTGCTGTTGCATAATTCCCCTATTTTGCTGTTGTAATTCAGATCTCAAACATGTCAGCTCAAGATGTTTGGCTCATCTGCTAAACTGTCACACTCTTCCAGTGAAAAAATGTGAATACGGTGTTAAATTGCTGTGAAAAACACTGCAAGAGTCTACAAACTTTTAGACACTTAGATGAGGTTTTGGGTTTGACTTTTCAGCTGCCAGAGGTTAAGGACTGCTACTGAAGAACAATGGGTGTCTTAATTCATACAGTAAACGGTGATGGTCTAACACGGGAAGGAGGGGAGGTTTTTGTAGCTCATCACTTCAGTGAGTTCAGTTAAATTTCTAGAAAGAAGCAGTCCTCATGTATGACTTCACCCCATTTGTTCCCGCAATTCCTGCAGAGAAAGCAACTGTTCAGCTTCAAAGTTGAAAGCGACAAAATGTTTCATGTGAAACTGTCTCATCTGTCTGATTTCTGTTCAGTTAAGTGAAATACATTATGCAGTGTTACATATCATCTCCTTCTCAAGAGTTCTCTCATTAGATGTAGAGGTTCTTGTGGGTCACAGCACACCAGTTCCCGGGGAATCTCATCGCACCCCAGTGCTCGTGACAGCCAGGCTCTCATACAGGGCAAAGACTGAAAGAGTCTGAAGGTTAAACTGCGCCTCTGTTCCCTTGCTAGGTGTGAATGAGGATCTTTGCACTCCTCAGAGCTAAATTATTCCTGCTACGTATGTTTGAATTTTGTCTCAAGTCGGATATCTAGGTGGAGGTTTTGTATGCATCAGCACCTTAACCTTGAGGAAAGTGCTTTTATAATCACAGACTGTGTACATCTGGGTGAGCTTCACCTGGCAGTCCAGAATATTGCAGTCCTTATAACTTTCATTCTTGTTGCTTTCACATCTACTGAAGGCACGCACACACATAAATGTGAATCCTATCTAAAGCTCCTTATAAAGCACTAGAGCTTCTGCTACTCAATTTCCATACCCATGCAAGCTTCCAGATTCCCAGAAATCAATCCAGACTTATTAAAAAAAAAAAAAAAAAAAAAATCTAAAAATAACAGTTGACTGAAAAAGTAAAAAGAAATTAAAGTCCTGGTTGCAACAGGCCTGATGGCAAAAAAGAGGCCCAACCTCCAGGAAGAGACAGGTGGCTTCTGAGTGAAAACCGTAACATATTCCCCCAGGGAGATCAGCTCCAAAGCTGAGTTCACTCTTTCCTGCTATAAAGCATATTGATGTTAAGTGTTTTCTTCTGCCTGCACTTGTGTTTTTCGAATTAAGCATTGTTAAATCTGTAGAACTTAAAAACTGCTTCAGACACCCTCCTTTGCTTCTACTTCCATTTCATATAATCTGCCATAGGTGTACAGTGTTGATAACCAGTTCTGTTTCTTACAAACAGATGCAAACTGATTTAATTTAAACACCTGGCAGAGGTGAAGAGAACTGGAACTAATGAACAGCACAGAAAGTGGAAGGAGTAATTTTCAGGACATGGCGTAGTATGTGTTTGTGCATTCACTCTCCCCTAAAATGATGAAGGGCTTAGAGATGTAGTATCAGGGTTTGCTGTTGATGTATTTGTATGGGTATACTCAGAAAGTGATACTGAATGCAAATCTGGACCCGCCAATTTCCAGTATCCATTTTGCAAATTATCTCAAAGGACTCAGGACTTCATCTGTAGCATTAAGATCTTGTTGAGAACAATATGTCCTACAGGTGATAAAAGTGCTGTACACAGTAGGCACCATCTACATTGGCTAACACATTCCTTGAGCTTTCAGCTATTACCTGCTGTGGATAGAAGTCTTTTGTCACTCTGAATTCTTACATACGTTTGTGGTGCATGACAGAGAGAGTTTCAAGATGAACAGGACCTTTGCTTTGCCTTTCTCAGGCAATGTTAGCTTATTTAGGCCATATTTTCTGTCTTACTATAGGCTTTGAGTATATATGCAAACCAAAAAGAAATAGTCCCACCCCCCCAAACAAGTCTTCCATATCAAAATGACCTTTCAGCAAGATAAGTAAATGAACTCTATACAAAATGCATATATGCAGTGTAACAGAACTCTGGAGCTGAACAGCAGGCTATGGAGATGTTCAGCTCCAGAACACTCCCAGGCACTTCGTGCCTTAACGTCATTGTTCAGTAAATCCACATTTCTTTTTCAGTTTGTTGTTTGTTGGTGGTGGTGATGGTTTTGGGGGTTTTGTTGGTGCTGTTGTTTTTCTTTTTCTTTTTCTTTTCTTTTTTTTTTTTTTTTTTCAGTTAGGAATAATTCAAGTAAGTCTTTAAGTAGATGCAACGCTGCACTGTGGAAATTGGCAGATACTGGACATGACTCCTTATTAAAGCTGTATGCAAGAATTTGAGTAGACTTTTCTTTTGGATTTGATTCATGTGAGTTTCCATTCCTTGAATTTCACTTTGAGTTCTAGGTTTAAATATGTGCAGAAAAATTAAAGCCAAACTGTTGGAAGTATGATAGTCATGTGGTTTAATGAAAAAAATTATGGAGTTTCTTGTGAAAACAGCATTCAAGCTGCATTTTAGAATATGGTCTGAATTTTAAACGTGCAACAAAACACGAGGTGTGGTGAATTTCATATGACTTAAAATGCTATTATGAATGTCTTGCTGATCAGCTACTTACTAAACAAATACCTTGAATAAACAGAGCCTTTAATAGATAAATCACCTTTTCAACCTGTCTGAACATTGCTGGCCAGATAATTTGGTAGCATTACTGTAACATCTTCAACTCACTACAAGAAAGACATTGAAGTGCTGGAGCACATCCAAAGACGGGCAATAAAGCTAGTGAAGGGTCTAGAGAACAAGTCATGTAAGGAGCAGGTGAGGGATCTGGGGTTGTTTAGCCTGGAGAAAAGGAGGCTGAGGGAACACCTTATTGCTCTCTACAACTACCTGAAAGGAGTAACAAGAGATAGGGTGAGAGGAAATGGTGTCAAGTAGCACCAGGGGAAGTTTATTAGGGAAAATTTCTTCACGGAAAGGGTTATCAAGCATTGGAATAGGCATTCCCAGGGTAGTGGTTGAGTGACAATTCCTGGAGGTGTTTAAAAGATGTGTAGATGTGGCAATTAGGGACATGGTTTAGTGATGAATTTGGCAGTGTTAGGCTAATGGTTGGACCCAATGATCTTAATGATTCTATGATTATATAATTCTATCCTATGAAAAAATTACTTCTCTTGCCATCATTTTCCACACAGAATTCTCATCAGCTGCAATAGGGGGTCCGTGAGCAAAGCAATGGCAGGATACACAGAATCCAAGTATAATACAGTTATTCCAACTTAGGTGATTTAGTTGCTTGTTGGGGCCTGTGTACTGATAAGAATCTCCAAACTTCTTCTTAAAAAACTGACCTTTTTCGAAGCTGAACAAGAAATGTCTGAAATCAGGAATCCTGAAATGGGTTTCTGCAGTGTTATTGCAACAATCCCAGTTTAAGGTTGGCTAAGAGAAAGGAAAAAAAACACACCAACATATGTTTATGAAAATGTCCTCAATTGTTTCACCTGTTGTAAGCGAAGTAATCATAATCGCAGCAGTGTCGTACTTAAAATTAAAGCAGTCACCGTTTCATCTCTTCAGTGTTGTAAACTTGACTGTTTATTCATGAAACTTTGGCCTTCAGAATTTTGTGTAAAGGAATTCCAGAAGCTATCTGTAAGTACTTCACCTATGATAATGATCTTCTTGGGTCAAAGGAAGAGAGTATGGGAGAAAACAGATAGCAATGGAAAAAAATCTTTTGTACAACTCTCAGGTGTGTGTTGACACTGCTGGGGAAGCAAAAGGTTTGGACAGTCTATGTGGTGGTTCTGGTGTTGTTATTTATGAAAAGTACACTAGATTTTTAGTAGATTTATATGTTTCCCTAGTCTGCAAGGGAAATTTGAGAAGTTGTAAATTCTGATATAGTGTCATCCTACAGTGGTTTCCTCACTCCAAGCGAGAGGGTGGTGCAAAGTGGTCCATCCCTCCCCTTTTCTCCAGGAAGTGGTCTCTGAAGTTGCTGTGTGAGGGGATTTGGACACATAAAGGACTTGCTGGTGGCAGAGGAATCATAGTACCCATTTCAGGCCTTTTGTCACCCCCACTGCATTCACTCCACCTAGTCATTTTTCTACCATTAGCCCCTTCTCACTGAGTGTTTTCTGTCATCCTGGATCTGTTTCCTTGCCTGTCCTAGTCCGACTGTCCTCAATCAAGCTGCCAGTGCAAGCTGAAAACTGTTTCTTCCACTGCTCCTAATTACTTTAATTTCTTATTCCAGGTTTCTCTCTTCAACTTAAGTTCCCAAGCCCAACTCTCTCTAGTTTATCTCTTTTCAATTTTGGCCTTCAGATGCCTTCAGCATTTATCTTTCTGTTCTGTCCTGCCAAGCCAGACCTTCTTTCCTCCTATGTGACTTCTCAACATCTGTAACATTTTTTCCCACCTCAGTTTGTTCCTTCTTGCAAACTCTGTGTCACTCTCCATCTCCTCATCTGGTTTTTCCTTGAGGCTGTTTTTCATTTCTAGTTATGTGCAGTTCTCTTAAATGGTCTGTGGTCCACAATTTTTCCTTTCTGTCGCTAGTCCTGGTGCCCTTGGCAGAGTTGCCTTTTCCTCTGCTAGCTTCTGACTTAAGTTTCCTTTCAGGCTCATTGTTAGCAAGCTGTTCTCCACCTTTAAAACACAAGTACCTTACTTTTCTACTTCATCGTCTGAGCCTACTGAGGTACCACAGTCAGGAGCTTAGGGAACACACTGCTTTCTATATGCCCATCTGGACATAGCACACCATACAGGACAATGAAGTTGTGACTGCAAGACATGTCCAGCTCAGTCCCATGAGAGAGAATGCCTTTTGCATTGAGAAAGAGTTCCTGGATCCAGTTTTTAATTTCTGATTCAGAAAATAAAACAAACAGACAGGAAAAAAAAAAAAAAAGAAGCTGGAGACTACAGGCAATGCAAACTGCATAAATTCTGAACAGAGTGACAGCAGTGATTTGAAACTCCTGTCTGTCAAATTAATACTTGAAAGGCAGAGTTCCTGGCTTTCCTGATTGAAACTCCCATCTGTCAAATTAATACTTGAAAGGCATAGTTCCTGGCTTTCCTGGTGCGTGTGGATCTTTGCTTTTCTCTTAAAATTCTTCTTCCCATAAGTTCGCTTTCCTTCTAGCACAGAATAGGGTAGATTTAAATTTTGCCCCCAAGAGAAAAAAAGTAGTGACAGAAAGACTGTCATTTAGTCCTGTTAAAAACAGTCCTGCTTTACAATTTCAGAACAGAGCCAGATTCCTTTATTGCTGAAAAAAAATGGTTTAAAATGTTCCAGGGAGCATTTTTCTGTAGAGAATACAGGGCTTTAGTAAAACATATATTCTCCCTGGAAGATTTTAGCATTTTCCAACTGGTGCCTTTTATGGCATACGCCATGGCATATTGACACAGATTAAGTTTCCCTCCTGTCTGGAGCAATGCACGCTCAGGAGGAGAGCTACTGACCTAGCAATAAGCGTGAACAGCTCATGGCAAGTGGAGCATAGCTCCGGGAGTACGGAAAGCTGGAAGCAGAGCACTCCCTTCAGCTGTGCCTGTCTGCCTCTCTCCACCTTCTCCTCCTCCTTTCTCTCCCTCTTTCTTCCTCCCCTCTGTCTTCCACTGCTGCACTTTCCCCAGACCCCTTGGCTTTGTTGTGCTGCACGCCTGACTAGCAGGAGGGGGATTGGCTGCTCGCCGGCTCGGGGAGCCCTTCCCCGCAGCTCACCCCCAACCCACCCACCCACGCCTGGGTCGGGAAACGTGAGCGGCGCTGATGGAGGCGGAGAAGCGGGGCTGAAGGTTCGCCCCGGCGCTGGATGTGACAGCAGGCAGTTGAGCGCCTCGCAGCTTGCGCCCGGACCGACCCCCGCTCCCGCACGGAGCTGAGCATGGACGGCTGCCGCTGGACAACTGCGAGCACCCTGCTCCTGGCTTCCCTCCTCCTGGTAAATGCCATTTCTTTGCTGAAAATACGTACCAGTTGTAGCTGATGCTGTATCTGGGGTATGTTTTTAATCTTTAAAATCGCAGCCGGAGAGAGTTTGTTTTGAACAGTTCGTCTAAATCTTTTCCTCTCTAAAGTATTGCAGGCTTGGAGCCTTGGTATTGTGGGCTGCTGCAGGTAGAACCAAGAAGTTGATGTTGGCATCACTTTTATAAACTTGGAGAGCAGTGAACTGTGAATGGTGGCTTAACTGCTTGGGGTTTGGAGAAAAGCTCTTTAAATCAAGCTATATCACACTGAAATGTTCCTGGAATATTCTTCCTTCCTTAAAAAAAAAAAAAGAAAAGAAAAGAGAGAGAAAAGATTTTTCAGTTGTGCACATGGAGAGAAACCAGGTACAGTATATACTGACAGTTTTTCTTCAGTCAGCTTAAATGAGCTTTCACTACTTCTGTAACTCATTACAGAGATAAGTTTATACCAACTTTTGGAAGATATGTTATGTGACGTCTGGTATACTTCAGGGTTGTAAAGCTGCTAGTTACTATCTGATTTTCTCACACACTTCCCCTGACTATTTTGATAGGATGCTCTACAGCTGAGCACTGTAGCTCTGCTGTTTGATTGAGATTAAATGTTCCATTTTGATGCATACTTAATTTTATAAGTATGAGCTGCATGTTTGCTATCAGAAAATCTGCAGTAAGAATGTTAGTATACACACACTTTTGATATCATAGTCATCTTGGCATACATATAAGTTGACTTTTTTTTAAGATTTGACTGAATGCAGTTATTTGAATAGCAATGAATCTTAAGGAAATGTACAGACTTTATAGAAGCTTGCATCTTCCTATTTATCTGTATAAAACAACCTATGTTAATCATTGTAAACTAGTCTTAATATATTTTTAGTAACCACTTGGGTACCTAGGCAATGGGATAACCTTATTTGAAATACTTAGTAAAAATTACTGTATGATCAAAAAAAAAGCAAAAAACCACTTTTGGATATAGAATCACTAAATACTAATTAATCAGTAGAAATAAGAGTGCTATCTGGACTGATTTAAGATATTGTTTTGTTTAAATGTCTATTTTCCATTTAAAATACTGAATTGACACAAAATGGCATAATGTCAGCATGGGTTCTCTTTCATTTGTGAAAATGAGGAGTTTATAACCTGATGACTGTAATACATTGTGAGCCAATCCTGCAGTTCTAATTTAGGGAAGATCAACAGGAGATATGACTCGAGAAGTCTATGTAAGGACTGTAGGATTTGGCCCCATGTTAAGCTCATACTCATAACATTTGTACTTCACTTTGCTGCTTGTGAATTAAGTTCTCAGTCCCTAATTCATGAAAATAAATAGTGCATTCAGCTGCCAACTATTATGCATTATATCCATACTTTACAAGTTTGTATGACTTACTCGGCCTCAAGAGATTTTCCCTCCACCTCTCACCAAATCTCTTTGTGCCTTAAGAATAGTGATGTGAAGCAAACTTAACTTTCTTTTTTTTTTTTTTTTTTAAATCAGGCCATTCTTTTGCTCCTTCTATACTCAGGAAAATCTCTCAGTTGATTTTAGCAGGAGACAAGGTCAACAAGCAAGAAGTGACTTACAGCTTGAATACACATAAGTTGTAGGATACTTTAATATACATGTTACTACTGTAGTTTATTGCAGCATGGTTTCACATGGGGCATGGTAGAAAGCTCATCGATGATTTTGAGAAAAAAAAAAGAGAGACATTGGATCTGTGGAGCCTGTGTCCTGGCTATTAGCCTTGTACGTATGAGCATTTAGTGAAGTAGGTAGAATGAGTTTGAAACTGTGAAATCAGCATTTAGATGTATGTGTTTCACCTTGTATCTCTCTAAAATCTGTCTTGCCCACGATGAACAACACGAGCCGCCTCAAGGCATGTAGCACTCTGGTAACATCAGCAGAAGTTCACAGATGTAGCACTAAGGCTAAGTAGTAAATGCTTACAGGATTAGTTTTGCAATAATTTATCACACGTTCCCATATTTTCAGTGAGACACTGTAGAGCAAAGTAGCATCTAAAGTCTTCGTTCAGCATCCGTGCATCACTAAGAAGGTTGCATAGCGCAGACAGATGCACAGCCCATGCGCACGTATTGCTGAGGGGATGGGCATACCCACAGCCAACACCAGCAATAACCTCTTCTTTTCTGTTCATTAGCCAGTAGATACAGTCTAATTCAGGGCAAACTGCCTGGAGTGCTGTAGCGGTGAGTGTAGCTTACCACTCCATCAGGATTCTTAACCCTCTTCAGAAGAAATTGTATTAATTTTCAGTTGAGTGGTGCTTGAGTAAGTAGACTGGGTCAGTAGTTTATGTGTTAACTGCCATAGAACTTCCTTCGTGCTCAGACATCCAGTTTCCCTGCCATAAATAGGAGCTACTTTTAAAGATACTTACGAGAATCTAAGCCTGTCTTGAAAAAGTAGTATCAAGACTGAAAGTGACTTGAAAAGACAGTTTCTCTCTTCTCAGGCTAAGAACAGATATTTGGAGAAGTTAACTCATTGCTCTGTGAACTTTTGCATGCAAAATCAGCACACCACTTTTAAGAGAAACAAAGGAAAGCAGTAATTGTTTTCTGCAGATTTCCTTTTCTATTGGTTTAAATATAAAAGCCAAATACAAGCAAATCACAGTTGGCTAACTCAAAGGAAATGCAGCCAAAACCATAACCAGCCATTGACATGTATTCATCTGAACTTGAAGTCAAATCACTTCATGTCAGAAGGGCATTTAATCACATTTGCGTTTGTTGTTTGCTTCTTTTCAGCAGGTTTTTTTTTAGCTTTCTTTGTTGCTGTTGTGGCACTTACAAAAGTAACGCGAGGAACTGTAATAAAGTACATGTGTTTTTCTTCAGGATTTCTTTCTTTTGCTGTGCTAATTTGTACATGGAAAATAGTCAAATACAATAGTCTATTCCTTCCAGACTCTTTGGCATTACATTTCCCTATTATCTAACTGGGTCTGTCTTGGATGACCACAAGCACAATTAGCCAGTGGAATGAATATAATGCTTCTTGTTTACATCTGAATGTGCAAAGCTTAACAGTTTTTGCTTTCATGTGTAGATAGATCTACCTACTGTTGTATGTCTGCTCCTCTGTTTCTACAATCCTAGCCGTATAGAGAGGGATTCTTCTAGTACAGGGTCCAAAGTGCACACATATGTTTTCATGTGTAGTCATGTATATGTACAGACTGGCATTTGACCACAGCAGTCGGGTAAGAATGCACTGAAATATGGAGTACAGTTAAAAAAAGCTAAGATTTATTCATGCAAAGGAGTGCAAAATTTCTCACAGTGCTCCTGTACTCCGAATGTCTCACATCTACAAAGCCAATACTATTTCTTTTGTGAACATAAGGAAGCTCCTAAGTATGTGTACTCATCACTTTGTTCCTACATTACTCTATAATTTTAATCTATAATTTTTATAATTTCTACCAAGTATAAATGTGTGCATGAACTGAATTGATGTTGTGTGAAGGAATTTTTTCATTTGGACTTCAGCAGATGGGTGTCAGTACGTATTGTAGGCTCCTAAACTGTTGGTCTGCTTCACCAGTGTCAGTAAACACATTTTTTTAAATGGCTTTTGCTAAATTCATAGATCTGGCAAAGAATAATACAAGAAACTGTGAAACTGAACTCTGTGGAGAGTCTGAATATTGGAATATGGTCTCCTGTAGTCATGGATCTGTCAGCTGGGCAAACTCATGTGCTTAGAAGTTTCATGAGTTAATGTAAAGCCCAATTGGTCCACATGCCCATACAACAGTTCTTTAGGAGAGGGCTAGCAGTCTCTGCATGACTGCATTTTCGCTGAAGCAAACAGAAACTGTTTCCCTTATAATTGAGTTATTAGCCATCCAGACATAACCTCATTGCTTCTGTTACAGTGTTGTCTTCTCAAACCTTCAGGGCACTGATTTTTTTTGGTTGCTTTCTGTAACTATTTTCTTAAACTCGTAGGAAATTCAGAGTGTATGGGCAACAATTACATTGAGAAAAAAGAAAAAAAGGAAATTGCAATCTGTTGCCACAGAAGCATGGGTTCTCTCATATGATGAAGGAAAGCAGAATAATAAAATTATCCTTTTAGAAAATATCCAAAAGCAAAAGATAGTGAAAAAGCAGTGAAAATACATCAACCACCAGATTCTGTGGTGTCAGGATGGGGAGCAGAAAAAGAAGTCACTTGTTCCAGCTCGAGCCATATAGAGTTATGAAAGAAACCTCTCATGTGGTAGACAGCAACCGACCAAAAGCTGTCATGAAATGTTGAATTCCATCAGAATATCATACTCTTGTAGGAACCACAATTTCTTCCGAACTGATGTACAGGAATGGCTAACTTTTGCTCTTGGTTTTGCCATGCTTTCGTATCAGCAGATGGACAGTAGGCTTGTCTTAACAGATGACTGACCAGCTTTGGATATTCGAGGTCTCACAACGTCTCCTGGCACTTAATAGTATGTTCAGGTAAAATGGGGGAGGTTTGCAATAGATAAACTTTCAATGGAGTGATGGAAAATCTTCTGTAGGTCCTTAACCCTATGTAGTGTTGAACACAGGAAATCTGATCATTTTGATGTCCTTCTATATTAGGAAATGTTTACCTTTCATCACAGGTCCAAGATTCTCTATCATGCATGCTAGGATTCACTGTACATGTTCAGACCTATTTTTTTAATCGATCAAAATTATGCAAAAGAGACAAAGAGAGAGGATTGCCTATTAGGGATTGTAGATACTAGAATGATTTAAAGCTTGTTATAATGGTTTTAAACATGCCATTCTCAAATGTTTCATTTGCTTTTCAAGATAATTGTATGCAGTATCTTATCTCTCCCTGTTGAAGGCCCTGCCACAATCGGATCCAGTCATCAGCCTTTAAAGTTTTGCCCGTCTCTTTGGAAGTGGCAAATACTATTCTCAGAATATTAATGTGTTAATATAAATATGGTGGTTCATAAGCATAGTATTAGATGAAATCTGAGAGCAAGCTTTCCTCCTATATTAACTGACTTGCCTCTATTAATTGCAGTAAAGCCATATTGAATTGTACATGCTTAGACTTTGTACTGAAGTATTTTCGTTTAATAACTGTTTTTATGTTGAGCTTTTACAAGTGGTATTTAGCTGTCATGGACAGGAGCAATTAAAACACCTCCAAACAGCATCAGTCATTAATATCTTCTTGTTAAACCTTTGAGTGGCCAATTTATGTTATTTTAGGCTGTTGCAGGATTGTTATGGCCTGAATCTGAGTGTGTACATTGACGACCACTGTAGGCCAGGACTTTCTCTCTGCTTCACTGACAGCAAGATGATACTCGGATATCAAAGCATACTAACTCTGGGTGCATATCCAGCTTTTTTTCCTTTTTTTACCTCTTTAACTACCTTGACTAGAATTTAATTTTAGATATGAGGTGGGGTTTTTTTTGTTTGTTGGTTTGTTTTCTGCCAGAACCAAGCTTTTCAAATTTCTTATAAAAGTAACTAAAGTTGTGGTGAAGTTGGAAGGCAGTATACACAGGTGACTGGGAGAGGGTAGGTGGTATGTGTACTTGTGAGATATAATCTGCTTCCAAGGCAAGCATATGTAGAAATCTTAATAGTTTTGCCACCTGTGAATTATTTGGATACTGCTTATAGGAGCATTCCTTTTAGTTGTATAGAGAAATAAGTGGTATATTCACTGATTCTACAGTACATTCATTTTCACGTTGTTTCCATTTTCATCTTCACTGCCTTTATGGAATTTCTTCCAAAGCTTCAACCCTTTAGAGGTTGGCTTGGAATTTCTGTCTTTTGGGGACTTCTTGTAGAGCAAGTTCAGCAGAGAGGGTGTCAGGGTGGAGGGAAGGGGCTGTGTGATAACGTAAGACATCCTGAAATAAATTCCATGAGTGCCTAAGAAATGAGACAGGAAATTATAAGCAACTTATAATAAATTCAAACTGTCCCATAAAATAACTCATTTTGTTTCCACATGAATTTACTGTAAGGGTGTCAGATTTCCCCTTCTAGATTTGTTGGATATAATCTCAGTCGCTCTTTGAAGTTTGCTAGTGTATTGTTCAGTTCCTGCACTGTATCAACAGACCCAGAAATGAAAAGGAATAAAGGAAGCAATAAGGTCTCCTACTGTTCTGGTGTTGGCATCAGTTTGGTGGGTTATTTATTTATTTACTTCCTTACTGACTTATTTAAATCCCTGTATTTCTTTCAGCCTGGACTGTTAAAAGCAGTTGGTTTTGAGGGCTAATATAACTGCCTTTAACAAGCCCAGGGCTGTCTTTTATTTTTTCATTTTGGTATGTGCATGGATTATGATTGTAAATGTGTTTTGGATATGACATTTTCATAGTTCCTGTAACTTTTAAAAACGAGAGTGGGGGATTTTCAAGTTACTGTGGTATCACCAGTGAGTTCCTTCAAGGTCTAGCCAGGGCCACATTTTAAAGATGAAAATTGCATTTAGCTGAAGGGGAGAGGGAAGTAATTCAATAGAAATCTCTGAACTACAAACTTGAGCTACCACAGCTTGAATTGTAAAACTCTGCCTTGCTAATCCAGATTTTAGCAGTCTTGTCATTCTCTGATGGGCTTAACCACCAATCAGCGCTGGTGAGCACCGGGGCAAATGGGAGTGTGTTATCACATCTTACCAGACATAAACACTGGCATAGTGGGGCATATTCTGGCACACTCTGGCATACTCTTTCTATGACACGTACTGCTCCAAAATGTGGATGTGTCTTTTTTTTTGGAGACATCACTGGAAGCACAAATATTTTCATTGTGATTATTCATCAGTATTAGAGGGCAGAATGAGAGTAACAGCAGCTGATATCCTGATGGTGTTTAGGTCCTTCTATCTTTGTAATTTAATGTAAAATCATGAAAATGAAATCTGGTACTCTTGTAAAACTCCTCCAATTTGGCACTGCAGACTGTCAACAACTGAGTGTATTTTCCTTTAAAGAAAGATATTCCTTATTTTGAGATCAATTACTTAGCGATTAAGGAGATAATAAATACATTAGATAAATTGTGAGGTTTATAGTTAATTCCTAAGGGTTCTGTGAGCAATTTTTCTCCTGCCTTTTTTTTTTGTTGTTATGACATGGGATCTTGATCTTTTTCCTCCCTTCCCTTCCCTTCCCTTCCCTTCCCTTCCCTTCCCTTCCCTTCCCTTCCCTTCCCTTCCCTTCCCTTCCCTTCCCTTCCCTTCCCTTCCCTTCCCTTCCCTTCCCTTCCCTTCCCTTCCCTTCCCTTCCCTTCCCTTCCCTTCCCTTCCCTTCCCTTCCCTTCCCTTCCCTTCCCTTCCCTCCTTTCTCTCTCTCCCCCCTTGCTTTTTATATAAAAATTTCCCTTTCAGTTTCCCTGCCTCCATCAAGGCTTAATGTTTCAACCCTTTATATGGCCCCTTGTTGTTGAACATATACATAACTCCATGAGGTAACTGAGGGGCATGGCAAACCATCAGAAGAATAGGAGGCTTAATTTATTTTGAATAAATCTCATAATTGTGGATATTTATCTGAAATTACAGAAATGTTTGGAGAGCTCTCCTCCCTTCTCTGAAATGCCGCCTTCTAGAGAGCAAAACATTCCAGTTGCACCTTGTCTTAATGCTCTGACCTGCTCCAGGGAGGCTGAACCATTCTAGGGTGGGCAAACATGTTGAAGTCCATGCTGATGTGACAAGGTCTTCTAGCTCAAAGTCTCAGAACCAGAGTTGCTAACTCTAGTCCATGTGCGGTTTGATGCACATATGATGCACTGTTGAATGCTGTGATCTGTACAGAGAGCTGGGCTGGACAAATATCTGACGCTTAAGGTCAGTTTACTAAAACAAGGCAAAATGTCGAACATACACTTCTTCAGTGTATTATCCTGCCTCTTTGAGGGGAGATGGTGGTTTACCTGTGGAGCTGTGAGTGTCAACCATATGTTGGCCATCTTTTCCTGAAGCTTGTGAACGTAGCCCAGCCAGCACACAGCTCTCATTTCTGACCACTTAGGAAACACTTGGCATGCAATAGACCTTGTCACAGATAACAATTTTACTTTTCCCTCTTTTCCTTTGTGTGCCTCTGTGGGCTCTTTCTCTGCCTGCTACGTGGAAGGCAAGTCCTAGAGCGCAAGATGCACTTTTGAACCCGTGCTGTTGGGTGGGTTCTGAATTTTGGAAAGTGATTTCACCCAACCAGTCCTAGCCTTGAAAATGCTTCTGAGTCAATTAGGCGACAAGTCTGAGGGTGAGCCAGCTTGGACATGCTCTGCAGTGGATCACCCGTGCCTGGTGTTCACACCAGTACGGCAGTATTTAAGTGCAACAGGGTGTTGTAACTTGGGTATGTGAGAGTAAGGAAGAGAGCTCTTGTATTCACATTGCTCTCCTGGTGTATATTTTCATATGGATAGAAGTGGAGTGAGAAGTAGGACTTATCTGAGTTTTATAAGGCGCTGCTATAAAATGTTATAGGGAGCACAGTGTGCAACATGTTGAAGTGATATGGTGTCAGCACCATCCTCTGCCAGCAACCTCCCCCTGGCTGGCTGCTGCCCTTTTAGGAGAAGAAATGAGCTCATGTTTGGCACATTTCTCCTGGGATACAACTTCTAGTCCAGGTTTGGGAATGGCTTTTTAGCTCCTAAAGTCCTGAAATGGCTGTTTACCATTTCTTCCCTGTTTTGTTGCAGACTAGAAGCCATGTACTCCCTATTACAAGTTTTAAGAGATTGTGTATATACAGCTGTATGACTTGCTTCAGGGCAGGAAGAATCCCGTGGGACTATGGGGACAACACTGGCAATGTTTTTATCCTTCAGAGAGCACTTGATGTATGGAGCTAATGGCTGTCAGATGGTGCAAATGTGTACAACAGTGCGACTGTGGTCATTTTGCTTTCAGGATGACAGAGTTCAGTGTGATACTTCATTCTTATTACTTGTGCAATAACCATATCAGGTCATATATGACTAGGAAGGGGGGAGGGTTTATTTCCCTCTCAATGAACCTTTGCTTTCTTGCGCAAAAGGAAAAGATGCCATTATTCCCCTTTTTCTGTTCCCATAGCAATACACCAGCCTTGCATGACTATGGTGTTAAGACAAAGACAAACAGGAATGCAGCACTGAAAAAGACTACCACAGCAAAATTTTGCAGTGTCCCTGGGGACAGAGCTAGCTGTATGTGTATCAGGTGTATTTCTTCAGAATAAAGAAAAAAATTCCACCCATTGCTCTTCCCTTTGTCTGTGATCACAGAAGCAGAATAAGCACTGAAAAATTGCAAGATTTCAGTGATATTTCCTCTTCTGTACTTCTCATGAAGGTGTCTTCCTGTTTCTTCTAAGTGATAGATGACTTTGATCATGAAGAAAGAATAAATTAAAGGCTACACTGAAGGAGATTTTAACTTTTTTAAAATTCCTTTTTAAGATGCTGAAATGAAAAAACTAAATCCTGGCCTCTTTAGCTGTAGTTGCGAAGTCTGAGTATAAAGTAATTACCCAAAATACCGTATATACCCTCAAACGTGTGTGTCTCTGTGCCAGCGCTTTCCTTGGGGTGTGGAGTCGCTCAGATCAAGGGTTTCCTGTGCCAGGGGTTTTCCGTAGCAAATACTCTCTTGATCCCCTTGAAGGCCTTTTGCCTGGTCTTGCAAGTGCAAAGGAGGTAAAAATTCCTCAGTTAACTTCCAAGCCTGTGGAAGTCTGGGACAAGTGGGCTGGTACTGTTCCCCTCGCAGCCTGATAACAGGCAGGAGGGAGCTGCTGCCCTCCAGGGAACAGGGGAGCCAGTGTACAAGGTATAGCCACTTCTGTCTTAAAACATTTGGTCATTGCAGCTACTTTTCTTTCTAGGTTGTTTGACAGAGAAAACAGTCTTTTAGCAATAGTGTGAACAGCTCTGTAAGCATCCTTTTGATTCGGTCATATGAAACAGCATGCACTCAATCATGGGAGCCATTGCACCTGTGGTTGCTCAGCCTCTCATGTGCAGTAAACAGCTCTGGCAGCTTGGGCACAAACACATTTTCTCTCTTCATTTTATTTTATCTTCTGTGATAGCAGAACTCCAATTACTTTAGTAAGAATGTCTGTCAGGTAGGCATGTTTTTCTAGCTTGCATGGTATTTCTGGAAGGGGTCTGGATGGTAGGTCTGGTGGCTGAAGTCCTCTTTTCATCTTTATGTGGGATGTAGTAGTCAGGATAATGGGAAGACAAGCTACCTACTGCAAAAGCTAAACAGTATTTATCCATCCTGGCCCTTTGGCAAACCCCTTGGGAAAAGAAAATAAGTCAGCATTCATTCCCATTAAGTCCT
Source organism: Columba livia (assembly GCF_036013475.1). Classification (NCBI taxonomy): domain Eukaryota; kingdom Metazoa; phylum Chordata; class Aves; order Columbiformes; family Columbidae; genus Columba; species Columba livia. Next base: position 65,599,471 of record NC_088642.1, read on the forward strand.
TGGCTGTATTGCTAAGGTTGGCTTGGTGACCTGCTTTCATGAGGTGCATGAAATGGGCAAGTATCTGCTTGGATCTGGAGGGCTACTAATGTCATGGGGAATCCTAGTGCTTCCAGGGCTTCTTATAAGGATACACCTTACTTTAATAAGCCCCTTCTTCAGTATGGTACAGTTATTCTGAAAGAGTGGATGTGCTTCGATCATACAGGACTGTTTAAAATTATATGCAGCTCTATGCCTGGACACATTAGATGTGTTTTTTATGCATTGCAAACTGTCAGATGTTTTACTTATGATGTTTCCAAGACAATCATTCTGAAAAGTTTCAACAGCTAGTCAGGAATGTCTTACAAGTTAACATTTTGTTTGACAGTAAATACCAATATTAATTCAACTGGCTGTGATTTTGTCCTGCCTTGCCTTCCTTCAAAAGCCAGAGATTTCCAAGCAGTTTTCTATCTGAGCTGTAATCCAGCTGTTACCTTGGATGGAATGCAACAAAGATACACAACATTGTGGAAATGAAATCTTATAAAGCACATATTTATAATGGTTCATGTTTTGAAATACATATTTATTAAAAAGATATGAGGTCACTGGCCCTGCCTCTTGCTGTTACACACCTAGATATGTGTTTAGAGCAGTTTCTTCCTGCTTCACTACAGACAGCATTTCAGTACTGTGTGAAGTATATATTTAACCTCAATGACAAACTAACATCAAAGGATGATCAAGGATTACTCAAAGAGGGAGAATGTATGGCTTGGCAAGAATTAATTTAGGGATGCGCTTGGACCTATCTGAAAAGGGAGGGCAGAAAGACCATATAATAGGGAAAAATATGGGTTTTCTGTCCCTCGTATCATTTTCACAGTAGCAAAAGACAAGTTTAGGCAATGGCCTCAGAGGAGCCTTGCAATTGTCACTGACAATTCATCATACCCCTAAACAGTGGGGATGTGATAAGAACCAGATGATTTAAATTTCTTAACCAAACGCAGCAGTGCATATCATCTGGGAAATAACTGTGGCTTAAAGTCTGTACCGGTGCCTTAGTCCAACAAGAGGTTAACTGAGTTTTCGTATATCTGTATTGCTGTTTAATCTAGAGAACACACTGGTTGCTTGAAAAATATGATTTTAGCAGCATTTTACTGAACAAGGAGGAAGACTGGAACCCTTGGAAACTGAGGAGTAATTAAACAACATGATCTGCATTTATACATACTCCTCTCTGTGTGACACTGACAAATAGTTGGATTCTGTACAGATAGTGCAGTTCCAAACAAAATTGTAAATTAAATTCCAGTATGCAACTAAGATTTATTTTCTTAAGGCTGAACTCCTTTTATAGGTCTCAGGATATGAACAGAGGTCTTACTACTTTTCATGTTTCTCACTATGTGCACCCACAAACATGTGTACACACATACTCTTAGAAGAAACATGGTTCTCTCATTAGGGATGCAGCTCCTGGATGGCAGGCAGATGTTGTGATTTAAGGATGTGTGACACTTGTGTTTTTTACACACTATTCCAGATAGTTCAAATAATTTCTGTATACTGTGCGTTATTGGAGAGAGTAGGAGAGCCCTGTTATTCATCTCGTAGTTTGAATACAACATGATAGCCTGACAACTCTTTAACAAAATCAAAAATTACTTTTAAACACTGAAACTGGATTTTTTTAAAGAATAAAGTTGGATACCTAGCTCTTTTAGTCTTACTTAATTATGTCAGGTTATTTTTGTTTATATTACAAGAAGTCATTTGTTCAGCTCATAGGTTGGTTTTGTTTTGTCTTTATTTTATAAGCATCTTCACCTGAGTGCCCTATCCACTGACAGTAACTTCATTTTGCATATGTGATCCTTCTTGCTTTCTTGTCTGAAAGCACAAGGCATTCCTTTCTCATTCAAGAACTCTTTGGGAGTCCTCATGCATGTTTCCTCTGGAGCTACTGTGTTGGGTGGTAGCTGCATGATCACCCTCAGGTTAAGTGTGTATTAGGGTAATGAGGGATAATGGAAGAGGTGATTTTGATTAGCACTAGAAGACTTAGTTGTTTTATGTAGGTAATTGATAATTGCTTGCAGATGATATTTCTACCATTGATGCTGTAAATGTCAGGACACAGTTAGTTTTGTGTGGACAAAACAGTGGGTGTTCCCTTGGAAGCTCAGGCTGAAATCCACCTAGAATGAATAGAAGGGGACACAAACCTCTCCTGACCCCACCAGAATGAGCCTTGATGACTGTGTGCATTTTGCTTGTTTGGTATACACTGGCATTTGGAGAAGCACCAACCTGGGTTACTTCTGACAGAGACAGAAGACTTTTTCTAAGAGGGAAGTGATACTGAAAGGAAGCTTTAGGGGGTGGCAGCATTACTCCTTGCATCTTTAAAGGAATGTACCCTCTCTCTGCTTTTTTCCTCCATTTTTCTTATTTCTTTTTTTTTTTATTTTCTGTTTACTCTTTGTGGTAGGAACTTTAGGGCTTTGAGGGGTTCTGTAGGAGTTCTTGTGTTTCAGAACACAGCAGTGTTCTTGACTGTTAACAGGAGTAGTATTAGAATATATGAGTATTATTATTAGGAGCATTAATGTAGATTCTTCAGTTTATCTTACTTTGTTGAAAGCGGGTAGAAACTATTAATTAGTGGCATAAGCTACTTTTGAAAAATCTGTGCTAAACAGTGGATCCATAGCTAGTAACACTACTGTCCTTTAAAGCTGCAGTAGACCTACAACAGACAGTCTTCTTCAGATTTAAAATGGTTTTGCTAGAATTTCACACTCATTCCTAACTGTGTAGTTCACAGGAGGAAAAATCACTCTACTTTCTTTAATATTAAACATGGAGGGAGTTGAAATGAATTATGTTTATTCCACTTGTTAAAAGAAAACTTGGAGCTTCTTCCAGCTTGAGATCACATGCTTTCTGGGAATACATAGGTCTTAACAACTCTTGGAAAGCAAATAGGAGGCACATGGCTCTGCTCTGGGTGGGAGTGCAATTTTTTTCAGAAAACTTCAGACGCTTACAATGCCTACCTGTGCTGATGCTTATAATTTGCAATAAGGCAACAGTACTTGGTACACCTGACTTTACCTCAGAAGCCTGTTTCACTATGTATTTGAGATATTAAGCAGTTGTGAGTGATCAGGACAAACACCTATTTGCAGTTCGAATATATTTTTTTCTTTGTAAATGAAAAGCATGGACACACATTTTCTTTTTAACAGACTAAAAGTGCAAACACATATTTTCATTTTCTAAAAAGTACCCTGCAGAAAGAAGTCAGCTGAAATAAACTCAGTAAATTGGCACGTCACTCCTATTATTGTGTGTGTCAATGTTAATGAGATTGTATCTAGAGGATGGATCACATCTGTAAAATTGTTGCATGTCTGATCTTCTGCAGCTGTGAGGATTGGCCATAGTCAGAATCTGATCTCTTATCTTCAATTTTTACATTTACCCTTGAAATTATTGTGTTGAAATTAAATCCTTTTGCATTTTAATAAAGGTAAGATAAACAGAGAGTATCAAATCATTCTTATGAGGCAAATGCAGTATATAATCTCTTACAGACTAAATTGATTCACCTTCTTTTTTCCATCAGTAGATCTAAAACAAAATTACATCATACTAGATGTTACAACAACACAAAACTGATTCAATTACCCAGCTAAATTATCTTCCAAAAACTGTTCTGCAGAAGAAAGTATTGCATATGTTTAAACTGCCATTACAAACTGCACACCATGAAGCAAATTGAAAATGGAGTTGGGCCACACCACAGAATAATCATTTTATTCAACATAGCTGGCAACCTCCACTTGTCAAAGGGCTAAGATAGGGCAGCAAGATCAGAGTGTAGGTACTTCAGTAGCTTTGCCTTCTGCCTGACTGATTTAGCTTCCATTCACACTATTTATCTGAGTAAAAAGCAACTTTATGAACTGCTTTGGATCCTCTTTTCAGTCTATCTTTTAATGTTCTCCTCCTGAACCTCTTTAATTTAATGGAGTTTTTGTTTGACCTCAGCATGCTTTGGACCAGTTCCTAAAGGTCTTTCAAAAGAGCTGGCTGCCTTAGTGTCAGAAGGCCAAATAGACTCAACTCTATTTAAGTGGCATTCGTGCATTTGCCTTGTAGAATGAATACTCTGGTTCAAAAAAGGAGCACTCATGTCCTTGAAGGCTCCATGAGCAGCAGCGTGAGGAATGCAGCAAGAGTCCACTGTGAGATGCTGGGGAGCTGCAGCTGGCTGGACAGTCCGGAGTGATGCTGTGTGCTGGCCCTGCACCTGACACTTGCCACTGAGTTCTTCCTTTCAGAAGAAATAACTATATTTGGTGCATTTGTAAAGAGGAAAATCCTTTCTTTTTTAAACTGTTTTGCACAAACAGACTTATTATTCAAGATCAGCTTTCTTATGAGACAACTAGGTCTGTTCAGCCTGGAGAAGAGAAGCTGAGAGGGGATCTTATCAATGCTTATAAATATCTCCAGGCTGAATGTCAATAGGATGGGACCAGACTCCTTTCAGTGGTGCCCACCAATAGGATGAGGGGCAACAGGAGGTTCCATCTGAATACGAGGAGAAAGTTCTTTACTTTGAGGGTGCCAGAGCAGTGGAACAGGCTGCCCAGAGAGGTTGTGGAGTCTCCTTCTCTGGAGCCATCCAAAACCCACCTGGACACATTCCTGTGCGACCTGCTCTGGTGAACCTGCTTTAGCAGGTGGGTTGGACTAGATGATCTCCAGAGGTCCCTTCCAACCCCAACCATTCTGTGATTCTGTGATCAGATTTACACTGTGCCTTGATAAAAGCAGTAAGGTGAAGAGAGGAGAAGAAGAGAAAATAGCTATACAGCTGTCCCGCAAATCTTTTTTCCTTTGAATAGTATCTCCATAGAAGTTTGCCAATTTGGTATACAGTCTGAGCTTACTTAAGCAGGTTAAACTGGATCAACTTTCATTTAGTTACCACTCATTTATTGTGCCAGTGTGTCTCAGAGTAGTATCAGGCTTTTGTAAGGAATATAACAATACAATTACTCTGTCAACCTGAGTAAGCTAAGTACTTCTCCATGAGCTAATGACTTGCTTCAGGGCAGCAAGACTCCCTTGGGACTATGGGAACAGCTCTGGCAACATTTTCATCCTTCAGATGCTTGAAGCTAATGACTGTCAGAGGCTGAAAATGTGTACAACACTGAGATTACAGGCTTTCTGTTTTCAGGACAACAGACTTCCCTGGGAGACTTTGGTCTTATTACTGAGCTCAGGATAGAGACAGCTAATAAAAGACATGGGCTTTCATTTCAGTTAATCTTATGCCTGGCTGTTTATTCAGCATCATAGATGACACTAGTGGGTGAACTGCAATCCCTTTGCAGAACTTTATAGGACTAAATGATTTCCATATTGGAAAATTCTCTCATTATTAATGGTTAGCATATATAATGCATTCCTGGCTCCTAAAAGTAAACCAAATAGTTAACCTTTTACCTTGATAAATCCCAGTTAGTACACATTTCATATCCCAGTGTGCCAGACTCAGTGCTTTGCTGTATAGACACAGACTATTCAGTTTGGGATCCGAGTTATGTGTGACAAATTCAGTATCTACCTTAAAAAGATGAATAATGAAACTGTTCACAGCCCAAACCCATCACTAATATTTTATTTTTTGTCTATGAATAGCAATATTCAAGACTGCTATATTTCACCAGGTTTCAGATTTCATGACAAAGCCTTTACATACTTTCAGTGAAAATAAAATTATTTCAGTGTTAAGCTA